>NC_064633.1:469575533-470200533 GCF_023864275.1 Schistocerca cancellata
ATTTAAAAGTATCTCTTCCGGTTTTGCGTGTTTTTTTCGCTGTATATTACTTCTCTATCATTTGTGAGGAAAGTAAAAGGCACAAAAAATTGATGTTTGCGTATCTTACAGTTTCACATCACAGCTTGATAATGAGGTGTCTATTTTTCCGATATTCGTCACAGTTACCCCGATACTTAATTTACAAGTAACCTACTGCATAAAATTTGAATTGTGTACAGTAAAAAATGTGGTCGCTGGCTACTTTACGTATGGTTTACGTTAGGTCATACATCGTTGCCGATGAAAAGAAGCTAACATATCGAAATTATTTTTAAAGTTGAGATCAGAATGATATCGAACTCCGTTACCGAGATTTGGGCTCATATATCTCCGGGAGCGTCGCGACTAGCCGCCAGTTCTGTCGACGCGCAACGAGAATCGTGTGGTCATCACACGATAGAGAATGCATTTGTTTTGTTTCGCTGACACATTTGGACCTAATGAAACCATTTTATGTCATATTTCTCCGGTATGAGTTACTAATATTTCTCCATATGCTCTTGACAATTTCATTTAAAATGCCACGAAATGTAGGTTTCTTAAACCCAAGTGATCAAGCAGAACCCATTTTCGTGGTTTTGCTGAGGCATCTGAACCTGTTCCAAGCTTTCTCGTTTATTTCTCTGATACGAGTCCCGAATATTCCTCCATCTGTTTTTGCACATTTCACCTAAAATTCCAATGAAAGGTAAGTTTATTAACAATAAGCGCACTCTTGTGTCATTGCATTGTTTCAAGTTCTTGACAACAAGTTAGGGTTACACCTTGAACATCTCTAGAATTTTCATTCTGAACGTTTACAGTATACACTGGCAGAAATGTGGAAGAAATAATGTCCGTGCTTGTTCACAAAATTTCCCCAATTTATACTTGTCAGTTTCTCCCATGCAGAAACTTTTGGAACAAGCTAAGGCAACTTTCATAGCCGACTGAGTCTTTATTCCCATCGAAATGAACTTCCATATTCTTATATTCTGACACCATACATCGTTATGGATGACATGAACATTTAATCTTGCCAAGCTGCACTCAAAAGATGACTCCAGGATTTACAAAAGACGAATTTCAATTTTGAACTGTGTCAGACCAGAAGGGCCTTGTAAAACAGTAGTGCACTTTTGGCACAAGTTTTTTGAGCACCATCTTCTACCAATGAATTGAAGTGAATGTGACAAATTACTTATTGCAGCATACTGTTTGCGCAATCTGTTGGGAAACGCCTTCCTCAAAAACGAGCATCTATTGATTACAGAAAGCTGTACAACAATCTGGTGGTGGTTTTTCACAACTAGAAGGTATCATCAAGACACCAATCTACCGTTTACTTTCAAAGTGAAGGTGTTGTAAAATGTAATGTTCTCGTTGTACTTTAGATTGTTCATTTTATAATGTACTTGCCGTTTTCAATTTTTATCGTCACAAAAAAGAGTAATGCGAAAATTTACCTTCAAGTTCATTTTCATCATTCTAATTCTACATCTGCATGGTTTATACTGATTTTCATAACAGGCCTGAAAAATTTTCATTAATGGGAAAATATTATATATTTCACTCACCTGCTAGTTTCAACTGTGCACCAATTTCTTCCCAAATTCTGTCTCTGAACATAGTGTCTCTATATTTAGGGTTCTTCAAATCGTAAAGGCAAGGATGTTGCGATATCAGCTCACAGAGGATCACATCCTATGAGTGGCTCATTTCAGTTTTCCTTGACTGGCTCGACATCTTTCTGGCAGCCGTACGTCTTTGTGTCGAGCGACTTCCGTCGCAACACTGCTCACTGGTGCAGTGCTGCGGCAGCTGCCACAGCAGTCGCGCGTCGCATCCCAAACTCGAACTGCGCATGCGCCAGCAAGCAACTTCTGACGTCACGTAGCGACCCGTCGCAGTCGCTAGTGTGCGTCGCGTCTTGGACAACGTACCTTAAAGCCGTCGCCACACGGACGGTGCTGTCGAACGTCAACGTTGAGCGTGCCAAGTTCAACGTGCTGCTGAACTCTCAGAAACGATGCGACTTTTGCATACGGCGCGTGGGCCCCAACGTGGTACACGCGATCGCAATGCACTCCGGTGGCAGTTGCGGGAAGTTTCTAGTTCATAAATCACACTGTTTTGGCTCTATTGAAACGCAAATTTTCTCCATTGTCCACGAAAAGGAAAGTATCACGTCCAATCAACAAGGACACAGGCTTATGAAAGATCCATTACAAACAGTGCGATACAAATTTGCAATACTTCTTCACATAAGATAAACATTGTTCAACCATTCCCACATTTTAGTAAAACTATAAGGTCAGTCTTACTTGATCACCGTTCCTATCCAGTAGCAGAATCTTTGCAACACGTGAATTACAAAGCGTAAAAGAAAAAGGAGCAAAACAGCTTTACGCAAGTAGCGCAACGTGTCCTGTAGATCAAGCCAATCGTACAACCAAATAAAGGTGAACTTATATTTATACAACATCAAAAATTATACTATATACTTATATTAAACTAATAATAAAGTAACAGAACCTAATAAAAATGCAAATGTTAGGAAAAAAGTTACGTTCTGGTGAGTCGCGAACCACCGCCCAAACTTAAAAATTTCATATATTAGTAACACTACTCACCATGCTAAACCAACTTTTTGTAGTTAACTTCTTTTCCTAGGATCTTACCAATCATACCACTTGTTGAAAGCTTTATTCGTAACTATGTTACTAACAAATTTAATTATAACAAATTGTACCAAGAACAATGCGTTTTGGGTGCATCCTCAGTGCATCCTCTGCCATCAAATAGCATACTCTCATAATACGCAAGTTAAAATAATTCTTTTACCACGAATATGATGTTTCTCATTACTTTATTGCAAAGGATCACACAGTTAACAACGGGTATTCCAGTGATTCTCACCGAGCGGGGTGGCGCAGTGGTTAGAAACTGGACTCGCATTCGGGAGGACGCCGGTTCAATCCCGCGTCCGGCCATCCTGATTTAGGTATTCTGTGATTTCCCTAAATCGCTCTAGGCAAATGTCGGGATGGTTCCTCTGAAAGGGCACGGCCGACTTCCTTCCCAATCCTTCCCTAATCCGATGAGACCGATGACCACGCTGTCTGGTCTCCTTCCCCAAACCAACCAACCAACCAGTGATTCTCAATTTGCTGGTGCTCAGAAACGACATATATACGTGAGGGGTGAAATGAATGCCAATACGGCGCCTCACAAGGCTCAAAGCAGATGGCGTGAATGTGACCTAGGTGGCGTTGTGCCATCTGATTGGTCAACGCTCAGGCGCACGGTCAGAATATCTGACATGTTAGATATTGCTCTGCACGTTCGGAAAGACTCCCAAACGTGCATTTCTGCCTTCAAATAGCATACTCTCATAATACACAAGTTACAATAATTCTTTTGCCATGAATATGATGTCCGCCGCTCGTGGTCTCGCGGTAGCGTTCTCGCTTCCCGAGCACGGGGTCCCGGGTTCGATTCCCGGCGGGGTCAGGGATTTTCACCTGCCTCGAGATGACTGGGTGTTTGTGTTGTCCTCATCATTTCATCATCATCCAGGAAAGTGGCGAAATTGGACTGAGCAAAGGTTGGGAAATTGTACGGGTGCTGATAACCACGCAGTTGAGCGCCCCACAAACCAAAGATCATCATCATCATCACGAATATGATGTTTCTCATTACTTTAATGCAACGGATCACACAGTTAAGTACGGGTATTCCAGTGATTCTCAATTTGCTGGTGCTCAGAAATGACATATATACGTGAGGGCTTGAAATGAATGCCATCCACTGCTATGCCAGTCCTGCCTGGATATCTACCCCCCCACCCCCCAAATTCTGAAGTCCCTCCAGATCCTTGAGCGTCATGTACTCCGCCTCGCCTTCCGTATACGTCTCCCGTCCCCCACGCGGATCCTCTATGACCTCATTCCTTTCCCCCATCTGCTCCTATTCCTTGAACATATCCGCATCCTCTACACCTCCCGCCATCTTGAACCCCCTCACCCCCTGGTTGCTCCTCTCCGATCCCCGCCCCCTGCCCCTTCTTCACCGTTGTGTCCCCCTACCCTCCATCTCTACACCCTATATCTACTTTCCCAAGGTGGCTTCCATCAACTCCCCCTCCCGGATGATGCCATCTCTCCCTCCATTTATCCCTCCTATCAACTCTGATCCTCACTCCCCCTCCTTTCCTCTGTCCTTTTCCCGGGCTCCCTCTCCCCCCCTTCCATCCTCTTTCTTCCCCACCTCCCCTCTCTTTGCCCCCTTCTCTCCCCTGCGTCCTTTTACATTTCCCTTCTCTGCCTCCTCTCATTCCCTCTCGCGTCTGCCCTTCTCCCACTTTATTAGTCCTCTCCCTCCTTGGTTTCCCCCCCCCTTTTCGTTTTTTCCTCTCCTTCCTCCTTATTTTACCGCCTACTCCAGGTCCCCGCCCCCATCTGCCTTGGGTCGGAAGTGCCATCTCTGTGCCGCCTTTTTCGTGCAGTGTTTTACAGTGTGTTTTTCCAGTGCGTGCTCCGTGTTGTGTCTATTGGGAAGTGTAGCGAACAGCCATCATGCTGTCGCTGGGTGTGCTTTTTATTCCTTGCGAATAGAAACCAGACTGTCGCCATGTTTTTTTTTTTAAATTGTGTTTCTACTGTGTTACTTGTCTGATTCCTGTGTCTTTTATCTACATTGCCAACCCCCTTTTGCTTTCTGTTTTAACTTTCTGAAATTTTATGCCATTTTTCACTTTAAATCGCCATTTTATCGCCTGTTGTTCCTTGTTTCTTTCTTCTTCCATTATTTAAAAAAGTCTGTAGGCTGTAGAGCAGCGTAGTAAGCTGCTGCCGGGAATTGAAAATCAATAAAGAAAAAAAAATGAATGCCAATACGGCGCCTCACAATGCTCAAAGTAGATGGCGTGCATGTGACCTAGGTGGCGTTGTGCCATCTCATTGGCCAACGCTCAGACGCACGCTCAGAATATCTGACATGCTAGATATTGCTCTGCACGTTCGGAAAGACTCCCAAACGTGCTGTTCCACGCTATGACGTCAGAAATTCGGCACGCTCAACGCTCAACGTTCGGATGCACGGTCCATGTGCCGACGATTTACGGCACGCGCTCTTCGGGCTGTAGTGCGCACCTGAATTATGTCACATCGTAAAATCCATAAGTATTTGGGGGTGAACTAAAAAGACTAATACGTAATGAAACTATTAGACAAAGTCGTTATGAAAAAAGCCTCATGGCAGATTGATTGGAAGGGCTCTGGGAAAATGCGATGCATGTACACTCCTGGAAATTGAAATAATAACACCGTGAATTCATTGTCCCAGGAAGGGGAAACTTTATTGACACATTCCTGGGGTCAGATACACCACATGAACCACAGGCACATAGACACAGGCAACAGAGCATGCACAATGTCGGCACTAGTACAGTGTATATCCACCTTTCGCAGCAATGCAGGCTGCTATTCTCCCATGGAGACGATCGTAGAGATGCTGGATGTAGTCCTGTGGAACGGCTTGCCATGCCATTTCCACCTGGCGCCTCAGTTGGACCAGCGTTCGTGCTGGACGTGCAGACCGCGTGAGACGACGCTTCATCCAGTCCCAAACATGCTCAATGGGGGACAGATCCGGAGATCTTGCTGGCCAGGGTAGTTGACTTACACCTTCTAGAGCACGTTGGGTGGCACGGGATACATGCGGACGTGCATTGTCCTGTTGGAACAGCAGGTTCCCTTGCCGGTCTAGGAATGGTAGAACGATGGGTTCGATGACGGTTTGGATGTACCGTGCACTATTCAGTGTCCCCTCGACGATCACCAGTGGTGTACGGCCAGTGTAGGAGATCGCTCCCCACACCATGATGCCGGGTGTTGGCCCTGTGTGCCTCGGTCGTATGCAGTCCTGATTGTGGCGCTCACCTGCACGGCGCCAAACACGCATACGACCATCATTGGCACCAAGGCAGAAGCGACTCTCATCACTGAAGACGACACGTCTCCATTCGTCCCTCCATTCACGCCTGTCGCGACACCACTGGAGGCGGGCTGGACGATGTTGGGGCGTGAGCGGAAGACGGCCTAACGGTGTGTGGGACCGTAGCCCAGCTTCATGGAGACGGTTGCGAATGGTCCTCGCCGATACCCCAGGAGCAACAGTGTCCCTAATTTGCTGGGAAGTGGCGGTGCGGTCCCCTACGGCACTGCGTAGGATCCTACGGTCTTGGCGTGCATCCGTGCGTCGCATCGGTCCGGTCCCAGGTCGACGGGCACGTGCACCTTCCGCCGACCACTGGCGACAACATCGATGTACTGTGGAGACATCACGCCCCACGTGTTGAGCAATTCGGCGGTACGTCCACCCGGCCCCCCGCATGCCCACTATACGCCCTCGCTCAAAGTCCGTCAACTGCACATACGGTTCACGTCCACGCTGTCGCGGCATGCTACCAGTGTTAAAGACTGCGATGGAGCTCCGTATGCCACGGCAAACTGGCTGACACTGACGGCGGCGGTGCACAAATGCTGCGCAGCTAGCGCCATTCGACGGCCAACACCGCGGTTCCTGGTGTGTCCGCTGTGCCGTGCGTGTGATCATTGCTTGTACATCCCTCTCGCAGTGTCCGGAGCAAGTATTGTGGGTCTGACACACCGGTGTCAATGTGTTCTTTTTTCCATTTCCAGGAGTGTATAACGGGAAACGCTCACGGGACGCTAGAGCGAACAGTTCTGAGGTCTTATTATAGAGTCCTTAACAACTTGCCATGTCAGGAGACACCGATCGAATTCACATCCATGCTACTAGAACCATAACGTATCGACAGCGCTCGTATGACAAATGTAAAAGATGGTACGACAGTTAGGCTCCCATCAAACAGTATCTCCGGTTATATTCATGAGATTTAGAGAAATGAGGAAGCGTACAGGGGTGTATAGCCAGTCTATTTATTTTTGCTTATTGTTTGAATGGAAAAGGAAACAAATCGATATTACAAGTGCATCGTACCTTCCTCTGTTTACTGTACAGTAGCTTGGGGAGTCTTTGCATAGTCATACATTCATAAATAGCACTTGTGGTTCTGATAAAGTTCCGTAGGATGCGTTTCATTAACGTATCTTATCCTTTGCTCTATTTCCTTGTGAACATAAGCCGCAACTAACCTTGATCTCAAGGTAAAGAACCTCTCTAAGGCTAACGAGATGTAGTGTTATGTTAGGAACTTAGCTTTTATTCTGTGTATTTATATTCTGTGTTTATGTTGAATTCTCACTCTTTGAATGAGAAATAGAATGCATATGTGTGGATGGTTTGAGTTCGCGGCTTTTGTGGGTCTTTTGCCAGCTTGTACTACGTAATGAGTAGTTGAGAGAGGTGGTCAAAATCGACTACGCTGGAGGGAATGATGATAACGTTAACTGTCTCGGGTGGTCCCTCTTACCATTTCTGCTATCTCCCACCCTCCCAGTCAATCGTAAACATCGAGAAAGGGCGCCAGTATACACATGAGAGCACTAGGTCCGTGGTCGCGCATTCTCTGTTAGGGGAGATGTGTCCTTTAGACACTCTGTAATGAGTTGAATCATGTATTGGAATTGTTCTCAAGCTCACCATAGTGATCTTTTGAGCTTTCTGTATATCAGAATACAAATTTTGGGGTTAATCTGTCAAGCAGTTTATTACTGTTAGAAATTATCGCGTTGTGTGTGGAAGATGCTTTGTTTCGTTACAAATTGCAACAACATGGGCATGGGCAAGGTGAAACGTCCCCTTAGAAAAATTATACATGACTGTGCTTAAACTGACACACAATATTTATTTAGCGCAACGCAATCTGACTTTCAATAATCCCTACAAAGAAATGGCCCTGACTAACATTAACGTATACTTTTCACAAATAATTTACCTCACAAAAATCTTCGTTACTCGAACTACTGCAATACAAAGGGACTATGTTTTTCCGAATCAGTATTGAACGGAATCGCAGTGTGCGCTTCATTTCACCTCGCAGCTTTAATAGCCATAGTTAAAGCGGAATTATTTCTTTTTACTTAATTGTAATGGGCTGTAGAGGTCATTGTACTTATGGCTTTATTCAGTTCTTTCACTGGTATTCCCATGATTGTGTCTGAGCCTTCAGCTCTCGTGATCAACATTCTGTCCAGGTATTTTCTGTGCTTATTCCACGAGTGCATGCTATCCTTCCGTGGCCGAATATTTTGTAAATTAATCGAGTTTTCCTTTCATCCACGCGGTCTAGCCTTAATCCATCAGGCAAAACACGAGCTGATTTTCTGTGTGTAATACAAGAACAAATGATTCATTTAGACACTATGCGATCTTATTCTGATGAATAGCTAAGTGTCCCAGTGATTGCTTTTAGTTTTGGAATTATCTAATTTAGCGTAATTTGAGTGACTATTCCATCAGACCAGACACGGCTAATCCATGAACCGATGTTTCCTTTTAAGAGCATGCGACCTTAACTTTCTAACAAAAAACTTCATGTTCAAGGTATTTACTTGGGAAATAATAAATCCAATAGGATTTTTATGATCTCGCGTCAGTTTATAGGTGGCGAAATCGAAATTCACTCTCTCTCTCTCTCTCTCTCTCTCTCTCTCCCCGTCTCTCTGTAGTGGGTAAAGATTATGTAGATATTTCTTGTAGGATATCTTTCTTTTTACTGCGTGGTGCGGAAGGATTTGTGTGTGTTTCGTGTGGTTAATTTCCACTTCCGTTTTATCTCCATTCCCGATGACATTTCTTCCCGCCATTTGTTATTGCATCAGGCACCTACCTGTTAGTCGTTTGCTGTATTAATCTATTATGATTCGTTTTGCTAATCTGCCACAAGTTATTTTTATGTTTCGAGTAGGAAACTTTGAACTGCAATCTCCCTCTTGTGTTGTGTAAGATCTGTTCTTGCCTTTGTAACAATAAACTTCTAGGCTAAATGTACTGCAATTCTGATTTACACGTTGCAGTTCTCCCTGTTTTATTGTCCAAACTTTCTTCTTAACATAGTAATGTTGTATGTTAGACATAATCTTGCGACGGTTCATACCCCCGTCCGGCAATCCTGATTTAGGTTTTCCGTGATTTCTCTAAATCGCTCCAAGCAAATGCCGGGAATGTTCCTTTGGAAAGTGCACGTCCCTCCATATTCTTACGATGGGACCGATGAGCTCTCTGTTTTGTCCCCTCTCCAAATCAACCAACCAACCAACGTAACTTTTAACGGAATATACAGAGAAATTCACTCTTCTCCCCTCCTCCGGATTAACTAAAAGAGTTTCAAGGACCACAGCAACAAATATCTTATCTTTTGGCTTATCATTTCCCAGGGTTATTTAATATGGCATACAGAACAATGATGTTTCAGTACGAGAAATATTCATGTCACGAGCGAATGCCTTAAAGAGACTCCTTGAATAATTGAGAGACTTCAAGAGATGGTACACAGTCTCAACACGCCCCAAACATCAACAATGCGGTTCCTCGTGTTCGGAGTTGCTCCGCTCTTCGCTGCTACCTCTGACGTGCCGAAGCAATTAGCGGTGTTTGCTCGGTGGGCCGGCGCGTCCAGAGATAAGCCGGGCCCGCCTGTGTCCCCAGTAATGGCCGACGGCGGCCCACAGCACGAGGACCAACAGGCAGGTCCTTCCTCGCCCACGATAAGAGTCGTCCAGCCCTCCCCCTCTCAAGCACGTCATCAGCGGTCACGGCACTCCACCCGGGTATCCTCTGCTTTCGTTACAACCAAAATTCGTTCAAAAGGCGGATAGGTACTCTGCCCTTGAGGAGGTATGCAAAGATGGGAAGCGCATTGAATACGTCAAAAATGAAAAATCGAAAAACATGTGTTCAAGTGTTTCGTTGTATGATTTACGTAAAAGAAAGAAATAGCCGGCCGGAGAGGCCGAGCGGTTCTAAGCGCTTCACTTTGGAACCGCGCGACCGCTACGATCGCAGGTTCGAATCCCGTCTAGGGCATGGATGTTTGTGATGTCCTTAGGTTAGTTAGGTATAAGTAGTTTTAAATTCTAGGGGACTGATGACCTCAGATGTTAAGTCCCATAGTGCTCGGAGTCATTTGAACCAGTTTTTGAAAGAAAGTAAATAGTTTACAGAAACATCTGACGCGCCTTTGAATTCTGCCCGAAGTCATACTCATTCTTTCTCCTGATATTATAAAGTCTCCGAAAAATTTTTGAGCCTCAAGACTTGTTGAAACTTTTTCCAAAAAAATGGTTCAAATGGCTCTGAGCACTATGGGACTCAACTGCTGTGGTCATAAGTCCCCTAGAACGTAGAACTACTTAAACCTAACTAACCTAAGGACAGCACACAACACCCAGCCATCACGAGGCAGAGAAAATCCCTGACCCCGCCGGGAATCGAACCCGGGAACCCGGGCGTGGGAAGCGAGAACGCTACCGCACGACCACGAGATGCGGGCTAAAACTTTTTCCACCTTGGGGCAAAGCTGGTAGAAACATGTCGAGGCAGCACGACAGCAGACTGCATAGTCTATGCAATCCATCAGACAGCTGTCCACCAGTACTCATTAAAATTCTAAGCAGAACTTTGATCTTTAAATTCTCGATCGATACCTCGTTTTCTGTGCATGATTTCGAGCACCATTCAAAGGCGTGTCTAAGGTTTCTATAAATTGTTTCATTTCTTACTTTTAGATGAATTATTATGCGGATTGTGTGACTTATCTCTCAAATTTTTGTTTCTATTTTCAAGTTTTGTTTGGAAAGCGTATCCTTTTTCACATCTCATTTGCTTCCTAGTGTCTTTTGTTCCCGATATGTCTTAAATTTAGTACCGGACTAGAAGGAGATTTCCTTGACATTTAAATATTAAACTTATGACACTAAAGAAACTTTCCATGCGCAAAATATCTAGGTATTGAAAGGTGAACTCCTTGAAATTTGATCTATGTAGCTAGCAGCAGCTGGTCATGAAGTATTTAAATTTTCGCTCGGACCGTTGTTTCTCTTAATTACCTTGATTATTTTCAAGCAATAATATCTGTATTTTAAAATCCAGACATCAGCCTGCTAAGTTTGACGCCCCCTTTTGTCCATTTCACGCTCTTCATTTGTCTGTGAGAAATAGGGAAAAAATTTTCCCCCAAATCACTAATTAAGTTTTCACGTTAACCTAATAAAAGGCAAACCTACGTTTCTAGCATTTGTAGACTTAGAGAAAGCTTTTGACACTGTTGACTGGAATACTCTCTTTCAAATTCTGAAGGTGGCAGGGTTCAAATACAGGGAGCGGTAGGCTATTTACAATTAGTACAGAAACCGGATGGCAGTTATGAAAGTCGAGGATCCTGAGAGGGGAGCAGTGCTTGGGAAGGGAGTGCGACAGGGTTGTAGCCTCTCCCCGATGTTATTCAATCTGTATACTGAGCAAGCACTAAAAGAAACAAAAGGAAAATTTGGAGTAGGAATTTAAGTCCATGGAAAAGAAATAAAAACTCTGAAATTTGCCGATGGCATTGTAATTCTGTCAGAGCAGCAAAGGACCTGGAAGAGCAACTGAATGGAACGGACAGTGTCTTGAAAGAAGGATATAAGATGAACATCAAAAAAAGCCAAACGAGGCTAATGGAGTGTAGTCAAATTAAATCGGGTGATGCTCACGGAATTCGGTTAGGAAATGAGACACTTAAAGTAGTA
This sequence comes from Schistocerca cancellata, assembly GCF_023864275.1. NCBI lineage: Eukaryota > Metazoa > Arthropoda > Insecta > Orthoptera > Acrididae > Schistocerca > Schistocerca cancellata. Next base: position 469,587,272 of record NC_064633.1, read on the forward strand.
AATGAGTTTTCATATTTGGGGAGCAAAAGTAAGTGATGATGGTCGAAGTAGAGAGGATATAGAATGTAGACTGGCAATGGCAAGGAAAGCGTTTCTGAAGAAGAGATATTTGTTAACCGAGTATAGATTTAAGTGTCAGGAAAGCGTTTCTGAAAGTATTTGTATGGAGTGTAGGCATGAACCGAAGTGAAACGTGGACGATAAATAGTTTAGACAAGAAGAGAATAGAATCTTTCAAAATGTGGTGCTACAGAGGATTGCTGAATATTAGATGGGTAGATCACATAACTAACGACGAGGTACTGAATAGAACAGGGTAGAAGAGAAATATGTAGCACAACTTGACAAGAAGAAGGGATAGATTGGTAGGACATGTTCTGAGGCGTCAAGGGATCACCAACTTAGTATTGGAGGGCAGCGTGTAGGGTAAAAATCGTAGAGGGAGACCAAGAGATGAATAAACTAAACAGATTCAGAAGGATGTAGGTTTCAGTAAGTACTGGGAGATGAAGAAGCTTGCACAGGGTAGAGTAGCATGGAGAGCTGCATCAAACCAGTCTCTGGACTGAAGACCACAACAACAACAACAGTTTACCGACTGCTGAATTAGTAACATGCATCGCTGAAAAAATCATTTATTTATTTATCGCTAGCGAGCCAGTGTGTGTGTTGGACCTTCCATCAAGCTACGGACCCCCTTGAAGATGTCTCCCGCAGTCGGAGACGAAACGTTGGGAATCACCACAGAATTCATCAACCGACCACGGCATAACAGCCCGGATAATTATATTGGACATGATATTTCCGGCCGTGAAAGTTTACATTTTAGTATTATCTGTTAATTTCCTTTTTTCCACACTGTGTACTGCATATAGCTAATGATATGGGAACCATCTGTTCTGTTAACGCGGGAAGTGCGTTGGTAATTGCTGGAAGAAGTGTTACTTTACTTCATTTTGACGCCTTGTCTCTGGAACAGTTCTTTCGACAATAAATCATCACACTTCCCGTCGTAGTGATCATTAGTTATATCCAGATCGAGAATCATATTCACATTTGCGAATACTGATAAACTTTGGCTGCGATATGCATTGCTGACAATGAAATTTTGTGAACGGGCCGAGGCTTGAAAACGGATCGTCATCTTGACCTGAGCTGTGGACCCTTACCGCCTCTATTTTTCATTTTTGTTCGTTATTGTTCGTTGCATTTGGTGTGGGTGGACATCACATGACAGCCGTTCAAGTTCATCGTCGATTTCTTCACTCATTATTTTTATTACACAGGGCAGTCAGCCCTCTGACCGAACAGGCTGAGCTACTGTGCCGGCATCTCCATCACCCGAGCACGAACCTCAGACCGACCCTAACTTCCGTTTGTCGCGGCATATGTGCAGGTATGAATTACATGCAGATTACATTATAACAACACAGGCATTGCTAAATAGTACTGCCAGGTCAACAGTAACGTGTTTCACGTAGTATACTACAGGCAAATCGAGGTATGGGAGGACAAGAAAGCGATAACTCTTCGACGAGAATATACATAATTCTCGTAAGAGGAAGTGCAATTATGCCGTAACCGGAAACTAGTTAAGGATACGCAGAAAAATGACATGCGTAAGTAACACAACTTGCTGGAGGTGCTTTCGTTCAAACGGTGATAGGTAAATGGACAATTAAATATTAATTTTACAGCAAGGAAGAAACGAATGGGTTATTGTAGATGAAAATGGTATGTCATGAAGAAAATACAATTGCATTTTACGAATTTAAGAATGTGGCTTACGAATATAAACTAATACCAGGGCCACGTACATCAAACGAATACTACATCTCATTCCACTAAAGCAAGTATGGTCGAACTAGCAGTGGAAGTCCGATACAGGTTGGTACAGCACGAGATTTGAAAAACAGTATCATGAATTCCCTCTTTGGAATTTTCTACTACTCTTCCGTATTGTATGTCTGTACAGAGTACACTAAAATTTTCAGCTGGCCAGTGTGGCCGCGCGGTTAAAGGCGCTTCAGTCTGGAACCGCGCGACCGCTCCGGTCGCAGGTTCGAATCCTGCCTCGGGCATGGATGTATGTGATGTCCTTAGGTTAGTTAGGTTTAATTAGTTCTAAGTTCTAGGCGACCAATGACCTCAGAAGTTAAGTCGCATAGTGCTCAGAGCCATTTGAACTAAAATTTTCGCGACTCCCTGCGATTGAAGTATCGGGGCTCTGCTGAAATGCTGCTCAGCGTTATCTGTTGCATCCTGTGGTAGCCGGTCGATGAAAAGAAGAAACGAAGCTGAGTATCTTCTTTATGGCCTTCAGGGGAGATGGAGCTTCTTTTTGGACGAGAAGACACTACCACTCTAAGCTCATTCGTTTGGAGGCAGGTCCAAACTAGTGACACGGCGTTTCGTGATAAGCTAGTCTAAGCAGTGAACTCTATTCGTTGCCCCGCGTATCTCAACAGATGCGTCAGGTATACACCCATTCTCGCCGACTTCTGATTCTGTGAGAGATGAATGGGCACACACTGTGGACAAAATTTGCTGTAACGAAGCTTCTAGTAAATTATGCTTATCGACAGTTTAGCAGCAATTTCACGTGTAGTTATTCTTTCGACTTGTCCGCATGAGCTACTCCACAGACAATATCGTGACGCCAGTGATGACGAAGTGCACCAGCCGGGGGCGTCGCAAGTCCTTGATGTTTACACGTACGGCCGCATGACGCCGTCACCGCCGCAATATTGTACGCGATGCGACGCTGATCTCCGTACGTCTCTTTCATTCTGCGATAAATATGTGAAGCATTTTCCCCTTCTGCATGAAGAAACTGGATAACCAATTTTTGTGCTAATCGGGAGAACTCTCTCACGCAACAAACTTCAGAATGAAATCTCCAGAAATGAGAAAATTTCTCCGAAGCCGTTTATTCCGGTTTTACTACTATGCCATCAATCGGCAAACACAAAACCCACATGGATTTCATACAAAGCTGCTACGACGAATATCTCCTCTTTAATTGGGCATAACGTATACTATGCATAAACGAATTACGATTGGGTAAGCAGAAAAAGCAAATGAATATTTTAAACTGATAAAAGTGTACAACATTTGATGATGGGGCTTCGCATTTCAATTTAGAAATAGTTAAAAATTTTGGTATCTAATCTATCTTCAGCAACTGTAGTTGTATATGTCGAAGTAATCACCAGCCACTTGCACAAAAGAAATTTAAAATCTTAAATACTTTCGGGTACTAAGCGCCTATCTTCAGAAGGCTCTACCTATCACAAATAATGCGATCTTTTAGTAGGAAGTTTATTGTCGTTTTGTACTGGGACACTTTTCGCTAGAGGCCATAGTTTTCGATTTAATCAAGAAAAACACACAAAAGTGACCTGCACAACATCACACTAGTCCCCCACCTGTCAAGATTTCTACTGTGTTATTTGTGGCACCACCTCATACCACTGTAAAAATATTTGTGACACCATCCATTACTTCTCACGTTTGACCTTTCGTCTTGATTAACTGGACCTATTACGCCACTGGATAAGTTGACACTTACAAGTTGTAAAATCTAAGTTTGCATAAATTTTACGTATCAGATTTATGAATAAACACTTATAACTTTGTATTCATCAAGCCTTCTAATTAAGGCACTACTGTGGTTGTAATTATTTGGTTTGGATCGAATTGCGAAAGCAATTAGTTTTAGCGTAACGTTTGCGAAAGCCATACTTCGGCTATTACCCTCATGGGTACTTTAAAAATAATAGTGCTAACGAGGTAACAGACTATTCTTGTGGCATAATAGTCCAATTGAAACGTCCCCATAGAACAATTGTACAAGACTGTGCTTAACCTGACACACAATATTATTTAGCGCAACGCAATCTGACTATCAAAGATCCCTGCAAAAGAATGGCCCTGAGTAACATTAAACTATACCTTTCAGAAATCACTTACCTCACAAAAATCTTCATTACTCGAACTACTGCAATACAGCGAGCGCCACTACTGCCAGCTAAATAAAAGATTCAAACTACTGAAGGCACTAACTACTGATAGGGATAGTTAGCAAATGAAAGATTTTAATAGAGAACAAACACTGTATTTACCTCAATAATCATAATATATATAGCAGTTCAATTTAAAAACTTCCGCCATCTCTCTCCCCACATCCACCACTGCTGGCGGCTCACCTCCAACTGTGCAACGCTATGCGCTGTTAACATCCAGCTGCCCAACAATACAATGGCAGACAACAATGCAAACTAGCCACAGACTGCACACAGCACAGCCAGTGATTTTCATTTAGAGCGCTACATAACTTTGCCAATAAGAAAACATAAACAGCCTACTTACATAGCCCCCATGCTCCCCACAAAAAATTTTACAAAATATTTTTGAGCAGTGGCCAATAATGATTTGAAAAAATTTTTCATAATTACAATAACAAAGATATCAAATGCACACACTTATTTATACAATGTTGGTCAAAAGCTAAAATTTTCTCACAGTCCATAAAGACAGTCCAGATTGTTCATCACAGTAAAATTTCAGCGTTTTTTTTTTTCAAAGTCTGAGCAGTAAAAGACAATGCACACGGTAGTAGTGGAGTTCCATGCAGTCTTGAACAAGTAGTGTGGTCCTTCCAATGGAAAGACAGTGCTGACTCTTGACATGCAGCCAGGTAATGGGCCACAACAGAGCAAACCCACAGCAGAGTCATTCGACGTTTTGAAGAAGATTGGTAGGTAGGTCATCACAGAGCAGACCCACTGTAGTCCTGGTAGAGATTACGGTATTGGTGGGCCACCAGAGGTGTAGACCCACTGCAGTCCTTGTAGAAATAATGGTATTGGTGAGTCATCAAAGGTGTAGACCCATTGTAGTCCTTGTAGAGATAATGGTATTGGTGAGTCATCAAAGGTGTAGACCCACTGTAGTCCTTGTAGAGATGGCTAGGAGCCATCCGTTGCGACTGTGCAGGTGCACAATCACCATTGGAGAGTCTTGCGGATAATAGAGCAAGTCCATAACCACCACATGTGCACTCACAAAAAAATTTTTTGGAAGTGGCCTTAGAACCAGCAATGCTGTTATCCAATCCCTTGCTGAATTATCACCACATGTGCAAACACTAACAGTCCCTACTTCTCACATATTGTCCATATACTATGACCAATAGAAACGTGTGCAGTGAAATGGATGCTTACAAGTTACTTAATTTGATTAACTGGCGTCAATTACAATATTATAACATGAGAATACAATTACAAAGGTACAAAATACATCATTAAAAACATAACAATACGGATAACATTTTGTAGTACAGGCTTTACAACAGAATAGAAATAAACATATACATCAGTGTTACAGGAATTATGACATGAGTACATACATAAAAGATCTGAATAATTATTGAAACATCAACTTCAGACATGAGCATTAAAACAAAACAGAATAAATAATGTCTAAGCATATTTACAAGGTAAATAACATATTATTAATGTCAATTATATTTGAGGATAACAGTATTCCTCATCATAGTGAATGTAGCTTATTATTAAAAGAAAAAAAATTCTATGAAACTACACAGAGACAGGAAGAAAACAAATACACAAGGGTACAGAAACACATAGTGGGATAACACAAAAGGAAAGGACAGGGTTCGTTTTACTGCAGTATTTTGCATGGAGATCTCCCTTCATTCATCATTATTCCCAAAAGTCCTATCTAAGCCTGCTTTCTGTATTCTGTTCACATCCTCTGTCAAAAATACTTTTTCTCCACTGTAGAGTATCCTTTTTTTTGCCCAAACCATTTTCATACAGCTTCTCAATACATTTCTTCCAAGTCATCGTAACTCATTCTCTTACATAGTCTACCCCCTCTTAAGCTAACTTAAATCTACTGAGCTCAGATGCGAAACTAAGGGACGAGGCAATGCAGCAGCGCAAAACGATTAACACAAACATCAATGACAAAAAAATTCAAATTGGCAAAGCAGTTGCAATATTACAACTAATATAAGGCACTGTGCAGCAAACAAGGAAACTAAAGCATTAATAAAACTGGCTTAACAGAATAATACAACGTCAAATTCAATAACACTATGCCTGGCAAACAGCAGCAACTTATACCTAAACATGACATAGCTCAAGCAGAAAAAAATATTACAGTAAAAACAACAATGCAGAAAAGGGAAATGTCTATTCACATCTTAATGACTATGTAATTAAAGTGGTGCACCACAACAACATATTGTAAACAAAATATTACCATGTACTTGAAAAGAAAATTATGTGTTACTGTTACTAGTTCCTTCTTATTGTTCTTTCCTTTCCAAGTGCTCCTTTTTTAAAGAATGTGGATCATAAAATAATTATTTAATAGATCTGTTGACAGAAAGTGTTCACATTAGCAAATGCATTTAAGTTTATTTTATAAAACTAATGCTGTAACACAGCTGGAAAACAGGTATCAAATGAAATAAACAATTACGCAAACCAAAACATAAAAACATCATTCAATAGCTATGTGGCATTTCGTAAGTCAGTATCTCTCAACTCTCGTAGAAAGACACTTGTCATAATCAGGTGTGCAGATGTACAAATATTTCCCATCAGTTCATAAGCATTTCAGTAATTAGCACAAAGTACGAGTAATCATATGTTTTCAAGTAATGAGCGTGTTATATTTGCAATGCTTTCTACAAAGAAATGTCAATAGCGAGGTTAATGGTCCCCTTTTTTTTCTCCACCTCTGCCTCTGAAATGCACACTCTAATGGCTTTTTCTCAAGGCGGCTGGCACACCTGGCCGCTCACAACGCATTACAGAACTTTCTTACGGAAATATTTACGACAGCAGTTTCCGCTACAGTGACAGCCTCATATACAAAATATTTCACAGGTCAAGAATTAGCGTTACAAATGTGTAGAAACAAAATCCTATGACTATAACAGTGTCCAAAAAAATTTTCGCCGGCATTGTGATACATTCACGCATTTAAACACATTTCATAACTCTTAAAGTACGATTCTTGGTTTCCAACATCCTTTTTCACAAGTCAAGAGTCCCTAACTTCTATTCATTATTCATGTACATATAAACACGTAATCACATTCCTCAGATATGGTAGCATCATCTTATTGACATAAACATACCTCAACAGCATAATACACATCGTCGTCGTAAAAATAACATCATAACACCTCAGTCAAATCTCAAAAAAGTCGTAGCTTTCTGCAATAATTAAAAAAAAATTCTCTGCTCATTTCAATAGTGTCATCTGCCTCAAACATACTTTAAAAATCATGATCTCATACCAAATACATCATTCAAAGCTCTCATAGTATCACAATGGTTCTGAAAAAATATGAACAGTTCACAAAGTACAGACAGAATACAATTTCATAAGTGTGAAGTTATCCAACTGTATAATTGCGTAAACATGTGTCACTGACGTAGTAAGAAACACGTTTATCTCTCAGTTAAATGAGCAGATAGCTGTGTAATTTATGTTTTAGAGAAATATGGTACCAATGTGTAAAGTTGTATAAGCAAATACCTTATTAGCTAGGGTTCCTTGTGCTTGCCAAACACATGGTACACAAAGTAAGCATGTACCCCCCTGAGGATTAATGTAATTATACCCTCAGGTGTTACAGATTACAGCAATGGAATGAAATGTATCACGGAAAACTTTCTTTGTAATTCAAAAATCTTTAAAAATAAATGTTTTAAGTACATAATTAATCACTGAAATGCGTGTCCTGTAGCGCTAAAGGTGCATCTTGTTGTAAGATAATCTCTGTGGAAGTATCGTAGTTATTTTCCTCTGAAAGCCAAGTTCTGCAGAAGCCAATGTACTTACCTCATGATAAACAAAAGTGAAATGCTTGGCATAGAGATATCTTAGTTATTACGCTTATTGTTGTGATGATGAAAGTACTGTGCTGTAACGTATTGTTGTGCTATGGAAAAGGCTGTCTCCTTGTAGCTATACCATAAAAGTTACTGATAAAACATGTTTTGCTTCCCAGAAGAATTCAGAAAACCTGTGCAGATATAAAACAGATACACCGCAAAAGCAACAATGTAAATTGTGTCACACATTAGTAGTGTCGTAATATAACTGTGTAGCTGTCAAAGAAACCAAATACTAAGTCATCTTTAATCTCACAGAAAGTACTTTAAATCCCAAATGTATTTTCCAGTAAACCAAAATGTTGCATTAAAATCTCATTAGCAGTACTGGTAAATGTTCTAATCGTGCAACTAACAAGCAAGAATGTACACACACAATAACACTGTGTCGTCTGTTCGCAATAACAATGCAGTCGTAATTTCTGTTTAAAAATGTTCCCTAGGTTCTAGACTGGATATTTAACTTCAAACATTGATGCATGTTAACAGTTTCTTAAGTCTGACAAAGCATATAGAAATGTGAAGTGAAAAGTTTTATGGCAAAGACAAAGTTAAAAAGCAGATTATCTTTCAATAAACGGTTGTACATGAGAAACGTGGTGCAGTCCTTTACTCTTCCTAGTACTCAAGAGTTACAACTTGAATGCAATTATCATGCGGTATTCGTCCGTAAAGACTACTGGAATTTTGCTCGAGGTTAGTGTCTATGTTATTTTTCCCTGAGCCGGCGGGCGCAAGTGGCTGCCTGCGGTGCGAGTCATTGTCTGTTTCTTTGTTGGCGCGTGTCGTTACTGGGGTTAGGAGACCTAACTTCTACAAATTCGCCTTGCCGAGAGGGCCCTGCTCTGTTTGAAGCTCGAAAGTTCTGATGAAATTCACGTCTGTCGTTACGATCACATCCTCTGTCGTCATGTCGGTAGTTCCTGTAGTTTCTTTCTTGCCGGTTAAGTGGTGGAGAATTTCTCCCTGCATTATCACTGCACAGTGGACCATTGCGTCTAAAGTTATTCTGTCTCCCTTGATAATAATTGTTCTGGTTGCCAAATTGTCTGTATCTATGAGTTTCTCCGTCATATTCATTACTACGGAAATGCATTTCTTTCTCTGTAACTATTACTCTGCCAGTGGTTGTCATACGGGTGGTGTCTGTTTTGGTCATGATTTACATTGTAAGAATAGGCTTGTTGTGGCCATTTATTGTTTCTGTCGTCATGGAATTGTGACGGATGTGACCTGTAGTGATTGTTTTCCTGTTTTCGCATCCCGCGACTGTCTGTGTCAATTTCTAATTCTTGTAAGAGTCCCTGAAAAGCTTCAATGTCGTCTTTGCAACGTCCTGCTAAAATAATATGTCGTAAATGTTCAGGCAGTTTCATTAAGCAAATGCAGATGATTTCTGAAGGGCTGTATGGGTTTGACAGGTACTGATTCTTGTGCAACATGTCTTCAAAATATTTGACAAGACTGGAAAATTCAGATTGTTCAAAGTGTTTCATCATCATGATGCTATGTTTTACTCGGTCTTGTGTAGCTTGTGACCAATATGCTGAGAGGAACGCATGGTAAAATTCTCCTTCACTGTGACAATCGTGAATGACCGATCGCATTCTTGCAGCTGGTTCATTCTCCAAGTAGCCACACATAAATTATAATCTGTGTTCTAATGACCAGTTGGGAGGAAAACAATGAGAGAATTGATGGAGCCATGCTTGTGGATGAATGTCGTTGGCAGAATTCTTAAATGTTTTGAATTTATGTGTAGTAATGAACAGCTTATAGTCAAAGTCATCATGTCGGCGGGTAGCATATCGGTCATTGTTACGTCGTGTCGGCGGTTCCATCTCAAAATTCGGTCCACCTTGCCAATTCCTTTCATGATTACCGAAATGCCCTGTGCTATTATTTTGTGGCTTTTCCGTATTTCTAAGTTCCTCTTCCCGTGTTGGAGTGCGAGTGTCCTCTGAAATATGTAATTCTTGTATTACCTGTGTCAACTGATCTTGTACTTCCCGGATTTCTCTTTTGTACTGTGTATTAATTTGATTTTGATTTTGTTTGAATTTTCTTATTTGTTCATACTCTTCTGTGTCAGTAAAGGCTACAGGTCTTGTGTCACTCAGATCATCATCTACCTTTGTGGATAAGTTAGTGACCTGATCCGAAAGTTCGGCTACTTTCTCCGATAGTGAACACATTTCCTCGGTGTGTTTTTCTGAACCAAGTTTCAGAGTGTCCATTTGTGTTGAAATCGAATCTACTGTGTCCTTCAAGTTTTCCTGAGTTTTTGCAAGTTGCGTAACCGAATCGGTAGATGCAACTGAGTCAATTTTAGCCCACAAGGTCTCAGGATTTTCATGAACAATAGTTTGCAGTTCTTTTATGGCTGCTTTGTGATTCTGTAATGCATTTTCATGCCGCAAAAAAATAGGTTGGAAATGCTCACAAATCTGTGTTATTACGTCATTACAGACTTTTTGAGATTTCGATTCAATGTTACGTAACTCAGTAGTTAAATCTTCACGTGTTTGTTGAAGTGTGGTGTCTAACTTCCGAAGATTTTGTTCCATTGTGTCAAACTGTTGCTGTGTTTGTCTCTGGTGTTATTCCATTGTGTCTAACTTTTGAAGATTTTGTTCCATTGTGTCTAACCTTTGAAGATTTTGTTCCATTTGTTTCTGATTTTGTTCAAGCGTTGTGTCTAACTTTTGTAGCCTTTGTCCCATTTGTTGCATTAACTGTAATAACAGTGCACTGGTGTCTGAAACATGTTCCTCAGTGCTGTTCGGCAATGCATTTGAACCGGCAATATTTGCAGTTTGAAAAGCAGAAAATGTGTCTTGACTTATTTGAGAAAAGGGTGAGGACGCAAAACCTGAATCTACAGTATTTGCAAGATTGTGTCCTGTCATTTCGGAATCCTGAGGCGAGCTGTTGCCGACCGATCGATCGATAATGCTTCCCTGTTCACTAATTGTTTCACTGCCTACACCATTATTTGACGCCCGCTCCATTTCCCTAAGCACAATTACCAAATTACTATTTTGAATATTTGTTAAATCATTACATGGTGGCGTTAACACACTGCTTTCGTCTTCACTGTCATTTCTCAGTTTACTTTGGAGCCTAATATTACATTTTTCACACGCCATTATTGTCACAATATTTCACAAGACAACACAGAAAAGTACAATTTTAAGAGCAAAAATAAGAGAACACATTAACATAGAACTGAAAATAATATCTAGTTAATTGTAGCTGCGAAATACTTGGTGCAAATCTACATGCATGCCACAACTGCTTTACTGTACAACAATGAAAGACTGCAACTACAAAGGAGATTCTCTCTAAAATTACGCAATAGCAATAAACAAAATCTACACTAATTACACAAACTACAAGAAAAAATCAGAAGATTCCAGTGAGGTATCCTCGGCTAAGGGTCGACATATGAAACGTCCCCATAGAACAATTGTACAAGACTGTGCTTAACCTGACACACAATATTATTTAGCGCAACGCAATCTGACTATCAAAGATCCCTGCAAAAGAATGGCCCTGAGTAACATTAAACTGTACCTTTCAGAAATCACTTACCTTACAAAAATCTTAATTACTCGAACTACTGCAATACAGCGAGCGCCACTACTGCCAGCTAAATAAAAGATTCAAACTACTGAAGGCACTAACTACTGATAGGCATAGTTAGCAAATGAAAGATTTTAATAGAGAACAAACACTGTATTTACCTTAATAATCATAATATACATAGCAGTTCAATTTCAAAACTTCCGCCATCTCTCTCCCCACATCCACCACTGCTGGCAGCTCACCTCCAACTGTGCAACGCTATGCGCTGTTAATATCCAGCTGCCCAACAATACAATGGCAGACAACAATGCAAACTAGCCACAGACTGCACACAGCACAGCCAGCGATTTTCATATAGAGCGCTACGTAACTTTGCCAATAAGAAAATATAAACATCCTACTTACACAATCAACAGAAGAAAACCAGTATCAGGAACAGTTCGTGTAGTCGGAAATTTTTATACAGTGGTAGGAGAAAGTGCGTCGAGCAGCATACTAGAGATCCAACTGCTGAAAGATGAGTGTGGGATGAGAGTGCATTTTTATACGTTTAGCTTGAATAGCTCGAAAGCCATGGCCTCCAGCTGAAACGTACGCCAGTAAAAAGTTTAACTGCATTGAATTTCCTACGAGAAGGTGCTGCTCATTTTTATCTGTGCGACTAACAGTGTGCGCGCCGCGAGTGAGATAATATGCAAATCTCGCACGTGGTTTATGAATGCCGTATATAACGTTACGGGCTGCATAAAACGATAGCTGTAGGGGCTGCTGAGTGTATATTTTGCGCCTCTTACAAGATATAGCTCTATAGCTGACGAGAATGAGAACTCTGAGTAATAATAAGCTACATTGTAACATGACATCAAGATACGTAGCCTGTACGCGCTTGCAACAGGCCGCGGGCAGGTTCATCGATCGTGAAACTTCCAAAGGTAATTTACAGCGCAGGCAACGTAAACGTCACTATGTATGTTAGAACTCAGAGCGCCGGAGTTATCAGTACGTCACCTTCGCAAACGTGACGTTTGACCATAAATCTAGGTTGGTAGACACTGACTACGGCACGCGGACATTACGTGTCCGCTGTTTCATAGCAATGGCTGAAGTAAGAGTAACTGATATTTAAAAACTAGGTCCCAGCAAGATAACAGTAAGGTATCATTGTTAACACAAATTTTTTATTCCGACACTACACGGACATTTGTAAGATATCTTGTTCGCTTTTACATGCGGGTTTTCAGAGCTCCAAATTATCTGTTCGGTCGTAAACGCCACACATAATAGCAAACGTATCCTCACACCCATTATGATAATTATATAGGATGGTTGAAATAAAACGTTCGCTACTTGATCCAGTGTGACGCAAAACTATTGACTGTATGGGCTTACAAATTTTTATAGGAATGATGTTCACACTGTGTGCAGCACGATTTGCGTTTTTAGTGGCATTAGTGTCATGACTTGCCGTTAGGTGCCAGTACTGGCATGGCGACGCAGGGGTGAAACACAAGCACCAGTTTAAAACACAGCTGTAGACAGCCAACACAGGCCTGGACAAAGTGAGCAGGACAGTACCCGTAAATGGCTCTGAGCACTATGGGACTTAACTGCTCAGTTCATCAGTCCCCTAGAACTTACAACTACTTAAACCTAACTAAAGACATGACACACATCCATGCCTGAGGCAGGATTCGTACCTGCGAACATAGCGGTCTCGCAGTTCCAGACTGAAGCCCCTAGAACCGCTCGCCCTCACCGGCCGGCAGTACTCGTAAAGATGTTTTATCCAAACGAAAGATTTATTGCTGCAGATCGTCACGAGTATCGATGGATTACTCATGAGGTCACTCATTTATTCCGTAACACATTGGAGGAACCGAACCATTTGCCAGTCTTTCTTAAATGAGGGACACGAAGGTAGACGATCGGAACCTGTATGATTTCTAATCCTGGGATTACCAGAAGGATATGGTTTATCAACGGGGCCTGTAACACACGTTATTGGTTGAAGATGAGCATAGCGAGAGAGATAGCCTACGTCCCACAGGAGATGTTTTGTCAACAGTAAAACAATTGTAAGTAGGCTGTTAATGTTTTCTTATTGGCAACGTTACATAGCGCTCTGTATGAAAATCACTGGCTGTGCTGTGAGCAGTCTATGGCTAGTTTGCATTGTTGTCTGCCATTGTAGTGTTGGGCAACGGCAGCTGGATGTGAACAGCGCGTAGCGTTGCGCAGTTGGAGATGAGCCGCCAGCAGTGGTGGATGTGGGGAGAGAAATGGCGCAGATTTGAAATTTGTAAGACTGGATGGCATGAACTGCTATATATATTATGATTATTAAGGTAAATACATTGTTTGTTCTCTATTAAAATCTTTCATTTGCTAACTATGCCTATCAGTAGTTAGTGCCTTCAGTAGTTTGAATCTTTTATTTAGCTGGCAGTAGTGGCACTCGCTGTATTGCAGTAGTTCGAGTAACGAAGATTTTTGGTGAGGTAAGTGCTTTGTGAAAGGTATAGGTTAATGTTAGTCAGGGCCATTCTTTTGTAGGGATTTTTGAAAGTCAGATTGCGTTGCGCTAAAAATATTGTGTGTCAGTTTAAGCACAGTCGTATATAAATTGTTGTAAGGGGACGTTTCAAAGATGAGCATAGCGAGAGAGATAGCCTACGTCCCACAGGAGATATTTTGTCAACAGTAAAACAATCTCTAGCGTGATTCTAGGCTGTCGTGATTGCAGAAGGTCGTTACACTGAGCAACGTTTGTAGCTAGGAACGTAAACATGGTACGCAATTAACAAATGTTACCCTCTCACGTGGAAATTAAACTGTATTACTTTCAATGGTTTAGTCATTATTTTGCTTCCACTTGTCCATACTAATGTCTCCACAAAGTTTCACGGTCCTACGCTCACTCGTTTATCATCGGGGTCGTTTCAGCTAGCGTAAGTTACGTTATAACCACCCTCTGTATAGAAACAAAACCATCATCTCCAAGTACGGCAAAATCCATACTTATATACTGACGAAAATTATACTAAAATGATTAAAAACAAAAAAAATACTTTTATGCATGACTATCACAATCTTATTTGTTTCACTCACTTACCTCAAGAACTTGTAGAAAATTGATATGTAAATTTCAGCACTTATTAATTAATAATCTGACCACTAAGGAAAAACCATACTTCAATTTAAAAAACTTCTGTAAGTTTTGTTTCATGGTTGTACTGAAACTTCGGGTGTCACACTGTGCCTCTCACCAGAAACTATATTAATATTTGAAAGTCCTTGTTAAAAATTCATGTCAAAGAAAAATTTACTTATTATCTACAGCGTTTCATCATATTGTTGTTTACTTAAACATGTTACTAAGGTAGTCTCAGGCGTTAGTCGCACTCTAGGTCTTTATGTGCTACTTACAGATTCTCACGAAGTTCCGGTTTCTTCATACAAAATATGTTTTTGACGTACTGTTTTATTATTTTACCCAAAACCTTGCTGAGATGTTAAAAAATTTTGTTGATTTATTTTCCCTATCGCAGCCATTAATTACAAGATCGTCAGTATGTTATTTGAAATGCTGTTGGACATGGTCGTGTTTATCCTTAGTACGAATTTTAGAAGCTGGAACTGTAAAGACATATTAGTTTTGTTTGAAGGGCGTTAATTGTAGATAGCGGCCCATCAAAAGGATTATATTTTGACATGTTTCCATTAGTAGTAACTGTACTATTCCAAAAGACCAAAATGTAGTCTTGTAATCTTACCAAATGTTGATTACATAAAGTTTACAAGGAGAGACCGAACTCCACTGAGAAAATTTCGACGGTTGTGTGGATATATTTTTTAAATACAGCATGCTCCCATTAATAAGGGTTAACGCGGACTCAAAACAGTGGATAAGAGGAAGACATAGATCATCCCAAATACATATTATTTTGCTGTACACTGTTATTTACTGTGTTATCAAAACACATGAAACTTCTTCGTTTTATACTTAAACTGAGTACTGAGTTAGTGAAACTTCTACGTTTTTAATTAAATTGCTCAAATAGCTGACCCTTGTGAATGCTTTTTAGTGTAACTGAACCTTCTTAAACTAGTGAGTGCAACTGAACCTACTGTCTCTTTGCTTGATTTTGTCATTACAACACTGACGTATAGAATTTTCGCTGACAAATACAATTCAAACTTATCCTATTCATTTATGACCCACAATATACAAACGCAACATAATCTGACTGTAAATAATTAACACAAAATAATGGACCTGAACTAGAAGAAATTCTAAGAATAACCTAAACTCTTTCAATACTCACCTCACATAAAATCTTAATTACAATACAGCAGTAACAGCAAGCAGCAACTACAGCCAGCTAAGTAAAAATATTGTAACTACTACTGGCTCTAACTACTGGAACGCATGTGTTTAGCAAAGGCAAGATTTTGTTTCACAGTAAACAATGTATTTTAGCAGATTTTACCTTAATCATGTGACATCCAGTTCCAAAATTATATAATCGTCTATAATTCCACAATCCAAACATTACCAGTCAAATAAATCATCAATTTACAATCCATTTCCAACGACACTAAATCTCCATAAAGGACACACGTCTACCGCTCGCGACAGCGTTTCCAACCTCCAACACTGCTAACGATTAACTTCTAACGGCGAGTCCGTCGAACCACAGTCTCTTAGCGAGGGTGCAGAGCGCTTTCAGTGATGTTAATGCTGTCTATAGCGCTGCTAACATACAAACATATAAACAGGCTACTTACACACACTATCCGTCAATTATGAAAGCCCACTGTGTTAGATGTTACTCGCCAGAATCTGTTTATTCACGGAGCTACATTCACAGCACGGTGTATTTCACATCAATTTCTTTCAGTTCATTTTCACGAAATAATGCTAAATCGTTTTTGCTTTTCTTTCAATTATGTTTTTAAATAATGCTTCTCATTCTCAGGACAATCAAACGACATTAAAATCACAAGAATTCTGCCTGAATACAAGCACATTTCACTGTCTCAATGTGGGTGTGGGTATGTGTATTGTTGCGGTAACTGATGTTTGCGATCTCTACACCTTCTCTCTCCCTTTCCTTCTCTCTCTCTCTCTCTCTCTCTCTCTCTCTCTCTCTCTCTCTCTGCTTCACACACTTTGTTCGCCGCGTCTGTGTCCTTATCGGCGAAAATCTTGATTCAATAGCATATCTCTTTAACTAGTTATGAGTCTTTGCATGATCCACGTCTTCATGTCTAGAATTAGCATTCTAAACGGAAACAATCTTTTTAATTTCAACGCAATAGACCAGGCTTTACTTTACAATCTTTTAATTTTCAAAAGCCTTATGCTCGCATAGTCCGAAATCTGGATTATGCGTACTCAGACTACCGTCAATTTTCTGTAATGTATTTAGGCATAACTGGCACTTGGTTCTCAGTGGCATGTTACACAGTAAAATGTACTAGCGAATAAATGCTCCCATCGGATCATGAAAAAGTGAATATGATCCCGTTTATCCAAAAACTGACTGAAAATGGGGGTACCAGCTGCCTCTTTCTACCTTACTCGCCACTTTTAAAAATTTTCAAAAATTTTATCTCTTCTTGATATATAGCTCACTTCTCGCTCCCACAAGCTGCGTAACCGTTACTAGCACACACACAGAAGTCAATTGTTGTAAGTCGCTCTTACACATCCAATCCCACATCCTAACTCATTGCCGTTATCTCTTTGTGTCTCTCTAGTTGTCACTGTCCCCTGTCTCCTTCGTTCTGTTCTATCAAAACTGTCTCCTCTCACTGTCATTTTCTCTCTCTTCCTGTCTCTTACTGACACTATCTCTTACGCTCCTTCCAGCTGCTGCTGTCTCCTTTTACTATCACTCTCTCTGTATCTTCTTCGCTGCCATTGTCGTAGACTCTGTCTCATTATTACTAGCTGTCGTCCACTTTCGCCTTCTCTTTGTTCCTCTCTCACTGACGCCATCTGCTTCCCTCTTTTTCTGGACCCGTTCTATCACTTTCAACTTTGTTCCATTGTCTTCTTCGCTCTTCCTATAATACAACCACTGTCAACTACCTTCAAATGTATATTACTTTTCTATGTCTTTGCCAGTGGCACCAATGTCTTTTCTCTCAGCATTAAAAGTGCGATTACGTTCGTAAGTAAAAATGTTTTGAACATTTGTGAAGGTGAAGAGGTAGAATGAGGCAGTTGGTACCCCACTTTTCAGTCAAACTTTCAATAAACAGGACCATATACGCCTCCTTTTGATTCCATAAGAACATTTTCCCGCTGGTTCACTTCTTTCCCTGTCACAACACGGCTTGTCGCTTGTATCCAAATAACTTTATGGGTGTGTAATTTTTTTATAGTTCACTTATATGAAAGTGAAATAATGCAAATCTGTATAGCTTTGCATCTCATTCATCATTTTATGTGCTTCAGTACTACAACATAGACTTCACAAACGCCTTCTGATGACGACAGAGACACTTGACAGCATATTTCTCAGTGCTACGTCCCTTAATAAACTACGTCTCCGCCTTTTCCCGGATATTGCGTGCCTACTGTACGTGTTTTTAGGTTTACAGGTATGGTGAGTATGAACCTCTGTATCTAGGAAACGGATAAATATGACAAGAAACTTTTCATGGATGTTCGAGTTCGGGATCTTAGGAAAAAATGTAAAAATTTCACCTTTTGCTGCGCATAGCCATCTTGGAATCCAAGGCTCGGTTTTGGTACCCCAAAACCTTGTTTTCTTCTCGTTTCTCAGGAACCGCGGAAAGAAATGGTGCCTCCATAACCGTAGACCACACATAACGCCAAAATAAGTTACGAATTGCTCCTCTTGCCTAATCTGGAGTACATGAGTAACAAACTTTGGCCCAGTACTGTAGGATGGTTATAGTAAGACGATCCCTCTGTTGGGTATACAAATGGTCCCTAGCCGAAGGGCTATTCAAAACATTTGACCCTGCTTTTCTATGAAAAATAGGGCGCGAGATAAGAACCCCGAAAAATCTCCTTTTTCTACGCGTTGTTTTGTAACAAATTAGGTACTACATGCTGCCGCATGCGCACCTAAGAATTATTCAGGTTGTTACCATCATTGCCACTGTTTCTTGGGAAGTACCTTCAAAGGCAGCGAACAAGACGGCAGCAGTCAATCACCATATCGCACAACGCAGTACACAGTGTAGTGAAGCTACCCTCGGACACTGGTCCAACAGACGGCCGCTGTGGCCGAGCAGTTCTAGGCTCTACAGTCTGGAACCGCGCTGCTGCTACGGTCGCAGGTTCAAATCCTGACTGGGACATGGATGTGTGTGTTGTCATTAGATGTAGTGGTTAATAAAAAAGAAAAACGAAAGAGAAGAAAAGAAAAGGTTGCAAATGTGGGAAGAAATGGTGAATAAGAAGGGGGTTTACATCCCGGCCGGTTGGTGCCCACGCGTCAGCTGATGGCGCGCCGCCATTGTTAATGCTACTTCGTGGCGGGGAGTGCATCACTGCACTGGAAAACGGCGACGGATTCTGTGGAGGGTTATGATTTGTCATGCGTGAATTTTGTGTGTTCCACATATTCTGTCGGTGATTGTTGGGATTGTTATTGTTTTGGTGGTAATTATGTCTGTTATATGGCATGTTCCTGTCAAAGTAGCCCGGGATGTACCGGTTATTCTCACGTCTCCCATTGCGGTTGTTGTTGTACTGTCTGTGATTTTCATTTTGCTTGTAGTTACCATTTTGATATGGGTGATAATTATTGTTGTTATTATTATTATTCCAAATTTCTGCGGTTGTTCCTACCGTCATACACGTTTCCATTTGAATATGTTTCGCGCGCAGGCATCGTATTGTGTCGCGGCGCGGACGGATGGTTCCACCAACCACCGTCACTACGGTTCCTTTGGGGTGGTTGGTGATTTTGGTTACTAATGTGAGTAAAATTGGAATG
Organism: Schistocerca cancellata; assembly: GCF_023864275.1. NCBI lineage: Eukaryota > Metazoa > Arthropoda > Insecta > Orthoptera > Acrididae > Schistocerca > Schistocerca cancellata. The sequence continues at coordinate 469,606,782 of NC_064633.1, forward strand.
GCGTGAATCGCCTCTGTAAATTACGACCATTTGGTCTAAGAAGTTTAAGAAAGTCTTAACGTCATTCTCCGGTACTCCTATTAATCTGTCTCGGTAAGGAAATGGTAAGTGGCTCTTTAAATTGTCAATAATCGCTGGCAAGTCGGCTGGTTTGGACCAGTATAGTGTCTTGTCTAGGTACCTCTCAAAGTATTGTCTTAATGTCTCTTTTTTAGGGTCATAGGTCTCGGGGTTGCACACTTCTCTCCTTAGACTCTGTTGCTCATTCTCGGACCAGAATTCGTCCAAGAAGACTTGTTCGAACTGTTCAAACGTAAGGCACCGCCGCTTCATAGCGGTACCCAACTTAGCTGCTCGTCCACTCATGAGATTGGTGACGTATCTGATTTTATCGACTTCTGACCAACTACGTGGAAAAACACCGTCAAATTATCTAATAAACACAACAGGGTGGACTTTGTGCTTGTCCTCACTGGAAAATGTCTGTAAATACCCATGCCTTACAAACGTGTCATCGGCCATGCCGGTTGGCACAACAGTATTGACGTGGTTTGTGTCACTTGCTACTCTAGGTTTCGTACCGTAATATTGGTGGAAAAGAAAGCGTCACATTGTCAAATGGTTCAAATGGCTCTGAGCACTATGGGACTTAACATCTGAGGTCATCAGTCCCCTACAACTTAGAACTACTTAAACCTAACTAACCTAAGGACATCACACACATCCATGCCCGAGGCAGGATTCGAACCTGCGACCGTAGCGGCCACGCGGTTCCACACTGAAGCGCGTAGAACCGCACGGCCACACCGGCCGGCCGCGGCACATTGTAATTTTGATTGGAAATAGGTGATTCCACAATAGGTGTTCTGTCTGTGTCATTAGCCATGGTATTAGCTATTTTGTCGATCCCTGACGATGCGCTTGCACCAATCGCCAAACACGGTACAACATTGTCTCGTAATTTTGTCACTTCGTCTTCTATGTGTTTTGTCTCGTCTTTAACATGTGTCTTTGTTTTTAAAAGTATGTCCTGTGTAATTGTTTCAAGTTTTTTGTCCAGATAGTCGTTACACAATTTAGATTCATGTACAATTCTCTCGGCCATGTTGGTGTCGTTGTTTAGTGACGCGAGGTCCGCTGGGTCTTCTAATTTTTCTATCTGTTCTTTGAGGTGGGTTTGTTCAAGAACTACCATTGTGAGTTGTTGGGTAATATTTCCTACTTCTTCAGTCAGCTTTTCTTGGGTGGAGCTAGCTGAAGTGTGGGCCTGAGCTAACTCTTCCACACGGGTGTTCACTTCCTGCTGCACATTAACTATTTGAGTTAACTGATTCACACATTGGGTGATATTGTTTTTTGTTTCATGTGTGAATGTAACCAATGTTTCTTCCTGTTTAGTGACTCGGTCGGCCAATGTCTCAAATCGCTGGCTGAGCTGTTGAGTGGTGTTATTTAATTCTGTTATCTGTTTTGCCGTTCTTTCAAAATTGTCGGTCATAATATGGTTTAACATGTCAATTTTCTGACTAACGTCTCGTTTCATGTCTGCAAATAACTGTAATAGTCGGTCCAGTTTGTCAGTCTCCTGTGTCCGATTTGTGTCACATTGCTGAATTTGTCTCATATTCGGTTCTGACATTGATGTTAACAATGGCGCTGACGGTCAAGTCTCGCGTCCATTCCACATTTCGTCATTTAAAGTCGCCATCTGTGTATTATCACAAATGTTGCGAGTTTGAGGCAAAATCATTGCATTGATCTGTGAACTCGTCCATGGAGGGAAATGCGGAATTTCTTGCTGGTTGAACGATGAATCTAGTTCACTTAACTCATCTGCCGAAACTATCTCTACCTTACCGCGTTCCATTGTAATAGGGTGTATAATCGTAAGTCAAAAAGGGAATAATATAAGTCTGATTAATAAAGATTTGACTCAAATTTAAGTTGAAATATTTTCTCGTCAATGTAAATGATTGCTCTATTGTAAACAATGGTTGAAAAAGATGCAGCAGGGCGGACAAAATTTTTCGTAACAAATGACTGTTTGGCGGTAAAATTCACGATCTTCATATGCTACAACAATACTATAATTACCACAAACTACAATAGAGATAGATAATTTTGGAAAAATCAAGAAGAAAACTACAGGATGTGTGGAAAGGGAAAAATGGATTCTGCAGTTGGCTATGAATGTTTGAATGAAACATAATTGTGTGACTCACCATTAAATTTTCTGTCCTGCAGCTGCTGGTCAATCACTTCTGCGTAAATCGTATTCGTCAAAATATGGATTTTCCTATTACATCTCCATCGAATAATCACCAAAAGGTCTCAAAATAACAGTTTTGCAACAATATATGCCATGGAAAGAAAAACAGATTGAATTAGTTACAAAATTTCTTTACAATATTGTTGTATGATCATTTGCTTAGGTACAATAAAGTTGGTGTTTTAGTTACCCTTTAAACTTCAGGATTTTTGGTTATTCTCTGTTGGGAAAAAATACAAATTAAAGTTTCAAATTTGCTCAAAAACGACACATCCGAAAATTGCGTCCTGTCACGGTCGCCAGTTGTAGTGGTTAATACAAAAGAAGAAAAAGAAGAGAAAAAAAGAAAAGGTTGAAAATGTGGGAAGAAATGGTGAATAAAAAGGGGGTTTTAAAATCGTAAATGACCGTGAAAAAGGGAAAGAATGAATTGAAAATCGGACTTCGTATTACAGAAAAGTTATCGGACTTCGTGATTCGGAAAAGCTACAGCTGGGGTGGTCCTTGTGGCGTTTCTGAGCAAAGTTCAAACCAATTTCCACTACAAAAATTATTTGATAAAAAACAAAGAATAACAAATGTGTCTAACAGGGGAAATGTCGTAGATAAGAGTTCATCCTTTACCATGTCTTCAAAAATCTCCTACTTCATTTCTGCGTGAAAATTCTGCTCCGAAATCTTGCAATAAATTTCATTGTCCGGGAATTTCTAATGTATATAAAACCGTCTTGATATTAAATACAATTTATTTTACGTAGCTTCCCTCCTCCAAATGTCATAACAACTTCCACAATGTCTACACATTAATAAGTTTTTTTCGTCTTCATCAGATCACGTCTGCATTAAGCTTCTGCTCTCGAGAGACAATAAAGAAACGGATAGAAAACAAAAAAGAGTTACTCTCTGCCGTCGAGCGCTCATACCGCTGCGATGGTATAATTTTTATCTGAGGGAACGAGTGTAGCGCGGCGAAATTCAAAGTCCCGCTACATAGACTAGTTATGTTTAAATAGTTCTAAGTCTAGGGGACTGATGACCTCAAATGTTAAGTCCCGTAGTGCTTGGAGCCATTTGATGTCGTGGTCCAATAGCTTATACTGGGGCATGGTTGCCGCCACAGCGAGAACAGCCTAGCGTCGAGCGTCGTGTCACGCTGCTGTTCCACTGCATTCAGTGAGCTTTTGTATTCAGTAGACATTGGCCAACACTTCACGAGTAAACCTGTCAATACAGATTTTTTTTTTATAAGTAACAACGACTGTAGAACGTACTCAAGACAGGACCAGATGGTACCGAATCTACGTTTGAGGGCGAAAAGTGAAGCGGGACATACTGTCGTCTACAGCAAGAACCATGAACGAATAAGGTAAGGCTGTTTGTGATCAATACAAACATCTCATTGCATCCACATCTCCACTTTTCAGATATTTTCCGTGATACCTTGATAAAAGAGCATAATAATTCGATCGCAATGTAAATACTCCACTGCGAACAACCACACAGCACAGATCCTTGATATCAAAACACACAGAAAACATCCCTGAATAGCCTCTGAAATTCTATCAGTGGACTTCGATTTAACCCTGTGTATTTCCGATTTGAGGTAATTTGGTCACTCGTAAGTCAGTATTAAAAAAATTAAAATGCTGCTTATAGTGTGCTATCGACTAGGATAATCACAAAAACACTAGAATGCATATCGAGATAACTACCAGTAAAAGAAGCGGGCGGTAAGAAGGGTAAGAAGAGGCCGTGATTCCCCTTTCACGAGAGACAAGACTTACGATTCGTCGGGCAACGCGGTCCTACTGCCATCGCTGTGACACGGAACGTGTGCAGGCAGCTAAATGAGTACGGATGGCCACGTGCGTAATTAACCGCGTGACGTTCATTGTGACGGACGGCCTCGCGTTTCTCGTACGGTGGCACGTGGCCGTGCTCTTCCAGTCCTCTAGACAAATCGTATGGTTTTAGATGTACCTATAGGCAAAGCAAACCTTTATACAGATGCGGTTCCTTTGATTCTCATTTCTTCCTGCTAAGGTATTATCGGGTATAACATTAAACGTTGTAGCATATAGCATTAAACACACATTACATCTATTTAAAGGACGTGTAGCCTGTAATTGAGAGAGTTCTTTTGGCGGAAAACCAGAGCGTCGCAGGTATTCATAGGCTCTTGAAGAAAGTCTACGGGGACCTGGTAGTGCACAAAAGCACGATAAGTCGTTGGGCGAGGTGTCTTATCATCGCAACAAGGTCGAACAAAGCGGTCCGATCAACCACGTGGCCGGCCGGCTTCACACAGTTGTGACTCCTGCAACGTTGGAACGTGCGGACCTTCTCACTCGAGGTGATCGACCGAGCACCAACAAACACCTAGCTACACAGCTGAGGGTTACTGATACAGCAAGACGTTGGCTCCGACATCGACCTGTAGAATGATAGAATGCAGACGTACAGACCCTCCCAGTAGGGTAAGACCGTCGCGCTGAACGGATCGTATGTTGTAAAATAGTGTTTTGTAGCGGAAAGGTTGAAGAATAATATAGTATATTGGAATCCTGAATAAAAACAATCTGCTTTCAGGAAAAAAAGTGAGTGTCACATTACATATTGAACCCCGTCCCCCTTCTCCACGCCAGCTCGCGACCCTCCCCCCCCCCCCAACCCACCACAAAAGTCTGCCCTGTCCCCGACACGAATGTGCTATGTGACTCAGAGCTGTTCATGGTGAGGATTACATTTTCGAGAACGTCTCTACTGATTGTGAGTTTGTCCAACAACATAAAATGCCAGGTTCTTTCATTATAAGGATTTTTTTATTTACGGCTCTAGCCAGAGCTTCATTTTTAACGGTACGCGCCAGTATGCCGTACCAGTACCTCTGGCAGAAAATAGATCCAAATAACGTTTCTTCGTTGCGAAATTTTTATATCAGTGACACGTTTCGCCCTTTTGGGTCATCACAAGGCTGTATAAAAGTAGCTCGATATGTAACCAATCCACCATTAAACTATATAAAATTTAAACTGGACCCAACGATAAAATTATAAGATGTCTAAATTTCAAAAAAACAACTCCCGGAAGGGCACAGTACCGGTACCTCTTTTCTACGCAAATCATGCCCTGCCTCTAGCCCAGTCACCATGCTTTTATGAAGCAGATCTTTGTGAGGAGAGAGAAAAGGTGGGGCATGTTTCACAAAATAATATAAACGGAGTAAACAACTAACATCAGAATGAAATTTCCCTCCAGAGTCGGCGCGGTAACTCCGCCTCTTTCTTTTAATTTCCCTAGGGCGTTATTAGGTGCAGCTTGACGTAGTGCTCCTCACTCTGGCGAAATTTGCGGATGCTTTGCTTTCCCTGGATCTCTCGCTTTACTCACACGACAGTGGTATTTCCGACTATACCTGTGAAATACCACTGACAGTGCCTCAGATATGATCTGCAGATAAATCTGTGATCATACATTATATAGTGCGATTAAGTTGTCACACCGATACCACTTTATGCAACCCGTAACGTTTAAAAACCACCCCGAAAGTCTCATATTCTCTCGCTCCCTTCACTCAAATTAAATAGTACTACAGAAAAATTCACTGGACCTTCTCGTAGGAAATTTAATCGCTGGAAACAACATGTTTCCGAATTATTCAAGAAAACCAGCAAACTTTACCGTCAGATGCTCCTTCATTAGCGCAGTCATCCCTCACAAGTCATGAAGTCTAGTAGGTTGTTTGCCGGCCGGGGTGGCCAAGCGGTTCTAGGCGCTACAGTCTGGAATCGCGCGACCGCTACGGTCGCAGGTTCGAATCCTGCCTCGGGCATGGATGTGTGTGATGTCCTTAGGTTAGTTAGGTTTAAGTAGTTCTACGTTCTAGGGGACTGATGACCTCAGAACGACCATATCACGACGAGGACCAACAGTTTCAACTCTTTGTCCATCAAAGATCGGGAAGAAAACGCAAAAACTCGTATGAAGTGGAGAACATTGCAAAACGAGAGCCCCAAGTCTCGCAACCGCAACCGCAACCGCTGCAGCCTGGCGATACTGAGATGGAGGTTTCAACGGAACTGAATGCATCTGGAACGAGCAACGAGTCAAACCCTGCACCGACGCAAAGCATTCCAATACCACTAACGAGGGTACCACCACCTAGAACAATCCGATAAGGACCTATAAGGGCGATTTGTGACGCCCATACAATCAAGTATCACTTCTCGCCATTGCCTGATCAATGGAATGGCCTGCTGTTTTCAAAAAATGTTTCAAATGGCTCTGAGCACTATGAGACTTAACATCCGTGGTCATCAGTCCCTCAGAACTTAGAACTACTTGAACCTAACTGACTTATGGACATCACACACATCCATGCCCGAGGTAGGATTCGAACCTGCGACCGTAGCGGTCACGCGGTTCCGGACTGAAGCGCCTAGAACCGCAAGGCCACAACGGCCGGCTGCTGTTTTCCAAGGATTAATTCTCTGTTTTTTTGGTAGCCAATCGCCAACCGACAAGTCTCTCAAAATCTTCATCAAGTATTTTCCCACGTTAAAGCCAAGAAGAGGAGTCAGCATAAGCTCTGTATATGCTGCTCGAGGTCCCCACCATCCTGGACTACTGCAAGAAGATTATTGACAGCTATCTTCGAGACAGGCGCTTCTTTGTCCGAATTGATGATCAGTGGTCAGGCATTCGACAACTCCCGGGCGGCATTTCTCAAGGCTCTGGTCTGTATCCGATTCTATTCATCTCGTATGTGAACGACCAGCCGTTAATTCCACAAGTCGTCCTTGCGCAATTGGCTCACGACACAGCGCTCCTTACCAGCAGTCGGTGCAGGGATACGAGGCCTCCAACGTCAGCTTATACTTATTCAGTTTTGGACAGAAGCGAGTCTTACTACCCTGAATGCACAGAACACGCTGGCCGTTTTGTTTACTCGTTGTCGGCCCGAGCTCGCAGACCATCTTAAACGGTACAACATCGCTCTCCCTTGGACAAATCGGGTAAAATCCCTGGGAGTGATCTTGAACCGGAAACTCCTCTTTAAGGACCATGTTCAGGGGAAACGCAACATTACCATGCATCTGTTTCACCACTAATATCCACTGCAGCCAAATCAACATCTGAAAGTGAGGACCTAACTACTCCTCCACCGAGCAACTGTCCTGCCGTCAATCTTATATGGATGCTCCTCCTGGGGGATAACCTGTAACCGCAGTCTCAAACCACTGGAAACCCTACTAAACCGATGCTTGCGGTTAATCGGTTAGGATCAAGAATCTACACAAGGAACTCCACATGGAGACCATCAGGAAAGTAATCGTATCATCCACATAAAAACAGCTCGCTACAATTGAAGCACCAAGGCCTAATGCGAGACATCTTGGTTATGTGAGGTCCGTCGCCCCTGAAAGATGGCATCGCATCCAAGGTCCTTACGGCATCATCTAAGCACGCCAATTACATAACAAATAATGTGGCAAGTCAATTGGAACCACACGCCAAATTGAATGAAATGTAATGAAATAACCAATACCTTAGTAGAGTCAAATGAGTTAGTGTCCAATACCCTTCCACGCGAAAATAAAAAGAAAATTACACCTTCACCCTTTGCATCTAGGAAGTCCTGCCACGAGGTGGTAGTACTTCTGTGACACGACACAAAGGAAAAAAAAGAAAACGTTGCTACAAACGGCACATTTCTTTGATGCTACAAATATTGGACGAAAGAAGTTACGAAATTGTGGAGTTCAATTAGGAGTTTGGTGGAGTGAGCATTGTCACGATTTTTACTAATGCACATCTAATCGCAGGTACAAAACTAGTTTGGCGAAGGAACTGGAGAGGCAGTAACCTGTGCAATTCTTGACCGAGGCCGTTTATCTGCCCCCAGCGACGCTGCTACACTGCCAAGTAAGGTTAAGTACATAATCAAACAGAATGTGCGAGTGGGAGACAGGGAGAGAGTATTAAGCTACCGACTTAAAATTCTTTTATTACCTCGTTATAACATGAAACGTCGGTTTACACTCTGTAGTTAGTAATGATATGAAAGTACATAATCTTTTTCACAATCTACGTCTGACATTTAAGTGTGTGATAGTAAGAAGAGGGATTTCAAAGCTTAGGCTAGCTATCGGTGTGTTTAATGGCATATTGAACACATAATATGTGAACCGTGGCGCAATCGATAGGTCGCGCTGCGGTCTCTAGTAGAATATCTTAACCCAAGGATGGCATGGTTCGTGCGGATGTCAGAGGTGAGGGCCGTGAAAGTGAGACCGGGAAGGTGAAACAGTTTTTTGGGGGTGAATCGGCCGAGATGGAACCTGGCGGCGATGCGAGTAGTGTGCCGGCAGTTGATGGCTGGTACAAGTTCGGCGTAGCAGCTATACGACGAAGTGACATTCAGGCAGGTTCCTGGGATATGTACCAATATTACCTCAGTTGCAGCCGACTGCAAACTTTTGGACGTGTGGGACGCGTTCTGAGGGAAAGAGCGTGCTGTGTGGTTCAGCGACAGATCGGACCTGGAGGCAAACGGCGATCCGACGCTGTCTTGCAGTTGTTTGGCGGCTCCACACTGTCCTTCCTGGGTCGTTGTACGGATATGTTGATGAGCTTCCGATTTGGTTTATCGGATCGAGAGAGCCGAACATCTGCAGTAACCACAACTATAACTGCCATTTCCTGTACCAGTACTGAGGCTTTAGTTCAGTAGTTTCCTTGGTAATGATAATTAATTGAAACATTCAGCTGCCCACAGGTGTTGTTGATATACCTCGATGGGGACAGCTGAAAATGAGTGCCCCGACGGGGACTCGAACCAGGGATTTCCTGCTTACTTGGCAGACGCTCTATCCATCTGAAAGCCGCCCGGTGTGGCCGAGCGGTTCTAGGCGCTTCAGTCTGGAGCCGCGCGACTGCTACTGTCGCAGGTTCGAATCCTGCCTCGGGCATGGATGTGTGTAATGTCTTTAGGTTAGTTAGGTTTAAGTCGTTCTAAGTTCTAGGGGACTGATGACCTGGCTGGGTACCCTTTAACTATATATATGAAGATAGTAACTGTTCACGAAAGAACATTACCGTGCAGCTTCTCTAGAATAAATGATAATTAATTGAAACCCTCAGCAGCCGACAGGTGTGTTTGATAGACCTTCGTCTGTGCGAATGCGCACAGGCTGCCCGAACTCCTACGGGAATCGTCACCTTTGTGTGCGCGAGTAATGAGTGGATGGGCAAATATCTATTAGGTACACTATGTATGTAGATTGTGGACAGTTGGAAATGTGGGTCTCACGGGAAGCGTGCAAGCGATAAGTCCCTGCAGTCGCGCTATTCTTCTATGTCCTCGGTGGCTCAGATGGATACAACGTCTGCTGTGTAAGCAGGAGATCCCGGGTGAGAGTCCCAGTCGGGACACATATTTTCAGTTGTCCCCATCGAGGTATATCAGCAGTTGGCAGCTGAGGGTTTCAATTAATTATCATTTATTCTAGAGAATCTGCATGGTCATCCATGGTATCTGTTCTTTCGAGAACAGTTACTACCTTCATATATTTAGTTTTCTTGTTGTCTGTACAGATTGGCTTCAATTACCTATCAGACTTCGGGTTATTCATGCCGCTTCTGTCCCTAGGCAGGGAAGTTGTGTGTGCACTTCTATAAAAATAGTGAATTTGTTGCTTTATTTAATGCTCCAATCTGAGTGTTATTTCCGAAGTTCGGTCTCAGCTTCCAAGTAGGATGCGGTAAGGTGTCGGATTTGTGGCGGCGCGGATTTATATATAAAGTGGGTTTATTTCCTGTGCTACGTCCTGCATATACTATTACTGGAGAGCACAGTTTCGTCTATTGTGATACTGGGTGTTTATACTACCAAGTTTTATTGTGTTTTTTGTTGTTTCGAAGAGTGGGGCTTTTTAAGATTAATTATTCAGTTTCTCTTAGTGAGGACTTTATTTTGCGTTTGTTACGAATACGTTATACATGGCTGTAATGTTCTTAAAAAGTTTTTGTTCTGCTGCAGTAAGTCAGGGATTCGTTAGACAACCGAACGCGTTAGTTTGAGGTTTAGTGCTCCGCTCCGCATAGCGGTCATTTGTTTATTCCTCGACCACGTGTCGAACTTTGGTGCGATTTGTGGTTGGCAGTTGAACTTGATTCTCGGTAACTGTATTAGCAACTCTGTTTAGCTTTTGGCCACCTGACAAGTTTAATTGATTTCACCAGATTAACTCACCGAAAAATTATTTATTTGGTTTTCAAATGGTTCAAATGGCTCTGGGCACTATGGGACTTAACATCTGAGTTCATCAGTCGCCTAGAACTTAGAACTACTTAAACCTATCTATCTTAAGGACATCACATACACCCATGCCCGAGGTAGGATTCGAACCTGCGACCGTAGCGGTCGCGCGGTTCCCGACTGAAGCGCCTAGAACCCCTCTGCCACACTGGCCGGCTTATTTGGTTTTCTTCTTGCAGTAAGTATGACTGTCGTGGGTGGCATTCGGTCTACGTTAGAGACCTGGCCCAATCCCCGACACAGTGTTGTAGAGTATAGACTTCTGATGAAAGCTATCCCACGTGTGCTAGCAACAAGGACCCCACAATAGATGCGCCAATGGAAACAAATGCTTATTTAGCAGTGATGGGACCAGAGGATGGAGGTAATGTTCCACAGAAACTATTCGTTTGATAGAATTAAGACATTCTCAAGATACAGTTGTCGTGGCACTTTTTTTTTCATAAATATCATCAGCTGAAGTCCTTCATCCATATAGTGAAATGTACATCCATTAACTGTCACTGAATAATTCGTGCCAGCCAGGACGCAACATTTAACACGAATTCTGTCAATTTCTCTTGTGTACGCAACTCCAATATCCGCCGGTATATTAATTTTCTTGTATGGCGCTTATTTACGGAGTGTACTCCTATTTTGGTCTGTATATCTTAATTTTTTTTTTGACGAAGAATTTTTACCTCTGTTATTGTACTGCTACAGTTTTTATCATTGTATTTAACTTTTCTGCTGTTAATCAACATGGTGCAGGTATATGATTGAGAATTACTCAATTCTTTACTAATCAGTGCCACTGGAGTTTTTTTCCATTAGATCTAACTTAGTGTATTATGTTAGAACAAAGAGAAAGTTCACAAAACAAATTGTGTTCCATCTCCGTCTGACCCTCTCCTTCCTAGCACACACACCATTTGGAGCATATTGCGTACCAATACTGTTGTGCAGAAACAAAGACTCTTCGCCCGACGTAAAAATGTATATATATATGTATCCTACAATCACACCAAACAACGTCCCAAGATCGTGGAAGGATGTCAATAAGCACAAAATATTTACAGAAAGTATCGTGGCAAAGTGTACCAAATTACGTCACACACGGACCCCACGTTAAACTGCAAATTAAGTAAGAACAGTGAATATCACGTAACAACAATGAAATAGTGCTAAACAATGTGAATTCCATAGACTCCTAACATTCTCAGTCAAACTTCAGTCAAGAAGCAAGGAGAGGATACTCAGAGAAGTGCAGTCATATACACTCCTGGAAATTGAAATAAGAACACCGTGAATTCATTGTCCCAGGAAGGGGAAACTTTATTGACACATTCCTGGGGTCAGATACATCACATGATCACACTGACAGAACCACAGGCACATAGACACAGGCAACAGAGCATGCACAATGTCGGCACTAGTACAGTGTATATCCACCTTTCGCAGCAATGCAGGCTGCTATTCTCCCATGGAGACGATCGTAGAGATGCTGGATGTAGTCCTGTGGAACGGCTTGCCATGCCATATCCACCTGGCGCCTCAGTTGGACCAGCGTTCGTGCTGGACGTGCAGACCGCGTGAGACGACGCTTCATCCAGTCCCAAACATGCTCAATGGGGGACAGATCCGGAGATCTTGCTGGCCATGGTAGTTGACTTACACCTTCTAGAGCACGTTGGGTGGCACGGGATACATGCGGACGTTCATTGTCATGTTGGAACAGCAAGTTCCCTTGCCGGTCTAGGAATGGTAGAACGATGGGTTCGATGACGGTTTGGATGTACCGTGCACTATTCAGTGTCCCCTCGACGATCACCAGTGGTGTACGGCCAGTGTAGGAGATCGCTCCCCACACCATGATGCCGGGTGTTGGCCCTGTGTGCCTCGGTCGTATGCAGTCCTGATTGTGGCGCTCACCTGCACGGCGCCAAACACGCATACGACCATCATTGGCACCAAGGCAGAAGCGACTCTCATCGCTGAAGACGACACGTCTCCATTCGTCCCTCCATTCACACCTGTCGCGACACCACTGGAGGCGGGCTGCACGATGTTGGGCCTCCCGCATGCCCACTATACGCCCTCGCTCAAAGTCCGTCAACTGCACATACGGTTCACGTCCACGCTGTCGCGGCATGCTACCAGTGTTAAAGACTGCGATGGAGCTCCGTATGCCACGGCAAACTGGCTGACACTGACGGCGGCGGTGCACAAATGCTGCGCAGCTAGCGCCATTCGACGGCCAACACCGCGGTTCCTGGTGTGTCCGCTGTGCCGTGCGTGTGATCATTGCTTGTACAGCCCTCTCGCAGTGTCCGGAGCAAGTATGGTGGGTCTGACACACCGGTGTCAATGTGTTCTTTTTTCCATTTCCAGGAGTGTATATAGAACACGTGGCAGGAAACAGGTTGTCATAACGATATACGTGGTTACAATGGTAAATTCACCACAGGATTTAAAAAAGAAGTTGTCCTTAAACCCACGAACCAGTTCTCACGATTTGTGACATAGGGCAAGAAATACAACCTCATGGCTACGCTTTTACTGAATATAATGCATCCGACAGAAATTTACAATGGATAAGGTTTCCAAAATCACAGACAAACAGAAAGCCCTGTCCTGTACCTTTATGTGTAATACCCTTTGCCCTGTAAAACTTAACGAAGAGCAAGAGAACGTAACACGTCACAGTAACTACTCGGTGAAAATGTATTGCTGGAGCGTGCTGCCAAACATATTCCAACCGTGCAAAGAAAGCTGGAAGTCACATGGCGTGAGGTCAACGTGACCATAGCACCAAACGGTGCAAGCCCTGCAACACGATGCAGTCGAAGGAACGCAGTAAGAGAGTGTGTCCGTTATTCAGTGAGCAGTTGCGGTATACTGTTGTGGCATATTTCGTTACAGTGTGGCACGAAGGAATCTGTATGACTTCACACGGGGAAGAATCGCTGGGAAACTGGAAGAAGGACGAAGTGTGATGAGGTAACCGAGGTGATTGGTGTTGCCCACAGCATGCAAGGCGTGTGTAGCGTACTACAGGCACTGTGCTGAAGGAGAGGAGGTGGTCAACCAAGGACAACTACAATGGAATATATATCTGCTACTTTGCAGAACAGGCAACAAAAGAGCACGTCAAACAGTGGATGCAACTGTAACCCCGTTCAAGGGGATTGCAAGACACCGAATTGCACGCGCTGCAGTGGCACGGCGACTGCACGGGGGTGACCTCTTTGTCCGATGACTATTGCGTCGTATTCCATTGACACCCGAACATCGGTAGCACAGTTTCCGATGGTATGAAGAGCATAGGGACTGGATCAGCAACGAGTGGGTGCGCGTGTTGTTCTCGGGTGAGAGCATATTCAGTTTTAGGAGTGATTCAGGACTTCCTTCACATGGTGAGAGGTCGGAACACGTAATGTACCCAGTAACTTTGTCGAACACGATCGGTTTTGAGGTCGAGGTGCTATGGTGCGCGGAGGCATACCTTTTCGTGGCCGTACTGACTTGCAGCTCTTAGAACACGGTACGATCATCCCTGTCAATGACAGTGTGACACTGTACACCTTCCTCACATGCGTCCTTTCAGGGGTGCATTTGACATGACACAATTTTTATGGTTCCATACTTCACTCAATAATATCGGGAACCTAAATTCATGAAATGAGGCAAGAAGTAGTGGGTTCAGAGTAATAATCCTGACACCTGGCTAAAAATGACTTACAAGTTTGTGGCACACTCCACCGGTAATTCTGGAACTCAATATGGTGTTGGCGCACCCTTAGCCTTGATGACAGCTTCCACTCTCACACGCTTACGTTCAATCACGTGATGGATGGTTTCTTGGGGAATAGGAGGCCATTATTCACGGAGTGCTGCACTGAGGAGGTATATCGATGTCGGTCTGTGAGGCCTGGCTCGAAGTCGTCGTTCCAAAACTTCACAAAGGTGCTCTGTAAGATTCATGTCACGACTCTGTGCAGGCCAGTCCATTACAGGAATGTTATTGTCGTGTAACCACTCCGGCACAGGCCGTGCATTATGAGATGCTCGATCGTGTTGAAAGATGCAATCGCCATCCCCGAATTGTTCTTCAACAGTGGCAAGCAAGAAGGCGCTAAAAACATCAATATAGGCCTGTGCTATGATAATGCCACGTAAAACATCAAGGAGTTGAAGCCCATTCCATGAAAAACACGACCACACTATATCACTACCGCCTCCGAATTTTACTGTTGGCACTTCACACGATGGCAGATGACGTTCACCGGGCATTCGTCATATCTCCATCCGGACATCGGATCGCCGCATAGTGTACCGCGATTCGTCACTCCACACAACGATTTTCCACTGTTCAATTGTCCAATGTTTACGCTCCTTACACCCAGCGTGGCGTCGTCGTTTCTAATTTACCGGCGTATTGTGGGGCTTATGAGCAGCCTCTCGGCCATGAAATCCAAGTTTGTTCACCCCCCGCCTAACTGTCGTAGAACTTGCAGTGTATCCTGGTACATTTTGGAGTTTCTGTGTGATGGTCTGGATAGATGTCTATTACACATTACGACACTCTTCAACAGTCGGCGGTCCCTGTCAGTCAACAGACGAGGTCGGCCCGTACGTTTTCGTGCTGTACGCATCCCTTCACGTTTACACTTCATTGTCACATCGGAAACAGTGGACGTTTAGGAGTGTGAATATCTCGCTTACAGACGTATGACACAAGTGACACCCAAGTACCTGACCACGCTCGAAGTCCGTGAATGCTGCGGAGCGCCCTATTCTGCTCACCCACGATGTCTAATTATTGACAACTGAGGTTGCTCATATGGAGTACCTGGCAGTAGGTGGCAGCACAAAGCACCTAATATGAGAGACGTATGTTTTTCGGGGTGTACAGATACTTTTGATCACATGCATCATGCAAAAATAATATTTTTAATTTGCTATCCGAATGTCTGCCTGTTCATCTGCCAAGACTCCTTTATTCTGGGGAACGGGTAGACGTATTAAGTTGAAATTAGAGCCACATACTAAGGTCTAAAGTTCAGCGGTGGCGTAAAAAATTTTACCTTCCAAGTCAATGAAATCAAAAGGTACTGCCATTTATGTCATATCCTCATATTCACAAACGTTCTCATCAAAACATATAAGGTACTTCCCGTTGCCCTATAATCATGAAATTTCGCATTAAGAAAAGTTTTACAAGACAGGTTCATGAAAATTAAGTGGTGTAGCGAATTAGCATATAGCTCCAGAATTACTAAAATAAATAAAAAATTACGTTAGGAAATGCAAAGTTAGGCAATAATAGGCTAAAATTAAAATATTCTCTACCATCTTAGAATCCCCCGAACCTATAGCATGCCAATATCAACATCGATAACAGACGAAAATTGTTGAGATTCTCGATTTTCGATTCTCAATGTGGATTAACCATCTATATATTCGTTAATAGATGAGTTTGTTCGGTAGCCTCCGAGCTTGAGTCTTACTCGCACTTGGCCAATCTCTTTCTTATGGATGAAAATACCCTACCGCACTGAAGATGGTGATCTTGGAACGACAGTATATTCACCGAATGAATTATCCTGGCGGTTGTGGGATGCGTTGGGGTCATGTACAGCAGCATGTCCACATGCTCCATTTACCATCCGGCAGCTGTCAGCCGCACTGGTGGAGGAAGTTCAGCATCGGAGCATGTTTCAGAGCATGTACCTTCTCACGCAATGTGACTGTGAAGGGGACCACCACGAATTGCAGTGATTTCATTGTAACTGTTATCTTTTAATAAAATAGTTATTTCTGTTCGTCTCATTGCTTATTTCTTTCAGTTAGCTTCTGTGCTGTATTTTAGCAGTTCTTTCTCCGTATGGTGCAAGTTTCATCAAACTACGTCACTTGGCAGTGACCCACCACGTGAAAGTTACATTCGTCCCTGTTCTGCACACGACTGAATAAAGGCGCCTAGTTTTAGTATGTGCATATCGATGCTAACGATGAAAAGAACGCGAAATTATGCTTCAAAAGTAAAAGGAAAATAAAAGTGTTGGTGTTACCCTACTACTCAACGTCCGGCCACAAATACTGCGTCAACATCGAAAGCTTACTGGCTTTAGAAAAATGACCTTTAAACAGCTGCCTCTAATTATGAGCCACCAGCCACTAATTATATACCAGAAGCACAGAATCGAAAAAAAAAATTAGCTATAGTTAGCAAAATTCACTGGGAATTTTCATTTTAACTGAAAGACGTTTAAGCAGTTACCATTAATTATAAACTCACTGTCACTCAGTAGACAGTAAAGGTACAAAATTAAAAAAAAAAAAACAATTAAGTCACTGAATAGTTAGCTACAGTTATCTGCAGTTCCTTGATAAAATTTTAAGCAAATGGTTTTTAAACAGCTGTCATTATGAAACCAACTCATACAGTAGACAGCAAAATATAGAATTTTAAACACAGTTAACAGTCACTGAATAAGCAGCTACAGTTAGCCAAAATTTACTGATTAGATTTAAGCAAATGGACTATAAACATGCGCTGTTTATGGTTCATAACCAACACACAACTGGGAGGACCGGGTCGGGGGGCGAGGGGGAAGAGCATGAGGTAAGAATATACACGGAAGACACTAACTTCCACTCTTTAAGTCTGCAAGACATTGGACCGTCTTCAATAGCGTCGCACCGACCAGATAACCTACTATTCACTGGTGTACTTTCCAAAATATCATGTCTACTCTCGGAAACCACTTCCTCAGACCAGGCAAAACGACGTTCGGCTACTTCACAGGAGCCGATTACCATCTAGAAGTCTTTCGCCTCTGGCCAGCTCTCTTCGAAAACCACACACCCACTGCCCCAAAACTGATCTGCTTCGTTGCTTTTGTCCCCACCGACGGTACCCACGTATTTCTCGAGACTTACGCAGAGAAAGTTCATCGGAGAGTGGCGAAATCAATAGAAGACAGAGCCCACATGGCTAAACCTCCTCGATTGAAACCCAAAGACGTCCCGCCAGGGTTCGGCACCAAGGGCAGAAGGTAAAAGTCTGTGTAGCTACTTTCCTTAACCTGACGGTTAGGTACTCTAGAGATCTTCCCGTTCAAATCATTACGCATAAAGATATTAACGGGACTCAGAAATCCCAAAATTTTACAGGGGACTATTAAACGGTCACTTTATTAGAAGCGGTTGCTTCAATATTCGCTCTGAAATTGATCCTGTTGATACCCCTCCGTTGAACTCTCACCTCCACAATACTATCTAGGAGCCTGACTCCTAGGCGCGAGCTCTGCATTGGGTCTCGATCTCTCCCAGTTACGTTGGATGGTTGCAGGGTTATTCACCCAGGGAGCATCTCATCAGTGTTCTGAATACGAGAGGATAGGCCAGGATTAATGAGGCCGGAGTGACCTTGATGGCGTCGCGCTGAGGTTTATTAAAAGCAAGATCTAACCGTGGGATAGAGGGGTCCCATGGTTTTCGGGACCTAGCATTAAATGCTATCAACATGGCATTCAGATTTCTATTCGTGCTGTCAGCTAATGATGGATGAGGGTTGTAAGAAGTGGTGGGAACACGCCTAGCACCATGCTCGAAACAGAATGTCATCAGTTACTACAGTGCTCGGTGGTCCAAGAACGGCAAATATTTTGGTAAGATGCAGTACAGATTGGTCACTAGTAACCCCGCGGCTGGGAATTTGCCAGCTAATGTATGATAATCCTTCCACCAACACCAAGATGTAACGTCCACCTCTCCCCTCCCCCCCCCTCCCGCCCTCTCGGGTACGTAGGAGTCCAACGTAATCGACAAAGAGTTGGTCCACTGGTGATCTCTCACGAGTAGACTCGATAGGACCCCTACGTGACATAGAAGTGGGTTTCCCATTTTTACATAGCTAACCGACATATATCCTTAAATATATATGGCCAAAGGTCTTACGGTAATCTAGATGAACGCGTACCACAGAGATATGAAACCAGTAAACAGCGGGAAACAATACCTGAGGCAAACAAATTTTGAATATACGATCGCCCTTCAGAAATGGTTCAAATGGCTCCAAGCACTATGGGACTTAACATCTGCGGTCATCAGTCCCGTAGACTTAGAATTACTTAAACCTAACTAACCTGACGTCACACACATCCATGCCCGAGGCAGGACTCGAACCACCGACCGTAGTAGCAGCGCGGTTCCGGACTGAAGCGCCTAGAACCGCTCCGCCACAGTGGCCGGCTGATTGCCCTTCCCCTTCTGACACACAATACCTTTGTTCAGAACATATCCGTCTGTGTGCTCGCCATGTAAAAGCTTTTTTCAGTTAGAAAATAGGGGAATCCCATTTCTGTCTCTCACTGAGATCGCAAAGAGTTCAGGACCTTCAGACAACAGCGCTGACCAAGGCAAGTTGACCATCATCATCCGCATATTGCGGCCAGTCACATTTTTCATACATGGGACTCAAAGTGTGGGCCGCGATGTTGTCTGGACCCCCGATATGACTAACTTTAAATCGAGACCCGGATATGCGGACTACCCAGTGACCAATGCTAGCATGTTTTCTGGAGTGGGCCCATACCCCACGTAACGCTTGATTTTCGTTCTTTGCCGCGCGAAGTGGCTTCGCAGTTAGAGGCGCCACGTCACAGATTGCACGGCCCTTCCCGGCCGGAGGTTCGAGTCCTTCCTTGGGCATGGGTGTGTGTGTTGTTCTTAAGGTAAGTTAGTTTAAGTAGTGTGTGAGTCTAGGGACCGATGACCTCAGCAGTTTGGTCCCTTAGGAATTTATACACATTTGAACATTTTTTTCTTTCTTTCTCTAGACATAACTTAAACTTCTTCGAGGCGAAGAGAAGTGGTAAATCTTACCACCGAGCTTGAATAGTAAGCCTGGCCTCCCTAAGACGTAGTGAAACATTTCGATGTGGTTCAAATGGTCCGCGAACGTGACACCATAAGGCACCACATCATCAAGATAGTTAGAAAACGATTAGAACTTATGATCTCCCAAAATATGGTCCAAGTAACGAGACAATACGGCCGTGCTTCTAGACACTCCGAAACGACCCAATTAAGCTCGTAAAGGTCCCAGTCAGTACAAAAGGCAGTTACTCGTTTCGAATCTTTGATAAAGAAAGTCTGATGATAGGCTCGACTAAGGTTCAGTGCAGAGAACCAACAATTGTGAAGGGTGAGCAACGGAACCGATTCAAAGACACCTTGAGGTTGAGTGCCCTATAATCAACGACTGGCCATTAATCTCCAATCTGTCCTTTATGATCAAGGAAAATGGATGAAGCGTAGAGAGAAGACGAAGTTAGAGTGACACCATCCCCTATTTTGTTATTAATTAGACCACATAAAATTTTCATCTTGGGTGGGAAAAATGTAAAGGTGCCTGACTAAGAGGAATATCGTCCACCCAGAGAATCTTACGTCGGGTCTTACGAGTGAAACCTAACGTATTAGTGAGGTTATCGGGAAATTGGGATAACACACTCAACAGTTACCT
Source organism: Schistocerca cancellata (assembly GCF_023864275.1). Classification (NCBI taxonomy): domain Eukaryota; kingdom Metazoa; phylum Arthropoda; class Insecta; order Orthoptera; family Acrididae; genus Schistocerca; species Schistocerca cancellata. Next base: position 469,626,885 of record NC_064633.1, read on the forward strand.
AGCCTCGGCAGGTTCCTTATGATCTGTGGCAAACTCAGACGAACCCGTCTGCACATTACTAATACACTGAAAGCGCCGACACGAACACAGCGCTATTCTTTCGTAAGGGAAAATTTGAAATATTAGGCCAGAGCTTGATAATCAAGTACCAGTACAGTCCACTCAATGAAATCATAGACAAGTATCAACTGTCAAATTCCAGAATGAGATTTTCACTCTGCAGTGGAGTGTGCGCTGATATGAAACTTCCTGGCAGATTAAAACTGTGTGCCGGACCGAGACTCGAACTCGGGACCTTTGCTAATCGCGGGCAAGTGCTCTACCAGCTGAGCTACTCAAGCACGACTGACGCCCGGTCCTCATAGCTTTGCTTCTGCCAGTACCTCGTCTCCTACCTTCCAAATTTTACAGAAGCTCTTCTGCGAACCTTGCAGAACTAGCACTCCTGAAAGAAAGGATGCTCCGGAGACATGGCTTAGCCACTGCCTGGGGGATGTTTCCCGAATGAGATTTTCACTCTGGGGCGGAGTGTGTGCCGATATGAAACTTCCTAGTAGATTAGAACTGTGTGCGGGACCAAGACTCGAACTCGGGACATTTCCCTTTGGCGGGAGAGCTTCTGTAAAGTTTGGAAGGTAGGAGACGAGGTACTGGCAGAAGTACAGCTGTGAGGACGGGGCGTGAGTCGTGCTTGGGTAGCTCAGTTGGTAGATCACTTGCCCACGAAAGGCAAAGGTCCCGAGTTCCAGTCTCGGTCCGGCACACAGTTTTAATCTGCCAGAAAGTTTCAACTGTCAGATTCTTAGAAACGACAAAATTGAAAGGCCAAATAAAAATCTAGTGTGCCTAACTTACTCCGAAACTCCTCTACTAGAGATAATTCTTGTCCATTAAACACATGAAACCTCTGAGATGGCCTCTCGTGTAACCTTGATTGTACAACACAAAGCTTTACCCCTAGCCTGGGCTCATCAGCACCGACATTGGAGTGTTAATGACTGGAAACATGTTGCCTGGTTGGACGAGTCTCGTTTCAAAAAGAAAATGTGTGTGAAATCTTATGGGAATTAACTCCTACGGTCATCAGTCCCTAAGCTTACACACTACTTAACCTAAATCATCCTAAGGACAAACACACACACCCATGCCCGAGGGAGGACTCGAACCTCCGCCGGGATCAGCCGCACAGTCCATGACTGCAGCGCCTTAGACAAGCTTGCCCAATCCCGCGCGGCAGTCTCGTTTCAAATTGTATTGAGCGGATGGACGCGTAGGGCCATGGAGACAACCTCATGAATCCATGGACCCTGCATGTCACTAGGGTATTTTCAAGCTGTTAGGGGCTCTGTAATAGTGTGGGGTGTGTGCACGTGTAGTGATATGCGACCCCTGATACGTCTAGATACGACTCTGACATGGGAAAAGTAAGTAAGCATCCTGTCTGTTCACCTGCGTTCAATCATTTTCTTAGTGAATTCCGACGGATTCTGGCAGTCCCAGCAGGACATTGCACCACCCCAAATGTCCAGAATTGCTACAGAGTGGCTACAGGAACACTCTACTGAGTTTAAACACTACCGCTGGCCGGCAAACTCGGCAGACAAGAACATTATTGAGTATATCTGGGATGCCTTGCAAAGTGCTGTTCAGAAGAGGTCTCCACCCCGTCGTACGCTTACAGATTTACGGACAGCGCTGCAGGACTCATTGTGTCAATTCTCTACAGCACTACTTGAGACATATGTCGAGTCCACGACACTTCGTCTTGCCGTACTTCGGCGTGCTCCCGGAGGCTCTCCACGATATTAGGCGGGTGTACCAGTTACTTTCGCTCTTCGGTTTATTCGTATGAAATTTATGATGTTGTCATCCACTTTTGTTTTGCCTTGTAATAGCATGTGTGGTCGCATCGTTATATAAATGGGTAGTCTCACGTTCAGTACGTTCCTGAATTGTCACTTGTGACTAGATGTGCGGAATATTATCTTAATTTATTCACAGCTATGTGCAGAACACACTCACAATCATTCTAGCACGGTGCTGGGTACCATGTGGCTCCAGTTCAGTGTACTTCGCTGACTATTTTAGATGAAGGGATCTAAAGGTCATTGGCATAGCGAGTACCAACACCAACAGGATCAAATGAATAACTTGACCTTTTACAGAATTTATCGTAGGTTCCTGCCACCGGTTTCCCCTCTCCGGTCACGGTTTCCAGACTTTATATATGGCGGTAGTTGGGCTGAAGTAGTTCAATATCCGATGTACATGAAGAGGCTTTTCGTGCTGAGCCTCATGTGAATTTTGATATCCATTCGTTTCTCGGATTTGTGAAAGGGGCCACAGTAAGATAAGATTGTTAAGTTGTTTCAAGTTTTAGTTAGTGTGGAAATGTGCAATATACACTCCTGGAAATGGAAAAAAAAAACACATTGACACCGGTGTGTCAGACCCACCATACTTGCTCCGGACACTGCGAGAGGGCTGTAAAAGCAATGATCACACGCACGGCACAGCGGACACACCAGGAACCGCGGTGTTGGCCGTCGAATGGCGCTAGCTGCGCAGCATCTGTGCACCGCCGCCGTCAGTGTCAGCCAGTTTGCCGTGGCATACGGAGCTCCATCGCAGTCTTTAACACTGGTAGCATGCCGCGACAGCATGGACGTGAACCGTATGTGCAGTTGACGGACTTTGAGCGAGAGCGTATAGTGGGCATGCGGGAGGCCGGGTGGACGTACCGCCGTATTGCTCAACACGTGGGGCATGAGGTCTCCACAGTACATCGATGTTATCGCCAGTGGTCGGCGGAAGGTGTACGTGCCCGTCGACCTGGGACCGGACCGCAGCGACGCACGGATGCAAGCCAAGACCGTAGGATCCTACGCAGTGCCGTAGGGGACCGCACGACCATTTCCCAGCAAATTAGGGACACTGTTGCTCCTGGGGTATCGGCGAGGACCATTCGCAACCGTCTCCATGAAGCTGGGCTACGGTCCCGCACACCGTTAGGCCGTCTTCCGCTCACGCCCCAACATCGTGCAGCCCGCCTCCAGTGGTGTCGCGACAGGTGTGAATGGAGGGACGAATGGAGACGTGTCGTCTTCAGCGATGAGAGTCGCTTCTGCCTTGGTGCCAATGATGGTCGTATGCGTGTTTGGCGCCGCGCAGGTGAGCGCCACAATCAGGACTGCATACGACCGAGGCACACAGGGCCAACACCCAGCATCATGGTGTGGGGAGCGATCTCCTACACTGGCCGTACACCACTGGTGATCGTCGGGGGGACACTGAATAGTGCACGGTACATCCAAACCGTCATCGAACCCATCGTTCTACCATTCCTAGACCGGCAAGGGAACTTGCTGTTCCAACAGGACAATGCACGTCCGCATGTATCCCGTGCCACCCAACGTGCTCTAGAAGGTGTAAGTCAACTACCCTGGCCAGCAAGATCTCCGGATCTGTCCCACATTGAGCATGTTTGGGACTGGATGAAGCGTCGTCTCACGCGGTCTGCACGTCCAGCACGAACGCTGGTCCAAGTGAGGCGCCAGGTGGAAATGGCATGGCAAGCCGTTCCACAGGACTACATCCAGCATCTCTACGATCGTCTCCATGGGAGAATAGCAGCCTGCATTGCTGCGAAAGGTGGATATACACTGTACTAGTGCCGACATTGTGCATGCTCTGTTGCCTGTGTCTATGTGCCTGTGGTTCTGTCAGCGTGATCATGTGATGTATCTGACCCCAGGAATGTGTCAATAAAGTTTCCCCTTCCTGGGACAATGAATTCACGGTGTTCTTATTTCAATTTCCAGGAGTGTACTACTAAGTTTTAATGCGAGTTCACTGTCATTTACGGTGGATCCTCTCCTTTCTAGGAAAGTACCAATATTTTCATGAGTACTATAGGACCAGGACTATGCACTTATTATAAATGATACTTATTTGCCACCGCTTGGAGGTACCGTATCGCCTCCGCTTGTGTTTCGGTTTCATTTCTAACATTCATAAAGATTAGGGCTCAAATGTTGTCAAGTGACGATTCAGTACGATCCTTGCACTTGGAGTGTTCGTCAACCCTGCACAAGCGGAAAACCACGACGAACGAGAATTTAAAATGTGTTGTAGCTAGAATTCGATATCCAAGAATTATAAGTTCACAATGCGTAAGTCAGCGTAATGATACCACTTTTTAAAATTGCGTCCAGAGATAAATAAAATTATACTGACAGTATCAATAAATGACGAAATTATTTAGGAAAATTTAGTAACGGTAATTAAGTGCAAGATCTACAGAAATACAGACAAAGTGAACGCAAGCGAAAAAGAAAATCACCAGTTTAAAAGTAGCATCGAACTCGATATTCCAGTTGTCTAGGTTAAATCACAATATTTTTTCCCAGTTTTCTTTAGTACCATTGAAGAAGAAAACTAGAGGTTTAGTGATTAAGGCAGTAACTCAGGTGTTTTTAGCCCAATTGTACATTTCCTCAGAGAGAACCACACTGATAAAAATTAGTTACCAGAATGAGAAAAAAGACCCGAGTTAGAGACTTAGTCCGCCACACAGTTTTAATCTGCTAGTAAATTTCAACATTAGTTAATCTGACGTGAACAGAGTTTCTCACGTTGCAGACTCCACATAATGACTATAAATAACTCAGTCCTTATTACTGTTTGGAAACTACAAAAGATGCAATGAAACGGTGGTTAGTTGGTTGATTCCTGGGGACGGGTGGAGGGGGTCGGGGGCGGGAGGGAGGTGATGGGTCCAAGTAGCGAGGATATCGACCCCATCGGATTAGGGAAGGATGGCAAAAGAAGTCCTCCGTGCCCTTTAAAAGGATCTATCCCAGCATTTTCCCGAAGCGACTTAGGAAATCACGGAAAACGAAAATCAGGACGACCGGACGAGCGTTTGAACCGTCTCCTCCCGAATGCGAGTCCAGTGTGCGAGTCCAGAGTCCAGTGGTATTTTATCTTTACTTTTGTAATTTTTTCATGATTAAAAACTAATTAAATAAATACGATTATTCCGTGTATTTAGTTACGTACATGTTTAAAACAGCTCTTAGTAAGATACGAGCAGATATTTTTTCTCTACGTATCTTTCAGTCATCGCGTGTACATTTACGGTGATGGAAAATATTTTAAGTAATACACTACTGGCCATTAAATTGCTACACCAAGGAGAAATACAGATGATAAACGGGTATTCATTGGACAAAGATATTATACTAGAACTGACATGAAATTACATTTTCACACAATTTGGTTGCATAGATCCTGAGAAATCAGTACCCAGAACTACCACCTCTGGCCGTAATAATGGCCTTGATACCCCTGGGAATTGAGCCAAACAGAGCTTGGTTGGTGTGTACAGGTACAGCTGCCCATGCAGCTTCAACACGATGCCACATTCATCACGAGTAGTGACTGGCGTATTGTGACGAGGAAGTTGCTCGGCCACCATTGCGCAGACGTCTTCAGTTGGTGAGAGATCTGGAGAATGTGCTGGCCAGGACAGCAGTCGAACATTTTCTGTATCCAGAAAGGCCCGTACAGGACCTGCAACATGCTGTCGTGCATTATCCACCTGAAATGAATGGTTTCGCAGGGATCGAATGAAGGGTAGAGCTATGGGTAGTAACACATCTGAAATGAAACGTCCACTGTTCAAAGTGCCGTCAATGCAAACAAGAGGTGACCGAGACATGTAACCAATGGCGTCCCATACCATCACGCCGGGAGATACGCCAGTATGGCGATGACGAATACATGCTTCCTAAGTGCGTTCACCGCGATTTCGCCAATCATGGATACGACCATCATGATGCTGTAAACAGAACCTGGATTCATCCGGTTCAAAAATGGTTCAAATGGCTCTGAGCACTATGGGACTCAACTGCTGTGGTCATAAGTCCCCTAGAACTTAGAACTACTTAAACCTAACTAACCTAAGGACATCACACACATCCATGCTCGAGGCAGGATTCGAACCTGCGACCGTAGCGGTCGTGCGGTACCGGACTGTAGCGCCTTTAACCGCTCGGCCACTCGGCCGGCTGATTCATCCGGAAAAATGACGTTTTGCCATTTCTGCATCCAGGTTCGTCGTTGAGTAAACCATCGCAGGCGCTCCTGTCTGTGATGCAGCGTCAAGGGTAACCGCTGCAATGGTCTCCGAGCTGATAGTCCATGCTGCTGCAAACGTCGTCGAAATGTTCGGGCAGATGGTTGTTGTCTTGCAAACATCCCCATCTGTTGACTGAGGGATCGAGACGTGGCTGCACGATCCGTTACAGCCAAGCGGATAAGATGCCCGCCATCTCGACTGACAATTATACGGGGCCGTTGGGATCCAGCAAGGCGTTCCGTATTACCCTCCTGAACCCACCGATTCCATAGTCTGCTAACAGTCATTGGATATCGACCAACGCGAGCAGCAATGTCGCGACACGATAAACCGCAATCGCGGTTGGCTCCAATCCGACCTTTATCAAAGTCGGAAACATGATGGTACGCATTTCTCCTCCTTACACGAGTCATCACTAAACAACGTTTTACCAGGCAACGCCGGTCAACTGCTGTTTGTGTATGAGAAATCGATTGGAATCTTTCCTCATGTCAGCACTTTGTAGGTGTCGCCACCGGCGCCAACCTAGTGTGAATGCTCTGAAAAGATAATCATTTGCATATCAAAGTATCTTCTTCCTGTCGGTTAAATTTCGCGTCTTTAGCACGTCATCTTCGTGGTGTAGCAGTTTTAATAGCCAATAGTGTACGTTTTTAAAGTGTTTTTGTCAGAATTATAGAATTTGAGTTTTATAAATTTAGTTCCGTGTAATTTTAAAATTATCTGCAAAGCCGACACAAACAGTAATGCGCGCTGCGACGTCATTCAGTGGTTAAGGCATTACAGTCGCATTTAAGTTCTATCAGTTCAGTTTGTGTACGTCCAAGCAGCACTTCAAGGGAGTGCAAGGAGGGCTCTTATAACAGCTGCTGTTCCCATACCCTGTTCATTCCACATGCAGTTCGAGATGGTGCTGTATAATTACGTTGTCATCGACGAGATGTTGAACCCTGATCTTCTTTCTTGCCAATGATTTATTAGATAGTAGAATAAACAGACGATCACACGAACGCTGGTAAAATAGTACTTATTACGCACTCAGGCATTTTTCGTAGATTAATATTAGAAGACACTAATTACTCAAATGTAATCTATAACTTGGTACAGTGGATTTTGAATGATAAACCAGGAGACGCGTACCGACCACGGACTGCATTCTTCTGTTAGTACCGCTCGAGTACCATTTAATACTGCTGAAAATTGGACGCGCATCCTTTGCAGCTTTTACATCTCAATACTATTCAGTCTAGTACATACCCTAATCGGAGAACAGCAAAACAGTCCCAATTACAAATGCCTTCTAGGATTTAGATTGCACCCAATTGCTGCACTTGCGGAATTGTTGGTATGTAGATACGCTGCACAAGTATTAATCTGACATCTAGAGTTAGAGAAATTTTGTAACCAATAAATCTCTCTGCCCCATCGAAGCTTAGCGAATGACGAAACCTAGCAACGTGTCGCATTTGTTATGTCACCGGATTCGCGTTCAGGGGCCGCAGGGGTGTGTGAGAATAGGATAGGACTTAAATTTCACTAAACCATCCCGCTTTTTGTTCCCCGTGGTCTCCTTCTTTACATTAGTTTATGATAGACTTTAACTCAGTTCGTTTGAAAAGGAGAAAGCGAATCACATCCCAGTGTTAACCCAACTCGAGGTTTTGTGTGTTCCTGCGACCTTGTGGTGAAAGTGATGGTAAACTCTGATCAACCTACATTCATGGAAATGTAAAATTAGTTCAAAGGAGATACTGATGCAGTAGCAGATAGTGTCAGAGATTCGAGTACCAATCTTCTAACAAGTAACGTTTCCTTATCACTCATACCTCTATTAACAGTGTCTACCACGACCGAAATTGTTACCATCTACTTTCACGTTTGCCCACCAAACGAAAGAAGGTTAAATTTTCGTTCACAGATGGGAAGTTTGTTCGGTTACACAACTAGGGGGAGCAAGTAGCCTGTTGCATACTTGGGGAAGAAAACATTAAAATACCCGAAACTCACTTAAGACTAAAATCATTGGAGCTAAGAGAATGTTAGAATCGTGTTCGTTTAGGACTTGGGGACCTTTGACGTATAAGTGTACGCTCGAAATATTACTGTACTCAAAATAATACAATTATCTTCTGAAAGCGTCATGTGATCCCTTTCGAAAGTAAAACTGTTATCGCTGTTTGACAGAAATGTGAAGCGAGACAAATTAATTTTAGTTTTGCGAATCTGATTAATTTGAAGGGGCATATAATTATTTACACATCACAGGTTTCGTATTGAATGCTCACTTCATTGACTGACCACAGAAAAGTGACACAGTAGGTACACACCGTATTATCGAATTTCAACGGTTATTGCTAATTAAACGGAGGGCAAATTTACACATTCGCTTGTCATCCTCCGATGACAAACTGCAGCCCGTTGAGTCACGTAACTAAGCGCACCAAACCGTCACACATGTTTCAAACAAACAGTTACATCGTATATATTACGCTTATAATTACATCTGTTGGCTATGACAATAGTCTTTTTTTTTCTCTTCCTTAACGGTAAACAGTAATCTGTTGAATCACCGATTCATGTTGGTGTAATTATTTTCTCGTGTATGTATTCACGTTTTTTCAGAACTGCAATTTCTACTGCAAAATTAGCAATAAAATATCTGCATTCTCTTTTTAACATCCTTTTAAGGAAAGTACTTAGTGACCCTTTCTCCCTTTCTTACTCATTTATTTATGTTTTAATCAGTAATTTATTTCACCTGGATTAGTAACTTGAGGCGCTGTTCTACCAGAGTTCTGAGTTAACATTACAAGATACAGGGTGTTTCAAAAATGACCGCTATATTTGAAACGGCAATACAAACTAAACGAGCAGCGATAGAAATACACCGTTTGTTGCAATATGCTTGGGACAACAGTACATTTTCAGGCAGACAAACTTTCGAAATTACAGTAGTTACAATTTTCAACAACAGATGGTGCTGCGGTCTGGGAAACTCTATAGTACGATATTTTCCACATATCCACCATGCGTAGCAATAATATGGCGTAGTCTCTGAATGAAATTACCCGAAACTTTTGACAACGTGTCTGGTGGAATGGCTTCACATGCAGATGAGATGTACTGCTTCAGCTGTTCAATTGTTTCTGGATTCTGGCGGTACACCTGATCTTTCACGTGTCCCCACAGAAAGAAGTCACAGGGGTTCATGTCTGGCGAATAGGGAGGCCAATCCACGCCGCCTCCTGTATGTTTCGGATAGCCCAAAGCAATCACACGATCATCGAAATATTCATTCAGGAAATTAAAGACGTCAGCCGTGCGATGTGGCCGGGCACCATCTTGCATAAACCACGAGGTGTTCGCAGTGTCGTCTAAGGCAGTTTGTACCGCCACAAATTCACGAAGAATGTCCAGATAGCGAGATGCAGTAATCGTTTCGGATCTGAAAAATGGGCCAATGATTCCTTTGGAAGAAATGGCGGCCCAGACCAGTACATATGAGGATGTAGGGACGATGGGACTGCAACATGGGGCTTTTCGGTTCCCCATATGCGCCAGTTCTGTTTATTGACGAAGCCGTCCAGGTAAAAAATAAGCTTCGTCAGTAAACCAAATGCTGCCCACATGCATATCGCCGTAATCAATCCTGTGCACTATATCGTTAGCGAATGTCTCTCGTGCAGCAATGGTAGCGGCGCTGAGGGGTTGCCGCGTTTGAATTTTGTATGGATAGAGGTGTAAACTCTGGCGCATGAGACGATACGTGTACGTTGGCGTCTTTTGGACCGCAGCTGCCACACGGTGAACGGAAACTCGAGGCCACTGTTGGATCACCTGCTGCACTAGCTGCGCGTTGCCCTCTGTGGTTGCCATACGCGGTCGCCCTACCTTTCCAGCACGTTCATCCGTCACGTTCCCAGTCCGTTGAAATTTTTCAAACAGATCCTTTATTGTATCGCTTTTCGGTCCTTTGGTTACATTAAACATCCGTTGAAAACTTCGTCTTGTTGCAACAACACTGTGTTCTAGGCGGTGGAATTCCAACACCAGAAAAATCCTCTGTTCTAAGGAATAAACCATGTTGTCCACAGCACACCTGCACGTTGTGAACAGCACACGCTTACAGCAGAAAGATGACGTACAGAATGGCGCACCCACAGACTGCGTTGTCTTCTATATCTTTCACATCACTTGCAGCGCCATCTGTTGTTGAAAATTGTAACTACTGTAATTTCGAAAGTTTGTCCGCCTGAAAATGTACTGTTGTCCCAAGCATATTGCAACAAACGGTGTATTTCTATCGCTGCTCGTTTAGTTTTTATTGCCGTTTCAAATATACCGGTCATTTTTGAAACACCCTGTATGTAGTACATTAGTAGTGCATATTACCACTATTATTATTTTCTTATTATTATTGTTTTGTTATTATTATTACTGTTTTAGATTATTCCAATTTAAAGACAGCGTTTGAACCTGTATTCCTTTATGATGACTGTTTATGTTTTTTCTGAGCCCAAAATTTTCTTCATGTGTTCACTGTGATGTTTCTCTCGCTCCGCTGGCCATTTACATCCTGGTATCTTCTGTGTTGTGGTGTTAAATTTATGTTTTTTAATGATGTTCCTGAATTCAGTTCTATTATTGCAACGTTTACTGTTACTGTGCTTGTCTGAGGTCCTCTTCAGCTTCTTTTATCCATTTCGCTTTTCCCCTGCCTGAGTTGATGACTTTAATAATAATAATAATAATAATTATTATTATTATTATTATTATTATTATCGTCATTATGTGAACAGCAAATAAAAACGATAACGACTGCAGTGCGAAAATAAATAAAAACTGAAATAATTTAACTGTTCAGATGAGGAATAGGAAATAACAGGGTAAGATTACTAAATAAGACTGAAGAAAGACACCAATTGAAGAAAGAAACGAGAACATTGTCGGTAATGTTGACATAGTGACTTAGGTACTGTTTCATTGGTAGAAGGAAAACAGACGGGACTTGCTGACAGGAAAACTTTTCGTATGATAACTGGGCAAGCTTTAATCTCTTCTTAAGTACAAGCGATGTTGGACAAGAGGCTGGATACTGAATATATTGCTTCAGTATTATCGATCAAATGGAGGACGAGATATAGCCTTATGCTTAAACAAAATGCTGGACATCCGATCTGTTACTGCGGTTACGCATTATGCGATATGTAACAGCGTCGACAACATTAGATGAAGATGCCACTTTGCTCGAGGATGCAGGTTCACTAGCGGAGAACAGGGACAAATTCAGTAATACACATATTGAATAGATATGTACAGGGTGATGCCGTGATGGTGTTACAAACATTCAGGGATGATGAAGAGACACTGGTCACAAACGACCGATCCGAAAGCTATAACCGAGAATCGTTCTGATACCTCCGATAGAGGAATACATGTTGCAGTACTGTTGTTACTAATATTGTAGGGTTAACAATCCCGACGACCACTTGTGATTAAGGGTTAGCATAATAACCAATATAATGTAGATGGCGAACTGTGTACTGACATGAGAAATGCTGGTGTTCATTGTCTCTACTGCAGTAGACTGCAGTATGTCTTCACAAATTGAAGTACTAACATCCCTCACCGATAAGGAAATGGAGTTCTGCTGGGCGACGAAACATGTAGTCATAACTTTAGTGTATCGGCAGGGAAATAGATATTTCAGGGCCAAATATCCGCGTGTAAGACATCCGGCACACACCATGTTTCGAGGACTTTTCCAACGATTAAGTCAAACAGTGCAATTGGTACCACAGTGCAACGACTTAGGAGGACATCGAACTACAAGGACTTTCAACTTAGAAGATGCGGTGCTTGCTCGAGATGATGAGACGCCTGAAATCAGCACTCGGACAAGTTGCATGTGAAATAAATGTTTCGCAGAGTGCTGTGTGGCGAATATCGTGGAAAATGGAGCTACACTCCTATTATACTCAGGAAGTGCACGCATTGACACCTACAGACTTTGAAGCTAATGTCCTTGCAACACCTTACAATTGACTCTTACTTCTTTACGCATACCGTTTCCACAGATGAAGCCTCTTTCATCAATGACGGTACGGTAAAGTGTGCCAATGGTCTTTTTTACACCGATGAGAATTCCCACGCTATGGTCGAAGTATGGACGCTCATAATGTTGATTATTTATGTGGTAACCCTCTTACTTTCCCTTGCTTTTGTAGCGGCTCCAGATGAGATTTACATCCAGAAACCCGGGTCTTGTTGCAAGGTACGCACGTAATTTTGATTTTTATAAGGTATCACTATGCACGTCGGACAGAGACTAAGTCATGTCACTGTTAAAGAACCTTTGGTCTTCTAGTGGCACAATCTTTGCCTCTGCTCATCGGATACATTCTTCGTTAAAGTGTGCAAGGTGCTGGACGCAACCAGAAGAGCTGTGTTGACTTCTGCCGTAACCGTTAGATGAAGAAAGATTAATCGTAAAGTACAGCAAGGATAAGTATGATGTGTATACTGGAAGGCGAAATGGATTACAATTTTGAATAGTGTTATTAGTTTTGAAGAAAAGAAGTTTGAGTTAAGACTGCAGCACTGCGCAGCTAGGGCTGATTATTATCAGGTAGGTAACTTACTAAGAGCTGAGAGAGCGACCAACTCACTTCCATGAGGTTAGTTAGTTAGTTGGTTGCGTGTTCCATTGATCAGTCCCACAGTACGGTAGCAGTTATGATGTCGAATGTGTCAAGTGCACAAGAAATACACATATGAAAAAATTTTTTTAACATTACAGAGTTAAAGATTAATATTTCTATTATTTACCCCATTCCCTTAAATGGCACAAAATTAATATACTTTATTTATAGCTTTATTTATTTCTATTCAAGAATTCATCTATGGTATAGAAGGAGCTGTCAGGGAGAAATGATTTCAATTTATTTTGGAAGCTATTACTGCTGTCTCTCAGACATCTTATTTCGTCTGGTAATTTGTCGAAAATTTTTATAACAGCATATTTTACCCCTTTCCGTGCCAAAGATAGGCTGAGCAAAGGATACTGTAAATCTTCCGTTTTCTGGTATTATATTCATGAATATCACTGTTGTTTTTAAAGTGGTCCTTGTTATTGAGACCAAATTTCATTAGTGAGTAGATGTATTGTGAGGCTGTTGTAAGAATTCCCAATCTTTTGAAAAGATGCCTACAAGATGTGCGACTATGAAACCCACACATTATTCTAACCACTTTCGTTTGAACAGTGAACAGTATTTATCTAAATGTTGAGTTACCCCAAAAATTTTACTCCATATGACATCAGAGAGTGAAAGTATGCAAAGTGTGTTAGCTTACTAATTTCTATAGCCTCAAAATTGGCAATTATTCTGATTGCAAAAGGTGTTGAACCTAGTCGCTTTAGGAGATCCAAAATTTGAATTTTCCAATTAATATTCTCATCTATATATGCGCCCAGAAACTTAGTATGCTTTACCCTGTCTACTGACTTCTGTTGATGTGTTATATTTATTGAAGGAACTGTACTTTTTCCAGAAGAAAATTGGATGTACTGTGTTTTTTCAAAGTTTAGAGCAAGCCAATTTGCAGAAAACCAATTAATGACTTTTCCAAAGACGTTATTTGCATCATTTTCATTTGGAATTTCTTTTAATGGATCGATAATGATGCTTATATCATCAGCATACAGTGTCAGTTCAGCTTCCTGTTTGAGATAGGAAGGGAGGTCGTTCACATATATCAAGAACAGAAGGGGACCCATGATTGAACCCTGTGGAACACCTAATTTAATTTCACCAAAGGTAGATGAAGTGGCAAACTTATTTAAATCACTTGACCCATATAAGGAAACTTTCTGCTTCCTGTTCTCTAGGTATGACTTACACCACTCATATGATATTTCATTTATACCATAGAAATTTAATTTCTGTAACATAATGTCATGGTTCACACAATCAAATGCTTTGGACAAGTCGCAGAAAATTCCTATTGGTGATATTTTACTATTTACATATTCTATTATGTGGACAGTGAAACTGTATATTGCTGTCTCAGAGGAACAGCATTTTTGAAATCCGAACTGTGATTTACTAAGTATCCCAGTACTGTTGAGATGGCCAACCACTCTTGAGTACATTACTTTCTCGAAGATTTTTGAGAATGCTGTAAGCAGGATACTAGCTGATAATTATTGACATCTGTGGTGTCCCCGTTTTTGTAAAGAGGCCGACAATGGCGTATTTTGTCCTGTCTGAGAAAATACCTTGAGTTAGTGATGCATTACATATGTGACTCAGAACATAAACTGTAATTGCTCCACACTGTTTAATGTCTTATTAGAGATGTCGTCTACTCTAACAGAACATTTACTTTTCAGAGCTTTAATAATTTTACTTATTTCACTAAAGGTTTTTAGGTGAAACTTAATCTGACAATTTTTTTTTTTCAAAACAGACTCTTCCGTGTACTGCGTAGCTTTTTCTTTAGAACTGGTCTCACCAATTTTTTCTCCTACACTTAAGAAATGGTTGTTCAATGCATTAGCTACTTGTGTTATTTAGAATGGTCTCGTTCTCTTTAACAGTAATACTACCTACAACAGTGGTTACTTTTCCTGTCTCCCTTCTTACAGCATTCCACATTGATTTGATTTTATTGCCAGAATTGTTAATTTCTTCTCTAACATTTATATTTCTTGATTTCCTTACACCTTTTCTCAGTATGTTAAATAATGTTTAAAATGTAAAACCACTTCTCGATCTTTACTAGTTCTTGCTCTCTCATAGAGTTTTCTTTTTTTTTCTGAAGACACTTTAACACCTGTACTAATCCAAGGTTTCTTTGCAAAGTGTGTGGTGTTACACTTAGTAATTTTCTTTGGGAAACAATGTTCAAAGAGGGATATAAATTTAACAAGAAATATGTTGCACTTATCATTAGCATTTGGCTCATTATATACATCTCCCCAATTGACATTTCTTAAGCTTTCTCTGTAGCTGTATAGATACTGGGTTGAGCGACCTCACACTTTTACTTAATGGTTTCTGAACTGTACACCCTGTTAGGTTTTGTAAGTTGATCAGTTGTGCATCATGGTCTCACAATCCATTTACCACAAGGAAAGCACGTGTTTGTTTTACATCCTCTTTCTGTACAAATACCTTATCTATTAGCGTGCTACTGTCCTGAGCCATTCGTGTAGGGAAATTGATCACTGATTCTAAGTTATAGGTTGTTAATAACAGTTCACTTTTCCTATCAGAATTACTTAGAAAGTTTACACTGAAATCACCACAGATTGATAACTTCTTCTTTTTTTCTGACAGACAGCTTAATAGGGAGTCAAACGTTTTTATGAACAGCACCCAGTCTCCTGATGGGAACCTGTACACTGTTGGTAATATCAATACTGCATTATCTAGCAGAAGTTCACATGCACAAACCTCAAAGTGCGGATCAACACAAAATTTGCTTCTACAGTTCTGCATTTATATCCTTGTTTTATGAAAATTGCAACTCCTCCTGTATCTATCCTAGATCTACAAGTGCAAGATGCTAAATTATACCCACTTATACTGACACTATCCATGCCCACAGTTACATGGTGTTCAGACAGATAGAGTATATCAACCTCATTCTTATTTTTGAGATCATCTGAACACGCTAACCTATAAAACCTGTCTGCCCATTAACCACAGGGATCACCTATTTTGTGACTGCGGACCCCCTTACAGTTTCTCCTAATACAGAATCTAATTTACTTCTCCCCATCCGGTTCAGGTGCAGCCCATGTGTAGTGTATCACCACCTATAAAAACATTTACTGGAACAACACTTACGTGAGATTTTCCCCGTGTCTGGAGCATCTTGTCCAGCTCAGTGTTAAAATGCCTTACAGCTGTTGGCCCACACCCCTCCCATGATTGCTGCCTATAACCAGGATACTTCTTGCCCTATTCTTGTTTGATCCCGACCTGTGTTCTTTCTTTAAGCTAATATTCTGCTTCAACCTACTTTCAACTACATCTGGATCAGGCCCTTCCTCCGCTTCAGATAGCAAGCCAAACTGATTTACTAATTGAATTTCTGGAGTTTTTTCAACTGCTTCACATTTTCGCTCACTGCTTGCTACCCTTCCCCAGTTCCCAGTCTCTTTTTCCTTCCTTAACCTACGTAATTCCAAGTTCGCGTTTTCCAATTCAGCCTTAAGAGCACAAATTTGGCCTCCTGTTCCCCAATTTTTCTGTCCTTTCTACATAAGCCACACTGACATGGTAGAGCCTCATATTATACCCTCTTTTCCTCGCCGCTACAATCGCCCCAATTAAACCATAACTTACAGTCTGGAGAGAATACCCATCTTTAAAAATTCTACGGCAACCGTCACATTTGTCACACATGGTTTGATAGACAAACTTAACACAAAAGCAGAGAATAAGTTGGCACAAGACCACAGTACTTTCCTAACCTATAGATAACTAATTCGTAAATAAACACAAATGTAAACAAACGCTTAAGCTTGCATCCGGAAGTCTTAACTACATAGACTCCGTATGAACGGCACGAATTAATTTGACTTCGAAGCGATAACTCTAGTCAAAAAGGAAAATCTACACTCGCGCGAAATTTACACCTAAAAAACGTAAACAAAACTAGCGACTACCGGCCTTTTACGAAATACTTCCTTTTCGATCTAAATACAGTCAGAAAAGCGAAACATTCAATAGATAGAGTAGAGAAGAAGTATATACACTAGTCTAAAATGTAATATTAACATACCTAATGATTGAGGTGTTTGATTTTTAATAGAAATTCTCTGTTAACATTGCACCATTTTCAAATCATTGTTGACTTTGTTCAGCGTGGTATTGTTCAGATCAGTGTTATGTGTGAAGATCACGCGAAGGATTACTCTGTCTTCTTGAATACACAGTTCATTCTAAAATCGTTGTCGTGAAATATTATTTAATGGGAGTAGTTACTCTCCCCACTCGACTGTTTGAAGAAGGTTTATCGTTACACATTACCACATTGCACCAAGTGTTATATCACAGTTTGAATATTTATTTGAAAACCGAAATCTAAATTAACCGCTACCTGCTTGTTGTTTGCTGTTGTGCTTTCGAGAAATCTGCAACAATGTTGTCAAGACAAGAGGTTGGTGGCAACTTTGATTAAAGCCAGATAACTGTTGTACTTCAGTTACGCATTTGATATAAATACAAGTTGTGTTCAGACCAGATTCTATTCTATTCTGTCGCTTGCGCCTTGTCCCGCGGTTATGCAGGGTCGGCCATGGTTAACCAGATTTGGCATGTTAATTTTAAGGGGTGGCCGGATGCCCTTCCTGACGCCACCGCGTACACCCCAGGACGGAATGAGTGTACCCCAGCTGTCTGCGTTCCGTGTAGATCGTGAAATAGTGTGAATGTGTTTCAGATGTCTGTGAGACGCGTAACTGAGGCGGGACGTGGGGCCAGCCCGGTATTCACCTAGTAGGATATGGAAAACCGCCTAAACACCACATACAGGCTGGCCGGAACACCGGCCGTCGTCGTTAATCCGCCGGGCGGATTCGATCTGGGGCCGGCGCGCCTACGCGAGTCCAGGAAGCAGCGCATTAGCGCTCTCGGCTATCCTGGCGGGTCTGTTTCAGACCAGATACAGTTCTGTTAAAATTACATGCTGTTTAGTCACAGGTTACCATACGAGTTTAAGTTGGATAACAATTTGTCGGTACATGTTTTGGTAAGACGTAGACTTCATATAGAGTAGAAGTTAAATATGGAATAAATGTCATATAGAAACGGATATAATGTGTAGGTTACACATGTCGACCTTTTCTGTAAGGATACTTGCTTGGTTCTTTTTGTAATACGTAGTCAGGTACTGTTGGATATCTCGAAAGCAAACAATACCACTGCACTAGCTTTACTAAAACTGTTCTCCCTTTTCAGGCAATTCATTCAAAATTTTGAGTTCAATTTGTGAAATTTTGTGTCGTTTGAATATTATTACATAAAATATTAGCAAAATACTACAGGCTTTGTGTTAATTCATTCTTTGATGAATACTTGCGTGCACAATAGTACAGTTTTTGTTTGTTTGTTTGTTTGGTCACTGTAGTAATCCTGTTGTTCCAACAAATACTGTTTAATCATGTTTAGTACAACAGTAAACAATATGAAAATCCGTAGTAGCACGAGACGACAGAGTGTGTGACAAAATAACAGTTCGGTACAGGATAAAATGAGCAATTAGCAACTACCAATAGTTAATATGAGATTGCAGGGAACTGCACGGATGCACAATTATTAACAAATTTAGCGATCAATTATGAAACAGAACAAACGACTGGTATGAACACGTAAATTCTGAAGATAAGTCGGTCGGCTATAAGTCGCCACAGCCTAGCGAATGCTTACTAAAGGCGCCACAGTCGTGCGAAGTTTACAACTGATAACAAACACATCAGAAACAGGTTCCGTATGAATATGTTTTGAAAGAAGACAACGTACATCACCTTCAGAAAGCAATTATACAGATCCACATCCCGCGAATCCGACCGACTTTCTAGAATCAATTCTTCAGATGGTTAAACACAAGAAGAACTGAGTAAGAAAATCGAGAAATCAGAGGAAGGGAATAGAACATCCCAGGAAGAAAATAGTAATCACTTGGGAAAAAATTAAAAATGACCTTTAACCAATACATAGCAGTTTTGGTGCTACTTTATATGATACTACATTACGTGACCTTCAAACAGAACCAGAAAACATGAAAACGAACCAACGTAATGACCAGGACGAGTTGCTAGGTCAAATCAGCGCTGTTGTTCCGAGTGCGATGGTTACGCGGATAAAAGAACAGAACAAGCAGCTTAATACAACGGTAAAAGAAATTAGCGAACAAGTGGAAACTTTCATATTAAATTCTCAAGAACAAAAAAAGCAATGAAGCACAATTACAAGAATTGATGTCATGACAATGAAAACGGCAAATTTGTCAACCAGTGAAGAAAGAGATTCAAATGACACAATTCCAGTAAAATTTACAGACACAGTAGATTACCAGTTATTAATAAAATATTTTAAAGACAACCACTAGAAAATTAATCGAGGAAATAAGTGTTGTAGGAACACTATGAATGAAAAAGTTGAGCGTTTGAAAGAAAGCTTAAATGCGATGACGAAATGGACGAATTTGGCGGTTTACATTTATATTAAGAAAAATGGTTCAAATGGCTCTGAGCACTATGGGACTTAACATCTGTGGTCATCAGTCCCCTAGAACTTAGAACTACTTAAACCTTACTAAACTAAGGACAGCACAAAACACCCAGCCATCACGAGGCAGAGAAAATCCCTGACCCCGCCGGGAATCGAACCCGGGAACCCGGGCGTGGGAAGCGAGAACGCTACCGCACGACCAAGAAAACTTTGGTGACCGTGCAAATGTATGGCGTTTAGGTGATTTTTACGAAAACAGTACCACATATTCCACTACGAAAATGAAACGTCGACTTGTTGCATTAGACAAAAATCTGATTCACACAGGAATGGTAACTTCGGTTACAAAAACTTTCTGATACTACGTGAATTCAACGTTTTCACCATTAATGGTGACGAACTTCACTCTCAAGCTTGGATTGATCAGTTCCTACATTCTTTATCACCAAATTGGCCACTTGAACACAGCTTAGGATTTTTCTGGGGTTGTCAGGAAAATAAACCAGCTGCAAGAATGTTTTCAATAGTGAGAGACTGCCAAAGCGAAAATGATTTCTACCGAATATTTTAGTTATGCTGCTGGTCGCACGCCACGTAAGATAGGGTAAAACATAGCATTATAGTGTCACGAAACTTTTGACAGTCTGACTTCTCTAGCCCAGCAAAATACTTTTAAGATGTGGTATGTTGACATCAGTAGTCATCAAACCCATACAGTCTGTCACACCCAATTCGAATTTCTTAAACAAAGTTACCTACACATTTGAGACGTAATTGTGGCATACAGATGTGAGGATGATTTAGAAGTATTTCGAACATTACTCTTGGAACTGAAGTTGAACAGTGAAAATAGTTAAACAAAAAGACACAGTAACAATCGCAATGGAATCAATGAAACAAGACGGTTTTGTACCGCGTGAAAACAAAAACTATGGGAACTCGATTAACAAAGGCACCAACATAAACAGTTACAGACGGGATAACCGACATGGTCTGTATGATACACAGTTCTCGCAGTTGAATAATTATTACGATAGAAATTAATTCGGAGCCCTTTACATTAATGCGAGCAGACGAAATCGTATACGTGTGAGTAATAGTACACAATTGTCAATTTCAGACAAGCCCTTATGGGTGCAAAATGTCACAGTGGCAAAATTCTACAAGGGCAGGCCCAGCATGACGGATAGAAATAACCGAAGTCAGGACGAAATTGAAACTATTCGGTCATTCAAGAGCGAGTGCTTTCGTCATATTTCGCATATCAAACAATACTTAGAATAATTCTATTTACTGAGCTGTAGCCAGGTGATATAAATACAGGTCACCTATTTGTAAAATATATCTTGCATTAAAGCGCACAGCAACAGTGAGGGGCAAATAATGCTATTGCACCGCATGCCAGATCGACTCCTGTCGCTTGGCGGACAATCCAGTCACGCTGCAGGCAACTTTCGACAAGAATCGGGCTACTTTCTGGAACAGTGAACTTCATTTATTGCGCAATAAATTGAACAATTTGCTGCCGTGACGCGTACTCTAAACGAACTGCTAAGAAGTTCGAAATTCCGAATAAGAACAAATAATTTCCAATAAAATGAATATTGACAGTATTTTTAAGCCTGTTCTGAGTTGAAACATAGATTATCAGCAATGTATTGCACACCTGAGAAATATTTTTTACAACACACAGTGATGTAATAGAAAGATATATAACAATTTCTACCACTTATGAAGAGAAATACGGGCTGTTATGAGCGTAAATGTGTTGTCTGGAAGGAAGAGTATTAGATATTTTGATAAGAAGTCTTTCCGAATCAGTTGTGAGGCAGTGAAGTTGTGTTTAATGAACTATAATATTTACAATTACAGCTATGAGGTGTTGTTTATGTGAAAATAAGTTGACGAAAATGGAGCAGGGATTTGTTATTTTAAGCGTATATTGACGCGAAGACAGATAATATGACTAATGCTGTAATATGATAATGACATTCATGTTGGGTACCTACATGAGATGATAATTATGAGATTGATGATGCGTAATGTAATAGAATGAGGCAATGATTGTGATGATTAACGTAGAGAAAGAGTATGAGCGTAATGATTATGGCGTAGGGACCTTGGTTCTTGTTATAGTCAGTTTTTATGCCATGTGGATGCATTTCGTGTTTACAAACGTAAAAGGTAAGTTGTTGAAAAGATGTGGCTAGATGACAATAGTGATTGAAGGTAACGTCGTTTGCGACAACACAGTTATTTCATTGATAAGGTGATTATGATAATATGATGCATATTATTAAACCTTTTTCGATACACTCTTTTAGCATATGGTACCTCGTTGAACGTTTGTGACATGTCTTTTTGGTAGTGTCTATTTACTTGTTTATATTGATGAATGACTTTTTTTACGATTTGTATGTAGCTACATGCAAGCAAAACTTAGCTTCAACTAAATTCTGTAAAACTAATCTGTCTTTTATTTCCATAATGATGAACTTTACATGTGTCTGAAACGCTGCCATAACAATATTGTCCATATGTATAGGTGTTCTGGAAATTTTTGAAGTTAAGATGACATGGACAGACATTTTACTTGAAATAAATAAAAAAAATAAAAGTAAAGGAAGCGACAAGAGAAATAATATATAGGAAGTATGTGGGATATTTCCTTTTTTTTTACTTTTTAGCGTTATCCTCTTTTCCATAGCATAGGATAAGATTTCCTTATATACAGGGTAGAGAGAAATTTGCGCACTCGGGCTTCGCAGTTCGAGTCCTCACGTGCCAGTGATAAAAAAAAAGTCTCTCAGAAAATTTCGTCTAGCAAGTGCATCCGGCGGTAAAAGGACATTAAAGAATGGCAATCTGGCATCTCTGTAGACACATGTGTCGTAAGTAACCCTATCAGCACATAATAGACGTGCATTGGATATTGTTACAGGTTAGCATGCAGGAGATCGAGGGTTCAGTCCTGGTTTGGAGGAAATTTTTTTTATTTGCTAATTTCATTCTGACATTTCACACTGTAATATACACTGTTTCTTAGGTCACATGTATCCTAAATTTACAACATTTTGTAACGCTGAAAATAACAAATATGTGATTAGAAAAATAAGAAACAAGCATTTGAAACAGAGGACTTGTCATAGGAATAACTAACTACAAAAACAATGTCAATATCGAGATGCTAAAGATGATACCACAATCGAATAACACAACATCTACTTTTCGTTTATACTACATGTAATATGAGCGCTCAGATGTCTCACATTAGCAACCAGTCACAGCAATAATGCCAATGTTGATGACTGCATGACCTTCACAACAGAATACGTTGTTCTCAGAACTACGGATGCTCAAAGCGATCTGCGTACACGTCCCAACATTGCGCAAGCCGCCTGATCATTGGATCTCTCACAGCATCGCTGCGTCCACAGTAACAAGAGCAACATGAACATGCACTACCAATTCTTCCAAATGGTTCAAATGGCTCTGAGCACTATGAGACTCAACTGCTGTGGTCATCAGTCCCCTAGAACTTAGAACTACTTAAACCTAACTAACCTAAGGACATCACATACACCCATGCCCGAGGCAGGATTCGAACCTGCGACCGTAGCAACAGCGCGGCTCCGGACTGGAGCGCCTAGAACCGCACGGCCCCAATTCTTCCACATTCGTCGGCGGAATAGAGTACAAGTGCTGCTTCAGGTGTCCCTGCAGGAAGAAATCCAGGGGATTTGGGTCAGGTGAATGTGGTGGCCATACAAATGGACCTCCACGTCAGAGCCATTTCCCTGGAATTGTTCTGTCCAAATACTGTCGCACATTAATTCCAGAGTGCTCCATCCTGTTGGAACCATATTCGCTGCCAAACATGTAGAGGA
Source organism: Schistocerca cancellata (assembly GCF_023864275.1). Classification (NCBI taxonomy): domain Eukaryota; kingdom Metazoa; phylum Arthropoda; class Insecta; order Orthoptera; family Acrididae; genus Schistocerca; species Schistocerca cancellata. The sequence continues at coordinate 469,650,161 of NC_064633.1, forward strand.
ACGTCTTCCGTCGCATCAGGAAGATAATTTGAGAGGAATGCATTATACGTCCATGCAGTCAACCGGCCAGGCAACATGTAGGGGTCCAAAAACCAGCCGCCCAATATTCCAGTCCAGACGTTGGTACAAAAGCGTTCCTGATCTCCATAGCCGCGGGTGACGTGCGGGTTAACCTCACACCAATGGTAGGCATTGTGCATTTGAAGGTATCTTCACGAGTGAATGCTGCTTCATCCGACCATTTCAAGATACCATCGTTGGCTTCCTCTTGGTGTTGGAACCATTTACAGAATTACATGCGCTGATGGCGATCTGCAGGGTGCATGTGTTGCATCAAAGCATAATGATAGGGGTACAGCACATGCTGGTGCAGCATGTTAACAACCGTGCATTGCGAGACACGCAGCTGTCTTGCTACGCTACGCTTACTCACTGACGTTCTTGGTGTATGACCTTCAGAACAGCTTACTCAGTAGCTGGAGTACGACGAGTCCGAGGACGACTTCTGTCACACGATAGTGGAAGGAGAGAACCTGACTCCCGAAGGCGCAGTTCCAGACAGTGAAACGCAGTTTTATCTGGGTGGGGTCGATGAAGATTTACGAGCGGTTTACCGGTTACCAGGTGTGCCAAGGACCAGAGACATATCCACATGGTCATCGGTTTGTGTATGCCATACGTCTGTCACACTGGTTTAAAGATTTACAATGAGAAAATTCGATACGTGTACGCATGTACATTGGGGTCTGTCACGGGCGCATTACTCCGCTCGGAACGAGTTCCAGTCTGGTGGACAGCGCATACAGTATAAAGACGCCGTCCGGCCTGTGCGCTGTTCTGTCTAACGCACATTTACCCCTCTGCCAGAAATTGTTTCAGCGTGATTCATGCTCATACGGCTACCTGCGAAATCTTCGGTTTCGATTTACACTGTTTCCCTAACCGTAATAGACGTGATTTTTCCACAATGCCGTCGGTATAATAATAATAATGCTTCGGAATATATACTAAACAGCAAGCGGTTACCAGACTCAGCGATGAAAGGCATAACTAGTGGGACCAAATAGTAACCGAGTTTGGACATTACTGGCAAAGCACGTTGCTAGTCTTACTGGTAACGTAAGGCCCTAACGAAATGTAATGGAGCTGAGCGAGGCAAGAATAATAGTTGGTACTAATCTAAGAGACCATTGGAGGAGGGTACAAAGAGAACAGGTTTCGCATCTAGCAGTTGAAGTGGTGCGAATAAATTCACGCCCACGACATGGACAGGGCTTCTCTCAAAGTTTACATACTATGATTTTAGTATGTAAGTGTAAATGGTTTCTAGAGGACCCGCTGCAATGGCAATTGACGATTAAGATACCAGATACGGTACCATCTGGTCTACATTTACCAAATAAAAAACATTTGTCTCAACTAATGATCCGGCCATTGACTTCCTGCATACAATCTCCCCATCGCACCAACTGTACAGCTAGACACAATTGAGGTGACAGAGGCAGTTATCATACATGTGATTGCTCTCTTTAACGTACTTTTTCTGCCAGTAGCACGAAATTTTGTAAGAGATACTTTTTTTTATGGCTGGCATGTGAGGAGTTACATTGCGAAACCCGCGTGCGCGAATTTCGTTTCACCCTGTATATTTTCCTATTAACGTGTGTGACATTTCCCACTGACTGTCTTCTTGTATTTACGTATAACGTAACATAACATGCATGGCTTTAGCCTAAGGAATTTTCTGGCTGTATTTGCCTTTTACACTTACATTATTTGATGAGTTTCTTTATAATGCATATGGTTTGTGTAAATTGTTACTATTGGATACAGTGCCGTTAGTATAATAATGATATTAATTAGTACTGTGGTGAGCTCTCATACGTCATGAAAGACGTTTAAGAAGTCATGGAAGACGTGTTAGGAAGAAGTAAAGAGGAAAAGGTAAGAAAGGACGTTGTACAATATACAGATGAGCGAAGAAATGGTTACAAAGATGAATTTGAGTTGAGATATGGTTAGGTAATGCAGATATGAGAAATGATTAGGTAGGGAAAAGATAACAACTGGTTGAGAAGGGCAGTTAAGATAAATAATATGAACTTATAAGAATATATATGATATATGGCAGAAAGAAGCAAACAGGTATAGTAAACAATGGTTTTTGTTGGAAGCTTAATGCAAGTATGGGTATGTATCGGTACACAGACTAAAGGATGAAATATAACTAGATAGCATGCTAATAACAGACTGTATTTGGTATAATAACAGAATGACGTTTGACTGACTGCATAAAGTATTCCTTAATGTGAGCTTTGGTTGCTCTCTGATCCATGTTTTTCCTCATTATATAATTGTGTTCTTAATTATGTGTGTGACCAGTAACCTCTTTTTTTAATTTCCTGTGTGTGATCACTGTGCTTAGGCGCCTCTTTCTATCTTATTCTCTATAATTTCGTGTATTTCACTGATGTCCACACAAACATATTTATTTGAACACATTTTGATTTTCTGTGGGTCATTCTGTACACATATGAAAGTTGTTTTTTATCATGCCTATTACGGTGCCCTGTTTCAGGAGATTTACTTATCTGATGTTTCTGTAAATCATTATTGTAAAAACATTACTTTTTTATGGTTATAGAAATCTGATGTTGTCATTACGCTACATGTGCGGTCCATATATACAACTACGTAAAATCTTACATTAAATTATTATATTAGAAATGTAACAAATTGTAGCTGATTGACCATTCACCACAAACGATTGAGGCTTGCCAGGTCCGAAGAAATATGTCTATTAATCATACACTGCAATATTCTGTCATATGTTGGCATACTTCACCGATACTTTCTGCATTTGACTTTTATAAGGAACTCTTCGGTACTACAAGATGGCTTTGGAGTTATCAAGGGCTCTTCAGTCCGCTTGAAGCAGATACTACAATGTATTTTAATATTTGTACGTGTGTGGGGCTTTCAGGTGAGAAATGTTCTTAGTCTCATTGAGTCTGTTAGTAACTTCGCACAACAGTGACATTATTGCTGCGAGCTAAATAGAGTTTGATCGTTTGTGACAAGGACACTGCTCTACATACTTTGATCGTGCAAGTTACTACTGGCATATGTGACTGTGCTTCAAAAATCTAGCCCTTTGGCGATACACTCCAACCTACTAAGAGTGTTCTACAAAAGGAGTGTAGAGTACCAATACTACTTACTTCAATACAAAATGTGACATATAAACTTTCAAAATAGCCCTGTGGAGAACTTTCTCATAGACGCCATGAGACACGATAACCTATCTTTGGTGAATTCTGTTGATTAATTAATTCACATTTCTAGAATTTTGTGAATATTTTTCACTTATAGTTCTTCACGTATATTCTTGTAAATGATTTCTCTCTTTGTATTTGTAACGTGTTTTGAACGTTCTTGTCCATAATGTTTAGAATTTTCTTCCTTGCGGTATTCGTATCTGAATACAAAATTTTACTTGGAGAAGGTGAAAGATATGTAAGATGTTCATGTAATTTTGATTTCTGTAAGTTAACGACGTGCACGTCAGGGAGACCAAGTTGTGTTACTGTTAGAGAATTTTTGGTCTGGTTGTGGTAGAGTCTTTGCCTCTGCGCAGTCCCGATACATTCTTAGTTGAAGTGTAGTAGGTGATGGGTGTATTCAGCAGTGCTGTGTTGGACTGTGACTGTATCTGGTATATGAAGAAAGGTTTGTTGTAAAGGACAGCAAGGATGAATACGCCGTATATTTTGGAAGGTGAAAAGGATATAATTTTTGAATAATGTTATTATTTTTGAAGAGATGACGACTGAGGTAGGACTGCAGCACTGCGCAGCTAGGAATCGTTGTTGTCAGCTAGTTAACCTGCTCATAGCTTAGAGGAAGATCATTCTCTCATTCCTTCCAACCTCATTTTCCTTTTCTCCACCCCATGTGATAATTACTGCAGTCTTCTGTTTATAAATGAAAAAAATTCGTTAATTACCTTTTGGAGTATTTTCGCAGCTTCATCCTCATATGTACCAATTTATATGGACAGAGGGCTGGTGTGTCATCCGTACGGTCGTCAGGGTTGTGCCCGCCAGATGCAGTGGTGAGGATCTGTCTGACACTCGAAAATTTCGAGAAAACATTTCTGTCGATTACATATTTATTAATAACAGGAACTCTTCATCTGTGTGTCTTCCCCAAGACGCCGGTAGTGTAGGCGCACTGGTGAAGTGCACGCCAGTCGCGTGGATGCTGATGCAGTCACGCTTTGTAGTCTCTGAGCGGCAGCGATGGCTGACGTAGCTAGGCTGCTACGTTTGGGGCGGCTGACGACCCCGGTAGCACTACCAGTGCAGACAGTGCAGGACTGTGATCCGTGGCTCTGCTACGGGGTGCATTCAAGTTCTAAGGCCCCCGATTCTTTTTCTAATTAACTACTCACCCGAAATTGATGAAACTGGCGTTACTTCTCGACGGAATCGCCCTGCAGACGTACACATTTTTCACAACGCTGACGCCATGATTCCATGGCAGCGGCGAAGGCTTCTTTAGGAGTCTGTTTTGACCACTGGAAAATCGCTGAGGCAATAGCAGCACGGCTGGTGAATGTGCGGCCACGGAGAGTGTCTTTCATTGTTGGAAAAAGCCAAAACTCACTAGGAGCCAGGGCAGGTGAGTAGGGAGCATGAGGAATCACTTCAAAGTTGTTATCACGAAGAAACTGTTGCGTAACGTTAGCTCGATGTGCGGGTGCGTTGTCTTGGTGAAACATCACACGCGCAGCCCTTCCCGGACGTTTTTGTTGCAGTGCAGAAAGGAATTTGTTCTTCAAAACATTTTCGTAGGATGCACCTCTTACCGTAGTGCCCTTAGGAACACAATGGTTAAGGATTACGCCCTCGCTGTCCCAGAACGTGGACACCATCATTTTTTCAGCACTGGCGGTTACCCGAAATTATTTTGGTGGCGGTGAATCTGTGTGCTTCCATTGAGCTGACTGGCGGTTTGTTTCTGGATTGAAAAATGGCATCCACGTCTCATCCATTGTCACAACCAACGAAAAGAAAGTCCCATTCATGCTGTCGTTGCGCGTCAACATTGCTTGGCAACATGCCACACGGGCAGCCATGTGGTCGTCCGTCAGCATTCGTGGCACACACCTGGTTGACACTTTTCGCATTTTCACGTCGTTATGCAGGATTGTGTGCACAGAACCCACAGAAATGCCAACTCTGGAGGCGATCTGTTCAACAGTCATTCGGCGATCCCCCAAAACAATTCTCTCCACTTTCTCGATCATGTCGTCAGACCGGCTTGTGCGAGCCCGAGGTTGTTTCAGTTTGTTGTCACACGATGTTCTGCATTCATTAAACTGTCGCACCGATGAACGCACATTCGACACATCCATAACTCCATCACCACATGTCTCCTTCAACTGTCGATGAATTTCCATTGGTTTCACACCACACAAATTCAGAAAACGTATGATTGCACGCTGTTCAAGTAAGGAAAACGCCGCCATTTTAAGTATTTAAAACAGTTCTCATTCTCGCCACTGGCGGTGAAATTCCATCTGCCGTACGGTGCTGCCATCTCTGGGACGTATTGACAATGAACGCGGCCTCATTTTAAAACAATGCGCATGTTTCTATCTCTTTCCAGTCCGGAGAAAAAAAATCGGAGGCCTTAGAACTTGAATGCACCTCGTAATTCATCCCCAAGGAGCTGCTGTTGACGTCGGGGAGCAACGCCCTGGGGTAGCGATCTCCAGTCCTGTTTGGAGTGCTTGTAGCCATATAGAGGAATGCAGCAGCTTCCTGTTGGAAGAGACAAGCTGGAAGCATCAGTGTCCGCTGCAGTAATCAGTGCGCGAGGCAGCAACGGCTCACCTTCACGATGATGGATGACGGTCTGCTCCTAGGCACTGCTTCTCTGGCCCCCAGACGGCTAGCTGGATGGTGGCAGTCGTAGTATCAGTCTCGGCTCCACATTAGACGGGGCTACTCACGGTGGCTGAGTCCCTCAACCAAAACTTCTTGCTCCATGGAAGTTCGAATACTTCTAGGCGAGTAGGGGGTGGATCTAGGTAGGCCTCCCATCGACAGGACAGAACTTCAAATCTACCAGTGCAGGGGTAGCACTTATGCTGGATGCGGTCGTGTGCTCCAGTATGACGGGGAAGCAATGTCACCATACGTTCTAGTTTTCCCGGTTGGTCAGCTCTCTTGTTTGTTTCAGAATTTCTCAGCATCTCCTTTCTCATACGTTGGTAGCTGAATATTTACTCTTACGATATATCTGGGCTTTCTTGTCACTGTAAGCAGTCACCATTTTCAGGGTGCCCTTATATTTTCATGATGTCACTGTTTTTTGGTTTGTTTGTGGTTTTAGGGCGCAAAACTTCTATGGTCATTAGCGCCCAATGATGTCACTGTGCTACGTTCGCTTATTTGCTATGTAGGGGCGCTTGGCCAATTCGGGATGTTGTAATAACTTTCGTGTTTACCGCTACTAGGTCACTATTGCTCTCTTGCTGACATACCGCCCGCCACTGGCTCCTTTTGCGCTGTTTCTGGCGTTGACAGATAAGAAATTTCACAATTTTAGCACCACTTCGAATATTATTCTAGGGTACAACATACCTCAATTTTACCTGTAACAACAAAATATTTATATTATTTCTTGGATTTAATAGTTTTGTCGTTGTTCCTCCCGTTATCTACACTCTGCTTTATGTATTTGCCGTTTCTTTATGCTACTGGACAAGGAATAAGAATTCTTATCAGATTAACGTAGAAGAGCATCGTCTACGGATGGATATGTAGAATAAAAGAATAACAAAATTAGAGACATTCCTGCTCTGGTATGACGTAATAAAAACAGTCATATCTCAAACAATCTGTTTTATAAAAATGTAGCGATCTGTGAAGAAGTACCGAGAGATACTAAATTAAGCGGTACGGCTGGGGTAACTTCGCAACCGTATTGCTTTATGCAATTGTGAAAGGTACAAATTAAACTGAGCCACTGAGAACCATAAGGGTTCAAAGCACAGTAACAAAGTTTTGAAAAAAGAACCCGATATTTGTGAAAATCAGATTTGTAGGCGAACCACCAGTCTCACAGGGTTGACTTGTTTTTCAACCAAGTCTATATTTCCGATAAAGCAACACATACCGTCCTGTTACGAAATTTTAATTAACAATTCTTTAACAAACTTCGGATTGTACTCCCTACATATATTTATACAAGAATACAACAATGACGTAGGTCTACAGCAAGAGCTGCCAGTAAACCTATCATCTAACATCGGAAGCGATGTCTTTGTTTTACGGTTCAGATACTGTCCAAAATAATGCAAAAATTAACTTTACATGATAACACCGATGTGTATAATGTGCTGCATTAGAGAGAATCGTAGCTACGAAATGACCAATTACTGGCAAGTAAAGAAGAGAAAACATCAAAATGCCTCAAAGCAAGTCTAGATCCAGTTCATATTCTCTAGAACCAAACATAGCAGCGGTGTATTACATTTAAGGAAAGCTATTCATCTTCTGGTAATGACTATAAAAAATTGCGACAATCAGTTTCACGAATTTTTTTAGAGCGAGATCTCTTATGTAACCTCCCAATGTAAATTTAACATTTGACGCGTTTCAGTTCACTCGCGTCAGTGGTGTATCGAACTGTACTACGGCTGCGACTGCCGACGGCCAATTTTCCTGCTGTCACGTATACGTGATTGACTTTCCGCTGGCATCCCGAGTACGGTTAATGAAATGACGCGCATGTAAACAGAAACAGAGAAGCACTGCCCCGCTGTTACGAACAAATGCCCCAATTCCCAGACATAATCTAACACATCACTGGACAAGGAATAAGAATTCTTATCAGATTAACGTAGAAGAGCATCGTCTACGGATGGATATGTAGAATAAAAGAATAACAAAAATGTAGATATTCCTGCTCTGGTATGACGTAATAAAAACAGTCATATCTTAAAACATCTGTTTTATAAAAATGTACCGATCTGTGAAGAAATACATGGCACCGAGAGATACTGAATTAAGTGGCACGGCTGGGGTAATTTCGCAAACAGTATTGCTTTATGCAATTGTGAAACGAATAAATTAAACTGAGCCACTGAGAACCGTAAGAGTTCAAAGCACAGATACAAAGTTTTGAAAAAAGAACCCGATATTAGTGAAAATCGACTTGTAGGTGAACCACAAGGCTCAGAGGGTTGACTTGTTTTTCCACCAAGTCTATATTTCCTATAAAGAATCAATTACCGTCCTGTTACGAAATTTTAATTAATATTTAGGAAAGCTATCATTAATGTTAATTGATAAAATTTTTATATATTGACTAACGGTAATAACGCAATTGTGACTGTTGCGTAGTTTGTGAAATTAGAATCACACAGAATTATAGCATACCTCAGAACTTCGTGGTCCTCATTATCATCGTTTTCCTTAAACACTTTTCTTGGCTTGAGGTTCAGGTAGAACTGTCTGTTCACTTAGGGCGTGAAATCTAATAGTTTAGCTAAACCTGCATTTTTCAAGTTTCAACTAGCCATTCTGTGAAATCTGCGTGTTTCAAGGTGGTTATTTGCCTACTGTCTACGTATCTGGGTACCAGATATTGGCAGGCCGCGGTGGTCGAGCGGTTCTAGGCGCTCAGTCCGGAACCGCGCGACTGCTACGGTCGCAGGTTCGAATCCTGCCTCGGGCATGGGTGTGTGTGATGTCCTTAGGTTAGTTAGGTTTAAGTACACTCCTGGAAATTGAAATAAGAACACCGTGAATTCATTGTCCCAGGAAGGGGAAACTTTATTGACACATTCCTGGGGTCAGATACATCACATGATCACACTGACAGAACTACAGGCACATAGACACAGGCAACAGAGCATGCACAATGTCGGCACTAGTACAGTGTATATCCACCTTTCGCAGCAATGCAGGCTGCTATTCTCCCATGGAGACGATCGTAGAGATGCTGGATGTAGTCCTGTGGAACGGCTTGCCATGCCATTTCCACCTGGCGCCTCAGTTGGACCAGCGTTCGTGCTGGACGTGCAGACCGCGTGAGACGACGCTTCATCCAGTCCCAAACATGCTCAATGGGGGACAGATCCGGAGATCTTGCTGGCCAGGGTAGTTGACTTACACGTTCTAGAGCACGTTGGGTGGCACGGGATACATGCGGACGTGCATTGTCCTGTTGGAACAGCAAGTTCCCTTGCCGGTCTAGGAATGGTAGAACGATGGGTTCGATGACGGTTTGGATGTACCGTGCACTATTCAGTGTCCCCTCGACGATCACGAGTGGTGTACGGCCAGTGTAGGAGATCGCTCCCCACACCATGATGCCGGGTGTTGGCCCTGTGTGCCTCGGTCGTATGCAGTCCTGGTTGTGGCGCTCACCTGCACGGCGCCAAACACGCATACGACCATCATTGGCACCAAGGCAGAAGCGACTCTCATCGCTGAAGACGACACGTCTCCATTCGTCCCTCCATTCACGCCTGTCGCGATACCACTGGAGGCGGGCTGCACGATGTTGGGGCGTGAGCGGAAGACGGCCTAACGGTGTGCGGGACCGTAGCCCAGCTTCATGGAGACGGTTGCGAATGGTCCTCGCCGATACCCCAGGAGCAACAGTGTCCCTAATTTGCTGGGAAGTGGCGGTGCGGTCCCCTACGGCACTGCGTAGGATCCTACGGTCTTGGCGTGCATCCGTGCGTCGCTGCGGTCCGGTCCCAGGTCGACGGGCACGTGCACCTTCCGCCGACCACTGGCGACAACATCGATGTACTGTGGAGACCTCACGCCCCACGTGTTGAGCAATTCGGCGGTACGTCCACCCGGCCTCCCGCATGCCCACTATACGCCCCCGCTCAAAGTCCGTCAACTGCACATACGGTTCACGTCCACGCTGTCGCGGCATGCTACCGGTGGTAAAGACTGCGATGGAGCTCCGTATGCCACGGCAAACTGGCTGACACTGACGGCGGCGGTGCACAAATGCTGCGCAGCTAGCGCCATTCGACGGCAAACTCCGCGGTTCCTGGTGTGTCCGCTGTGCCGTGCGTGCGATCATTGCTTGTACAGCCCTCTCGCAGTGTCCGGAGCAAGTATGGTGGGTCTGACACACCGGTGTCAATGTGTTCTTTTTTCCATTTCCAGGAGTGTAGTTCTAAATTCTAGGGGACTGATGACCACAGCAGTTAGGTCCCATAGTGCTCAGAGCCATTTGAACAATTTTTTTGAACCAGATATTGCAAGGCATCTACAAACTATGGGGAATTAACAAACTGTGTGTGAAATATACCTTCCTTTCACAAAAGTTCATCGTAACCTGATGAAAAATGAAAAATCATTGTGATATCTTTTCGAAAATGTTCGTATATAGCGTGTTACAAAAGGGTACGGCCAAACTTTCAGGAAACATTCCTCACAGAGAAAGAAACAAAATAGGTTATGTGGACGTGTGTCCGGAAACGCTTTCTTCCCATGTTAGAGCTCATTTTATTACTTCTCTTCAAATCACATTAATCATGGAATGGGAACACATAGCAACTGAACGTACCAGCGTGACTTCAAACACTTTGTTACAGGAAATGTTCAAAATGTCCTCCGTTAGCGAGGATAAATGCATCCACCCTCCGTCGCATGGAATCCCTGTTGCCCTGATGCAGCCCTGGAGAATGGCGTATTGTATCACAGCCGTCCACTATACGAGCACGAAGAGTCTCCACATTTGGTACCGGGGTTGCGTAGACAAGAGCTTTCAAATGCCCCCATAAATGAAAGTGAAGAGGGTTGAGGTCAGGAGAGCGTGGAGGCCATGGAATTGGTCCGCCTCTACCAATCCATCGGTCACCGAATCTGTTGTTGAGAAGCGTACGAACACTTCGACTGAGATGTGCAGGAGCTCCATCGTGCATGAACCACATGTTGTGTCGTACTTGTAAAGGCACATGTTCTAGCAGCACAGGTAGAGTATTCCGTATGAAATCATGATAACGTGCTCCATTGAGCGTAGGTGGAAGAACATGGGGCCCAATCAAGACATCACCAACAATGCCTGCCCAAACGTTCGCAGAAAATCTGTGTTGATGACGTGATTGCACAATTGCGTGCGGATTCTCGTCAATCCACACATGTTGATTGTGAAAATTTACAATTTGATCACGTTGGAATGAAGCCTCATCCGTAAAGAGAACATTTGCACTGAAATGAGGATAGACACATTGTTGGATGAACCATTCACCGAAGTGTACCGGTGGAGGCCAATCAGCTGCTGATAGTGCCTGCACATGCTGTACATGGTACGCAAACCACTGGTTCTCCCGTAGCACTCTCCATACAGTGGCGTGGTCAACATTACTTTGTACAGCAGCAACTTCTCTGATGCTGGCATTAGGGTTATCGTCAACTGCACGAAGAATTGCCTCGTCCATTGCAGGTGTCCTCGTCGTTCTAGGTATTCCCCAGTCGCGAGTCATAGGTTGGAATATTCCGTGCTCCCTAAGACGCCGATCAATTGCTTCGAAAGTCTTCCTGTCGGGATACCTTCGTTCTGTAAATCTGTCTCGATACAAACGTACCGCGCCACGGCTATTGCTCCGTGCTAATCCATACATGAAATGGGCATCTGCCAAAACCGAATTTGTATACATTGCACTGACTGCAAAACCACGTTCGTGATGAACATTAACCTGTTGCTACGTACTGATGTCCTTGATGCTAGTACTGTAGAGCAATGAGTCGCATGTCAACACAAGCACCGAAGTCAAAATTACCTTCCTTCAATTGGGCCAACTGGCGGTGAATCGAGGAAGTACAGTACATACTGACGAAACTAAAACGAGCTCTAACATTGAAATAAATCGTTTCAGGACACATGTCCACATAACATCTTTTCTTTATTTGTGTGTGAGGAATGTTTCCTGAAAGTTTTGCCGTACTTTTTTGTAACACCCTGTATCCAGCTATGGTATACAGCACTGATAAAGATGATTCACTGTAAGTTTAACGGATGTTGAGACACCTTCACTTTGTCCTGTGTGCTTTAGGCCCTTATGGCTCTCACCGACTCTATTGTAAACGAACACATCACTTGCCATGATCGTTGTTTGGCCAGAAACGAGTTATTAATGCCGTGAATCAGTTTATTTTTCTATGTTTTGTTTTGGTCAACTAGGATTTCGCGTTGTTCAAATTCCAAGCGAAAATCGTACAGTAGTGACAGCGACTATTAAAGCCTTGCAACTTAAAAAAAAAGGTTGTAAGCTGGTTGAAGAAAGACTGAAGAAACAGCTGAAACGAAAAGGGTCACATCGCTTTCAAACCTCTGTGGGCAACAAAATGAGTGATGGTGGCCAAAGTAGAGAGGATATAAAATGTAGACTGGCAATGGCAAGAAAATGATTTACAAAGAGAGAGATTTGTCAACATCTGATATAGATTTATGTGTCAGGAAGCCTATTCTGTAAGTTTTTTTATGGAGGGTAACTATGTATGGAAGAAAACATGGACGATAAACAGTTTGGGTAGGAAGCGAATAGAAGTTTTGAAATCTGTTGCTACAGGTGAATGCTGAAGAAGATATGAGTAGATCGCGCAACTCTTACGAAGGTAATGAACAGAACTGTGTAGAAGAGAAATCTGTTGCACACCCTAACTAAAAAAGGGATTGGTTGATAGTACTCCACCTGGAACAGGAAGGAATCATCAATTTAAGATTGGAGGGACATTTGATGGGTTAAAATCACAAAGGGAGACCGAGAGATGAATAGCGTAAGCAGATTCAGAAGGATGTATGCTGCAGTAGTTACTCGCAGGTGAAAAGGCCAGTACAGAACAGAGTAGCATGCGTAGCTGAATCAAATCAGTCTTCGTACTGAAGTAACAACAGTAACAACAACACCTCAAGGTAAACACATTCGACATTATAATAAATGCAGATTGCTGTAGGGATTGCATAAAATTAAATATGTAAGTAGCTAGCCACTCTTGTACTTTGATCAGTGTTGTTAGGATGATACAGGCATGAATGGTTACAAACGGTGCCAAGTGCAACGCGTCAGCGAGAGATAGTTTATCGATTTAAATATTTCAAAAAAGTCAAAATGAGAACATGAAATCTGTGCATGCTGTTATTTCTTCTCCAGACATTCAGCACTCGCTGCGACATATTTTTTTCTTACCATGAACACCTTCACACAGACGCTGGTTGTAGAAGTGTGCTTCTTGGCTCCTCAGAAAGGTTCCACACCGAGCATGAACTCGTCGTCATTCTGAAAATGATGGCCAAGGTATGCTTTCTGCATCCAATGAAAGGGAAGCAATGCACATGGTACCATATCCGGAGAATAAGTGTATGAGCCAGTATATGGTAGCCCAGAGAAGCAGCATGAATGACTGTGCCCTGGGGTGGTTGTACTGTAGAAGAAATACCACCTGGATAACTGACCGCGACGCCTCCTTTTGACTCGTCACGAGATTTAGAAGTACTAGCCGGCCACGATAGTAATGCACTCGACCTCTCGTGACCGTTGTCGGAAACTCGACTTGTACAATAAAGAAGTACTGTGGGACTAAGAAAAATGCATATGCTTTCAATTGGTACATCATGTCCTCGTGAAATATCACGATAAAAACTGATATTTAGCTGACAGAAGTGCTCTCACTACCAGGTGTAATTAGCTTCTGAGACGATTAGCCCTTTTTGAGTATTAATCGTTAGCATCACACCATGAAAAGCCGAAGAGACACCTTCACTTTCTCCTGTAATGATTTTATCCTCTGTGATGATTAGACCCTCGCTTCGTAGTCAATGATGAAGCCACGCGTTTCCTCTGCTCAGTTTCCTCGTTTTTCTGAAGTTCGTAAGGATACACCCAGTATTCATTCCTTGTGATTAGACGGGTAAAGAAGTAATCAGGATTTTTTCGGCAACGCAGGTAACATATCGCTGCAGCTACTTATTTTTTGAATGGCTGTGAGCAGCCGCGAAACCCAATGGACGACGACACTTATCTTGTTTAAACGATCTTGCATTTTGATGATAACTAACCCATGGCGGATTTTCAAGTTAGCACTGTTGTCAGATTGTGATACGCTGAACATGTACTGCCATTCCCGGTATTTCAAAGAGATACCAGTATGTTCAGTCACTTCATTCTTCTTCAGTTGGACTTGTCTGTAGACACTGGAATCGTTTGAACCACCAAAACATCGTACCATATGACGTTAATTACACTCCTGGAAATGGAAAAAAGAACACATTGACACCGGTGTGTCAGACCCACCATACTTGCTCCGGACACTGCGAGAGGGCTGTACAAGCAATGATCACACGCACGGCACAGCGGACACACCAGGAACCGCGGTGTTGGCCGTCGAATGGCGCTAGCTGCGCAGCGTTTGTGCACCGCCGCCGTCAGTGTCAGCCAGTTTGCCGTGGCATACGGAGCTCCATCGCAGTCTTTAACACTGGTAGCATGCCGCGACAGCGTGGACGTGAACCGTATGTGCAGTTGACGGACTTTGAGCGAGGGCGTATAGTGGGCATGCGGGAGGCCGGGTGGACGTACCGCCGAATTGCTCAACACGTGGGGCGTGAGGTCTCCACAGTACATCGATGTTGTCGCCAGTGGTCGGCGGAAGGTTCACGTGCCCGTCGACCTGGGACCGGACCGCAGCGACGCACGGATGTACGCCAAGACCGTAGGATCCTACGCAGTGCCGTAGGGGACCGCACCGCCACTTCCCAGCAAATTAGGGACACTGTTGCTCCTGGGGTATCGGCGAGGACCATTCGCAACCGTCTCCATGAAGCTGGGCTACGGTCCCGCACACCGTTAGGCCGTCTTCCGCTCACGCCCCAACATCGTGCAGCCCGCCTCCAGTGGTGTCGCGACAGGCGTGAATGGAGGGACGAATGGAGACGTGTCGTCTTCAGCGATGAGAGTCGCTTCTGCCTTGGTGCCAATGATGGTCGTATGCGTGTTTGGCGCCGTGCAGGTGAGCGCCACAATCAGGACTGCATTCGACCGAGGCACACAGGGCCAACACCCGGCATCATGGTGTGGGGAGCGATCTCCTACACTGGCCGTACACCACTGGTGATCGTCGAGGGGACACTGAATAGTGCACGGTACATCCAAACCGTCATCGAACCCATCTTTCTACCATTCCTAGACCGGCAAAGGAACTTGCTGTTCCAACAGGACAATGCACGTCCGCATGTATCCCGTGCCACCCAACGTGCTCTAGAACGTGTAAGTCAACTACCCTGGCCAGCAAGATCTCCGGATCTGTCCCCCATTGACCATGTTTGGGACTGGATGAAGCGTCGTCTCACGTGGTCTGCACGTCCAGCACGAACGCTGGTCCAACTGAGGCGCCAGGTGGAAATGGCATGGCAAGCCGTTCCACAGGACAACATCCAGCATCTCTACAATCGTCTCCATGGGAGAATAGCAGCCTGCATTGCTGCGAAAGGTGGATATACACTGTACTAGTGCCGACATTGTGCATGCTCTGTTGCCTGTGTCTATGTGCCTGTGGTTCTGTCAATGTGACAATGTGATGTATCTGACCCCAGGATTGTGTCAATAAAGTTTCCCCTTCCTGGGACAATGAATTCAGGTGTTCGTATTTCAATTTCCAGGAGTGCATGTTGCTATACATGGAAGAAGCCTAGAGATACTGACAGGTATCAGATAGATTATACATTGGGAAGACAGAGATTTAGGAACCAGGTTTTAAATTGTAAGACATTTCCGGAGGTAGATGTGAACTCTGACCACAATCTATTGGTTATGAACTGTAGATTAAAACTGAAGAAACTGCAAAAGGGTGGGGATTTAAGGAGATGGGACCTGGATAAACTGACTAAACCAGAGGTTGTGCAGTGTTTCAGGGAGAGCAGAAGGGAACAACTGATAGGAATGTGAAAAAAGAAATACAGTAAAAGAAGAATGTGTAGCTCTGAGGGATGAAGTACTGAATGCAGCAGAGAGGATCAAGTAGGTAAAAAGACGAGGGCTAGTAGAAAATCTTGAGTAACAGAAGAAGTATTGAATTTAATCGATGAAAGGAGAAAATATAAAAATGCAGTAAATGAAGCACGCAAAAAGGAATACAAACGTCTCAAAAATGAGATAGACAGGAAGTGCAAAATGGTTAAGCAGGGATGGCTAGAGGACAAATGCAAGGATGTAGATGCCTATCTCACTAGGGGTAAGATAGATACTGCCTATAGGAAACTTAAAGAGACCTTTGGAGAAAAGAGAACCATTGTATGAATATCAAGAGCTCAGATGGAAACGCAGTTCTAAGCAAAGAAGGGAAAGCAGAAAGGTGGAAGGAGTATATAGAGGGTCTATACAAGGGCGATGTAGTTGAGGACAATGTTATGGAAATGGAAGAGGATGTAGAGGAAGATGAAAGGGGAGATACGATACTGCATCAAGAGTTTGACAGAGCGACGAAAGACCTGAGTCGAAACAAGGCCCCAGGAGTAGACAACATTCAATTAGAACTACTGACAGCCTTGGGAGAGCCAGTCCTGACAAAACTCTACCATCTGGTGAGCAGGATGTATGAGACAGGCGAAATACCCTCAGACTTCTAGAAGAATATAATAATTCCAATCCCAAAGAAAGCAGACGTTGACAGATGCGAAAATTAGCGAACTATTGGTTTAAAAAGTCACGGATCAAAATACTAACGCGAATTCTTTACAGACGAATGGAAAAACTGGTAGAAGCCGGCCTCAGGGAAGATCAGTTTGGATTCCGTAGAAATATTGGAACACGTGAGGCAATACTGTCGCTACAACTTATCTTAGAAGCTTGATTAAGGAAATGCAAACCTACGTTTCTAGCATTTGTAGACTTAGAGAAGGCTTTTGACAATGTTGACTGGAATACTCTCTTTCAAATTCTGAAGGTGGAAGGGGTAAAATACAGGGAGCGAAAGGCTATTTACAATTTGTACAGAAACCGGACGGCAGTAATAAGAGTCGAGGGGCATGAAAGGGAAGCAGTGGTTGAGATGGGAGTGAGACAGGTTTGTAGCCTATCCCCGATGTAATTCAATCTGTGTATTGAGCAAGCAGTGAAGGAAACAGAAGAAAAATTCGGAGTAGCTATTAAAATCCATGGAGAAGAAATAAAAACATTGAGGTTCGCCGATGACATTGTAATTTTGTCAGAGACAGCAAAGGAGTTAGAAGACCAGTTGAAAGGAATGGATAGTGTCTTGAAAGGAGGATATAAGATGAACATCAACAAAAGCAGAACGAGGATAATGGAATGTAGTCGAATGGTGTCGGGTGATGCTGAGGGCATTAGATTAGAAAATGAGACAGTTAAAGTAGTAAAGGAGTTTTGCTATTTGGGGGGCAAAATAACTGATGATGATCGAAGTAGAGAGGATATCAAATCTAGACTGGCAATGACAAGGAAAGCGTTTCTGAAGAAGAGAAATTTGTTAACATCGAGTACGGATTTAACTGTCAGGAAGTCGTTTCTGAAGGTATCTGTATGGAGCGTAGCCATGTATGGAAGTGAAACATGGACGATGACTAGTTTGGTCAAGAAGAGAATAGAAGCTTTCGAAATGTAGTGCTATAGAAGAATGCTCAAGATTAGATGGGTAGATCATATAACTCGATTGGTAGGACATGTTCTGAGGCATCAAGGGATCACCAATTTAGTATTGGAGGGCAGCGTGGAGGGTAAAATTCGTAGAGGGAGGCCAAGAGAGGAATACACTAAACAGATTCAGAAGGATGTAGGTTGCAGTAGGTACTGGGAGATGAAGAAGCTTGCACAGGATAGAGTAGCATGGAGAGCTGCATCAAACCAGTCTCAGGACTGAAGACCACAACAACAACATACTTCCACCAGCTCATCGTAGACTGTTCCAGGGTTGTTTCCTTTCAGTTTGAGAAAATGGATTACAGCACGGTAATCTTCAACTTTGGGATGTGCCAGTTTCCATTGGCTCTTACAGCGGCGTGTTGCTGTACTGCGGCGATGGGATTGCAGTGTGCATCAATTCTGCTGATTAGTATCTGAAAACAAAGAACTAAATAGCTAGTTTGATTTTTCTGGTGTTAATAAAATGATAACTACACGTAATAGATTTTCATTTGTATTATTTAACGTGAGAGCGATCTGAAGTATTTTTCATAAGTTTATGAAGCAATCTCAGGTCGCACCTGATGAAGGTAACCAGTTACGCTACCGAAATGTCGTGCAAGTAAGTCGCTGATATCCGGCAGAACACCCGACAACTCAAGATGTCTTTATGAATGTTAACTGGTGCTTGTTGTAGATATTGATCATTACACTGAAATTATTCCACAATGAAGGGAACAGTATCATGGCTTAGGACAGACTTAAACTCGATATACATGGAATTAAAACTTACAAACTCCCGTAATCAGATATTCTGAAGTCGATTACACCTATGAAATGACGACCCTGTAAAATTAATGGTGTGATTCTGCTGGTCACTTGTGTCCTAACCATAAACGACGACGGATCACGCGCCCGTAATAGGTTCCACTTTCACCGCAGAGCGCCCGGTGCTTCTGTTGGCCACAACAGATTCAGCGAAACCTATTACGTCTAGTACACACATACTGGTTGTCCCATTTTGTTCCATTTATCTTGACCACCACAGACAACTTTTGATTCAAGGCATAATATAAAATGTAGGAAGCGAAAGTTTTTTAGCTATCAGGGCCATTGAACAACATGACCTTAATGCTGTTGGTTTCAAAGATATGAACAATAGTACGTCTTTTTTAAGTATAATTCTGTATTCTTTTTGTTTGGTAACCCACTTCCTCTTTTTCACACTTGTTGGAAAACGTGTCACAATCTACCGTTCACGTAACCTTGACCTTATTAGGAAGAAGGGTTCAGTCAATAACGCAATACTTTTTTTTCCTCTGCCAGTTTAGGTTTAAAAAAAATGTGGAATTCTTTGCGGAATATCGTGGCATATTTGCGCTTCAGCCCCTACAGTTCTGACAGTTGGCGGCGCAATAAGTAAACTTCGAAATGACGTCTGTGCGGACGTGCGTTCCAAGCAGAGACTTGTCATAGACTTTCTATTGGCGGAAAACCAGAGCATCGCAGATAGTCTTAGGTAGTTGCAGAATCTTTAAGGAGACCTGACAGTGATCAAAAGCAGAGTGAGTCGTTGAGTGGGACGCCTGTCCTCGTCACAACAAGGTCGCGTAAACCGAACCGCTCTCTCGCGTGGCGGCCGGTCGCACACAGCTGTGACTCTTGCAGTGTTGGAATGTACGGAGAATCTCATTTAAGCTTATCGACGGATTACGAGGGCAGTTCAATAAGTAATGCAACACATTTTTTTTCTGAAACGGGGGTTGTTTTATTCAGCATTGAAATACACCAGGTTATTCCCCAATCTTTTAGCTACACAGCACTATTTTTCAACGTAATCTCCATTCAATGCTACGGCCTTACGCCACCTTGAAATGAGGGCCTGTATGCCTGCACGGTACCATTCGATGTCGGAGCCAACGTCGTACTGCATCAATAACTTCTTCATCATCCGCGTAGTGCCTCCCACGGATTGCGTCCTTCATTGGGCCAAACATATGGAAATCCGACGGTGCGAGATTGGGGCTGTAGGGTGCATGAGGAAGAACAGTCCACTTAAGTTTTGTGAGCACCTCTCGGGTGCGAAGACTTGTGTGAGGTCTTGCGTTGTCATGAAGAAGGAGAAGTTCGTTCAGATTTTTGTGCCTACTAACACGCTGAAGTCGTTTCTTCAATTTATGAAGAGTAGCACAATACACTTCAGAGTTGATCGTTTGACCATGGGGAAGGACATCGAACAGAATAACCCCTTCAGCGTCCCAGAAGACTGTAACCATGACTTTACCTGCTGAGGGTATGGCTTTAAACTTTTTCTTGGTAGGGGAGTGGGTGTGGCGCCACTCCATTGATTGCCGTTTTGTTTCAGGTTCGAAGTGATGAACCCATGTTTCATCGCCTGTAACAATCTTTGACAAGAAATTGTCACCCTCAGCCACATGACGAGCAAACAATTCCGCACAGATGGTTCTCCTTTGCTCTTTATGGTGTTCGGTTAGACAACGAGGGACCCAGTGGGAACAAACCTTTGAATATCCCAACTGGTGAACAATGGTGACAGCACTTCCAACAGAGATGTCAAGTTGAGCACTGAGTTGTTCGATGGTGATCCGTCGATCATCTCGAACGAGTGTGTTCGCACGCTCCGCCATTGCAGGAGTCACAGCTGTGCACGGCCGGCCCGCACGCGGGAGATCAGAGAGTCTTGCTTGACCTTGCGGCGATGATGACACACGCTTTGCCCAACGACTCACCGTGCTTTTGTCCACTGCCAGATCATCGTAGACATTCTGCAAGCGCCTATGAATATCTGAGATGCCCTGGTTTTCCGCCAAAAGAAACTCGATCACTGCCCGTAGTTTTTTGCAACGCACATCCGTTACAGACGCCATTTTAACAGCTCCGTACAGCGCTGCCACCTGTCGGAAGTCAATGAAACTATACGAGACGAAGCGGGAATGTTTGTAAATATTCCACAAGAAATTTCCGGTTTTTTCAACCAAAATTGGCCGAGAAAAAAATGTGTTGCATTACTTATTGAACTGCCCTCGTACAATCGAACACCTCTGTGTACATATGGACGTCTCTGTTCGTAGGTTCCTAGTGCTGACACTCATGTCCACCAGTTGGGGCCAAAGATACGCGCCCGCTGGTTTCCTTGCGGTCTCACTGGAGACCACAAAGAGCGACGAAGGAGCGTCGTATGGAACTGCTTATTAACCGCGTTATCTGCACGGGATCCCTACAGGTGTTCATTCTTCCAGTATCGATCTTCTCTGTCTTGATACAAGCCGATAATGCACGGGCGACTACACTACATTGGCTTTTAACTGTCTGGGTGAAAATTGTAAAACCACTAGCACGTAATACAACGAAGTTATGGGATCTTAGGCGTAAGCACTGTTACCCTCCACGTCACGGGGCGTCTTGTACGTTTACTCGTGTAAATCGTTTGAAAGTTACTGTCAACTTACTACTCTGAAGCTACCGGAATATTTTTTTCTCTGTATTCCGTTGATGTGCAGTCCATCCTAGGTGAAATTTTTGGGGTCTCTTTGAGAATGGATAGCAATTAATATCGCACATTGGGCTGTAATGATCTCGTTTTTGTCCACAGAAAGCAACCAAGACAGATTTTATCTGGTGTAATACCTTTCGATGAATATCGAAATACACTCCCTCATTTCCCTTTGAGTAACGGCTAGATTGCCCTCACTATCCCTGCGAAAATCAATAAGCTATTTTCGGTGATGTCTGAGTTACTTAAGAATAAGATATACCGGTATCTGACCCGAAAACGAATCTCTCAGTGTCAAGCTTTATGTTGAAGCAAATCACGTTATGAACAGAACGTTTTTCAATAACTGGATGACAGAACTGAGTGTATGCCAAGAAATAAAGCTACTACGTTTGCCCCGCGCAATGTGCGACCCACCTTCACCTACCTTTAACAGATATTGTTCCCGTGATTTCCCTAAATCGTCCATGGAAGAAGTCGAAATGCTTCCTTTGAAAGGACACAGCCGATTACTTTCCCCATCCTTGAAACAATCTGAGCTTCTGCTTCGTCTCTAATGACCTCGATGTCTTCAGGACATTAAACTCTGATCTTCCCTCCTTCCTTCCTTCCTTGTCGTAGCTGGAATTATGGTTATGGGTCATAATTCGCCTAATCTTTGTTATGACCAAAAGCGCTTGTATTTAGGTCAGTATCTTGTTCCAAAATTCAGGTGTTTGAATTTCCGTTGAAACGTCCCCTTAGAACAATTATATACGTGACTGTGCTTAAACTGACACACAATATTTTTTTTTAGCGCAACGCAATCTGACTTTCAAAAATCCCTACAAAAGAATGGCCCTGACTAACATTAACATATACCTTTCACAAATCACCTACCTCACAAAAATCTTCGTTACTCAAGCTACAGCCATACAGCGAGCGGCACTACTGCCAGCTAAATAACAGATTCAAACTACGGAAGGCACTAACTACTGATAGGCATAGTTAGCAAATGAAAGATTTTAATAGAGAACAAACAATGTATTTACCTCAATAGTGTTCAAAAGTCATAATGTATATAGCAGTTCATGATATCCAGTATTACAAATTTCAAAACTCCGCCATCTCTCTCCTCACATCCACCACTGCTGGCGGCTCACCTCCAATTGCGCAATGCTATGCGCTGTTCACATCCAGCTGCCCAACACTACAATGGCAGACAACAATGCAAACTAGCCACAGACTGCACACAGCACAGCCAGTGATTTTCATACAGAGCGCTATGTGGCGTTATCAATAAAAAAACCTATACAGTCTACTTACATAGCCCCCATGCTCCCCACAAAAAATTTTGCAAATTGTTTTGGGCAGTGGCCAATACAGATTTGAAAAAATTTTTCATAATTACAATAAGAAAGAAATCAAATGCACACACTTATTAATACAATGTTGGTCAAAATCTAAAATTTTCTCACAGTCCATAAAGACAGTCCTGATCATTCATCACAGTAAAATTGCAGTGTTTTTCTCAAAGTCTCAGTAGTAAAAGAGAATGCACATGGAAGTAGTGCGTTTCCATGCTATCTTGAAGAACTAGTGTTGTCCTTCCAACGGAAAGACAGTGCTGACTCTTGACATGCAGACAGGTAATGGGCCACAACAGAGCAAACCCACAGCAGAGTCAGTCAAAGTTTTGAAGAATATTGGTAGGTAGGTCATCACAGAGCAGACCCACTGTAGTCCTTGTAGAGATTGTGGCATTGGTGGGCCACCAGAGGTGCAGACCCACTGCAGTCCTTGTAGAAATAATTGTATTGGTGGGTCATCAAAGATGCCGACCCACTGTAGTTCTTGTAAAGATGGCCAACAGCCATCTGTTGTGACTGTGCAGGTGCACAATCACCATTGAAGAGTCTTGCAGATAATATAGCAAGTCCATAACCACCACTTGTGCACTCACAAAGTTTTCGGAAATGTCCTTAGAACCAGCATTGCTGTTATCCAGTCCCTTCCTGAATTATTAACACACATGCAAACACTAACAGTCCCCACTTCTCACATATTGTCCATATACTATGACCAACAGAAATGTGTGTACTGAAATGAATGCTTACAAGTTACTTAATTTGATGAAGTGGTGTGAATTACAATTTTATAACATAAGAGTAGAATTACAAAGGTACAAAATACATCATTAAAGAACATAACAATACAGATAACTCTGTAGTAGTACAGGTTTACAAAAGAATAGAAATAAACAGATACATCAGTGGTACAGGAATTATGACATAAGTACATACATAAAAGATCAGAATAACGTTTGAAACATCAACTTCACACAAGAGCAACAAAACAGAGCAGATAAATAACGTCTAAGCATATTTACAAGGTAAATAACATATTATTAGAAAAATTCTACAACATAGCTGTCATCAGCTAAACACATAAAGACAGGAAAAGCAAAAACACGCAAGAGTACACAAACACATAGTGGGATAACACAAAAGGAAAGGACAGGGTTCGTTTACAGTGTAACATTTGGTACTGCAGTCCAACCCGAAACTTCATTCCATAGATCTTTTTTTTTTCTTATTGCAACATTTGTTTCCACCAAAAAAATCCTATACAAGCATGCTTTCTGTGTTCTCTTCACATCCTCTTTCAAAAATAGTTTATCTCCAATGTACACTACTTTTTTTGGCCAAACCAATTTCTTATAGCTTCTCAATGCATTTCTTCCAATCCATCATAGTTAGTTTCTTATATAGTCTACCCCATCTTAAGCTAACTTTAATCTACTGAGCTCAGATATATATACCAAGGGACGAGGCAATGCAGCAGCACATAAGAAATTAACACAAACCACAAGGACAAAAAAATGCAAATTGGCAAACCAAGCAGCACTATTACAACTAATATAAGGCAATGAGCAGCAAACAAGAAAAATAAATCCGTAGTAAAACCCTGCTTAACAGCATAATACAAAGTCAAATTCTGTAACATTATGCATGGCAAACAGCAAACAGCAAATGCAATAACTAATATCTAAACATGCCAAAGCTAAAGCAGAAAAAAATATGACAGTAAAAATGGCCATGTTTAATACCCATGTCACATCTTAACACTAGGGTGATGCATCACCTTAAATTACACTACTAAATAAGTTACCCAGCCATTGACAAAAATTATGTATGCAATTCCTGTGAAGGGAAATGTCTTTTTGTGCCCCCTCGTTTTTTTGAAGCAGATTACAAAATGGTTATTTACTGGATCTGTAGGCATAAAATATCTATATTAGTACATCTATTAAATTTTATTTTAACCAATACTGCTGCAGCTAGAAACTTGATATTAAACAAAATGAGTAAATAAATACATAAAACAAGCCATATGGCATTTCTCTCAACTACAAAGACAATAGATGTAAAATGTTTCTCATCATTTCATTAGGCATTTTAGTAAATATCGTAAAATAAGAGCTCCACAGTGTAATCATATATTTTCAAGTTTGAGTGTGTCGTATTTAGGATGCTTTCTACAAAGAAATGTCAATAGCGAGGATAATGGCCTCCTTTTTTTTTGTCCACCTGAGCCTCTGAAAGGCACACACTAATGGCTTTTTTCCAGGTGACTGTCGTGCAGCTGCCCACGTAATGCATTGTGCCCACGACGGATTATGTGAAGGTCACTTAACTTTCTTGCCGAAATATTTACGACACCAGTTTCCGCTACAGTGACAGTCTTGTATAAAAATATTTCACAGGTCAAGAATTTGCATTACAAATCTGTAGAAACAAAATGCTATTGATATAACAGTGTCCAAAAAATTTTCAGCGGTATTGTAATACATTCACGCATTTACATACATTTCATAACTCTTAAAGTACGATTCTTGGTTTCCAACAACCTTTCTCACAAACCAGAGTCCCTAACCACTACTCATTATTCCTTACCTTATTTGTCGACACTTCTTCAATATTTCATCATAACAGATACGTAGCATAATCAAATAACTCATATAGCATCAGCTTATTGATCATAAACATACCGCAACAGCATAATACACATACTCATTGTAATAATAGTATCATAACACCTCAGTCAACTCTCAAAATCGTCGTAGCTTCCTCCAATAATTAAAAAAAATTCTCTGCTCATGTCAAAAGTGTCATCTGCCTCAAATGTACTTTAAAAATCGTGATCCCATACCAAATATATCATTCAAAGCTCTCATAATATCACAATGGGTCTGAAAAAATATGAACAGTTCACAAAGTACAAACAAAATACAATTTCGCAAGTGTGAAGTTATACAACGGTGTAATTACGTAAACATGTCACTGATGTAGTAAAAAGAAATGTTTGTCTCTCTCAGTTAAATGATCAGGTAGCTGTGTAATTATGTGTTAGAGGAATATGGTACCGATGTGTAAAGTTGTATAAGCAAATATCATATTAGCTAGGGCTCCTTGTGCTTGCCAAACACATGGTACACAAAGTAGGCGTGTACCCCCCCTGCGGATTAATGTAATTATACCCTCATGTGTTACAGATTACAGCGATGGAATGAAATGTATGGCGGAAAATCTTTGTATCATTGCAATTCAAAAATCTTTAAAAAATTAATCACTCAAATACGTGTACTGTAGCGCTAAACTGTGCGTCTTGTTGTAAGATAATCTCTGTGGAAGTGTCGTAGTTATTGTCCTCCGAAAGCTAAGTTCTGCAGAGGTCAATGTACTTACCTCATGATACACAAAAGTGAAATGCTTTGCGTATAGATATCTTAGTTATTACGCTTATTGCCGTGATGAGGAAAGTACTGTGCTGTAACGTATTGTTGTCCTACAGAAATGGCTGTCTCCTTGTAGCTATAGCACAAAAGTTACTACTAAAACATGTTTTACTTTACAAAAGAATTCAGAAAAATTGTGCAGGTATAAAACAGATACACGGCAAAAGCAACATTGTAAATTATCACTCATTAGTAGCGTCGTGATAAAGTCGTGTAGCTGTCACATAAAGTAACCACTGTGTCATCTGGTATCTCACAGAAAGTACTTTAAATCCAGAATGTATTTTCAAGTAAACCAAAATGTTGCATTAAAATCTCATTAGCAGCACTGGTAAATGTTCTTAGTATGTGAGCCTTATAGTCGTTACGTAATCATGCAACTAACAAGCAAGAATGTACAAATATCAACATTGTGTCGTCTGTTCACTATAACAATGCATTCATAATTTCTGTTGAAATAAGTTCTCTTGGTTCTTGACTGGATATTTGACTTCAAACTTTGTTGCATATTAACAGTTTCTAAGTCTGACAAAGGCTACTAGCAATGTAAAGTGAAAAGTTATATGGCAAAGACAAAGTTAAAAGGCAGATTATCTTTCAATAAACGGTTTTACATGTGAAATGTGGTGTAAACCTGTACTGTTCCTAGTATGCAGAGATTCAACTTCAACACAATTATCATGTGGTATACGTCGGTAAGGAATGCTAACATTTTTCTCAAGGCTAGTGTCTTATGTTATTTTTCTCGGAGCCAGCGGGCGCACGTAGCAGCCTGCGGTGCGAGTCATTGTCTGTCTCTTTGTTGGCGCGCGTCGTTATTGGGATTTGGAGGTCTCACTTCTACAAATTCACCTTGAAGAGAAGGCCCTGCCCTGTTTGAAGCTCGCCAGTTCTGATGGAATTCAGGTCTGTCGCTTTGTGGGTAGTTTGCTTAGTTTCTTGTTTGTCGGTCATGTGGTGGAGAATTTCTCCTGGAATCGTAACTGCGTGGTGGACCGTTGCGTCTAAAGTTATTCTGTCTCCCTCGATAATAATTGTTTTGGTTTCCATATTGTCTGTTTCTATGGTTATTTCTGTCATATTCATTACTCCGGAAATGCGATCTTTTTCTGGAACTATTACTCTGCCAGTGGTTGTCATAAGGCTGGTGTCTGTTTTGTTCACGATTTGCGTTGTAAGAATAGCCATGTCGTGTCCAGGTATTATTTCTGTCATCGCAGAATTGTGACGGATGTGACCTGTAATCGTTGTGTTCCTGTTTTCGCATTCCACGATTGTCAGTGTCAATTTCTAGTTCTTGTAACAGTCCCTGAAAAGCTTCAATGTCGTCTTTGTAACGTCCAGCCAAAATAATTTGTCGAAAATGTTCAGGCAGTTTGAGTAAGCAAATGCAGATGAGTTCTGAGGGGCTGTATGGGTTTGATAGGTACTGATTCTTGTGCAACATGTCTACAAAACATTTCACAAGACTGGAAAATTCAGATTGTTGGAAATGTTTCATCATTATGATGCTATGTTTTACTCGGTCTTGTGTAGCTTGAGACCAATATGCTGAGAGGAAGGCATGATAAAAATCTCCTTCACTGTGACAATCGTGAATGACCAATCGCATTCTTACAGCTGGTTCATTCTTCAAGTAGCCACACATAAATTCTAACCTGAGCTCCAATGACCAGTTGGGAGGAAAACAATGAGCGAATTGATGGAGCCACGCTTGTGGATGAATGTCGTTAGCAGAATTCTTAAACGTTTTGAATTTACGTGTAGTAATGAACAGCTTATAGTCAAAACCATCGTGTCGGCGAGTAGCATATCGGTCATTGTTACGTCGTGTCGGCGGTTCAATCTCAAAATTCGGTGCACCTGGCCAATTTCTTTCATAATTTCCGAAATGCCCTGTGTTATTATTTTGTGGTTTTTCCGTATTTCTAAGTTCCTCTTCCCGTGTTGGAGCGCAAGTGTCCTCTGAAATATGAAATTTTTGTATTACTTGTGCCAACTGATCTTGTACTTCCCGGATTTCTCTTTTGTATTGCGTATTAATTTGATTCTGATTTTGTTTAAATTTCTTAATTTGTTCATACTTTTCTGTATCAGTGATGGCTACAGGTCTTGTGTCATTCAGATCATCATCTACCTTTGCAGATAAGTTAGTGAACTGATCCGAAAGTTCGGCTACTTTCTCCGATAGTGTACTTAACTCTTCAGTGTGTTTTTCAGAACCAAGTTTCAGAGTGTCCATTTGTGTTGAAATCGTATCTACTGTGTCCTTTAAGTTTTCTTGAGTTTTTGCAAGTTGCGTAACCAAATCGGTAGATGCTACTGAGTCAATTTTAGCTTGCAAGGTGTCGTGATTTTCATGAACAATAGTTTGCAGTTCTTTTATGGCTGCTTCGTGATTCTGTAATGCATTTTCATGACACGAAAAAATAGGTTGGAAATGCTCACAAATTTGTGTTTTTACGTCATTACAGACTTTTTGACATTTCGATTCGATGTTATGTAACTCAGTAGTTAAATTTTCACGTGTTTGTTCAAGTGTGGTGTCTAACTTTTGAAGATTTTGTTCCATTGTGTCTAACTTTTTAAGATTTTGTTCCTCTGTGTCCAACTTTTGAAGATTTTGTTCCATTGTGTCTAACTGTTGCTGTGTTTGTCTCTGGTGTTGTTCCATTGTGTGTAACTGATGCTGTGTTTGTCTCTGGTGTTGTTCCATTGTGTCTAACTTTTGAAGCCTTTGTCCCATTTGTCTCTGATTTTGTTCCATTTGTTGCATTAATTGCAATAATAATGTATTAGTGTCTGGAATCTGTTTGTCTATGCTTTTTGGCAGTGCATTTTCACTGGCAACATTCACATTTTGACAAGCAGAAAATGTGTCTTGACTCATTTGAGAAAACGGTGAGGACCCGAAACCTAAGTCTACAGCATATGCAATATTGTGTTCTGTCATTTCGGATTCCTGAGGCGAGCTGTTGCCGAC
This sequence comes from Schistocerca cancellata, assembly GCF_023864275.1. Taxonomy (NCBI): domain Eukaryota; kingdom Metazoa; phylum Arthropoda; class Insecta; order Orthoptera; family Acrididae; genus Schistocerca; species Schistocerca cancellata. The sequence goes on from NC_064633.1 coordinate 469,679,115, forward strand.
CGATCGATCGATAATGCTTCCCTGTTCACTAATTGTTTCACTGCCTATGCCACTGTTTGCCGCCCGCTCCATTTCCCTATGCACAGTTACCAAATTACTATGTTGAACATTAGTTAATTCATTACACAGTGGCGCTAACACACTGCTTTCGTCTTCACTGTCATTTCTCAGTTTACTTTGGAGCCTAGTGTTACGTTTTCCACACGCCATTATTGTCACAATATTTCACACGACAACACAGAAAAACACAATTTCAAGAGCACTGAAAATAAAATCTAGTTATTTGCAAGCGCAGCTGGGAAATACTTGGTGCAAATCTACATGCATGCCACAACTGTTTTACTGTACAAGAACGAAAAACTACAACTACTAAGGAAATTCTCTCTACAATAATGCGCTAGCAATAAACAATAGCTACACTAATTACACAAACTACAAGAAAAAAAATTATAAGATTCCAGTGAGGTATCCTGGCAGGGTCGCCATATGAAACGTCCCCTTAGAACAATTATATACGTGACTGTGCTTAAACTGACACACAATATTTTTTTTAGCGCAACGCAATCTGACTTTCAAAAATACCTACAAAAGAATGGCCCTGACTAACATTAACCTATACCTTTCACAAATCACTTACCTCACAAAAATCTTCGTTACTCAAGCTACAGCCATACAGCGAGTGGCACTAGTGCCAGCTAAATAACAGATTCAAACTACGGAAGGCACTAACTACTGATAGGCATAGTTAGCAAATGAAAGATTTTAATAGAGAACAAACAATGTATTTACCTCAATAGTGTTCAAAAGTCATAATGTATATAGCAGTTCATGATATCCAGTATTACAAATTTCAAAACTCCGCCATCTCTCTCCTCACATCCACCACTGCTGGCGGCTCACCTCCAATTGCGCAATGCTATGCGCTGTTCACATCCAGCTGCCCAACACTACAATGGCAGACAACAATGCAAACTAGCCACAGACTGCACACAGCACAGCCAGTGATTTTCATACAGAGCGCTATGTGGCGTTACCAATAAAAAAAACCTATACAGTCTACTTACACCATCTCTAAAATTAACGCGGTCACAATATTTCTCAACCTTCCAGAGTCAGGTCGCGTAATCTATCTCTAATTACTTCAGCGTCAACGGACGTTAACCCAAATATCTCTTCCTATGTATGCAACAGAAATGTACGACAGGAAGCTCAACTGCTCTGTGGGTCACAAGCGCACCACAATATGAGAACTCGTCTAAACAACCAGTAGGTCCGATATGATGATTTTCACGCCTTTGAAGACGTAGAGCCCATTCTGCGTTGCTCGTAGTCGAACCAGCTGTGTCCGCTTAACGTGACTGTCGGTGATGTTTGTGTTTCAATTCATACATAATTTAAGTACTACATTCTCCACGACAGAAGTAAGAAACTGTATGAAGTTTTATAAATGCTCTCTATGTGTGCATGTTGAAATAATTTTCTGACACGTTTGGTGTTGAGTGTAATGCGGCCACTATCTATCTAAAACGGAAAGTGAACCACAACAATGTGATATTGTGGGAAACAGTTGTCAGAGAGCGACTCTCCTAGGCCCGAAGTATTTCACGCCGTACCTCGAAAATGTATATATCATCAGTTCATTTTTTGTGGATAACACGATTAAAGGACTAAAAAGATTCAAAGCCAAGATTGCATAAAATATGTTTCTTTATTGAAAACAACTGGTTTTGATACACTTTGCTGCCATATTCAGGTCTTAAAAAATCTTTTTGTAATGTAACGTGTTCATTCTAAGATGGACCTCACGCCAAGTTGCCATGTGGATAAGAAAATGTTTCATAAGAAAAATATTTCTAATACCTGAAATGACAGCAAAGTCTGTCGAAACGGTTTGCCTTAAATAAAGAAATTTTGATGTGATCTTTGCTCTGAATGCTTTTAGCAGTTAAAATAGATCGTACCTTCTTTCTTCTCAAAATGAGAAAAATCAACTACCAAAGGAACTAATTCTTCCCTTTATGTACGTGTGTATGTTGAAGATCTGATTTTTGCCACAAGTGCAAGGCATTTGATTTCCAACAGACCCGAGCACAATCGCACTGGCACAGTAGCATTCTTTAAAAGTAACCAAAGATGGATATGCGATGTTAACGCATGAACTCCAGCGGCCCAAGACAGGTAGGCAAGTGACATTCAAATTACTAAATTCCAGTGGCAGGTACAGTAATACTACCACAAGCGCCGTAGAACGGGCTAGGCTCTACCACGCCGATGCCTGTGATAGCACTGTTCAGGCATACGGATACAACTTCGACCGGATGCATATACCAGGACCTCTGCCCTACCAAAGATAACTTGCACTCGTCGCTTGTCTCTCGTTTTTTCCTGATGTCAGACAGGTCTTTTGGTGTGGCTACATTATGCCAACCTAATCTTCCAGATTTAAATAGCGAATTAAGTTATCCGTTCAGTTTTCTACATATACGCAACCTACCTCTCTTACTTACAATACATTTATTCTAACTACTATACCATGTACTGACTAATTCCTCTTCAAATCACTTCATAACCTAGCCTACGAAAGGTGTGTTCACCAGAGATGGCGTTATGAAAAACGATATACATTTCAGAGAAATATAAAGATTATTGTTAAATAATTATCTGTTGCATAATGGTCTCATAAAATTGCATTTCAAGTATTAATGTGGAACTGTATAAATATTCGTATGAAATACTTGATAAAGCAAATTTAAAAGCGGTTCTTCATCTATGGAAGCTCCATAATATTTCGAAAACATGTCTATTGATATAAATCTGACTTGTGCATCAGAAAATTATTATACACACTAAGACAAAATAAACGATGCACCTCGAAATAATTATCCAAGCGAGACAGAAATCGGCAGATGTGATCTACATGTACAAACAAATGAGCAAAATTTAGAAAAAAATGGATGATTCATTATAGAGAAAGAGCTTCAAAAACTGAGCGGTCAAATAACACGCTGATCCACGTTAGGCTCTTATGCAAGCAGTTATTCGTCTTGGAATTATTTTCTAAGAGTTCTCCTGAGGGATGTAGAGCCAAATCATGTCCCGGATGGCGAGCTGCTTGGAGGGCTTTAACCATAATGTTAAGTTATTTCTTTTCTGAAGTTCCTTCTCTTGAATAAATCATCCGAATTTTCTCAAACTGTATTCATTTGATTGTCTGCACATCACTTCTGCCGATTTCCGTCCCGTCCGGATGAATCCTTCGTGATGCGTCGTTTGTTTTTTTTTTTTTTTTTTTTTTTTTGTTCTTCGAGCGTATATGTGAGTTTGTCGTGTGTAAGTCATTGGAAGAGCTCTTATAAATCAGAATACGCTTTTAAATTTGTGCTATAAAATATTTTATAAGAATATTTATAGACTTATACGTTCATATCCGAAATGTAATTTTATAAGGTAGTTGTAGAAAACATAATTATTTAACAATATTCCTTACACATCTCTGAAATTTAAACCTTTTCATAACGCCATTTTTTGTGAACACAGATTTTTTCTCACTAAGTTATGTTTTGGAGAGGATTGAATCGGTACATGGAATAGTAGTTATAATAAATGTCTTATAAATAACAGAAACAAGTTATATGTTAGTTGAAAATTGAACGCATAAATTAATTCATTATTTAAATCTGAAGGGTTTGGTTAGCAAAATGTAAACAAATCTGCTAAAGCGCCGAGGTTGCCGTTTAGCAAACGGCTACAACGAACTGCATCAAACGTCTATGAATACAAGTATAAATTCAGTTGTACAACTTCTCCATCATTTTTACTGTGTACAACACACACACTTACTGAAATAGAATGCACTCAGCTTGAAAATGTTTGAAGGACAGACCATAGCTACGTAGAAAGTTGCTCTCTGACAGCGTCTTCTAAGGGGAAGGAAGATACAGGAAATTTTAGTATTTTGGTTTCCAACGTTCAGCTTAAGAGTTCTTTACCTTCGGAGACGCTCCTGGTACGATAGAGGTGAGGGTGGTAACAATGACGATCTACACAGCGATGTAGAAAAAATCTTCGGCGCCGTCAAGAAAGAATATGTTTTTTGTCAGATTACAGTGCAACAGAGTGACAGGAGAACTTGAAAAAGCGGCGACGTTTGACGCACACCATTGCAGGAGGCTTAAATTGCTTGAATAATATTAGACAAATTTACCTCGTAACTTGTGAGCTATATCAAGCAACGTGTGTCTAATATAACAGCTTGCAGATGGTGGCGGCGTCTCTTTACGGAAGTATATAATGCTGATATGCAGCCCTCGGCAGATAAAAGTAGATGGTAGACTTTCCGCTAGCTAACAGTGCCAGCTCATGCGAAACTGTTCGAAGTTGGCGAGAATTACTTTGTTTCCTAAGTAATTTTAAATCCTAAGTTTTAATGGAGTAACTTGAACAAATTTTCGGCCTAACCTCGAGAAACTGAGACTCACTGGAAACTTTAGCAGACACGCCTACCACGACTCGATTTGCCCCGAGCCCTCACTGCACAGCAAACTGTCAAGTTCAGAGCCCAATAACTTTAAACAGGAACGCCATTTTGACTGCTTCATTTATAAAGTGCATGCAGTTCCAGTACTTGGCGAAGAATGTGGATGGCAGAAAGCTAGTTAAACCATCTCATCACTCTACGTCGCGCAGCTCTGTAAGGACTTTTAAAATTACATCGACTGCAGTGACCTGGTACGTCAGAATGTGTGAGTGGCTACCATTTATATAGCTCAATCTCTATTTTAGATAATTTTCTTTGAAACTCTAACAATATCACGTTCGTTTATATATGTACTGCACAAATTGCTGTAGCAAATATTCATACTTAATTGGTCGGAATACACAAAAATGCTGTTTCGTCAGATGTTGAATAGAGTGAGAGATTATTTTTCTTTCAGACCCACCAAAATCCTATGAACAAAAAGGGGCTGAGTATTAGGGACTGACGTCCAATCGTTTCCGAGGTCACTGTATAGCAAGCATAAGATCGGGTTTGGGAAGAATGGGAACTTTCCAGGATTTCCCATTAAAGTGGAGTGACAGGATAACGGACGAAATTATTGCTTAAATTCGGTAGTTTTTATCCGTATTGGATTGTAGTACACAAATGGGGTTCGCTGCAATGAATAAAGCGTGCTTAGAAGTTTTTATTGGCATTTGTTTAATGAAAAATATTAATATCTTCACTGTGTAATTGAGATTTTCCGGAGGCAGCTCTGAAAGGAGATAGATCGAAGTTGTCGTAACTCCGGTTGTGGTTATATGAAACATGAAATTAACATATCTCCCTGGTCCTTACAGATGAAATTTTAGTTCATCGTAGGTATTTGTAAAAAACAACTTTTTGGCGAAATAGTTTGAAAAAATATTGGTGTTTCGATCCTTCTTTTTTGACTGAGAAGAATGGTAAGTATCAACATAAAAATATCGGTAAAGTTGAACTGAAAAGAATTCATTTTGCTTCAAGGGAGTCCAAACCTCATTAAAATCGTATGAAAATTGTAGCGTGGGCGACATCAACAACGCCGAAAAACAAGGTTTTGAGAAAAACGCGTTTAAAGATTGACAAGTATTTTCGTACAATTAAAAAGGAGTCCAACTTTGAATCTTACGGGATATCATCGATGCCTGGTCCATAATGTTAATCTCCCCGGTTAGTGGATGCCCACTTTCTGCGGATTTCATCTCATAAGCCCTCATTTTTGTCCTCAAAGCACTTTCCGCCGCTGGCGTCCCTATCTTCACATGATCGCCAATTTTGATTTAAAGAGCATTTGCCAAGTGCATTAATACAGAATGAGCCACACTGAGTAAACGTACAATCTAAATTGAAGCAATGTTGACAATTTCACTCCGGCTGGATGTTATTTTTGGAGCGTATCTTCAAATGAAACTATAGAAACGTTCACGTTTTGAATAAACCCCCCCCCCCAACAAAGCTCCAGCAAATCACGTTAACTCAGACCAATGTAAATAGCGCTGATGGAATCGATAACGACTGGTGGCAGTGAAGTTTTGTGTTGTGCGCACTCGGCTCCAACTTTCACAGAATTGTTACTTTTTAGAGATCGCCAATAATATTTTGGGGAAAATTCTTCAGTGTATATACATTCACATTGTGTAACAAAAAAGTCCAGTTTTTTTGGACCTTCATCCTACTGTTCCCTCTTAACATGTAGGAACACCACACTATGTCTAGTTCTCACTGACCAGACAGGAACTGAAACTTGGTCCTACCAAGTACAGACACAGTAGCTGAACCACAAAAATGGTTCAATTGGCTCTGAGAACTATGGGACTCAACATCTTAGGTCATAAGTCCCCTAGAACTTAGAACTACTCAAACCTAACCAACCTAAGGACATCACACACACCCACGCCCGAGGCAGGATTCGAACCCGCGACCGCAGCAGCCCCGCGGTTCCGGACTGCAGCGCCAGAACCGCTAGACCACCGCGGCTGCCAGCTGAACCACTGCATCACCTAAGTCATCATGTGGCCTAAGACGGCTTGAAGTTTTTTGATGTAAGACGTATGGTAAATCACTAAGACTTTTCAAACGTCCAGTGTATGATCGTTTTATCTTAAACTTAAGCTCTTTTAAATTTCAGATATTGATAATTATGGACCCAGTCAACATTAGATGTTGAAAAATGTGAAAATGTCACGAAAATAGAGAGCCTCTTAACTAACTTCATGCGCGCAATAGTACCAATTTTGGAGGATATCATCATCCATTTGCTCTCAAATGTTCAAATGTGTGTGAAATCTCACGGGACTTAACTGCTAAGGTCATCAGTCCCTACGTTTACACACTACTTAACCTAAATTATCCTAAGGACAAACACACACACCCATGCCCGAGGGAGGACTCGAACCTCCGCTGGGACCAGGCGATTTGCTCTGAAATTAAGCTTTTACTCTTGGGTATTAATGATCGCTTCAGCTGCATTTTTGTCCTTTATTACGGTACCACTACCGGTTTCGTGGCGTTGAGGCCACATCTTCAGGTGACATATGATTAAAACATTATAGCGGAAATTGTTTTCTAAATTTAAAATCTCGCATACCTCACATCTGTGAGAATTTCATGGTCACGGTAGCTGCGGGTTAAGATTCACTTAGGACATTGGCCCACCGTGAAAAATTTTGCACGAAGCAACGATTAAGCAGTTTTCACCTATCCATACATCTAAAATCGCGATATCAAACGGACTATAATCATCAGTTCTGCTCGGTTGTGACGTAGGTAACTGCATCCGTACATACGTGACTAGTGTTGCTCTATCAAGAGAGGATATGCTCTGATTCATAATATATATAATTTTTGTAATTATTTCTAAGGAATTCATCAGCAAACTTGTCATCATAGACTAAAATGTAATTCGTAGATCACACCAACATTAAGAGTCGGCAGCTTTGTGGAATGTTCCGTTACGTAAATAAAATATTTTAAACTCTTCAGTGTTCAACGAATTTTCTGTCGCCCCTATCGTTGTGTCCTGTAGTGTTAAGTTTTCGTGTGTGCATACCTACGAACCGAATATTTTGCGTAATCTCTTTAGCTTCTCCTATACTACCAGCACTGTTCTTGCCATTGATCTGTATTCCTTAATGCTCTATCAGATGTCCTATTAATCTTTCACTTTTCCTGGTGATATATGTATTAAACTTCTTCCCTAATTCATTATTTATGATACCTCAGTCTTTCTTAAATCAATGGTCCACATACTTATTAAAATTATTGAATGTGTGCACATTTCACATACGTTGCTTTCCTTAGTTTGTTCTCTCTAATAGCTACTGACTTCTTTTAGCTGTTGTCCTTTCCAGTTATTCCACGTTCTCTACAACAAACTCTAACGGTCCTTAGAGTTCTAAATTTTTCAGGCAAACAGGAATAACGCTCCTTTCCCCAGTTCCTAGAAAGTAAGCCTCTTTCGACGTCTTCTTCATAACTGACTGCTGGTTTCTGGTCATCTGGAGAGCTGGACTGACAACTTTCTAAACTGTTCTCTAAAGAAGTGGTGGCCGAGCTGTTGTTTTAGAGAGGACTGAATTAATTAATTCGGTTTTTCCCATTATGCTGTGCACCCTTATGTCGCTCAATAGGATTTGTTTTTGCACTTTTCATGCTACATTTGAGATGAATGATCTATAAAAATCACCCATATCTCTTTTCCTTTCGACAAGATTTTATCAGAATGACTGCGAAGCGTCATGCCTCCACAAGTCACAACTTTTTAATCAAAACTAATCCAGTGTCTCGTATGGAACCCAATTACAGCACATATTCAACAATAAACCAGTACAATGTGACCACCTTGTGATATATACGTAGTATTACGTATTCTTTTGTTAGACAAACTTGGCAAGTTAAATACATAATATTCGGTAACCCAGTAAGGCTCTTCGGAGACGACGTGGCATAAATTTATGAAACACCGGCGGTCGTCCAGTGCGGTGGCCTACGAGTGTGGAAACATTGTCTCTGCAATGTTGTGCCCTGTGCCTCGGAGACACGCTTCTTTCTTTTCTTGCTGTAGCCTCTGATATGCTGTGACCCAAGTACCTTGTACCGATTACTATCCCATTTTCAAAATCGATCTGCCACATTCGAATGTCTGACATTTCGACTACTAGACAGTGTGTAACACATGGTCAGATAATGTGTTTTCAACTACGTCTAACGACACACCTTGATGCATTACAAGGGAGGTAAACTCGGCTCATCTTAAAATGGAGCAACACATCCCTTGAGTTAATGCCACTCACTTGGATGGTAGTGGATAGCACCACTATGGATGATGCCTTGTTACTTACCGCCTGATACACTTTCCACACAGTTCCGAAATCTCGTTTAGTGAGCAAAATATTTAGTGAACAAATAAATAACTTCATAATATCTTTATGGTTGGAATATAGACCCTGACCTGTTGAAGTTAGATTTTCGTTCTCAACTGAGAGATACAAACATAAAAAAAGGTTTTCAATCACCCCAGTTCAAAGAACTCCTGAAGATAGGCTTTGACCGTAGACATTGTATCACAGATACAGTCCCTCCCACTGTTCAGAGATGTTACTAAATCCGCCCAAATATGTTATCAATCATGCATGTGCAGTGTATATTAGACGGAAGGGGTCCGACAGCCGTTCAGTTCCAGTCTTTCAACCAGGAAGGAGGTACACGTCTCCAGTTGTCTGCAGTTCAACCATGCTTAGACGGTCAATACCGCTGTTCAAATGGCTCTGAGCACTATGGGACTTAACATCTATGGTCATCAGTCCCCTAGAACTTAGAACTACTTATACCTAACTAACTTAAGGACAGCACACAACACAATACCGCTGTTCGATCGCGTCCGCATTGTTACTTTGTGCCAGGAAGGACTCTCAACAAGGGAAGTGTCCAGGCGTCTTGGAGTGAACCAAAGCGATGTTGTTAGGACACAGACACAGAGAGACCGAAACTGTCGATGACATGCCTCGCTCAAGCCGCCCAAGGGCTACTACAACAGTGGACGACCGCTACCTACGGATTATGGCTCGGAGGAGCCCTGACAGCAACACCATGTTGAATAATGCTTGTCGTGTAGCTACAGGACGTCGCATTACGAGTCAGACTGTGCACAATAGACCGCATGATGCGCAACTTCACTGCTGACGTCCATGGCGAGGTCCATCTTTGCAACTACGACACCATGAAGCCCGATACAGATGGGCCCAATAACATGTCAATTGGACTACTCAGGATTAGCAGTTTCACCGACAACCATACAATCGTCAGAGACGTGTTTGGAGGCAACCCGGTCGGGCTGAACGTCTTAGATACACTGTCCAGCGAGTGCAGCTAGGTGGAGGTTCCCTGCTGTTTTGGGGTGGCATTATGTCGGGCCGACGTACGCCGCTGGTAGTCATCGAAGGCGCCGTAACGGCTGTACGATACGTGAATGCCATCCTCCGAACGATAGTGCAACCATGTCGACAGAATATTGACGAGACATTCGTCTTCATGGATTACAATTCTCACCCTCATCGTACACATCTTGTGAATAACTTCCTTCAGAATAACGACATCGCTCGACTAGAGTGGCCAGCCTGTTCTCCAGACATGAACTACATTGAACATGCGTGGGATAAATTGAAAAGGCCTGTTTATGGACGACATGACCCACCATCTACTCTGGGGATCTACACCTAATCGCTGTTGAGGAGTGGTACAATGTAGACCAACAGTGTCTTTATGTACTAGTGGACAGTATGCCACGGCGAATACAGGCATGCATTAATGCAAGAGTACGTTCTGTTGGGTATTAGAGATACCAGTGTGTACAGCAATCTGGACCAGCAGCTCTGAGGCTCTCACTGTATGGTGGTACAACATGCAATGTGTGGTTTCCATGAGGAATAAAAAAAAAGAAATGATGTTTATGTTGATCTCTATTCCAATTTTTTGTACAGGTTTCGGAAATCTCGGAACCGACGTGATGGAAAACATTTTTTGACGTGTGTAGACCACGTACTTACTATGGATGTACCCAAAGTGAGGGTTTTTTCATCGTCACCGTACCTAATAGGTAATGAAGAGTAAACTTAATGAAGTAGTTCGCAGATGATGCTGTTGCATTAACGTAAGTCGCAACTCTAAGAATGTTCAAATGTGTGTGAATTCCTAAGGGACCATACTGCTGAGGTAATCAGTCCCTAGACTTACACACTACCTAAAATATGCTAAGAACAACACTCACACCCATGCCCGGGGGAGGACTCGAACCTCCGGCGGGAAGGCCCACACAATTCGTGACATGGTGTCTCAAACAGCGCGGTCACGCTGTACGGCTGTCGCAACTCTACAAGAGTGTAGCGAAATGTACCCTCACGACTGGCAAGGAATGACTGATAGTCAGAGACACGCACTGTTCCTGTAGTATCAGTGAACGTACTGTGCGAATGTAGAATGGTGAAGGCACTCGATCTACCTGATTTTGACCTATGGCAGATTTAGAGGGCCAGGAGACTAGGCACGATCATTTCGTAAACTTCACGTCTTATCGAATGTTCGAGGAATGAGTGCCTTTAGCATGTGGCGAAACCAAGATGAACCTTGTCCAGACATAATGGGATTCGGCGACCGTCCCTCATTACAGATGTCGGACGTCATAGTCTGATCAGACCGCTAAAAGAGAACAGGCAGATAACTGTGGTGGAAATAACGTGACTTTAGTGCTGGGCAGAGTACAAATGTGCCTGAACACATACCGCACCGAACATTCCTATCGATTCTCCTCCGCAGCCGATGACCCATGCATGTGCCAATGTTAACAGCACGACATCGGCAACTATGACTGGAATGTGCTCAAGACCGTCTACACTGGAAGTTGGCGCAGTGGCAGAGCGTTGCATGGTCTGATGAATCGTGATACTTCCTTGATCAATCCCAAGGGAAGGGTCGAATCAGTCGTCTTTCTGGGAACAGTTCCTGACACCGGTTTGTCGGGACTGAGACAAACTGGCAGCGGCCATATTATGTTCTGGGGAACATGCACGTGGCCATCCATGCGACGCACCACGACGGCCAAGGTCTATCGTACACTGGTTGCATACCGCGTACATCCCATCATGAAGGTCAAGTTTCCCGACGACCATGGCATTTTTCAACAGGATAATGCGCCATGTCAAAACGCCAAGAGTATGATGGAGTGGTTTAGGGAACACAGTGGCGAGTTCCAGTTGATGCGCTGGTCCTCAACTCGTCAGCTACGAACCCGATCGAACACATCTGGAATGTGATTGAGCGTGGCGTCAAAGCTCATCGCGCCCTATATATGAGAATTAGGTGACTTGCGTGTGAAGATGTGGTGCCAGCTGTCTCCAGGCCTAAGTGCTTCCTTGCCATGACGCGCCTCCCCTGTTACCTGTGCCAAAGGTGGACATAGTGGCTATCAGACAGATGGTCATAACGTTTCGGCTGGTCTGTGTATCAGATGGCCTTATGGACCTCAATAAATGGTTGAAACTATTATTTAGTAAGAAATAGTCTTTTGTATTATGTGTCTTGCATCGGTGTTAAAAATATGTAACTACCATTTCTGATCTCTAAGAATGATGTGAACTGTGAGTGAGTTAATGTTTCATGCTGATGGGGAAGTACAAGTAAATATTAATGGTATAAGTGTAGCTGACGATATGAGAAATCAAATTAATTGTGATAGTTCGCATGAATAAGGAATAATCGAGAGTCCAACAGAAGGTGACGATGTGGGGAATTTTGGCAGTAATGTGGAGTTTTGAAGGAAGATCACAAAATGCGTCTTCCGTCCACCTATCACGCCACTGGGTGAAGGTAAACTGTGTCAAGATGCGATGGTATCACTCTCCCCTCGAATAATAGAGAAGTAATCGAAATACGCCGAGGAGCATTAGACCGAATTCAAATGTGGTGCCATAAAATAGCGACCCGTTCAATGATTACTATTAATTTCACGTTTAAGATCAGAATTTTTTCAGTATCTCAGAACCAACTGACTATGACAATATATTGGTCATTCAACGTAGTTTTGCTTTTGTAGGCATTACCAGAAATTGCTGTCTCCATTGAATTCACGTCTTATCATGACGACGTGCAGTCTTCTTATGTCACAGTCTACTGGTGTTGAGAGCGATCTGGGAGAAGAAATCGACTGAAAAGGACATGAGAAATTATTATTACTTTTCTGATTAATGAGATGGATCGACATTTCGTCATTTCATCAGTGACATTCCTGGAAATCAAAGTAAGTACCGTTTCGCTGTTGTGTAGTAAATGAACCAGTGAACTTGAAAGCTATTTCGTAAAAAACAAGTTGTAAAGACAAAAGCTTAATGATTCTGAGAACATACAAGGTGTACAACTTCGCTTTAGTTGTTTTTTCCCCAACATTCGAGGCTTTAATGAAACAAATTGGTTGCACATGTATCATTCAAAGTATTTGCCATCGCTGACCACTACTTTCTCGCATCTTTCAGGCAGAGTACGAAACCCGCGTCGAAAAAATTGTTCATCTATTGAAGCGACACACGAATCGATTCAATCTGTGACTTCTTCATGACATCGAAAGTTTTGGTCAGCCAGGCCATGCGCCATTGATCTAAACAGGTGGTGGTCAGAGGGTGCAATGTGTGGAGAATACAGCGGGTAGGGTAGGACTTCCCATTTTAACGTTTCCAAGTACGTTTTGACCTCTTTTGCAACGTGGGGTCGAGCGTTGTTGTGCTGCAAAATCACTTTATCGTGCATGTCGCTGTATTGCGGCCATTTTATATTTTGATGCTCTGCTCAAACGCATTAACTGCGTTCGATAACGAGGACCTGTGATTGTTTCGCTTGGTCTTAACACCTCATAGTAGACGACGCCGAACTGCTCCCACCAGATGCAGAGCATGACTTTGGAGCCGTGAATATTTGGTTTGGCCGACGACATGGAATCATGGCCGGGATATTCCCGTGATTCTGCGTTTAGGGTCATCGTAATAAAATCATTTTCCGTCCCCAGTCACAATGCGATGCAGGAATCCCTTCCGTTTTTGCCTCTGAAGCAAGTGTTCACAAACACACAAATGCCGTTCAACGTCTCTTGGTTTCAGCTCACACGGGACCCAAGTTACTTCTTTCTGAATCAGGCCCATAGCCTTGAGACGTTTTAAAATGGCTTGCTGTGTCACTTCCACTAATTGTGCTAATTCGTCTTGAGTTTGACGCGCGTCTTCACTCAGAAATTTCTCCAATTCTGCATCTTCGGAAACATTCTCTCTTCCACCACTACGCCAGTCTACGACCTTAAAATCGTCGTTCCTGAAGCGCTGAAACCACTCACGACACGTTCTTTCACTAATAACGTCCTTACCATATGCACCTGAGAGCATTCGATGAGACTCAGCCGCTGTTTTCTTCATACTGAAACATAACTGTAACACCTCCCGCAAATGACGAGAATTAGGCTCGTAAACTGACATTTTCAACCAAGAACAACTTTATGATGAAGACACAAATCGACTAATGTTTGAATTAGGTTATGTTGACCGAGGTCCAAGCTAACTGCCTGACGTCTGCGATCTGTTTCTTTCGACCGCTACTTACCGTTGTCGCCACCTATCTGCATACGGCCGTTGCAATGTTGTACACCTTGAATTTTTAATTTGCTTTGATTATTTTCAATATGGACTTACTTTCAAATGCTCACAATCTCCGAGCATTATTGGTCAATTAACAATTACGAAGCCATATAGCTCATTCCCTTCGGCGCTGTTTTGTGCTAATTATTTAACATACTGACCGTGTGGGAAGAAGGCATATGTATTTCGTTTCCTCGAGTAGGGGAGACGGGGGCACGTTGGCCATATTTTAAAGAAAAATTATTTTACTTTATTTTACATATTTAAAATTATGAAATTATTGGTAAATATTTAGAGCAGTCTTACTAAATCTGGATCACAATTATTAACCTTGAAAATATGAGTTAAGAAGTTTTAAAAATTTATTACTGGACATATGTGAATGGGCCCATCTGCCCCTACCTAGGGGTAAGTTGGCCCAGAGGCTGGGGCACGTTTACCCATGTAATATTTTGATACCTTAAACTAGTATAACTTTAGGATATCAAAAGAAAACGAATACATATCAAGAAACGTACTTTAATGTACATCAAATCAAGTTGAATATTGAGTTAAATGCATAACATTTTATTATAACAACAGGAAAGCTTAAACTTATTAGGAATTATAGTGTCTTAGTACAAACCAATCAACTTTAATCACTGTCCACATCCAAAGGATCAGCACAGTTATAACAATCATAAAATAGTCCACAGATTTCATTTTTCATGCATGTCTGAGACACCTTAGACACAGTGAATCTTCATCTTCCTCATCATCTCATCATCTTCATCATCGTCATCTTCCACTGGCTTCTTCTTGCGTTTTAAGCCTACTGCATTTGATTTAGCTAATATCATTCTACCATTGCTCCCACTTTTTTTTGAAAAAGTGCTTTTTTACCCTGTGATTTATCTTCTATTTCCAATGATTTCGCCTTATTTTCTTTTGCTCCTTTTTTTTCTTCCTCGAGGGCATTTTTTACTGGAGTGTCTGTCTGTATGGCAGAAACTCTTTTCCTTTTCCCTGCTCCCATACTTTTTCTGGGATCCGCTTTTTCATAAGGTCTGACCTCTTCTGGAGTTGGAAACGGTCTTACGTTTATCTTAGCTCGAGTTGTTGGACTGTTTTCAGTGTTTGGGTCTGGCCTATCCTATTTAAGTTAGTATCAAAATCTACAGGTTGGTGTTTTCTTTTCAAAATGCTTTTTATCTCGTGAATATGACGATGTTTCGACCTCTGAAACGTATCAAAATATGTTTAACTTCGAAAATTAAGTTAATAATTTCATAAACTAGACGAATTATAAATATAATTATCATTAAAAATAATAAATCTTTCATCGAGTTTTAAAAAATATAACGGATGGCGCAGGTTGGCCCAGGTGGCCATCGTGCCCCGTCGTCTCTGGGCCAACCTGCCCCATCGCCATGTTTACAATAAATTCTATTCGTCACAAAACCCACTGAAGCAATTTAGATTATATGCCATATAGAAATAATCCTTAAACTGCGACGTTTAATTATACTACTCACCTCTTGCGGTTAAAGTAAGCAAACTTTACTTAACACACATTTAACCGACGAGTAGAATTTTACTGACACACGCACAAAAACAGTTAATCAACACAGCTTGTCCAAAACTGCACCGCCAGCCATATTGCTCCTGTAGAGGGAGCGGGACAGTGCTACCAACCTGCTGATTGATTCACAGCACGATCTAGCGTCTTTTGTATGAACTAACTCGACTGGGCCATCCTGCCCCTATGGCCAACGTGCCCCGGTCTCCCCTACTGTTTTATGATTATGTATGTAAAATTTCATGTTTTATAACATAATTAGTCTGATCATTACTGACAAATATCAAACTATACAGGGAGTGGACAGAAAGAAAGAAACACGAAGAACATTACGGTGTGCGAAAACCATTGGCACTCGAAAAGTTGAAGTATGGTTTCGAAGGTGATCTTACGATAGTCTTCCTGTAAAATTGTGGCAAGTCTACGTCACGAAGCTGCAGATTGATGCAGATCACATATCCTGCACTCCAAAGTGGGCTGTAAAGGCTGAATAATATGCTGATATGGGGTCTGTGGTGGCGAGGGGAGATGGGATAATTCATTCTCATGCTCCCAGAACCAACCGTGGACGACGCGAGCTGTGTGAACAGCGTCCCTGTATCTAGCAACACAGCAACATTGGAGATCGAAAACTGTACCGTGAGATGGACCAGGTCACCCAAGATGGTCATGTAATCCTTGGCAGTAATACCGACCTTGCTGGGCTACCATGGTGCCCACGGAATATTATCATATGGCTGCCGAAATCATCATCGAACCCTCGCCATGGTTCACACTTGGAACGTAAACTCGACCATAGGTTAGAAGTAGTGTCAATAAAGACACATCCGAACAAATTACCTTCTTCTATTGCACCAGAGTCACGTTTAATGGCTTCGGTGCAGCGTTCTTCTGTTATGGGCATGTGCATAACTGATAAGAGGTTTTGTAATTCCTTCTCGCCCCGCAATTTCCTGCGTTAGGAGCTCACTTAGTACTGTTTTGGTGTGGCTGGGGTTCGCAAGTACGACGTTCAGTTCTGAAATGACTTCTGGCACTGTTGTCTTGTTATTTTTCATTACAATATTATTCAATGACCGTCTGTCACTATCACTCAACAATTTCCCATGGGTTGTGACTTAGCTAGATGATGAACTTCTTACGCTTTCCCTTAATGCGCTGGTGTGGCCGAGCGGCTCTAGCCGCTTCAGTCTGGTCATAGGTCCGAATCCTACCTCGGGCATGTATGTGTGTGATGTCCTTAGGTTAGTTAGGTTTAAGTGGTTCTAAGTTCTAGGGCACTGATGACCTCAGATGTTACATCCCATAGTGCTCAGAGCCATTTGACCATTCCAACCTTAATGCGCTATAAATCTTCGATTCGGTGCCTCTTGAAACACCAAATACACTACTGGAAATTGAAATAAGAACACCTTGAATTCATTGTCCCAGGAAGGGGAAACTTTATTGACACATTCCTGAGGTCAGATACATCACATGATCACACTGACAAAACCACAGGCACATAGACACAGGCAACAGAGCATGCACAATGTCGGCACTAGTACAGTGTATATCCACCTTTCGCAGCAATGCAGGCTGCTATTCTCCCATGGAGGCGATCGTAGAGATGCTGGATGTAGTCCTGTGGAACGGCTTGCCATGCCATTTCCACCTGGCGTCTCAGTTGGACCAGCGTTCGTGCTGGACGTGCAGACCGCGTGAGACGACGCTTCATCCAGTCCCAAACATGCTCAATGGGGGACAGATCCGGAGATCTTGCTGGCCAGGGTAGTTGACTTACACCTTCTAGAGCACGTTGGGTGGCACGGGATACATGCGGACGTGCATTGTCCTGTTGGAACAGCAAGTTCCCTTGCCGGTCTAGGAATGGTAGAACGATGAGTTCGATGACGGTTTGGATGTACCGTGCACTATTCAGTGTCCCCTCGACGATCACCAGTGGTATACGGCCAGTGTAGGAGATCGCTCCCCACACCATGATGCCGGGTGTTGGCCCTGTGTGCCCTGATTGTGGCGCTCACCTGCACGGCGCCAAACACGCATACGACCATCACTGGCACCAAGGCAGAAGCGACTCTCATCGCTGAATACGACACGTCTCCATTCGTCCCTCCATTCACGCCTGTCGCGACACCACTGGAGGCGGGCTGCACGATGTTGGGGCGTGAGCGGAAGACGGCCTAACGGTGTGCGGGACCGTAGCCCAGCTTCATAGAGACGGTTGCGAATGGTCCTCGCCGATATCCCAGGAGCAACAGTGTCCCTAATTTGCTGGGAAGTGGCGGTGCGGTCCCCTACGGCACTGCGTAGGATCCTACGGTCTTGGCGTGCATCCGTGCGTCGCTGCGGTCCGGTCCCAGGTCGACGGGCACGTGCACCTTCCGCCGACCACTGGCGACAACATCGATGTACTGTGGAGACCTCACGCCCCACGTGTTGAGCAATTCGGCGGTACGTCCACCCGGCCTCCCGCATGCCCACTATACGCCCTCGCTCAAAGTCCGTCAACTGCACATACGGTTCACGTCCACGCTGTCGCGGCATGCTACCAGTGGTAAAGACTGCGATGGAGCTCCGTATGCCACGGCAAACTGGCTGACACTGACAGCGGCGGTGCACAAATGCTGCGCAGCTAGCGCCATTCGACGGCCAACACCGCGGTTCCTGGTGTGTCCGCTGTGCCGTGCGTGTGATCATTGCTTGTACAGCCCTCTCGCAGTGTCCGGAGCAAGTATGGTGGGTCTGACATACCGGTGTTAATGTGTTCTTTTTTCCATTTCCAGGAGTGTACTTGGGCTACCATGGCTACGGGAAACCCCACCACACCACTATCTACAATTTGCACATGTAACACGCTTAGTTCCGACATAATGCACTCCCTATATAGCACACTGTTCTGACCACGATTGAGGACATTGGACAGTTGCCGTTGGTGGACAAAAACAACTGTGCAATCTGCAGGTGAGGCTTGCATCTGCATTTATTTTGAAGCATGCGTTTCTCGCCGTGTTTAAAAATTTTTTCTTATCAGATTTAGGTGTACAGCACCTGGTCCACGGTGGGAAAGATTTTTAACCACGAAATAAGAATTGGTAGTTGTAATGCACAGGCGAGTCTTTTGTTGTTTCATATCGTAAAAACTCATTCTGCAACATTCGTGAAATGAACGGGAAGGGGGTAGACAGATACATCACGGATTTTCCCCACCCACCGCGCTTGTTATAAATGCAACAAGATGGCTTTGAGCACTACGCGACTTAACTTCTGAGGTCATCAGTCCCCTAGAACTTAGAACTACTTAAACCTAACTAACCTAAGGACATCACACACACCAATGCCCGAGGCAGGATTCGAACCTGCGACCGTAGTAGTAGCACGGTTCCAGGCTGTAGCGCCTAGAACCGCTCGGAAATGTAACATTTTTTACGAGTATGAACATGAACATGTAGTTTCGTAAATACAATTATCGTTTACAGCGTTGAATGGTACGGGTGGTTTGTTACAGACGTGCCATTTATAGTAATAGGGCTGGACCATAGTAGTTATTCCCATGGCTCAGCTGTTTCCCACTTTCCGTTATGTCCAAAAGCTCAGTAAGTATTCACTGATGATCGTGCCGATATTTACATACATATGAGGCCTCACATTTTATTAGATTCTTCTACGCCTCTGCCTTATACACACTCTCTGTCTAGACGTCTGGTATACAAGTCCACCAGGACAGTACTACAACGGTTCGTCTCGCCGAGCAGCATCAGGCTCGGCTCCGAACCGCCCGCCTTTGGCCTCCAGCCGTCCTGTAATTATATTGTCCTGAGATTTAGGGGCTCTTGTCTCCCACTTAAATATCCTTGACTTCCTTATTTAATTCAAAGAAGACAAGCTAGCTTGAGTCCTTAATTGCATTCCCTTAACGAAACGTAATTCAATACATGTCAGCGCTTAGCACAATCTAATATTCGTCAAAAGCTGTTAAATTTCTGTCGAGCGGAACGAATGAAGTACTGTTTCAACTAACCGACATTCTTAGACTTCAAGAGGAAGAAAATATTAATCTAATTTTTACTTTTCAGGCATCTCTACGCCGTGAATAACAGCTATTTTCATTTGTTATTTATTTATGCTTTTCGATGACCTGCCTTCATCTGATTCTAGCAGGTATCGTACAATGTGATCAATAGACTGAATACGCATAACGTAACGTCATCTTTCTTTAATTCCTTGCTCTAGCGTAATACTAGAAATACTTACAAAAGAAGAAGTCATGGTTAAATAGGAATAATCTGAGATAAGAATTACTAATAAGCGAAATACAGTAAACTGAACGTGTTCATTCACTTTCATAGTCTTTACTTAGCAAGTATTCTTTATATTCGATTAGACGTACTTTTTGTGGTAATACATACACAGCGCGGAGATCCTCTGGAGTAAATATCATATCATAAAACGAAGATACTCAACAAATATCTGGAAAATGAAATATTCATGGACTGTAGATAGATAGCAGGTGATTTTAATGGACGTGGAATAAATCAAAAGATTTTCAACATATTTTCATTTAAAATTTAATAACTAACATCTCAGAAAACATGTTCAGTACATTGACGAGCATATGATAATTCTTTGCTGCTGTTGCCATACACCATCAAACATAAATCATTTTCCAACACTTACCTACAAAAACTGCGTTACTACACTGAATCTGTGCAGACATTATATTGTGCCTAGTATTCACATTAGGGAGCACACACAGACAAAAGGAAGAGCTCTAGCTGCAGTATGGTTAACTGATTCTATTAGTAACAGGTACACATTAGTTGGTACTGCTAAGAAATTCATAATTCAGTAACAGTTGACGGCCAATAAATACTTTAAGTTGCTCTTAAACTGAACTTTGTTGCTATTTAAACTTTTTACTAAGGCTTCCAAGTTCTTAAACAACGGACAGCTTAAGTAATTCATTTTCAGTCTTCACGAAGGTTCATCCTATTTCTAGTGCTGATTACATGAACTGAGATATCAGTTTGAAGAAAAGGTAATTGTTGTAATTAGAAGTTTCGCTGAAAGATAAAGCTATTGGGAAGGAGCAGCTAGTGTGTCTAGTTCAGAAAACTGGACTTTCTCGAATTCACACAACAGATAATTCTTATTACACGTTACTGGATTCCGATTATCAGATTTTTTTTTTTTTTTTTTTTTTGTCAGCTTTCTGAGTGGTTTGATGCAGCCCGCCACGAATCTCAGAGTAGCACTTGCAACCTACGTCCTCAATTATCTGCTGGGTGTTTTCCAACCTCTGTCTTCCTTTACAGTTTTTGCCCTCTACAGCTCCCTCTAGTACCATGGAAGTTTCTCCCTGATGCTTTAACAGATGTTTTATCGTCCTGTCCCCTCTCCTCGTCAGTGTCTGATTGGCAAAGTAAGCAAGTAGCGAACTGCTTAGAATATGGATCATACCAACACCATAGCGACACTTACATTTTCACAAAATTTGCGAACAGTTTTCCCGCTAGCACCGAACTGCTTCCTGGTGACAAGTGACCTTTACATCAGGAGGCGACGGGATGCCCGCGCAACACGTATTTCAATCCACATCTCTCTACTAGGAAAATAACTGCACATAGAGAGGACGAAACACTGCTGTTGTCAGTGTGACAGAGCAGAATGAAACTCAATAAGTGTGAGGTGGTTAATCGTAAGGGGCAGTGTCCAATTGATTGCACTGTTTGGTCAGCTTCTTCGCCAAAGCGTGGCGGCTTTGCAACCTAATTCATCTGGGTATATCAAATTTTTGAGCAAAAGCAAAGGATTTTCCGATGCTAGGCGGGCTGTGTCTCAGTGTTTCTTCTTTTAATGTCCAGACAAAATAGATCGAAATATCGTGCTTAGTTATTCTCTGCGAATGGCAGTGGCAGCATGTTGGCTTCCTCCCAGGGCTTGAAAGGTTCAGTTCTGCTGACAAAAGCACGAAACAAGAGGACCCTTCACTTCTGCGAAAATTGCCTATCTCCTACGGAATTTCGCCCTTTCTAATGAGTTTCACTGACTGCTCCCAACAGAGAGGATATAGAGATCACGCCGGCAGAAAGCTTTCCCCCTAGCAAATGTGCGCAGTACACTCTAAATAAAATTATAAATGAAGGGGTGGCGTAAATGTGTCAATATCATATAGTGATACGTCATTCTGTAAGACGAGAAGGCTGAAACCATCCCGAATTAACGAGATGTTACACACTTTTGGCCTCTAAACTGTCTGTAACTAGGTGCAGTGCACAACCATACTGAAGTAGCATGACAAGAAGGCAAAACATGATGTAGTGATGGGTGTAAGCGACAAACAAATTCTTTAACAAATTATTTAGTACCTCAGTTATTTCAGTACAATTGTGAGCTGACATAAACTAAAAGTTATCTCCGCAGTAGCAGATATTAACAAGTGTGCAATTCTGCAAGACAGTAGAGTCAACGAGTACTGAGTCAGCATAGCGAGAAGACTTATCAACAACAGTTTTTTTTCTTTTTTTAAGAATTCCTTACATATACATCAACATTTACATCCATACTGCGCAAGCCACCTGACGGTGTGTGGCGGAGGGTACTTTCAGCACCTCTATCGTTTCTCCCTTCTATTCGAGTCTCGTATTGTTCGTGGAAAGAAAGATTGTCGGTATGCCTCTGTGTGGGCTCTAATCTCTCTGATTTTATCCTCATGGTCTCTTCGCGAGATATACGCAGGAGGGAGCAATATACGGCTTCACTCCTCGGTAAGGGTATGTTCTCGAAACTTCAACAGTAGCCCGTACCGAGCTACTGAGCGTCTCTCTTGCAGAGTCTTTCACTGGAGTATATCTGTCATCTCCGTAACGCTTTCGCGAATACTAAATGATCCTGTAACGAAGCGCGCTGCTCTCCGTTGGATCTTCTCTCTCTCTTCTATCAACCCTATCTCGTACGGATCCGACACTGGTGAGGAATATTCAAGCAGTGGGCGAACAAGTGTACTGTAACCTACTTCCTTCGTTTTCGGATTGCATTTCTTTAGGATTCTTCCAATGAATCTCAGTCTGGCATTTGCTTTACCGACGATCAACATTATATGATCATTCCATTTTAAACCACTCCTAATGCCTACTCCGAGATAATTTATGGAATTAACTGCTTCCAGTTGCTCATCTGCTATATTATAGCTGAATGATAAATGATCTTTCTTTCTATATATTCGCAGCACATTCCACTTGTCTACACCGAGATTCAGTTGCTATTCCCTGCTCCATGTGTCAATTCGTTGCAGATCCTCCTGAATTTCAGTACAATTTTCCATTGTTACAATCTCTCGATACACCATAGCATTATCCGCGAAGAGCCTCAGTGAACTTCTGATGTTATCCACAAGTTCGTTTATGTATATTGCGAATAGCAACGGTCCTATGATACTCCCCTGCGGCACACCTGAAATAACTCTTACTTCGGAAGACTTCTCTCCATTGTGAATGAGATGCTGATTTCTGTTATCTAGGAACTCTTCAATCCAATCACACAGTTGGTCTGATAGTCCACATGCTGTTACTTTGTTCATTAAACGACTGTGGGGAACTGTATCCAACGCCTTGCAGACGTCAAGAAACACGGCATCTACTTGGGAACCCGTGTCTATGTCCCTCTGAGTCTCGTGGATGTATAGCGCGAGCTCGGTTTCACTCGATCATTTTGTTTGAAATCCATGCTGATTCCGACAGAGTAGATTTCTAGTCTCCAGAAAAGTCATTATACTCGAACATAGTACGTGTTCTTAAATTCTACAGCTGATCTACATTAGAGATATTGTTCTATAGTTCCGCACATCTGTTCGACGTCCCTTCTTCAAAAAGGCGATGACCTGTGCCCTTTTCCAATCCTTTGGAACGCTACGCTCTTCTAGAGACCTACGCTACTCCGCTGCAAGAAGGGAGGCAAGTTCCTTCGCGTACTCTGTGTAAAATCGAACTGGTATCCCATCAGGTCCAGCGGCCGTTCCTCTTTTGAGCGATTTTAATTGTTTCTCTATCCCGCTGTCGTCTATTTCGATATCTACCATTTTGTCATCTGAGCGACAATGTAGAGAGGGAACTACAGTGCAGTTTTCCTCTGTGAAACAGCTTTGGAAAAAGACATTTAGTATTTCGGTATTTAGTCTGTCATCCTCTGTTTCAGTTCCACTTTGGCACAGAGTGTCTGGTCATTTTGTTTTGATCCACCAACGGCTTTGACATAAGAGCAAAATTTCTTAGTATTTTCTGCCAAGTCAGTAAATAGAACTTTACTTTCGAATTCATTGAACGCCTCTCGCATAGCCCTCCTCACACTACATTTAGCTTCACGTAACTTTTGTTTGTCTGCAAGTCTTTGGCTATATTCATGTTTGCTGTGAAGTTCCCTTTGCTTCCGCAGCAGTTTTCTAACTCGGTTGTTGTACCACGGTGGCTCTTTTCCGTCTCTTACGATCTTGCTTGGCACATAGTCATCTTATGCGTATTGTACGATGGTTCTGAATTTTGTCCACTGATCCACAACACTATCTGTACTTGAGAGAAAAGAATGGACACTGGCCGTCTTTCCCGACATTTCTGCTATCTCTATAAGGGGCTCCATCACGCGCCTAACGTTGGAGCTCCCAATCATCAATAAGCCCCTCCCCCCGTGTGCCTGCTCGGGCCTTGCTGAAGGAGCGGCCACATGTTCACTCACAGGCAGAGCTGGCGATGCGACATGGCAAGCCTCCACATTGACCCTCCGCCTCGTACGCCGCTGAACCCGCCACTCCCCTTGGGGAGAGGGTGGCCCAACCGCGCCCGGTACCCGTGAAGATATCTCGACAGCATGGTCCGTGGAAGAAGCATATATCACCTGGGGTGTATCACGCGACGCTGCAGACTCCCCACTGCCGCTATACTCCGAGGCAGCAGCCTGAAGACGGCTGACCGTGGCCGTCAACACGTTCAGCAGTTCGCGAGCAGTGGCCAGCTCCTCCTGCGTCCGTACACAGCAGTCACACATCCTATCCATCTTAAGAAATCAATTTACTGTAGAGAGTTAATCAAATTTTAACTAGACTGCTAATTCACTAAAGGTGGCTAATAGCTGACAAAACTGTGGTTACTAGACACTTTTTGTTAAAGAAACAGTGACAATAAGCACTACCTGTCCCTGGACTGTATTCATAACAAACGCTAGTACTACTGGCACTACAGCTGACTAAAGGAACTCTCTCTGACTGTATTCAAAACAAACACAAAATCTATGGAACACTATTACTGTAGAATCTCTGTCGTCCGGTATGATCAAAGGTGGAAGGTCTGAACTGGTGATTCAGAATATACACTGACGGAAAATATATCGCAACACCAAGAAGGGGTCGTGCAAGATAAACGAAAGTTAGAAGTGTTCATATACCTGAAAGATGAGATCTCTTCTAATTTCGCTCCAGCCACATAAGTAGCGCACGGTATGGGGATGCAAATCATGTTTAATTTAAATACATGCTGTATCAGTCGTGAAAGTTAGTTACCTTAGAGAGTATACGTGGTGAATTGATGTTAGTCCAGAATGCCTTTACGGTGTCAAAGACGCCCTTATTAACAACTCACTAAATTTGAACGAGGTTGTGGGATAGGGCTTTGAGAAGCTGGATGTTTCTTCTGCGATATTGCAAAAAGACTTGGCAGGAATGTAACCATTGTACAGGCTTGTTTGCGTCAGCGTTCACGAGAATGTGCAGTCGACAGATGACTGGGCCCTAACAGCCATGTGAAACTGCCGAGAAGAAAGACCCTGGCTCTGGAGCATTGTACTCCAAATGCAGCAGTGCAGCAGCAATTTCAGCATAAGTTGGCACAACGGTTACAAAGTCGGTTACTTCAAGGGTAGCTTGAAACCAGAGGCCATGTAGCATGCGGTTCAGTGGTTTCAAATTCAGTGTTAGCAAGTGAGAGCTCATTGGAGGGCAGGGTGGAGGTTTAGGGTTTTCTGATGAACGTTGGTTCTGCTTCGATGCCAGTAATGGCCGTGTGTTAGGAGGAGGCCTCTTGAGAAAGTGCAATCAAGCTGTTTGCGAGCTAGACACACTGGGCCTTCACCTGGAGCCCTAGTCGGAGACATCAGGAGCGCTATCGTAGCTATGCCATGCACTGTTACTGTAAATTTGTACGTCAGTCTAGTGATTCGACCTGCTGTGCTGTCATTCAGGAACAACACTTCAGTGATGTTTTCCAACAGGATAACGGTTGTCCATATATCACTGTTGTAACAGAACATGCTGCTGCTTCAAATCCAAAATGGTGTCTTGGTGAGAATTGATTTATTGAGTGTCGAAGTAGGCATGTTGTTAAGCAGATTGTTCCAATAATTACATGGAGTCTGGGTCCTTGCCTGCTCGATCATCAGATCTGTTTCCAATAGAGCACATATGGGACATCATCGGATAATTCCTGCGTTATAAACAACCAGCAATAAACATCCCAGAACTGAATGACCAAGTGCCACAGGCGTGGAACTCCATCCCATAAACTGACACCCAGAAACTGAACAACACAATGAATCCGCGTTCGCATGCTTGTATTCAACATTCTGACGCTGAAACCGGCTATTAATGTACCAGCATTTCATATTTGCAATAGCTCATATCGTACTTACATTATCCTGTGATCTTGGAATGTTGATCATTCAAATGTTTTACGTGGAAAATGTATTCCCCAAATTTCATTGCTCTACATTAATTATCTTTAGTGTTGCAATTTTTATCTGTTAATGTAGTTGGCGCTGCTGATAAGGAAATTAGGTTTCTGGTTACACACTTCATATCCTTGGAATCCCCACTCCCTCTCCTCTGGGAAGCCACCGGGATTCGATCGACGGGAATCACAAAAGCAGTTGTGAGACTTATAATCAAGGCCACCTAGGGGAAACCCGCCCCTATTCATCCTACAGCTCTCGGCCGCCTCACCCCTCCAGTTTGGACCAGCGAGGATCAAGAACCCTCTCGTTCCTCTCTTCATCGTTATCTCTGATGACCAGGATACTTGAATTAGGGTTATCCACACTGCAGCTGAGCAGCGTAGAGAGGAATTGTAAGCTGAGTTAAATGATTTACAAAAAAATCACGTTAACTGACGTCACTTGAGTTCTATTTGTTAATCCCAATTTAATACGAAGTCACTGGAGGCTCCTGCAGGGACGTCGCCCAGATAGATACCTACATACGCTAATTTACGTATTTTTCCTTAAGTTTTACGCTTTTTACCCAGTAATGTGAGTGACTTACCAACGTCACATCAACATTGCGCCGCATCGCATCACGACATCCCAAAATTCTGTCGCAGCATCACAAGGCGTCGCGTGGCATCGACAACATGATGCTCTCAGCCAATAACAGTGCATCAAGGATCTGACTTGTTTATCATTGCTAATCCAAAACGTCATTACTAGCAAGTGCGTGTGAGGCTTCGTAATGTTATATAAAACACTTTTGTAGAAATTGTTACGTCACAGCCTATTCTATATGCACTAATGATTTCTAAGGAACTGTGTTGTAGGTATAAGAACTATCACAAAGCAGTACATAAACTTCAACTACATTACTTAATAGTGTGACGTCGTAGTAATATTCTGATGCTTCTAAGCAAAGGTGTCACATGTCTTTAGCACAGTGCTACAAAATATGCATCTAGGGACAGAATTGACCATTAACTGGAACCACCATAGGGTAAATCATGTCACCTGCAGGGTAGGAAACCCCTCGGATTCCGACATCTCGGCGTGTAGCCGCGAACACCGAAGCTTGGACTATGATCCACACAACCCCAGTGCCGAGAAAGTTTCACTTCCATAGGGATAATCATCTCCAGTCTGGTGGCTGACACAGCTGGTACCATAACAGTTGCGGTCGAGTGATCTCCAACATCCGGTAATAGTGACAATCAGATCCCAACTAATTGGTGGAAATATCAAACACTACTAAAATACACTCTTGTATTTGATGGATTCCATGGATTAGGAAGGCGGGATATGGAGCAGATCGTGCGGTCGTGGCCACAAGGTAGTGAACGGGAGAGATCCACACGTCTGCATAACACTAGACCATCACCCAAGGCTTGGTAAAAAAATTTGCGTTATTTAAATAATATGTATCTGTAATCGCCTCTGACGCAAGGCACCTAGTGGCCGGTGCAAATGGAACTCAGTCGCTCAGTTAAGGGCATCTCAAAGCAGCGAACCTGTCGTAACGCCCTCACTTTTTTGCAAATAAATTTTGTTGACAGCTTTAGCTCCAAGGTCAAGCCTCCCCTCCACCTTTCTCTCTAGAAGAATCAGAAACAAGTTCTCCCACCTGCCCTCTAACTGCCATTCTTTTAAAACTTACACTACTGGCCTTTAAAATTGCTACACCAAGAAGAAATACAGATGATAAATGGGTATTCATTGGACAAATATGTTATACCAGAACTGAAATGTGATTACATTTTCACGCAATTTGGGTGCATAGATCCTGGGAAGTCAGTACCCAGAACAACCACCTCTGGCCGTAATAACCACTTTGATACGGCTGGGCAATAAGTCAAACAGAGCTTGGATGGCGTGTACAGGTACAACTGCCCATGCAGCTACAACACGATACCACAGTTCATCAAGAGTAGTGTTCCGTGTTGCGACGAGACTGTTTCTCGGCCACCATTGACCAGACGCTTTCAATTGGTGAGAGATCTGGAGAACGTGCTGGCCAGGGCAGCAGTCGAACATTTTCTGTATCCAGAAAGGCCCGTACAGGACCTGAAACATGCGGTCGTGCATTATCCTGCTGAAATGTAGGGTTTAGCAGGTATTGAATGAAGGGTAGAGCCACGGGTCGTAACACATCTAAAATGTTACGTCCACTGTTCAAAGTGCCGTCAGTGTGACCAACAGGTGACCGAGACGTGTAACCATTAGCACCCCATACCCTCACGCCGGATGATACGACAGTATGGCGATGACGAATACACGCTTCCAATGTGCGTTCACCGCGATGTCACCAAACACGGATGCAACCATCTTGATGTTGTGAACAGAACCTGGATTCATCGGAAAAAATGACGTTTTGTCATTCGTGCACCCAGGTTCGTCGTTGAGTACACCATCGCAGGCGCTCCTGTCTGTGATGCAGCGTCAAAGGTAAAGCACCCATGGTCTCCGAGCTGATAGTCCATGCTGCTGCAAACGTCGTCGAACTGTTACTGCAGATGGTTGTTATCTTGCAAACGTCCCCATCTGTTGACTCAGGGATCGAGACGTGGCTGCACGATCCGTTACAGCCGTGCGGATAAGATGCCTGTCATCCCGACTGCTAAGTGACACGAGGCCGTTGGGGTCGAGCACGGCGTTCCGTAATACCCTACTGAACCCAGCGATTCCATATACTTCTAACAGTCATTGGATCTCAACCAACGCGAGCAGCAATGTCGCGATACGATATACCGCAATCGCGATAGGCTACAATCCGACTTTTATCAAAGTGTGAAACGTGGCGGTACGCATTTCTCCTCCTTACATGAGGCATCACAACAACGTTTCACCAGGCAACGCCTGTGAACTGCTGTTTGTGTATGTGAAATCGGTTGGAAACTTTCCTCATGTCCGCACGTTGTATGTGTCGCCACCGGCGCCAACCTTCTGTGAATGCTCTCAAAAGCTAATCATTTGCATATCAAAGCATCTTCCTGTCGGTTAAATTTCATGTCTGTAGACGTCATCTTCGTGGTGTAGGAATTTTAATGGCCAGTAGTGTACATGGATAACTCCATTTTTAGGCATGCCGCACTCGCAGCTTGAATTATTAATAGTATATGCAATATTACTCTAATATTAACTACGGAAAATCCTAGTATGATCGTTGCCTATTAACATAATTTCGACTCAGCTGCAGTATATGACGATGCTGTCAGAAACGTAAATACAATATAGCAGGATAACTAACCGAGGGCGAGATCCGTCACTGCACCCATATACAATATATAGCCTTATAAGACTCGTAAATAGATATAGAAATAACCAAAAGTATACACGTAGTTCCACACAAGAACGATACTGAGTAATGGCGCCAGTGCAGGAAAAAATTAACTCTTTCTGCACACGATGTCACAGACTCACAGAGGTCACATAACTATCCGACTATACGACAAAAATACTAGCTTAGAACTGGAGCACCGTCTGTCGGTGTTAATAATCCTTATACACTCAGCTATAACCAACCTACCGTCACCGTGATTCCAATGGTGAAAAATACAGGAACCATATCTGCTGGAGAAACAGGCTACGTATACTAGATAACGGTACAATCACTAACATTGAGCCTATATGAGGCCGTTGTGCCCAGCGACTGTATATTATTATGGGGAAAGAGTTTTCTTTTGCTTGTACATCAGTGAAATCGCACGGTAACATGTACTGCTTGGAGTTTGTTGCATTATAACTCACTCAAATGCACTGAAGGTGGCTATTTCTAGCTGACATTTGGATATGCAACAATAATAAAAAATCAATGGACTTCCGACTGATCTGAGTTCCTACCCTTTCTTATAACAGTTCAAGCAGTGTTCTATTAATGACGAGATGAGAACTTCCAGCACTGCAGCGCTTCAGCAATCGTAAGTATCGAAATAACTGTGAAAAATCCGCCTCGACTGCACAAACTACCTGGTATTTACCTAGGTTATAAATCTTTAACGTCTTCTGATTATGGCCTGGTTGGCCGCTTAGTATTATGGCGATCTAGCGACTATGGTTGTTTCTGCTGCAGATATTATTAGTGCGGTTTTATCCGTTAACAACAACGTCCTTAGCATAGCTATCTTTTTAGTTTAGTTGTAATTTCTACCTAATTCTAGGGGCTTCATATTAGCTTGTGGCTGATTTACCAACCGTGCACAAAGTTTGTCGTGCGTTGCTGTTAAATATATCTTAATTCCCGCATCATCGCTTTTATCATTTGCTCAGTTTGCTATCTGTGCGACAATTTTGGGCAGTCAGTTAGTTCCCGATCCGTGTCGACTTTGTAATCCCGCTCCCATGCATAAGAAGAGCATTTCCTGGCCGCGCATGCGCAGTGATTTCGATAGCCGCGCATGTGAGCAGCCTGCGGTGCCTCAGTTCGGTGGCGAGCCCGTGACCATCGCCCATTGGCTGGGGCGAAGCAGCACACACAGGGTTGAGATAAGTAACATTGACTTGGTTCATAAGTACAGTGTATTTTTAAACAATTTTTATGTGGTCTTGCCGCTATAGGTGTTGATTTTAGCCTTTGGCTATGCCTATCTAGGCAAGCCGTTTTATATTTGTTCTGAAGAAGGTGAGGTTATCCACGCTGAAGCCTAGGTGAACACCAGGTAGTTTGTGCAATCGAGGCGGATTTTTCATAATTATTTTAATGATGAGATGATTTGCATCTCAGTGGACACTACTAATTATGGACTGCTGGCGTTCCTTCTTACAAAAGACAGACCTGGAATACAAAAGCCAAAAGCAACATCCGCTTGTCACAGAGGAAGTGCCATGTCATTGGCTCCGAAGTAATAGCACGTAAAACGGTCTGCCCAAGCAGATAAATGGCGGGGACCACTGGCCTTTGTGCGTTGCTAGCAGTAACACCTCCTCCAGCTTCACTCAACATGTAAGCGTAGGCTTCCGCGGCCGTTGTCATCTTCAATAAAATTCTTCAGGGTATCAGACCGCATCGTCATAATTTAAAATGCGCCAACGTTTCGGCCAGCGTTGCAGCTAGCCTTCATCAGGGCCTTACGTTAAACTGCTGCAGTTTAACGTAAGGCCCTGATGAAGGCTAGCTGCAACGCTGGCCGAAACGTTGGCGCATTTTAAATTATGACGATGCGGTCTGATACCCTGAAGAATTTTATTGAAGGTTCACTCAACATGTTTATATTTCGTGATCTCAATTTGAGATACGGCCTTTTCATAAAAAACACTGACGAGTTGTGACATTAATATCCAGCTTTAATTATTAAGACTTTTTCCTCTCTCTCTCTCTCTCTCTCTCTCTCTCCCTCACGATCCTCTTCTTTGTGTGTGATCTTGTGAGTGGTATCATATGAATTGCGTGTGCTTTTGAGTGTCCTAAATAATTTTAAGAATAGTTAAAGTCGCATTATCCACTCATAAGTTGAATCGGTACAGTAGTTCCCGCTCTATAAGCAGCAGGTTTCGCTGCTCGCTCGCACCGAGAAATACAAACAGAGGCGGCTCTACCGCCAATTTTATTACACGACGCGGCCGGCCGCGGGTGCATCAGAACCCATGTGGACGGGTGGAAAGAAATGTGTCAGGCTTCGTAATACGTACTTATATGTATTTATATTTCTTGTACGTGAATGTGAATCTGCACATGAACTTTCCTTATCCTCCTCACACCTTTCCGTAAGGCGTGGCCAAATCTTTGTTGGGAAGTACTTCTGTAGAATAGTAGTGCCAACCTCTCTCCTGGGTAGGGAATGAGAGCGGCATCACAGGCAGGTAAAAGTCAAACACGTTCCAGTGTCACAAGATTTGGGGTGGGGAGGTTGGTCACGGCCAAGTGGTTCGACCATCCCCACCACTGGGGCCCAGGAAAACCTCCGGGTGCCCGCCATATTCGTGGAGTGTTGCAGAAGACGGGTAAGTGAGCAGACGTGCCCTCAGTGCGTCTGTCTCAATGTTCACGCACGGAAGAGAGATATTTGAATATTTGTACTAATTCGTTTATTTCCAGCTTCGTATTGTGTAAGGAAATGAGTGTTCTCGTTTAATTTCGGAAATTTTACCCACTGTGTTATCCTCCTCACATAGTGGATGTCCCATGTAAAATATTTGGAGACTTTGGTTGTATAAATTTGGCCAACACAATTCCGTCCTGCCCGTAGAAATGTGCCTGCAGATTATTATATAATATACCCTAGCTAGAAGTCGTAAAATTGTAATATCTGTAAACTGGAACAATTGTTGCAATCGCTCTACAGTCGAGTGATAATGTTTAAAATAAATAGGTAACCAATTGTCATCAATCTTTAACATACCTTAAAAAGCACACAGAACTCAAGTTAAAGGAATTCATTTAAAATAAAATATATAGAATACAGGGACCCACACAGCAGTGTGTGAGTCCTCCAGCCCCTTGCCTAGTATCGTACAGAAAGGGCATGCTCTCTACGTGGCGCTCTCAAGCTCCCCTCCCCAGTTAACTGTTGCGCAATTTTCATTCAGGGCTTGACGACATCAGCTACCATCTGGCGTCCCTAGGTAAGGAGGTTTGACGGTAATCTTTCAAAGTGACCTACAGTTCATATGACGACATCGTTGGTGGTTAGATGTTGGGAGCTCTAACATTACATGGGAGACTGAGTGAGTGGTGGAATCGGATGATATTATTGTAACTAGTACATACTGAATTTTTATTAATAATAAAACTGT
Organism: Schistocerca cancellata; assembly: GCF_023864275.1. Taxonomy (NCBI): domain Eukaryota; kingdom Metazoa; phylum Arthropoda; class Insecta; order Orthoptera; family Acrididae; genus Schistocerca; species Schistocerca cancellata. The sequence goes on from NC_064633.1 coordinate 469,712,329, forward strand.
ATTGGTGCATTCTGCAACTCACAGACGTGTAAAAAAATGTTGGAACGTTTTTATTCATACAGCTCCAACTGGCTTCAGACCAATTCTGACAGGTGACACACAACGCTAACCGAGCGCAGGATGCTCGCAGTGTGTGGGCGCTGCTCGGCTTCTGTTTCGTTTTAACCGTTGAATAGCGGCCTCAGTCTTCCGGATGATCAGATAAAGGGCGGGGGAAGCAAGACATATCTTCGACCCTGCTGAAAGAAAGATACAGAGGTCGGGGGTCCCCTTCATTTATCAGCTTGAAGAGACCGTTTTTCTCCACCTTTACTTGGAGCCAATGGCATAGCCCTTACTCTGGGACTAGCGTGAGGAGTGACAACGTGTATTCCAGCTCTAGCTTCTGCAGGGGTCACTGCTGCAGTCCTGGTTCAGCACCATCTACGGAGGTGCAAAACATCTCCTCATTGATACGGCGGTGCCTTTACTGTTATCAGATAAGTGCAGATTGTCTATCCAGCAGGCATTGTTCTTGAATTTATGTCGATATGTATTATGGTGCGTATGTATTGCAGGTGAGTCACTCGAGAACCCGCTTATCGACAGATTGTGCTCGTTTTCCAAGGTGGCATTGTTTATCATATATCAAGTCAGGTATCGTAACCCCTGTCAGTCTATGACTTTAAGTGTAGGCTTGGTTCAAATGACACTGAGCACTATGGGACTTAACAGCTGTGGTCATCAGTCCCCTAGAACTTAGAACTACTTAAACCTAACTAACCTAAGAACACCACGCATATCCATGCCAGAAGCAGGATTCGAACCTGCGACCGTAGCGGTCACGCGGTTCCAGACTGAAGCGCCTAGAACAGTTCGGCCACTCCGGCTGGCTTATGTGTAGGAAGAGTATATTTTGATGCACTGTGGCCATTGCTCAGACTTGTATACCTGTGTCGAATACCAACATAATTCGGATTATTTCCGCATCTACTTACGAGACTTATACTGGCTGATATTGCTAGAGTTACTGGTCCTTATGTTCTCATTCGGGAGGACGACGGTTCAATCCCGCATACGGCCACCCTGATTTAGGTTTTCCGTGATTTCATTAAATCGCTCCAGGCAAATAACAGGATGGTTCCTTTGAAAGGGCACGGCTGACTTCCTTCTCCATTCTTCCCTAATCCGATGAGACCGATGACCTCGCTGTCTGGTCTCCTTCCCCAAACAACCCAACCCCAACCCTTATGTTCAGTCTGGGAGATCTGACGGATCTCGTTCTCAGTGTTCTTGCAGGATCGTATTCATGAGTCCTACAGTATCGTCAGGTATTGCAGTGTGCTAGCTGTCAAGCCCGTGGCTCTGGAGTCCTATGGATCAACCAAAATTAAGTTAATAGCATAGCCATACTCGGATTTTCCTGTAGTTAATATACGAGACTTATAATAATCAGACCTATAATAGTTTCGCACGTTTTAAGGGGGGTAGGACGTCAAACAGGCCGACGGGCCGACTTGGAGCAGGAGAGGCACCACAGGACATTTTAATTTCCACTGTGTATGATTTTACAAGACCAGGAAGGATTCAGGATTCATACTCAAAGCAGTGGAAGCTCAAAAACGTAACAAAATACATTTTTTTCACATTTGAAATTTCATCATTTCTTCACTTACTACTGGCTGTATTTGTTGCTATAGGTACACTTTTCTTCCTAAGTGAGAGAGTCTTCGATGACTTTTGCACAGCATACAAAGCATAGTTACAAGTGTATGAAACTACAAAAGCTATTTAATTTGTGGAAAAATGAATGAACTGTTACATTTTAAACTTCACGTTTAGAAAAAATCAAGTTTTATAGTTAATTATCTCAATTTTTTGCCCAGTTCTTTAATAGATTTGGAAAATTGTAGAGTTTCATACACCTGTAACTACTGTTTGTATGCTATGAAAAATTCATCGAAGAAGCTCTCTTACTTAGGAAGAAAAGTGTACCTATAGCAACAAATGCAGCCAGTAATAAGTGAAAAAATGATGAAATTTCACATGTAAAAAAAGGTATTTTGCTATGTTTTTGAACTTCCACTGCGATGAGTGTGAGTCCTCAATCCTTCCTGGTCATGGTGACAAAGTTTTATGAATTTATTTGAAAACGTATAGACAGTAGAAATTAAAATGTCCTGTGGTGACCCTCCTTCTCCAAGTCGGCCAGTTTGACGTCCTACCACCCTTAATAATACTGTAAGGTAATTATGTGTCTTCATTCCATCTGGGAGTGCTACCTGGCTGAAAATGGAGTCCCAACGTACCTTTTAAATACACACATCAAAAAATGTTTTGCATCACCCCAGATCCCAGAACTCCTGAAGACAGGCGTTGACTGTGGATATTATTGTATCACAGAAACAGTCTATTTGAATCTTCAGAGATGTCACTAAACCGCCCAAAGATGTAAGCAACCATGCGTGAGCAGCGCCTGTTCGACCGAGGGGGTCCGACAGCGGACCAGTTCCAGTCATTCCACCAGGAAGGAGGTGCACGGCTCGTGTTGTCTGTAGTTCAACCATGCCTAGAGGATCAGTACCGCGGTTCGATAGCATCAGCATTTTTACTTTGTGCCAGGAAGGGCTCTCAACAAGGGAAGTGTCCACACGTCTCGAAGTGAACCAGAGCGATGTTGTTCGGACGTGGAGGAGATACTGAGAGACAGGAACTGTCGATGACATGCCTCGCTCACACCGCCCAAATGTGGATGACCGCTACCTACGGATTATGGCTCGGAGAAACCCTGACAGCCACGCCAACATGATGTGTAATGCTTTTCGTGCTGCCACAGGACGTCGTGTTACGACTCAAAATGTCCTCAATGGGCTACACGATGCGCAACTTTACTCCTGGCGTCCATGGCGAGGTCAATCATTGCAATCACGACATAATGCAGTGCGGTACAGATGAGCCCAGCAACATGCCGAATGGACTGCTCAGGATTAGCACCACGTTCTCTGCACCGATTAGTGTCACGTATATCTTCTATCAGACAATTGTCTGAGACGTGTTTGGAGGCAACCTGGTCAGGCTGAACGCCTTAGAAAAACTGTCCAGCGAGTGCAGCTAGGTGGAGGTTCCCTGATGTTTTGAGGTGGCATTATGTCGGTCCGACGTACGCCACTGGTGGTCATGGAAGGCGCCGTACCGGCTGTACGATACGTGACTGCGATCCTCCTACCGAAGGCGCAACCATGTCGGCAACATATTGGCGAGGCATTCGTCTTCATGGACGACTATTCGCACCCCCATCGTGCAAATCCTGTGAATGACTTCCTTCAGGATAACGACATCGCTCGCCTAGAGTGGTCAGCATGTCCTCCAGATGTGAACCCTATCGAAAATGCCTTAGATTGAAACATTTGTGTGTGAGGCGGAACTATGGGCCTCATGTAAAAAGGATGAGCCGGCTGAGTCACGCAACTTGACTCTTAGTCTGATCACGAGGTCTGGCCATTAATTGCACTCGTTGATCACGTAGCCTGACGTGAGAATCAATGAACTTTACTTGACGGGATGTAGGTACATCTTAAGTGATTAGAAAGTTAGTAGACAGGAATAGAATTAAATATTTAGCTTTAGTTCAGCATTAGCGCTGAATGTAGATCTTTACTTTGTACAATAATATTTACAAGTGCAGTTATAGACTGAACTGCGAACATTTCTTTACAATTCTGATTGCTTCACAGTTATAGATCAATTGTCAATGCCTAAACTGTATGTGGCGTCTGGCTAGGTGGTAGCTACTGACTTAGCTGAGGCTGTGCTAAATAGCGTCTCTGCAATTGAGATCTCTGAAGCTATAACAAGTAAACCATTCATATTAAAGTCGGCTGTAGAACCACGGCCGATTTGAAGCCTACAACCTTGCAAGTGTGATGCCTTGCGGTGACACCACAGAAAACGGCTGTTTATGGACGACGTTACCCATCAACCACTCTGAGGGATCTACGCCGAATCGCCGTTGAGGAGTGGGACAATCTGGATCAACAGTACCTTGATGAACCTGTGGATAGTATGCCACGACGAATACAGACATGCATCAACGCAAGAGTACGTGCTACTGGGTAATAGAGGTAACGGCGTGTACAGAAATCAGGACCAACATGCAGTGTGTGGCTTTCATGAGCAATAAAAAGGGCGGAAATGATGTTTATGTCGATCTCCATTGAAATTTCCTGTACTGGTTTCGAAACACTTGATCCCAAGGTGATGAAAAACTTTTTTGATGTGTGTACATGATGTTTGCAGGGGAAGAAGACGAGATTTTTTCTGGCTGGTCTAGAGAATAGGGGATCGATGGAGGGTGGGGGGGAATAGTTGAGTGCTTGGTGTGAAAACAGTTTGCACCTTTGTCTTCCAAAGCATCTCTGTATTATGAATAATTTGCTGCTGTCGAATGATTCCTACCTAAACAACTGAGTGCCGTTTTCGCGAGCCACTAAATCCCTGACATCAGAGGCGATTGCAGTTACATATTGATTATATAATGCAAATTTCTCTACCACTCCTGGGAGATGGTCTGGTGTTAGGCAGACATGACGATCTCTCCCGCTCACCACCTGGTGGCTGTGACCGCGTAATCCCTTTCATATTCTACTGGTGTTATCCATCTAATACAGGGGAGGAGTTCCTCGCAATATGGATGTGTCTTTGTAACATTCGATATTTCCACCAAAGTGTTGGGATCCGTTTGCTGTTATAACTGCTGGTTGGAGATTCCTCGTTAGCTAGTGATGTAGCAGCAGGGACAACCACCAGGCTGGAGATGGTAATCGCTTATTGTAATGTAACTTTCTTGGCACTTGCTCCAGGCTACACGCACACATGTCGGGGCGTGAGGTGTTTTCTACCACGTAGGAAACATGATTTTCTCGGTGGTTGTTTCTGATACTATCTCTAGGTGCATATTTTGTAGCACTCAGCTGCACACGCATGACATCTTTAGTTGGAGGGATCAGAATTTTACACGACGTAACACCATCAAGTAATGTAGTTCTCGTTTTCTACTACGGTGTGGTACATTTTACACGTATGATATCTTTGATTAGAAATTACTAGAGCTTATAGAATTTGTTGTGACGTCATTAATTCTACCAATGTTTTTGTTTCTAACTCCATAAAGTCACACACATACAGTAGTTATAAGGTGGTGACTTAGCAATGATAAATAAATCAGATCCATGGTGCATTGCAGTTGGCTGAGAGGGTGATGCTGCTGATGCTATGTGACGTGGAGCTATTTTAATGTGATGTTGCCACGTAACTCAAATATTTGTGTGAAATATAAAAAATATGGAATAACGATCGTACTTACTTACATACCTGTCTGAGTGTGTGTCTGCTAGCATGTTCAATGACGAAATATTATTTCTTATTTATGTACAGGCCTCAATTGATGTTTTTGTTATGAAAAACACACACAGCCTACTACCTCTTCGTTTGATGCCAAACTCCAGAGTGTCTCATTTGTGGGAGGGCCGTGCCTCAATATTAAAGACATATCATTCGGCCTCATACTGCATTGCGATTGTCTGAGAGCATCATGACGCTCAGGAAACTTTGAGAGAAGAGCAGGGGTGGCGGGGGGGGGGGGGTTCTTGCGTGATTGGGCAAAATATGCAAAACTGTGTAAAACCCAGGAGAAACAAGAAAGTGGTTGAAAAATACCCAAAGGATGGAAAAATACCTAAAAATTTGAGAGATATCTGCCTGGGTCTGAGCTCTGCTGGTGCATCGAGTGACATGATGTTAAACTGGTATTCAGAAACTGGACTCAGTCGGCGAGGCTTACAGTAGTTGGTTATAAACAAATAGAGACAGCGTACAATCTCTCCCTGAGTTGCTCAGCTGCAGTCCCAGTTATAAAAGCGTACCACTAGTAAAAGCTGAAGATGCACAAAGGGAGGAGTCGGTGATTGATCCTCACAATTCACAAGTACTTCATCTACATCTACATCTACATCTACGTCCATACTCCGCAAGCCACCTGACGGTGTGTGGCGGAGGGTACCTTCAGTACCTCTATCGGTTCTCCCTTCTATTCCAGTCTCGTATTGTTCGTGGAAAGAAGGATTGTCGGTATGCCTCTGTGTGGGCTCTAATCTCTCTGATTTTATCCTCATGGTCTCTTCGCGAGATATACGTAGGAGGGAGCAATATACTGCTTGACTCTTCGGTGAAGGTATGTTCTCGAAACTTCAATAAAAGCCCGTACCGAGCTACTGAGCGTCTCTCCTGCATAGTCTTCCACTGGAGTTTATCTATCATCTCCGTAACGCTTTCGCGATTACTAAATGATCCTGTAATGAAGCGCGCTGCTCTCCGTTGGATCTTCTCTATCTCTTCTATCAACCCTATCTGGTACGGATCCCACACTGCTGAGGAGTATTCAAGCAGTGGGCGAACAAGCGTACTGTAACCTACATCCTTTGTTTTCGGATTGCATTTCCTTAGGATTCTTCCAATGAATCTCAGTCTGGCATCTGCTTTACCGACGATCAACTTTATATGATCATTCCATTTTAAATCACTCCTAATGCGTACTCCCAGATAATTTATGGTATTAACTGCTTCCAGTTGCTGACCTGCTATTTTGTAGCTGAATGATAAAGGATCTATCTTTCTGTATATTCGCAGCACATTACACTTGTCTACATTGAGATTCAATTGCCATTCCCTGCACCATGCGTCAATTCGCTGCAGATCCTCCTGCATTTCAGTACAATTTTCCAGTGTTACAACCTCTCGGTACACCACAGCATCATCTGCAAAAAGCCTCAGTCAACTTCCGATGTCATCCACCAGGTCATTTATGTATATTGTGAATAGCAACGGTCCTATGACACTCCCCTGCGGCACACCTGAAATCACTCTTACTTCGGAAGACTTCTCTCCATTGAGAATAACATGCTGCGTCCTGTTATCTAGGAACTCCTCAATCGAATCACACAATTGGTCTGATAGTCCATATGCTCTTACTTTGTTCATTAAACGACTGTGGGGAACTGTATCGAACGCCTTGCGGAAGTCAAGAAACACGGCATCTACCTGTGAACCCGTGTCTATGGCCCTCTGAGTCTCGTGGACGAATAGCGCGAGCTGGGTTTCACACGACCGTCTTTTTCGAAACCCATTCTGATTCCTACAGAGTAGATTTCTAGTCTCCAGAAAAGTCATTATACTCGAACACAATACGTGTTCCAAAATTCTGCAACTGATCGACGTTAAAGATATAGGTCTATAGTTCTGCACATCTGTTCGACGTCCCTTCTTGAAAACGGGGATGACCTGTGCCCTTTTCCAATCCTTTGGAACGCTACGCTCTTCTAGAGACCTACGGTACACCGCTGCAAGAAGGGGGGCAAGTTCCTTCGCGTACTCTGTGTAAAATTGAACTGGTATCCCATCAGGTCCAGAGGCCTTTCCTCTTTTGAGCGATTTTAATTGTTTCTCTATCCCTCTGTCGTCTATTTCGATATCTACCATTTTGTCATCTGTGCGACAATCTAGAGAAGGAACTACAGTGCAATCTTCCTCTGTGAAACAACTTTGGAAAAAGACATTTAGTATTTCGGCCTTTTGTCTGTCATCCTCTGTTTCAGTACCATTTTGGTCACAGAGTGTCTGGACATTTTGTTTTGATCCACCTACCGCTTTGACATAAGACCAAAATTTCTTAGGATTTTCTGCCAAGTCAGTACATAGAACTTTACTTTCGAATTCATTGAACGCCTCCTCACACTACATTTCGCTTCGCGTAATTTTTGTTTGTCTGCAAGGCTTTGGCTATTTTTATGTTTACTGTGAAGTTCTCTTTGCTTCCGCAGCAGTTTTCTAACTCGGTTGTTGTACCACGGTGGCTCTTTTCCATCTCTTACGATCTTGCTTGGCACATACTCATCTAACGCATAATGTACGACGGTTTTGAACTTTGTCCACTGATCCTCAACACTATCTGTACTTGAGACAAAACTTTTGTGTTGAGCCAACAGGTACTCTGAAATCTGCTTTTTGTCACTTTTTCTAAACAGAAAAATCTTCCTACCCTTTTTAATATTCCTATTTACGGCTGAAATCATCGATGCCGTAACCGCTTTATGATCGCTGATTCCCTGTTCTGCGTTAACTTTTTCAAATAGTTCGGGTCTGTTTGTCACCAGAAGATCTAATATGTTATCCCCACGAGTCGGTTCTCTGTTTAACTGCTCAAGGTAGTTTTCAGATAAAGCACTTAAAAAAATTTCACAGGATTCTTTGTCCCTGCCACCCGTTATGAACGTTTGAGTCTCCCAGTCTATATCTGCCAAATTAAAATCTCCACCCAGAACTATAACATGGTGGGGAAATCTACTCGAAATATTTTCCAAATTATCCTTCAGGTGCTCAGCCACAACAGCTGTTGAGCCAGGGGGCCTACAGAGACATCCAATTACCATGTCTGAGCCTGCTTTAACCGTGACCTTCACCCAAATCATTTCACATTTCGGATCTCCGTCAATTTCCTTCGATACTATTGCACTTCTTATCGCTATAAACACGCCTCCCCCTTCACTGTTCAGCCTGTCTCTACGGTATACATTCCAATCTGAGTTTAGGATTTCATTACTGTTTACGTCTGGTTTCAGCCAACTTTCTGTCCCTAGTACTATATGGGCATTGTGACCGTTTATTAATGAGAGCAGTTCTGGGACCTTTCTATAGACGCTCCTGCAGTTTACTATTAGCACATTAACATTGTTATTCCCTGTTGCATTTTGCCTACTCCTACCTTGCCGCGTCTCAGGACGCTTCTTGTCGGGCCTAGGGAGGGGATTCTCTAACCTAAAAAACCCCCATGTGCACTCCACACGTACTCCGCTACACTTGTAGCCGCTTCCGGCGTGTAGTGCACGCCTGACCTATTCAGGGGGACCCTACATCTCTCCACCCGATAGCGGAGGTCGAGAAATTTGCACCCCAGATCTCCGCAGAATCGTCTGAGCCTCTGGTTTAAGCTTTCCACTCGGCTCCAAACCAGAGGACCGCGATCGGTTCTGGGAACGATACTACAAATTGTTAGCTCTGATTCCACCCCGCGAGCGAGGCTTTCCGCCTTCACTAATTCCGCCAACCGCCTGTACGAACTGAGGATGACCTCTGAACCCAGGCGGCAGGAGTCATTGGTGCCGACACGAGCAACAATTTGCAGTCGGGTGCACCCAGTGCTCTCTATCGCCGCCGGTAGGGCCTCCTCCACATCTCGGATGAGGCCCCCGGCAAGCAGACAGAGTGAACACTGGCCTTCTTCCCCGACCTTCCCGCTATTTCCCTAAGGGGCTCCATCACCCGCCTAACGTTGGAGCTCCCAATAACTAATAAACCCCTCCCCCCGTGTGCCTGCTCGGACCTTGCTGAAGGAGCAGCCACATGTCCACTCACAGGCAGAGCGGGCGATGCCACACGGCCAGCCTCCACATTGACCCTCCGCCTCGTGCGCCGCGAACGCCGCTGAACCCGCCACTCCCCTTGGGGAGAGGGTGGCCCAACCGCGCCCGGTACCCGCGAAGATGTCTCGACAGCAGGGACAGTGTGTGAAGCATGTAACACCTGGGGTGTACCCTGCGACGCACCAGACTCCCCACTGCCGCTACACTCCGAGGCAGCAGCCTGAAGACGTCTGACCGCGGCCATCAACACGCTCAGCTGTTCGCGAACAGTGGCCAGCTCCTCCTGCGTCCGTACACAGCAGTCACACATCCTATCCATCCTAAGGATCAATTTACTGAAGAGAGTTGTTCAACCTTTAACTAGACTGCTAATTCACTAAAGGCGGCTGTTTATTCACTAAACTGGGGTTGCTAGCCACTTCTTGTAGAAAACAATGAAAATTGCACTACCTGTCTCTGGACTGTATTGAAAACAAACACTAGCACTACTGGCACTATGGTTGACTAAAGGGACTCTCTCTGACTATATTCAAAACAAACACGAAATCTATTGAACACTATTAATAGCACCAGACAATTAAAGCTTCCTAAAAGCAAAAACACACGGAAGAAGAAGTGACAAGTAAGAAGAATACAGTTAATACTTAAATTAAGGTAGCTCGCTGCACAGCAGACGTGAAGCAGACGGCAGTTACGACGACACTGACACTGACTATGGCTGACTAAAGGGGCTCTCTCTGACTGTATTCAAAACAAACACGAAATCTATGGAACACTATTAATAGCACCCGACAATTAAAGCTTCCTAAAAGCAAAAACACACGGAAGAAGAAGTGACAAGTAAGAAAAATACAGTTAATACTTAAATTAAGGTAGCTCGCTGCACAGCAGACGTGAAGCAGACGGCAGTTACGACGACACTTCACAGAGTTATTAGGCAATACGATAATGGATATCCCTGCAGACAATGACTTTATGACGAGATTAACACGTAGGCTCGACCCGGTAGAAACTAACAACTTGTTATCTGAATTTACAGAAGAATAAGTCGGAGACGCTATTACACAAAGCCCGAAAAATAAGTCTCCTGGGCCTGACGGAATCCCGACTGAATTTTGTCAAATGTTCAGAAGGCAGTTGATTCCCAAATTAGCGTGTATCTGTAACGAACTAATGAATCCAGCCAATGGCATCCCACTCGACTTCCTAGAAGGAACCATTGTTCTAATCCCAAAACATCCTGCAGGAAACTCTGTAACAAATTTTAGGCCTATCACTCTACTAAATTCTCACTATAAAGTATTTGCCCGCATCAGAAATTAAAGATTAAAATCAGTATTGAACACAGTCACTGGATCATATCAATCGAGCTTAGGAAAAGACAGATCCATTTACCAAACACTGTGCGACTACAGAGATATTATTTCCATTGCCGCAGCCTGTAAAATAAAATGCGCCATCGTATCATTTGACTTTGAGAAAGCGTTCGATAGAGTCGATCATGCCTACCGTTTTCACACCAAGCGTGCCATGAACTTTACGCAAGGTTTTATCAACATTATTACAAATCTTCTGCAGAAGTCAACATCGACAATTATGGTAAACGGTCAGTCAAGTAGGCCCATTGCAATGAAAAATTCGGTGCGACAAGGGTGCCCGATGTCTATGTCACTCTTTGCAATAGCAATCGAGCCACAACCTACAAGGATTCACTACACGCGGCCGTAGGATTGTCTGCAGCGCATATGCCGATGACGTTGCGTTTATTGTCAAAGACAATGACGATATAGAGAAAGCACTGGACATAATAAATATGAACAAGTATCTGGCACGAGACTGAATAGAAATAAGTCTAGCATAATGAATATTGGAAGCGGATTAGGAGTTCCCATTCATGGACCAATAAAGGAAATTGTGACCATGACATGTCTTGGGGTGGAGGATACAAGGAATATTCGGCAGACCATCGCAGTTAATTACAGAAGAATCCTCAACACCATCCGTGCTTTTATACGTCAGCACAATGTCCGTACTCTTGATGAGATACAAAGAGTGGCTCTCGTTAACAATTACTTATCCTCTAAATTAAATTACGTAGCGCAAGCCCTGCCAATGCCGAGGGAAGTGGCGAACAGGATTTAGGGTGCTTTTGGCAACTTCATCATCCGCCGCCACATCTTCAAAGTCAAGTACCAAACGTTGACTCTACTGACTGACAACGGTGGACTGAATCTCACAAACGTGTACACTACAGCACAAGCATTGTACGTCTGTAAAACATATAAACTGTGGAAGCGGTCAGTCAACAGTGTCGCCGCATTTCTGTTAAATGAAATTGCGCCGGCGAGCCAGGACGCACCAATAGACGTTCACTACATCCCAAATGCACCTTATCACCTAAAATATTTTTTCGTAGAATATAGCTACATTAGACTGGTTGGCTAATGGTTCAAATGGCTCTGAGCACTATGGGACTCAACATCTTAGGTCATAAGTCCCCTAGAACTGAGAACTACTTAAACCTAACAAACCTAAGGACATCACACACACCCGTGCCCGAGGCAGGATTCGAACCTGCGACGGTAGCAGTCCTGCGGTTCCGGACTGCAGCGCCAGAACCGCTAGACCACCGCGGCCGGCCATTAGACTGGGAACACCCGAGAAAGATGTCATCAAAGTCAAGAAAATATACCAAAACTTAAGGAACTTTCAGACCAAGAGCATCATAGGATAAAAATACGTCGGTTACTCTTGGCATGATATCTGGAGGAATATACGCCACCCGCATTTGCCAAAAAAAGTGCGGTCATTGTGGTATTATTTTCTGAATAGGAAATTTCCAACGAACTCCAGACTACATTCCACTCATCTGGCTGATTCCCCTTTGTGTACCACTTGCAACCTCATTGACACAGATGAACATCAATTTGTCTGTGGAAATGCAAATAATATATGGCTGTCAATCAGAAAAGAATTAGCAACTATTCAGAGAAAACCGCCGTATTTGATAACGCCAACGTGCCTTTTATGCCCGGATGAAGAACTATACCCCACCCAGAAGACCAATGCCGTCAACTGGTTGAAGGGACACGCGGTATTTTACCTGCTGTCCAGTAAAGAAAGGAGCGAAGGAGATTTTTTGGACGTACATTTCCGACCAGCATCACATGTTACTACGCATGAATAATTATTATGATACATACGCCAACTTCCTCAGAAAAACTGTCATGTGAACTCTATTTTCGAAGATGCGATTCAGAACATGAAGAAACGAGAGACAAATTGATCTTTAAAAAACAAATACGATCAAGTGACGAACATCACTATCTGCTTTAGACTTGGATTTTTTCTAAAATGTCAAGGAATTTGTAATTAATTTTAGTCTGTTTTATTACTTTTAGATGTCAGTTGAAAATTATGTACTACTGTGGAATGTTATGACCAATAATTTGAGGAAAAATGAGGAGTGGGAAGGGGAGGAAGAGAGCGGAAGGAGGAGAGCGGCTGGATGTCCTCTGCGCAGCCTTGAGTGTAAGCCGTACAGTTGCCTGGGTGATACCCCTGTGTGACCATGGTCAATTTCGATTCATTCGCCAGGGGAGAGAGAGTGGTGGATTGGGGGGGGGGGGGTTACAGGAGCCGAAGTGTGCAACATGACACAGATGTCCTTCTCTTATTAGCAACGTCCACTATATTCGATTTGGCTCACAACCTACTAAAGATCCGTCGGTGCTTATCCAGTATTTTATAGTAGGTTGGAATCTTCCAGTTAAAAAAATGGTTCAAATGGCTCTGAGCACTATGGGACTTAACATCTGTGGTCATTAGTCCCCTAGAACTTAGAACTACGTAAACCTAACTAACCTAAGGACATCACACACATCCATGCCCGAGGCTGGATTCGAACCTGCGACCATAGCAGTCGCGCGGTTCCGGACTGAGCGCCTAGAACCGCTAGACCACCGCGGCCGGCTATCTTTCAGTTAGGGCGGTTTTTGTGCTCTGGCTCATTCTCTGATGTCTGATCAATGATAGCTGTAGTTTGTCATCTAATATATTCTTATCTAATTTCTTTTGTACACGGATTAGTTTAGGCGTACACGATCGATCATTTCGTATCCAGGAGGAGTTAATGGAATCAGAGGAAGGCGCATCAGTTTCATCTATTGCTTGAATCACAGGAAACTACACCGACAGCCCAGCAGTGTGAAGCTAGCTAAGCTGGTGAGACAGAGTCGACCGTTCCACAAAGCAGTTAGATTCTTGGAAACACGGATAAGACAAATGCTAGAAAAGACGAAATGAAGTAGGAAAGTAACGCATGAGTGAGATAGGAAAACAGAATCAGGAAAGAATTTTTTCAATCGGTAAAGCAGCCCAACACAAAACTTTTAGAGAAGCAAGACCGTATTGGACAACTGACACGTAAACTTACACAATACAGAATACGAGAGGTGTAGGCCTATCACATGGAAGAATCCTGGAGATACTAGAAGGTATCAGATAGATTATATAATGGTAAGACAGAGATTTAGGAACCAGGTTTTAAATTGTAAGACATTTCCAGGGGCAGATGTGGACTCTGACCACAATCCATTAGTTATGAACTGTAGATTAAAACTTAAGAAACTGCAAAAAGGTGGGAGATTAAGGAGATGGGACCTGGATAAACTGACCAAACCAGAGGTTGTACAAAGTTTCAGGGAAAGCATAAGGTAACAACTGATAGAAATGGGGGAAAGAAATACAGTAGCAGAAGAATGGGTAGCTCAGAGCGATGAAGTACAGAAGGCACCAGAGGATCAAGTAGGTAAAATGACGAGGGCTAGTGGATATCCTTGGATAACAGGAGAAATATTGAATTTAATTGAGGAAAGGAGAGAATATAAAAGTGCAATAAATGAAGTAGGCAAAAAGGAATACAAAAGCCTCAAAAATTAGATCGGCAGCAAGTGCAAAATGGCTAAGCAGGGAAGGCTAGAGGACAAATGTAAGGATGTAGAGGCTTATCTCACTAGGGGTAAGATAGTTACTGCAAACAGGAATATTAAAGAGACCTTTGGAGAAAGGAGAACCACTTGCATGAATATCAAGAGCTTTGATGGAAACCCAGTTCTAAGCAAAAAGAAGGGAAATCATAAATGTGGAAGGAGTATATAGAGGGTCTATACAAGGGCGAGGTACTTCAGGACAATATTATGGAAATGGAAGAAGATGTAGATGAAGATGCAATGGGAGATACGATACTGCGTGAAGAGTTTGACAGAGCACTGATAGACCTTAGTCGAAACAAGGTCCCTGGAGTAGACAACATTCCATTAGAACTACTGACAGCCTTGGGAGAGCCACTTCTGACAAAACTGTACCATCTGGTGAGTAACATGTGTGAGACCGGCGAAATACCCTCAAACTTCAAGAAGAATATACTAATTCCAATCCCAAAGAAAGTAGGTGTTCACAGATGTGAAAATTACCGAACTATCAGTTTACTAAGTCACAGCTGCAAAATACTGACGCGAATTCTTTACAGACGAATGAAAAAACTGATAGAAGCCGACCTTGGGGATGATCAGTTTCGATTCCGTAGAAATGTTGGAACACGTGAGGCAATACTGACCTTACGACTTATCTTAGAGGAAAGATTAATGAAAGGCAAACCAACGTTTCTAGCATTTGTAGATTTAGAGAAAGCTTTTGACAATGTTCACTTTCAAATTCTAAAGCTGGCAGGGGTAAAATACAGGGATCGAAAGGCTATTTACAATTTGTACAGAAACCAGATGGCAGTTATAAGAGTCGAGCGGCATGAAAGGTAAGCAGTGGTTGGGAAGGGAGTGAGACAGGTTTCTAGCCGATCTCCGATGTTATTCAATCTGTTTGTTGAGCAAGCAGTAAAGGAAACAAAAGAAAATTTCGGAGTAGGTATTAAAATTCATGGAGAAGAAATAAAAACTATGAGGATCGCTGATGATATTGAAATTCTGTCAGAGACAGCAAAGGACTTGAAAGAGCAGATGAACGGAATGGACAGTGTCTTGAAAGGAGGATATAAGATGAACATCACCAAAAGCAAAACGAGGATAATGGAATGTAGTCGAATTAAGTCGGGTGATGCTTAGGGTACTAGATTAGGAAATGAGACACTTAAAGTAGTAAATGAGTTTTGCTATTTAGGGAGCAAAATAACTGATGATGGTCGAAGTAGAGAGGATATAAAATGTAGACTGGCAATGGAAAGGTAAGCGTTTGTGAAGAAGAGAAATTTTTTAACGTCGAGTATAGATTTAAGTGTCAGGAAGTAGTTTCTGATAGTATTTATATGGAGTGCAGCCATGTATGGAAGTGAAACATAAACGATAAATAGTTTGTTCAAGAAGAGAATAGAAGCTTTCGAAATGTGGTGCTACAGAAGAGTGCTGAAGATTAGATGGGTAGATCACACAACTAATGTGGAGCTACTGAACAGAATTAGGAAGAAGAGGAGTTTGTGGCACAACTTCAAAAGAAGAAGGGACCGGTTGGTAGGACATGTTCTGTGTCATCAAGGGATCACAAATTTAGCATTGGAGGGCAACGTGGAGGGTAACAATTGTAGAGGGAGACCCGAGATGAATACACTAAGCTGATTCATAAGGATGTAGGTTGCAATAAGTAGTGGGAGATGAAGAAATCTGCACAGGATAGAGTAGCATGGAGAGCTGCATCAAACCAGTCTCACGACTGAAGACCACAACAACAACAGGCCTATCACTAGCTAATCCACTTACCCAAAACGGCAAAACGTTTTTTTTTATCGTAACATCAAGGATGTTACCAAGCTATAGAAATGACTTTGCCCGTCTAGTTACGTACTAGAGCGTCTGTAGTCCATGTAAGTAGGGTCAAACCATTGAGAGGTGAGACTGATGCATTGCCACATGGTGTTTCAACCGTTGCGAAAAAATAAGAATTACTAAGGAAAAAGGAACATAAGAGGTATTTACCTTATGCACTTAGTTGTAGGAATGTTCATGTGAAATACACATATGGTATTTGTTAGGTACTTAGGTTAGTCTTAATTTTCTTTTCTTGTTGAGTCTGTGTTTATTTGAAGTTGTGTAAAGGATTGGGAAGTCTCACGGTAATTTATATGCTCCCAGGAATTAAAACTCTCGTATGAGAAGTTAAGGACTGAGTTTAAACAGAGAACAGAGACATTACAACGAAAGTTAATACGTAAAAAACGAGGTTAATCAGATGCAGGAAGGAAACTGTTCAGTCAGCGGAAGATATAAAAGACTGGCAGAGAACAAACATAGGAAACATGGAGCAGGGAAAACTCAGTCTTACTAAAAAGTAAAGAACTTAACAGCAGAAATATGACAATATACACAGAAGACGAGGAATGTCTTAAATAGTGATATAGATAAAATACGAATACATTTGAGCAAATGCTAATACCTACATTGTTATGAACCTTAGAAGATAGATTCAATGATGCAAGGATTATTCAACTGTCTCGACACCTATGTCACCGGAAGTTCTTTCCCCTCGACATCCTGACTTATAACAGAACCTTTTTAGCATTTTTGGAGTTATCACATGAAATTATGAAAACTTCCTCAAATTCAAGGAGTATTACTATAGGATCTGATACTAATACCCTCTTAAGTTTCTCTTGCTTCTTGACACTGTATTGTCCACTGGAAACTAATACTCTTTTGAAGCAGCTTAGTTAATAGCTGTGTATTTCCAGTGAATCCCTTCATGAACTTACAGTGACAATTGCGTAATCCAATAAACGACTGTAATTGTTGATCAGTCTGTGGCATCGGAAAATCACATACAGCAGAAGTAAGTCGAGTATCTATCGTCACTCTGTCCTGACTGCTAGTATGCCCTAGATAAGTTAACTGTGTATGAGCAAAATGGCAATTCTTCATGCTAAGTCTCACGTGTGCAGCCCTCAAACTGCTAAATACTTCGTCCATACGTTTAACATGCTCTTCTACAGTTCTGATTTGCTAGGTTCTGTAGTCAAGGTATAAAATATAGTTTCTTGATTTTAATCGATGAAATATCCCGGCTAATACGCGTTGGAATGTAGCGGAGCATTCTCTCAACCCGAACAGCAGTTTTCGATGGTGCTGATGACCTGCAGGTGCTGTGGAAACTGTTTTGGGCCTGTCTTTGGAAAATACTTCAAGTCTGTGATAACCGCTTCCTTGATCAATAGTTGAAAATATTTACATTTTCCTAGGTTGTCTGATGAATCCGTGATTTTCAGGATTAAATATGCATCACTTGTGGTTTGAGCAAGTAACGGTAGGCACAACAAAATCGATATTTTCCTGTACAGTCAACTGACGTTTTGGGTATAATAACAATATTTACTGCCCACATGCTATTGTTATACTTAGTAACACCCTCAGCTCATTATTAATCTATAAATTCTTGTATTAGTGGCTGTAAGTGTTTTGATATTCTGTATGGTTTCCCTGTAGAGTTGCAGATTATCGCCTGTTGGTATTTGGAGTTCTCTGACAGGAGTTGCGGGTAGTGGACTATCTGGACGGACTAAATCTGAATATCCTTTCTGTTCACTCTTTCAGATGCCTTGGCGGTTTGTTTAATGATTCGATAACCTCTTGATACATCCGTATTCTCATCCTCAAGTAACTCTAAACTCACTGTAATTAATCTTTTTGAGAAATTGACTTAATCTGTACCAACGCTTCTTCATATAAACCAATGCACTTTATCTGATGCTTCATTGTTCTGCAGTGGCTCAACCACACGTAAACGCTGCTGTATCACATCGATATCTAGAGTTGCCCGTACCAACTTCACTGTACAAGTAAGTACTTTTTCAAGTGTATTTAGATTTGATGTACAGGTGCGCAGCTCAGCTGGTGACACCTCAATGGTCTTTGTTCTGTGCGACAGTGAAACATTTACACGGACTGGACTCGTCGGAAACAACTTTCCGTCAGGTTAAACTGTGAGCCGTGCAAGATTAATTTTTGCATTTTGCCTATCCGGGACGCCAAGTCCAAGAATCCGGAGTGCATGTGTGCCACAAATGGCAACACTTCAGTATTTGGACGAAACTCTACTGTTCTAGTGTTAAAAATAAACTTTGATGTTCCCAATGATATAAAATACTTATTACACACTCGACGTAATTTATACCTTGGGATCCGTAGTCTTCCCCTACACACGTGGTCTATACTAATCTCAGAAACATGTGCACCGGTCTCTACATTCTTCACCATTTAAGAAGCCCAATTCAGTCCGTCTCTGCGTTAGTGTCTGCATGATTCTGACGCATTGGGAATGTTTCCCGACGGACGAAACACCCCCACTTATGTTCAACGTTTTCTGTTGCTCCTTTCCGTTACCCTTATTTTTAACCTCATTCTCGTTGCTCTTGTGGAATTTCTCGCAAAAACACACTGAGAGCTCTGTTTTCTGAATCCCCGAGTATGATGCGATCTGCTTCTGGATTTCTCATCAACTCATAAGTCTGCGTATTTACTTTCCGGATTCTGTCCGTCTCCACAGGGTCATTTCCTTTCTGTGTCAACCCACTCAACGTTTCTCTAAAATACCTAACACTAGATACTATTCTGGTTACGGTACCTCTTACACAACGCTTCTGGTAATTGTTCAAATGTAGTAGCCATGATTAGTGTTTCATGAAACATCACATATGTCTTGGCTTCACCTGTAAGGCATAAACTGGCCATTGGCAGGGTGGTTTCACTTACTCATTCCGGCTGAACCTAATAGATCATTAATGCATACGTTACCTCCTCTGTTATTTTGCCGGAAAAGGGTGTGATTAGGTTAACTACTGAAGAATCTTTCGAAAAGTGGGGCATTGGGTCTGGTGACTTCAGCTACACCCGAATCCGACTGTGGCTCTTGCGGAGCTCGCAGACGTTCTATTTGAGCTATCAGTTCATCATGATGTAACTTCTGTTCAACATTTTCCTCTAATAATTGAGACACTTGCACTGCCAGAGACGTTATACTAACACAAGTAGTAGCTGATCTTGTAATTAGCATTTTCGTGCAACCTACCACCATCTTATATTTATACTGAAAATACATGCTTCAAATAGACCAACGTTTAAGAAACAAGGAAAACACAACATAGACTGTCCGAAACTAGACTCAATTACTGATTTTACCTTATCATCAGCCAGCATCACCCACTGCACTCGTGTGTAGGATGATCATTCTGTCTACAAGCAGAACAAGTTACTGATCCGAACTTAGTGCATGGTTCACCATGACCAGCTAAATTACGAATAGAGCATACAACAGGGGCCAACCATGTCACTTTACAGTTTCATCTGAATACTGATAGATCATCAGGTTCCGTGAGTTCCACAACAGTTATTTTGGACGTAGCACGCCCATCAACACGCCTAACTTAAGTCGAAGAAAGAAGACAATGTCTTTTGTGCTTACCGCAGTGCTGTTACCGCTGCGCCGTGTGAAGCTTGTAGATGCAGAACGCTGCCTCCGAATTTGAGGCACTGAAGTCAAACATCTCCGATGGCAACTCCTCTGCTGACAAAAGCATTCGTCAGTCATGAAGAGCTGAGAAATTTGGGATATAAAATAAAATTGTTGAACCTGTTAGTAAATCAGTTTACAAGATCAACATCACATCATGCAAAAATGGGTACATCACGAAGAACGTTGCCGGACGTTGTGGCCGAGCGGTTCTAGGCACTTCAGTCCGGAAGTGGACTGTTGCTACGGTCGCTGGTTCGAATCCTGCCTCGGGCATGGATGTGTGTGATGTCCTTAGGTTAGTTAGATTCAAGTAGGTCTAAGTACAGGGGACTGATAACCTCAGATGGTAAGTCCCATAGTGCTTAGAGCCATTTTAACCATTTGAACGAAGAACTTGATATTACTGGCTATGATCATCGTAGATTTCTGTTATGTCATGTAACAGACAGTAAATCTTTTCATTTTAGTGTAAAGAAAACTAACGGGTCTCACAGCTTCTGTACCCTACAGTACACAAGGTATTTAATGGAAACACAGTCATTATTTCGGGACACATATTGTGAGAAAAATTATGTGGTATTCACAGATTGTGCGGATGTTCGAGTCCTCCCTCGGGTATGGGTGTGTGTGTTTCTTCTTACAAGGGAACCTCCCCATCGCACCCCCCTCAGATTTAGTTATAAGTTGGCACAGTGGATAGGCCTTGAAAAACTGAACACAGATCTATCGAGAAAACAGGAAGAAGTTGTGTGGAACTATGAAAAAATAAGCAAAATGTACAAACTGAGTAGTCCATGCGGAAGATAGTCAATATCAAGGAGTCCCGTGGTTAGCGTGAACAACTGCGGGACGAGAGGTTCTTGGTTCAAGCTTTCCGTCTAGTGAAAATTTTAATTTTTTATTTTCGGTTTACATGACAAACTCTTACGTTTTCATCACGTTTTTGGGAGTGATTATCACATCCACAAAAAAACCTAAATCGGACAAGGTAGAAGAATCTTTTTACCCATTCGCGAAGTGTATAAGTTAGGTGGGTCGACAACGTATTCCTTTCATGTGGCGCACATGCCGTCACCAGTGTCGTATAGAATATATCAGACGTTTTGCTGTGGAGGAATCGGTTGACCTATGACCTTGCGATCAAATGTTTTCGGTTCCCATTGGAGAGGCACGTCCTTTCGTCTACTAATCGCACGGTTTTGCGGTGCGGTCGCAAAACACAGACACTAAACTTATTACAGTGAGCAGAGACGTCAATGAACGAACGGACAGATCATAACTTTGCAAAAATAAAGAAAGTAAACTTTTCACTCTAGGGAAGACTTGAACCAGAGACCTTTCGTTCCGCAGCTCCTCACTCTACCCACGGGACCACGGCGCTCCTGAGCTCACACTGTCCTTGGTGTTGCCTATCTTGCGCATGGACTATTCAGTTTGTATATTTTGCTTATTTTTTCATAGTTCCACACAACTTCTTCCTGTTTTCTCGATTGATCTATATTCAGTTTTTCAAGGCCTATCCACTGTGCCAACTTATAGCTAAATCTGAGGGGGGTGCGATGGGGAGGTTCCCTTGTTAGGATAATTTAGGTTAAGTAGTGTATAAGCTTAGGGACTGATGATCTTAGCAGTTAAGTCCCATATGATTTCACACACATCTGAACTTTTTTTTTGGTAGTTCACAGATTACTGGAGACGGAAACTGTACTAGTATAACTTGCAATGGCAAATTCGCCCACAGGTGCTGTGGTGCGTGGCAGTGTAGCGGTGAAGCGTGTGTCTCGAAACCTGAACGTCGCGGGAACGAATCACGGGGAGACCAACGAGATATTTCTATTTGCCTGTAATCGATCCTTCATCTCTCAAGAATATGAGGACTCGCCAAGCACGACATGTACTTCATATTCAACGTTAAGCTGTAGGGTCTCTTTCCCCTTTGGATAACTGCAGTAAATTAATGACGCAAACGTGGCCGAAAGAGCATCGTCTTAAATGACTTGCACTCAGCCATTGCGCCACACTCAATTGTTAGTATCTACATACACCACATATGGTATTAGACCCCCGAAAGTAGGACAGGAAGCGCAACTCCTCTGGCAAAGGCAGTTCGTTGCGACCTCTGTCAGAATAAAATTCAGTTCACCAACACTTGTACGACATTTAAATCATACCAACATCACATTGCGGCTGTGTAGAGATAAGAACGCAAGCCACATGTATTTCGACTGCCCTAGATATAGAATGAAGTCAGACTAGCTACTTGAGGAGCTGGTTAAAATGGAACAAGTACTTCTATGTGACACTCCAGTCAAAAATGAATGTAAATATTTACAATTTGTCGATTTAATTTTTGTTATAAATTAGCTGTGAAATAAAATTTACTGTGCTTGATAATGAACTAATTTCTCAGCTTAGGATGCAGAGAAGTAAATATTCAAATTTTATTGTTTACATTAATGACATTTATGCGTTAAAGCAGCAGTTTGTGAATAGGCGCTCCAGTAAGTTAGAAATACCTGAATTTAGTACTTAGAGACCTACAAAATAGATAAGGAGTCTCAGAATGTAGTTGAGGTTAAAGAACTATGGGGTGGTGCTTCCGATGGTATCGATAGCTCCCGGTGTTAAAGCCACCCAACTTGTCAAGAGACGAAACATTTTCCTTGAAATGGTTAGTAGGAACTCGCTTAGAAAGATGCAAGGTTTTGCAACGCTGGATTAGCTCAGATGCGAGGAGATATTCGAAAGAAATCACTGCTCGTTAACTGTCAGGCATAAAGTAATATGCAGAATGGCGTAAGTAGCTGTACATGCGCTACGGATGCCCTAATTACACTGAGGTAACAGCAGAAACTCTACCTGTAATACCGCTGATGTATAACCGTAAAAAATTACGAGGAAGAGTGACACCAGCGTTCTCTCTCGAAATGAATTCCCTTTCACTTGAAGCATAACGGCAGTGCGTTCACTGGTTTCGCAACTGTTAACGCCTACTGATGGACGATTTAAGCCGGAAACTCTCGACGTAATTCGCCGTCACGCTGCAGTGCGCTGCTCTGTGTGCGGCTGGTGTGGGAACCCGGAGGCCTGATGCAGGGGATGAAGTTACTGCCTGACGGACTCGAGCCACGTTCGACTATCGGGTTTCCGTTGTATACGATTCCGCCAGCTGCAGGTTCCCTATTGTTCGCTAAGTGCATTGTGGTGCCGTTTCTCTACAGTGACGTCACATACATGCCTTTAGCGGTAGGCCGCCTTCCTCAGACAGCTCGAGACAACTACGAAAGGTGTAATATTCCGACGCATTGGTCGCTTATTCCACTAAAGAAACTGTGTGTGTCAAAACTACACGTGTTGCCATCAGAGAGCAGCGTTTGCTGCCCGCTCCATCAAAGAACCACCTTCTCCAAATTTTTTCTATTGCATGAAACTAACTCTAACTTCACATTATACATTCCTATTTATTTTTTTCTGTAGCCGTTATATACAGCCTGAAGAGAAATACTATTTTACTGTCAACGTTGTAAATTTTCTTAAAATATTGCACTATTATTACTTATTAACAAAGCTTTTGAAGGAAGTTTACAAACACACGGGAAACCAGATTAGTCCTTGTAGTGTCCCTTTTGCAATATTCACCCTTATCAAGGTGAAACATAAATAAAACCGACAGTATGTAACTCAAAATTAATTGCAAACATTGATTTATCATTGATTTAACTGTAAAAATATACAATATATATATCGATAAATGCAGAAAAGACATTATTTTTATTGTATGAGAATATAATGTGATTATCTTTGTTAGAGTATAAAATACAATGCAATGCTCATTCTTCGGTCTAGTCTGTTTTGTTCTGTTCGTTCTGGTGTGAGCTGGAATAAGGTACGCAAGCTATTGTGCTGCGCTAGATTTTGTTTCTGTCGTAACGTAATTGCAAATATTTAATGGTGTAAACTGTGTCCTAGTAAGAATATATTAGTATAAAGTGATCTCCGTGTGTTATTTCAAGAACCTACGCCACATTTATCTTATGAAAAGAATATTTAATGAAAATTATTTAGCATGTTTCCAGTTGCTGCGGAGCGAGTACCAGTAATCTCTGACTGTTAACAATTAGCCGCCATTACGCGGTACATTTAAAAATATTTTTTCACAGCACAATGTCTGATAGCCGGAGCGGAAGAAATTATGTAAAAATATTCTGTGAGATTAATTGAAGTAATCCAGTGAAATAATTTAATTAAAACTTGTCTATTTTCTGTGATAGTAATAATTTCAGAGCTGAGTACTACTACGCTATTGTATTTACAGTAATTTGTAGGGAGCCTGGCGCTCGATAAAGCCAGATATAATACGTAACTGGCAACCTACGAAATTCATTATTTTGCTTATTATATCTCTTTTGTATTTTTTTAAAGCTAAAAGTAAAAACTAACTCCGCTAAGGATCAGTGACGGATCACGATAAATCAAAGGCAAAACTAATTTACTAGGAGAGTGTTTCCGCTAACTAAATAAACAACATAACATTATATTTCTTTTAAGAGGTATAATATCCTCCAATAAACTTTCCCCTTAATTTGAATGACCTTTTT
The DNA here is from genome assembly GCF_023864275.1 of Schistocerca cancellata. Classification (NCBI taxonomy): domain Eukaryota; kingdom Metazoa; phylum Arthropoda; class Insecta; order Orthoptera; family Acrididae; genus Schistocerca; species Schistocerca cancellata. Next base: position 469,736,888 of record NC_064633.1, read on the forward strand.
CTTTCACTGTCACGACTCGTATTACGATAGTTTACCTGCGTATTTCTTAGAATTTATTATTCTGTGAAATTACTCTTACTACTGCAGCGTTCCGACGCTCACATTAACATTCTGTACCTTTACTAATATTATTGGTATAATTGTTATTAGCATTACACTTTGCATCATTGTTTCGATAAATTCCATGGAGATAAACTCAGGGGTGGGATCTGCCTCTCGAAATTATGCATATGTTGATGTAAGTTAAAGAAGTAAGTTATTACATTCTGCAGCCACTCACCTAGTGGGCCCGAGTATGGGAGTAACCGACGAAAAAAGTTTCCTAATTTCATGTGGTAATCTGAAGCATCCAAAATACGAATTTATTCATAATGGTTGTGTAGCGCAACGGGTAAGGCACCTTTTCACCTGCAGAAGCTTGTGGGTCTTATTCTGCTCGGGTGCTTTGAATTTTTTTAACCTTTACCAAAATGATGTCCGCCCCTGGTAGCTGAATGGTCAGAGCGACGGAATGTCATTCATAACGGCCTGGGTTGGATTCCCGGCTGGGTCGGAAATTTTACCCGCTCAGGGATTGGGTGTTGTGTTGTCCTTATCATCATCATTTCATCCCCATAGACAAGCAAGTCGCCGAAGACTTGCACCATGCGAACGGTCTACCCGACGGGACGCCCTAGACAGACGGCATTCCCATTTACCGAAATGGTTTTGATTATCATTTTTAGTCATTTAATTGGTTTAAATGTATTTTTTAAAATTTAATCATCGTTTTAACTTCATGATTTGCTGTGTTATTTTTTTTACTTTCATACTTTATCCATTTGCAGTGTATGAGCACGTGAATTTAATTATTTTTATTTGACGGTCATAATATTTAAACAATTGAAAATGCAGATCTACCGCTTAAAATCATAAGACGAAATAATCAGTTTATAGTGACTATGCAGTGGCATCAAAAATGTATTAGTAATAAGCAGATGTAGGATTTTTGGATGGTGGTCCTCATACGTAAACTCTTGTTGCACTATAGACCAAGTAACTCAGATGAAGATTTAAATGAAAGAACATATTGTAAGTAAAACGACAGAACGTATTATAAGCAAATTAATAGAAAATGAGGAACAAAAATAATGAAGTCAGTGACATGGACATGATGAACCGGAAGAAATTAAACCGAGGTTAATACGCAATAATAAACCACGTGAACATAATGTAATGTGAAAGAAGAATGATGGGAATAAAAAAATGAGAGCAAATCAAAAAGTTAATAAGATGTTTTAAATGACGCGAGTAACGACTAGAAATAAAAAAATTACACTTCAGCCAATTAGTTACAAAAATAATGATAAAAATCATTTCGATAAAGATTAAAAAATAAAAATTTGAAAGCCTGCTGAGATCCGAAGCCATAACCTTCTACATGAGGACAGTACACACTACCACTACGCTACGCATATGGACAATCCACGCAGCATTACGTATTCTGCTAACAAACTATCGAATGCTATTGAATGATTTTATCCGAGTATTTTGGCATAAGGGAGCCGTTGTCGCCAGTGGCACGGTAAAGAGCAATGACATTTCATTTGATACATTACTCCTTGTATCGGTACTGCAATGAAAATGTCTGCACAACAGAGCAAATGTTGACGGTATGCGCTGTGTAGTTGTTCTGTTCATATCCGGTACTTGCACTTGATAACACCGCCGGCCGTTGTGGCCGAGCGGTTCTTGGCGCTTCAGTCCGGAACCGCGCAGTTGCTACGGTCGCAGGTTCGAATCCTGCCTCGGGCATTGATGTGTGTGATGTCCTTAGGTTAATTAGATTTAAGTAGTTCCAAGTCTAGGGGACTGGTGACCTCTGGTGTTAAGACCCATAGAGCTCAGAACCATTTGAACCAACTTGATACCAGCGAATTGTGCGGTATTGTTGGTCCTCAAACTTGCATTCAGTACCGCTCCGTCTAGTCTCGGATTTGCTTTTCCGTCACTGTTAGTTGTACATTAACAGGGATACACCACAGTATGAACAGATTTAGAAGACTCGGCCTATATGCATCTCGTCTATGGGTTAACTGCATGCAATAGAAAAACGCCATGACGACGATACGCTCAGACGTTTCCGCAGCGACGAAAACCACATGACAACAGTTTCGCATCTGTACAGAGGTGCCCACGAATAACAGCATCTCTCATATTACTATGTTTCGAAGATTGACGGTTCTTAAAGTATTTTCACAGAAACGAAGATAATTCTGCTAACAAACGCATATAAATCAGAAATATATTAAAACTCTGTGACATGACATTGGAGACCACAGACCTCTCGTAACTAAATACTCGGATAATATCTCTGAACAACGTTAGACGTTTTGTCGGTGGATATCTGGTTCACCCTGTGTAGATGACATAAGCTGTACATAGCTTCTTCTTCTACTCCTCACCCTACTTTCGCACCTCCTTCGTATTTGGTTTAAACACATGGAAACAGTTTTCGTTATAACAATAATAGTACATTTATATCCATACTGTGAAGACTACGATGAAATTAATGACAGAGGGTACTTCCCACTGTAGCAATTATTACGTTGGAGGTTCTAGTGTATTCCTAGATTCTTAATTTCAGGCTGAGTCTTGAAACTTACTAAGTAGCCTTCCCTGTAATAGTTTCCCCGATCTTGAAGCGCTGATCTGCTACAGCAACATCTAAGTGATACCCTTGCATGGGTCATGCTAACCTGTGGCCAGTTGTGTCGCTTTTACTCCTGAGTAGTCCCCGCCTGGAGATCTGACTGGGTTACTATTTTACCTCCGGAATATTTTACCCGAGAGGACGCCATCATCATGTAACCATAAAGTAAATCTGTACGCCCTACGGTAAGACTATCTGTATCGCTGAGTCACGCAAGCGTCCCCACCAACCGCAAGGTTGGGGGGGGGGGGGGAGGGGGGGATTGTACACTATGCGATAAAAAGTATCGGGACACCCCCCAAAACATAAGTTTTTCATTTTAGGTGCCTTGTGCTGCCACCTACTGCCAGGTATTCCATACCAATGGTTCAAATGGCTCTGAGCACTATGCAACTTAACTTCTGAGGTCATCAGTCGCCTAGAACTTAGAACTCATTAAACCTAACTAACCTAAGGACATCACACACATCCATGCCCGAGGCAGGATTCGAGCCTGCGACCGTAGCAGTCCCGCGGTTCCGTATTCCATATCAGCAACCCCAGTAGTCATTAGACATCGTGAGAGAGCTCGGGCGCTCTGTACAACTCACGGACTTCGAATGTGGAAAGGTGATTGTGAGTCACTTCTGTCATTCCTGTGTATGAGAGACATCCATACTCCTAAACATACATAGGTCCACTGTTTCCGATGCGATAGTGAAGTGGTAACATGAAGGGACGCGTACAGCACAAAAGCTTACAGGCCGACCTCGTCTGTTGACTGACAGACACCGCGGACAGTTGAAGAGGATCGTAACGTATAACAGGCAGACATCTATCCAGACCATCACACAGGAATTCCAAACCGCTTCTGGATGCATAGCAAGTACTACGACACTTAGTCGGAAGGTGAGAAATCTTGGATTTCACGGTTGAGCGGCTGCTCATAAGCCACCCAACGCGCCAGTAGATGCCAAACGAGGCCTCGCTTGTTGTAAGGAGCGTGAATATTAGACTTTTGAACAGTGTAAAAACGTTGTGTGGAATGACGAATCACGGTACAGGATGTGGCGATCCGATGGCAGTGTGTAGGTATGGCGACTGTCCGGTGAACGTCATCTGCCAGCTTGTGTAGTGCCAACAGTAAAATTCGGAGGCGGTGGTGCTGTCGTGTGGAGTTGCATGCACCCCTTGTTTTGCGTGGCACTATCACAGCACAGGCCTACAATTGATGTCTTCAGCACCGTCTTGCTTCCCACTGTTGAAGAGCAATTCGGGGATGACGATTGCATCTTTTAACACGGTCGAGCGCCTGTACATAATGCATGGCCTGTGGCGGAGTGGTTACACGACAATGGCATCCCTGTGATGGATTGGCCTGGCCAGAGTCCTGACCTGATATCTACAGAGCACCATTTGGATGTTTTGGAATGCCGGCTTCGTGCCGGGCCTCACCGACCGACTTCGATACCTCTCCTTAGTGCAGCACTCAGTGAGGGGTGGGCTGCCAATCCGCAAGAAACATTCCAGCACCTGATTGAAAAAATACCTACGAGAGTCGGAAGCTGTCATCAGGTCTAAGGGTGGGCCAACACCATATTGAATTCCAGCATTACCGATGGAGGGCACCACGAACTTGTAATTCATTTTCAGCCAGGTGTCCGGATACTTTTGATTACATAGTGTTTTATAATGCTGAGGTGTAGAAATTCATGGACAATTGAACTAGACGGCTGTCGAGGAACGGACAGTTTTTCACATCACTTTGGATTAAAATTAATTTTAATGTTTCATTGTCTAAAAGGATTTGGCAGTATTTATTGTAATGAAAACTGCGCAGGTGATATATCAAGCTAATATAAGGGACAACCAAATGGAAAGAAGACAGATGGGAAAGAAGTAAGTAAACTATTTATTACTTCTAAAGTAACCACCGTAACTATCAATAGTTATCCCAGAGAATTACAAGTCAATCAGTGCCTTCACGGAAAAAAACCATTCGGTTCCCTACGGGACCATGACTCTTCCCAGACATGCACCTCTTCATCCGAAGCAAACCTACGACTACGAATGTCTTTCTTCAAGATTCCCAAAATATGGAAGTCGCACGTGGAGGGATCGGGACTGTGTGGAGGATGCGTTGCACGCCCACATGTTGCCAAAATTGTTTCGACTACGCTGCAGAAGTTTTGGTATGAAGCTCCTAGACGTCCGCTATACAGTCTCAGCTCCAACTATATAATTTCCATATTTTTGGAGCCCCGAAGAAAATTTGAAGCCGTCGATTTATATCAGTCAAATAGGTGCACACTTGGGTGCAATGACTGTTGCGTAGGCAACCACCAACTTTTTGATGAAGGGACTCATCGTCGTGTCTCACAGTGGCATAAATATATGAACAATTATGCCGATTACTTTTGAAATAATAAACACTATCTTTGCTTTTTTCCATCCATCTCGTTTTCATTTGACTGCCCCTTATACCTTCCAATTAATGAGCCGTTTGCGTGACGATGAAAATATGTGGTTACGCGCTGCTATTGATTTCAGTATGAAATCGTAGATTTGCAGTAGTGTTTTGGAACATATACTGTGTTCGAACGTTATGAACGCGAAGAAAACAGTTGACAGATAGCCAATACGGATCCCGAAGATATCGATCTCGTGAAACACAATTACCTCTTTATTCTCACAAAGTAAAGAGTGCTGTCGACAGGGGATACGAAGTTGATTCTGCATTTTTATATGTCCATTGGGCTTTTGACACAGTACCTCACAAACATCTTCTAAGCAGATTTCGTGCCTCGGGAGTATCCGCAGTTGTGTGACTCAATTCTTGATTTGCTTTCACAAAGATCACAGTTGTTAGTAATTGGCGGACAGTTATCGAGTAATACGGAAGTAATATCTGGCGTTAAATGCTCTATGCTATTCCTCATTTAAATAAAAGATTTAAATGACAATCTAAGCAGTTCCCTTAGTTTGTCTGTCATTTACCGTCTTGTAAAGTCATCAGATGATCAAAATGAATTGCAAAATGATGTAGACAAGATATCTGAATTGTGCACAATGTGGCAATTGACTGTGAGTAATGAAAAGTGTGAAGTGATCCACATGAAAAATAAAAGTAATCTACTAAATTGCGTTTAAACGATAAATCGCACGAGTCTAAAAGCTGTAAACTGAAATAAATACTTAAATATTACAATTGCTAATAACTTACATTGGAACTGTCACATAGATAATACTGTGTCGAAAGGAAACCGAAAACGGCAATTTATTGGTTCAAAAGGCTCTGAGCACTAAGGGACTTAACGTCTGAGGTCATCAGTCCCCTAGAACTTAGAACTACTTAAACCTAACTAACCTAAGGACATTACACACATCCATGCAGGAGGCAGGATTCGAACCTTCGACCGTAGCGGTCGCACGGTTGCAGACCGTAGCGCCTAGAGCCGCTCGGCCACCCTGGCTGGAGCAATTTATCGGAAGAACATTTAGAAAGTGTAATAGGTCTACACCACGCCTGTCCACACTCTTCTGAAATGTTATTGCATTCTCATCAGACGGAACTTGGAGTGGAAATCATCAAAATAAAGTAGTTTTTCGTGCGGCCAGAACTTCTAGTGAAATTTTACTCCTTCACTTGAGAAAATAGGCTGTTGGCGCCCCCATACGTAGGTAGAAATGATCATCATGATAAGAGAAATCAGAGCTCGCACAGAAGGATTTAAGTGCTCTTTCGTTTCCGCGTCGTTCAAGAGTCCAACAGTACAGAAATAGTTGGAAGGTGATTCGATGAAGCCTTTACCAGGCAATTATGAATTGCAGAGTTATCATGTAGTAGCAGATCAAATGTTATTCTAATTAGAGTAAAATAGTCGACCACTACACCATAGCCATAATGTCAGGTAGAAGAAGGTGTAAATAGATGAATGGCGAACACTAATTTCACTTAACGAAGGTTTATTCAGAAATTGCACATAGAAGAGCGCGGAGCCAACTGCCTCCGGCCACAACACGTACAGTATATACACAGCTGCAGAACATTTCTTGACATTTGTGGATACTTCTAAAATGTACTCCAACCGAATATAGAAATTAAAATTGTACAGTCCAGGTGAATTTCGAACTCACGACCCTCCAGACAACAGTTTAGTATCATAACCACCACATCAAGGTGCTACTCAGCGTCTTCTGCGACACTGCTACCTCCTTAAGAGAACACCGTCTCGGTGTTACGTCGTCCTGGTGATGTATACTCCGTCTCCTGACGACTGATTTTCGCCCTAGTGGTGATCTTCTTAGAAAGTATTTTGCCTCTACGCTCTTCGTCATCTTTCCGCTTGTTGCCTGTCGCTGTAGCTTCGAATTTACGCTGGGTTGCAGGATCCTTATAGGGCTTCCTTCGAAGAACGTGGACCGTATCTCTGATCTTTCGTTGTCTTGTGTCGGGTTTGAAGTCTTCACCTTGATAAGTAACAACAGTCTTACAACCTTATAAGGTCCAAAGTAGCGCCTGAGGAGCTTGTCAGAGAGACCATCCTTCCGAACAGGAGTGAAGATCCAGACGAGATCACCAGGCAGGGTAGACAACAGGGCGATGGCTCGCGTCATACCTTCGACGATCGGTTCCTAGAACCTGCAGCGTGCGGAGTCGAGCTATCTACCGAGCTTCCACAGCTCTAGCTAATACCTGGTCAATGTAGTTGTCGTTCACGTCATCAGGATGTAACGGAAACACAGTGGCCCTCATCGTAGTCGCCTCACGCCCAGGCACCAGGATAAATAGTGTAAATCCTGTGGTATCTTGTTTGGTGGTGTTGTAGGCAAACGTCACGGAAGGTAGCACCTCATCACAGTTGCTCTGCTCAACATTGATGAACATTGACAGTATGTCGGCCAAGGTCTTATTAAGACGTTCGTTAAGCCTGTTAGTTTGCGGATGGTAGGCAGTCATCATGTGATGGGTAATGTTGCACCCACGGTTCATCTCTGTCTCCAGATTCGATTGAAAAACTTTCCCTCGATCTGTAATTAACGACCTTGGGGCACCGTGTTTCAGTACAATGTCTTCTACAGTGAATTTGGCTACCTCGGATGCTTCGGCTGTTTTCGCGGCTTTTGTAATGGCATAGTGTGTCAGATGACCAGTTCAAACAATAATCCATCTATTGCCACTAGCAGACGTTGGAAATCGTCCGATGAGGTCAATCGAACACGATGGAAAGGCGTTTCGGCTGGAGAAATTGGTATGAGTCGGCCAGGTGGTTTCTGAGAAACTGCCTTTCTCCTCTGGCACTCTCGACAGTGCGACACATTGTGACGGACATTCCTAAATACACCTGGCCAGAAAAATCTCTTGCTTATTCTATCGTATGTCTTCATAAATCCTAAAGGTCTGGCCTCAGCTGTGTCATGGAATTTCTGTAGAACATCTGAGTGCATGTGTTTACGAATCACTGGTGTCGACCTCTTTCCAAACGGATCAAAGTTTTCCTTGCAAAGTAATCCATTAACTACCTTAAGTTGTCCTTTCACATACTCTGACCGATTTAAGGCAAGCTTAATTTATCTTGGCGTGCTTCTGCTCAGCAGGGAGATCCTGGAAGACAGCGATACAGACACTATCTTCATCAAAGTCTTGATGGTCTTGCACAGGGTTTCTTGAGAGGCAGTTGGCATCTTGGTGTTTTCTTGCATCTTTGTACACAGTGGTAATGTCATACTGTTGAATACGTAGTTCCCACCTGGCGAGTCGTCCAGTTGGATCCTTAAGACCCGTCAACCAACAAAATGTATGATGGTCTGCAACAATTGTGTATGTTTTTCCATAGAGATACTGTCGAAATTTGCACATGGTCAAGATCACAGGAAGACTTTCTCTTTCTGTAGTTGAGTACTTCCTCTCGGCTTTTGTAAGTGTGGGGGAAGCATAAGCCATAACCTTCTCTTTTCCATCCCAAATTTGCACCAGACCAGCACCCACTGGCATCTGAGTGTAGCCCTGCAGGTGCTCTCTCATCATACAGACCAAGTACACGATCAGTCGTAAGAGTTTTTAGCATCACATCGAAAAAATCTTGTTGAGCACCAACTCAGATAAATTTAGCATCGGCTTTAACAACTCTTGGATTGCTCTTTCTTTGATACAAATGTCTTTGACATAACGACGGTAATAAGAACATAAACCGAGGGAGTTTCTCACTTACCTAATACTTTCTGGAATAGGAAATTCCATTATAGATCTCACCTTATCTGGGTTTGGCCGCACGCCTTTGTTTGACACAAGGGGTCCAACTATTTGGACTTCTTTTGATCCAAAGATGCACTTTCTTGGATTAAGTTTCAGCGCGCCTTGTTGGAGACAGTTAAGACCATCTTCGCGGGTACCGGGCGCGGTTGGGCCACCCTCTCCCCAAGGGGAGTGGCGGGTTCAGCGGCGTACGAGGCGGAGGATCAATGTGGAGGCTCGCCGTGTCGCATCGCCAGCTCTGCCTGTGAGTGAACATGTGGCCGCTCGTTCAACAAGGTCCGAGCAGGCAAACGGGAGGAGGGGTTTATCAGTGATTGGGAGCTCCAACGTTAGGCGCGTGATGGAGCCCCTCAGGGAGAGAGCGGAAAGGTTGGGGAAGATGGCCAGTGTTCATTCCGTCTGCTGGCCAGGGGGTCTCATCCGAGATGTGGAGGAGGCCCTGCCGGCGGCGATAGAGAGCACTGGGTGTACCCGACTGAAAACTGTTGCTCATGTCGGCACCAATGACTCCTGCCGTCTGGGTTCAGAGGTCATCCTCAGTTCGTACAGTCGGTTGGCGGAATTGGTGAAGGCGGAAAGCCTCGCTCGCGGGGTGGAATCTGAGTTAGCTATTTGTAGTATCGTTCCCAGAACCGATCGCGGTCCTCTGGTACAAGGCTTAAACCAGAGGCTCAGACGATTCTGCGGAGATCTGGGGTGCAAATTTCTCGACCTCCGCTATCGGGTGGAGAAATGTAGGGTCCCCCTGAATAGGTCAGCCGTGCACTACACGCCAGAAGCGGCTACAAGGGTAGCGGAGTACGGGTGGAGTGCACATATGGGTTATTTAGGTTAGAGAATTCCCTCCCTAGGCCCGAGAAGACGCCTCCTGAGACGCGGCAAGTTAGGAGTAGGCAAACTGCAACAGGGAATAACAATATTAATGTGCTAATAGTAAACTGCAGGAGCGTCTATAGAAAGGTCCCAGAACGGCTCTCATTAATAAACGGTGACAATACCCATATAGTACTAGGGACAGAAAGTTGGCTGAAACCAGACGTAAATAGTAATGAAATCCTAAACTCAGATTGGAATGTATACCACAGAGACAGGCTGGACAGTGAAGGGGAAGGTATGTTTATAGCCATAAGAAGTGCAATAGTATCGAAGGAAATTGACGGAGATCCGAAATGTGAAATATTTGGGTGAAGGTAACGGTTAAAGCAGGCTCAGACATGGTAATTGGATGTCTCTATAGGCCCCCTGGCTCATCAGCTGCTGTGGCTGAGCACCTGAAGGATAATTTGGAAAATATTTCGAGTAGATTTCCACACCATGTTATAGTTCTGGGTGGAGATTTTAATTTGCCGGATATAGACTGGGAGACTCAAACGTTCATAACGCGTGGCAGGGACAAAGAATCCAGTGTCATTTTTTAAAGTGCTTTATCTGAAAACTACCTTGTGCAGTTAAACAGAGAACCGACTCGTGGCGATAACATATTAGACCTACAGGTGACTAACAGACCTGAACTACTTGAAACAGTTAACACAGAACAGGGAATAAGCGACAATAAAGCGGTTACTGCATCGATGATTTCAGCCGTATATATAAACATTAAACAAGGTAGGCAGATTTTTCTGTGTAGCAAAGGTGACAAAAAGCAGATTACAGAGTACCTGACGGCTCAACACAAAAGTTTTATCTCAAATACAGATATTGTTCTGGATCAGTGGACAAAGTTCAAAACCATCGTACAATTTGCGTAAGATGAGTACGTGCCAAGCACGATCATAAGAGATGGAAAAGAGCCACCGTGGTAAAACAACCGAGTTAGACAACTGCTGCGGAAGCAAAGGGAATTTCACAGCAAACATAAACATAGCCAAAGCCTTGCAGACATACAAATATTACGCGAAGCGAAAAGTAGTGTGATGAGGGCTATGCGAGCGGCGTACAATGAATTCGAAAGTAAAGTTCTGTGTACTGACTTGGCAGAAAATACTAAGAAATTTTGGTCTTATGTCAAAGCGGTAGGTGGATCAAAACAAAATGTCCAGACACTCTGTGACCAAAATGGTACTGAAACAGAGGATGACAGACTAAAGGCCGAAATACTTAATGGCTTTTTCAAAAACTGTTTCACAGGGGAAGACTGCACTGTAGTTTCTTCTCTAGATTTCGTACAGATGACAAAATTGTGGATATCGAAATAGATGACGGAGGGATAGAGAAACAATTAAAATCGCTCAAAAGAGGAAAGGCCGCTGGACCTGATGGGATACCAGTTCGATTCTACAGATTACTCGAAGGAACTTGCCCCCCTTCTTGCAGCGGTGTACCGGAGGTCTGTAGAAGAGCGTAGCGTTCCAAAGGATCGGAAAAGGGCACAGGTCATCCCCGTTTTCAAGAAGGAACGTAGAACTGATGTGCAATACTATAGATCCCTATCTCTAACGTCGATCAGTTGTAGAATATTGGAACACATATTATGTTCGAGTATAATGACTTTTCTGGAGACTAGAAATCTATTCTGTAGGAATCAGCATGGGTTTCGAAAAAGACGGTCGTGTGAAACCCAGCTCGCGATATTCGTCCACGAGACTCAAGAGGGCCACAGACACGGGGTCACCGGTAGATGTCGTGTTTCTTGACTTCCGCAAGGCATTCGATACAGTTCCCCACAGTCGTTTAATGAACAAAGTAAGAGCATAAGGACTATCAGACCAATTGTGTGGTTGGATTGAAGAGTTCCTAGATGACAGAACGCAGCATGTCATTCTCAATGGAGTGCAGTCTTCCGAAGTAAGAGTGATTTCAGGTGTGCCACAGGGGAGTGTCGTAGGACCGTTGCTATTCACAATATACATGAATGACCTTGTGGATGACATCGGAGGTTCACTGAGGGTTTTTGCAGATGATGCTGTGGTGTATCGAGAGGTTGTAACAATGGAAAATTGTACTGAAATGCAGGGAGGATCTGCAGCGAATTGACGCATGGTGCAGAGAATGGCAATTGAATCTCAATGTAGACAAGCGTATACATACAAAGATAGATCCCTTATCGTTTAGCTACAAAATAGCAGGTCAGCAACTGGAAGCAGTTAATTCCATAAATTATCTGGTAATACGCATTAGGGGTAATTGAAAATGGAATGATCATATAAAATTGATCGTCGGTAAAGCAGATGCCACACTGAGATTCATTGGAAGAATCCTAAGGAAATGTAATCCGAAAACAAAGGAAGTAGGTTACAGTACGCTGGTTCGCCCACTGCTTGAATACTGCTCAGCAGTGTGGGATCCGTACCAGATGGGGTTGGTAGAGGAGGTAGAGAGGATCCAACGGAGAGCAGCGTGCTTCGTTACAGGATCATTTAGTTATCGCGAATGCGTTACGGAGATGATAGGTAAACTCCAGTGGAAGACTCTGCAGGAGAGACACTCTGTAGCTCGGTATGGTCTTTTGTTAAAGTTTCGAGAACATACCTTCACCGAAGAGTCAAGAAGTATATTGCTCCCTCCTACGTATATATAGCGAAGAGACCGTGAGGATAAAATCAGAGAGTTTAGAGCCAAGCATACCGACAATCCTTCTTTCCACGAACAATACGAGACTGGAATAAAAGGGAGAACCGATAGAGGTACTCAAAGTACGCTCCGCCACACACCGCCAGGTGGCTTGCGGAGTATGGATGTAGATGTAGAGGTAGAACCAAGTCTTTTTATGTGTCCATCAAATGTTTCTCAGAACACTAATATGTCATCTCAATAACAAAGGCATATCGTCCACTTCACGTGACAGAAGATCATCCATCATCCGTACATAAGTTGCTGGTTCATTACACAAACCAAACTGCATTACGTTAAACTTATTGAGGCCGTCAGGTGTGATGAATGCAGTTTTTTCACGTTTAGCCTCATGTACTTTGATTTTCCAGTATCCCCAGTAGATGCCCATTGTGTAACTCTGCAGGCTTTCGTGGCCGTTCTCACTGAACTTAAGATCTTCTGGTTTATAGAGCGCGTGATGTTTATTCTAAAATGTTCGACGTTTCGACCCCTCTGCAGGGATCTTCCGCAGGATCTTTTGGTGTACACTACTGCTAAAACACAGTCAGAGACGAGTGTCGCGTCCACTTATAAAGGGGGAATGTTCTGGCGTTCGCGCTAGAGAAGTGATAGTAACGGTTAAAATTCGTATGGGTACCATTGGTGGGCCATAGTCATAAGCTAATACAGAAGAAAGGGCGTTGCTAGCTCACCTACTGTGGATACCATTGGCAGTCATTGTCATTGGATAGAAAGGCAGGATTGCACACTTATACTGGCCATGGGTAATTTGTTGAAATGCCTGCTACCGCTATTGGTTGGCCGTCATCAGTGGCTAGATTCGAAACGGACGGAGCAAAGGAGTGGGAATGTTTACCCAAAATATTATTGTCCGCCGAGGTGACTTGCAGCGCGTTGTTTATGCCGCTACCACACCGCGGCTGCGTATTTACTTCCTTGATGGCGTGGAACCACGTTGCCGGAAGCCTATAGCCGTCCTCTCTATTGAAATTAGATGCATTCTTAGAAATTTCAACCGCTTCTCGGACCTTTCTTCTATAAATGTTTGCTTCTTTAGCCAGTACACGTATGTTATTAAAATCGATGACAGAGCCACAGTTCTCGTGATGTTCCGCTACTGCCGATTTTGCACTCTGTTTTAGCCGCATGTGCCGTTCGTGTTCCTTAATGCGTTCTTGAACAGTTCTTCCCGTTTCGCCTATATACACTTTGCCGCAGCCACATGACACTTGATAGACGCCTGCATTGTGGAGGTAACCAGGTGCATCCGTTTTCCGTCAGAAAAAGTCTTTTATTTTGTTTTGACTAAAGAAAGATGTCTAATTACCATTTTTCTTTAAAATTCTGCTTATGCGGTCAGTGACCCCAGAAACGAACGGTAACCTAACTGAGTGAGAAAGAGGTTCCTTGTGATTCTTATTAGCGGTATAAATAGTCCGCATAAAGGCCCTGTCGATTGAATAACTATCATACCCGTTTGCCTTCAATGTCCTCTGTAAAAAAATTCTACTCAGATTCTAAGCTGTCGCCATCGCTAATACGGAAGGCACGCGAAGACAGAGTGTTGAGTGCTGCTTGCTTCTGGGCTGGGTGGTGGTGCGAAGTGGCATCCAAATACTTGTTTGTGTTAGTCGGCTTTCTGTGCACTCTGTGACCTAGAGTGTTTTCAGATCATCTGTATACCAGCACATCTAGGAACGGGAGACCGACCTCACTCTCAACCTCCAAGGTGAATTTGATTTTGGGGTGAATTCCATTTAAGGAATTGTGGAACGCATGAAGTTCTTTTTTGCCGTGTGGCCATATAACAAATGTATCGTCCACATAGCGAAGCCAGCAAGAAGGCTTCAAAGGAGCACTACATAACACTTGTTGCTCAAAATGTTCCATAAAAACGTCAGCTGTAACTGGCGGTATGGGTGACCCTATGGCAAGTCCGTCAGCCTGTTCATAGAAGTTCTGGCGCTGCAGTCCGTAACCGCGGGACTGCTACGGTCGCAGGTTCGAATCCTGCCACGGGCATGGGTGTGTGTGATGTCCTTAGGTTAGTTAGGTTTAAGTAGTTCTAAGTTCTAGGGGACTTATGACCTAAGATGTTGAGTCCCATAGTGCTCAGAGTCATTTGAACCATTTTGTTCATAGAATTCACCATTGTATTTAAAATAGCTTGAACTAGGACATAATTCAATTAAGTCACAAACATCTGGATTAACATTCTCTCTTATGATCACCATTTATCTGGTAGTGGGATGTTAGTAAATAACGATGTCACATCGAAACTAACAAGAATGTCACCTGCAGATATCCTCAGCGTGCGTATAATTTCTAAAAAATGTACATTCTGGTGGTGACACGAATTCGAGGTGTTAGATTCTTTGTAATAACCAAACCTAACCTGAGCTAACCTGACTTCACCTGACCTCTCCTGACCGCACCTGACCACACCTGACCACACCTGACCTCACCTGACCTCACCTGACCTGACCTGACCTGACCTGACCTGACCTGACCTGACCTAACCTTACCTAACCTGACCTAACCAAACCAAACCAAATCAAACCAAACCAAACCCAACCCAACCCAGCCCAACCCAACCCGCCCAGCCTAGCCCAGACCAGCCTAGCCTAGCCTAGCCTAGCCTAGCATAATCTAGCCTAACCTAACCTAACCTAACCTAAACTAACCTTGCCTAACCTAGCCTAGCCTACCCTAGCTTAACCTAACCTAACCGAACCTAAACTAATCTAACCTTGCCTAACCTAGCCTAGCATAGCCTAGCCATGCCTAGCCTATCCTAACCTAACCTAAGAAACCAAGCCTGACCTCGCCCAACCTAACCCGACTCAACCAATCCCGACTGGACCCAACCCGAACCAACCCAACCCGACCCGACACAATCTGCCACGACTCATCCTGACCCGAGCCATCCTGATCTGACCTAACCTAACCTAACCCTAAACCTAAACCTAAACCTAACCCTAAACCTGAACATAACCCTAAAACTAAACCTAAACCTAAACCTAAACCTTAACTTAAACTTAAATCTAGACCTAAACCTAAACCTAACTCTAATTGTAACCTGTACCCTAACCCTAACCTACCCTAACGCTAACGTAACATAACCCTAACCTAACATAATCTAACCTAACCTTGCCTAACGTAACCTAACCTAGCTTAGCCTAGCTTAACCATATAGAAGAAATCGTAAGTGCCGTCGAAGCATGGTTGTTTCGTCTTCCAAAGGTGCAGGCCGAAGAGGTAAGGCAAGATGTGTCAAGAGTTCTTCGGAAATCGAAACCTTCGAACAGCAGCATTTCGCGCAGGAAAGGCAATCTCTTATTGAACATAAGAGAAACGAAAGCATCGTTGTAACAAAATCGGATAATGGGAATGCTACTATTGTTTTGGACGGTGTGGATTATCACAGGAAGATGGAACAACTACTAACTGATCCAGTGTATCACAAGTTAAAAAGCGATCCGACGAACAGAATCGTTCGGAAAGGGGAAAACCTGATAACAGATTCCAGACTGGACAGCTCTATTACAAAGAATGTAACACCTCGTATACGTGACTCGCCAAGAATGTACGGACTACCGAAAATACATAAAGAATCGGTTCCCTTGAGGCCTATAGTCAGTGGGATTAACTGGCGGACTTCTTTTTTAGCACGTCATTTAACTGGCAAACTGAGACATCTAGTTGGTAAAAGAAAAACTTTTATAAAAGATTCGAAAGATTTTTTAGAAATTATACGCACACTGAGGATACCTGCAGGTGACATTCTTGTTAGCTTCGATGTGGCATCGTTATTTACTAACATCCCAGTACCAGATACAATGGAGAACATAAGAGAGAATGTTAATCCAGATGTTTGTGACTTAATTGAATTATGTCCTCGTTCAAGCTATTTTAAACACAATGGTGAAGTCTATGAACAGGCTGACGGCCTTGCCATAGGGTCACCCATACCGCCAGTTGCAGCTGACGTTTTTATGGAACATTTTGAGCAACAAGTGTTATGTAGTGCTCCTTTGAAGCCTTCTTGCTGGCTTCGCTATGTGGACGATACATTTGTTATATGGCCACACGGCGAAGAAGAACTTCATGCGTTCCACAATTTCTTAAATCGAATTCACCCCAAAATCAAATTCACCTTGGAGGTTGAGAGTGAGGTCGGTCTCCCGTTCCTAGATGTGTTGGTATACAGAAGATCTGAAAACACTCTATGTCACAGAGTGTACAGAAAGCCGTCTAACACAAACAAGTATTTAGATGCCACTTCGCACCACCACCCAGCCCAGAAGCAAGCAGTACTCAACACTCTGTCTTCGCGTGCCTTCCGTATTAGCGATGGCGACAACTTAGAATTTGAGTAGAATTTTTGAAAGAGGACATTGAATGCAAGAGGGTATGATAGTTATTCAGTCGACAGGGCTTTTAGGCGGAATATTTATACCGCTAATAAGAATCACAAGGAACCTCCTTCTCACTCCGTCAGGTCACCGTTCGTTTCTGGGGCCACTGACTGCATAAGCAGAATTTTAAAGAAAAATGGTATTCAGACATCTTTCTTTAGTCAAAACAAAATAAAAGACTTTTTCTGACGGAAAACGGATGCACCTGGTTACCTCCACAATGCAGGCGTCTATCAAGTGTCATGTGGCTGCGGCAAAGTGTATATAGGCGAAACGGGAAGAAGTGTTAAAGAGCGCATTAAGGAACACGAACGGCACATGCGGCTAAAACAAAGTGCAAAATTGGCAGTAGCGGAACATCACGAGAACTGTGGCTCTGTCATCGATTTTAATAACGTACGTGTACTGGCTAAAGAAGCAAACATTTATAGAAGAAAGGTCCGAGAAGCGGTTGAAATTTCTAAGAATGCATCTAATTTCAATAGAGTGGACGGCTATAGGCTTCCGGCAACGTGGTTCCCCGCCATCAAGGAAGTAAATACGCAGCCGCGGTGTGGTAGCGGCATAAACAACGCGCTGCAAGTCACCTCGGCGGACAATAATATTTTGGGTAAACATTCCCACTCTCTCGCTCCGTCCGTTTCGAAACCACTGATGACGACCAA
Organism: Schistocerca cancellata; assembly: GCF_023864275.1. Taxonomy (NCBI): domain Eukaryota; kingdom Metazoa; phylum Arthropoda; class Insecta; order Orthoptera; family Acrididae; genus Schistocerca; species Schistocerca cancellata. The sequence continues at coordinate 469,754,450 of NC_064633.1, forward strand.
CCAATAGCGGTAGCAGGCATTTCAACCAGTAACCCTTCTCCAGCATTATACTGCCTTTCTACCCAATGACGTTGACCGCCAATGGTATCCACAGGAGATGAGCGAGGTATTCGCTTCTGTATTAGCCTATGACTGCGGCCCACCAATGGTACCCATATGAATTTTAACCAATACTATCACTTCTTCAGCACGAACGCCAGAAAATTCCCCCTTTATAAGTGGACGCGACACTCGACTCTGACAGTGTTCTAGCAGTAGTGTACACCAAAAGATCCTGAGGAAGATCCCAGCAGAGGGGTCGAAACGCCGAACATTTTAGAAGAAACATGACGCGGCCTAATATCAAGAAGATTTTAGCTTTAGATGTCCCTTTTTGAGAAAATCTGATCTACCTTCAGACAATCTAGTGTATCGTCAATTGGTGGAAAAGGGTAAATGACCTTTTTAGTCATCTCATTAAGCTTCCTGTAAACAACATAAAAGCGCCAACTGCCAACCTACTTCCTGACGAGAACCACTGTTTGACGACCAGAGCTCTGCGAATGCTGAAATATGTCATTATTCATCATTTTGTCTATCTCGTCGTGAATTACTCGACGTTTCCTTGCTGACACCCGGTATGCTCTCTGGCTTATTGGTTGATGGTCTCCAGGGCTAATCCGGTGCTTCACCGTCGATTTGTCTAGTTTGCTCTTCACGTGTGCATTGAAGCATTCAAAGAACTCTTGAAGAGTGGCAAGTAGCTCCTTAGTGAGATCTTGTGATAGTCGAGCTAGAAGATCTTGTCTCGTAGCGGTAACACTAATTTCGCCCACAGACTCGGCATGGAAGGCTTCTACGACGCTCAGCCGTTCTTCAATTAACGGCTCAGCGTTTGTTACGCACATGCGTCTTGGAAAGAACTGCGGTTTTCGGCGACATTTAACTAACCACAGTTCACAGATTCCGTTCTTAAACGAGACGACAGAGGCTGGGATGACCAAGTTATTCTTCAGTGGTATGCTTCTCTTACGTTCCAGTACAAGATCCGTGGGTTCATGCATGACATGACACATGACAATTTCCTTTCTAGCACTGACTGCGGGATTGTTTCACTTCATCCAGCACACGTAGTCTCCACACACTCGGATTCTCATCTCCTGTGCACAATATCTCATCTCGTCTAGCATAATCTTCGAGTGACCACAATCTATAATTGCCTGAAAAGCTTTCAAAAAGTCCCATCCGAGAATGACCTCATGACTACACTCGTGTAAGACGATGAATTCTAAAGGCTGTATAGGTTTTACATATTTTCCATCAGCCACTTTCAGCAGAGATGTTTTGTTGCCGACGAATACGGTTTTCTGCAGCTGGCGACGGTACTTCTCCGAAATGACTAAATATGATGCTCCAGAGTCCACAAGAGCTTGGGTAGGTCGGTCGTCCATGAGGATATCGACGTAGTTTCCTAACATTTTTGTAGTGATTGACGGCGGAGGAATTTTTCCCTTTCGGCGGCCTCACGTCCAAGGAAGGTCGCACCCTTTAGTTTTCCAGCTTGCGGGGGCTAGGTGATCAGCTGGAGCTTCTAAACACGGTGGTGGACACCTTGATCGGCGTGCTGGGGAACGTCCTCTCTAGCAGCTAGCTTGCGGCGATGGTGACCTACGTCGCCCTGCACCCACATCTTCTTGTTCATCTCCGTCGTACCGGAGTTGGCGTCAGCTAAGATCAGCGTGCTGTCTTCTGACGCGGGTGCCATTAAATATCTGCCGCCTTTCTAGACAATAGCGCACCACACGTCCCGGTCGACCACAGTGGCAACATAATGGTTGGTTATCCTGGGTCATCGAGACGTCAATCTTCCTTGGTGCCGAAACTGGTTCCTCAAGCGGTATTGTAGAAACGTAATTCCCCAAGAGTCTAGACTCTTTCACGTTTTAAACGGAAATGAAGGACTAGAGATTGGGTTCAATGTCTGTTCCACTTATTTCATTATGTTCTCTTGAAGCGTCTCAGTTTGTTTGCTCGGCGTCCAATCCAAGTGCCTTCTCTCACTATCTGACGAAGAACACTTATGAAATCAGTTGATTCCTCCATCACAGACATCGATACGACGTTTGGAAGCCGTTCGGACTTCTTGCGTGTAATTCTTTTTTGATGCATTGTCTCGATATACTGACACCATTTTACGAAATCGTCTGCTATCGAAACCTCCTTCAGGAGTAGGGCTTGATACATGTCCTCAGCAACATCCTTCTTGAGATATGCAACCTTATCTTCAGCCTTCATTCTATGATCCATTATTTTACACAGCTCCAAGACGTCTTGAACATAGGATGCTGTAGTTTCTCCTGGACGTTGTGCCCTGCACTATAATTTATCTTCAGCCTTGCTTCTGTCGTTGTGGTCGCCGAAATACTTGCGCATTTCCATCTGGAATACTTCCCAGGTTGCGAATTTCCCCTCGTTGTTCTCATACCATTGCTTGGCAGTGCCATCCAAGTAGAAAAATACGTTAGCCAAACACACGGTGTCATCCCATTTGTTAAATTTTACTATACGCTCATATTCCATCAGCCGCTTGTTTTGATCTTGGTCATCGTCACCAGAGAACCCGGAAGGATGTCTCATGCGGTGGCACACAGTTGCTGTCATCGTAACGTTCTCTTCTTCTTCTATCTCCGATAGACTGCAATCTGTTGAATATGGCTCGAACTCGGGTTTCTCGTCACATAAACGGCGGCTCTGTAGTGGCCTGATGGGAGCCACTGTGTCGTCCATAATGTGAGCGATCACAAATTCCAATACCCAGCGCGTTCACCAGAAAATGCCACGTAGCAGAAGGTATAATTAGATGAATGACGAACACTAACTTCTCTTAATGAAGGATTATTCAGCACTTGTACATACAAGAGTGCGGAGCTCGCGTACCATGTCGTTTTTGGAAACCCAGAATCTACTCTGTAGGAATCAACATGGAGTCCGGAAACAGCGATCGTGTGCGACCCAACTCGCTTTATTTGTTTATGAGACCCAGAAAATATTAGATACAGGCTCCCAGGTAGATGTTATTTTCCTTGACTTCCGGAAGGCGTTCGATACAGTTCCGCACTGTCGCCTGATAAACAAAGTAAGAGCCTACGGAATATCGGACCAGCTGTGTGGCTGGATTGAAGATTTTTTAGCAAACAGCAATGGAGATACGTCTACTGACGTTAAAGTAACCTCTGGCGTGCCACAGGGGAGTGTTATGGGACCATTGCTTTTCGCAATATATAAAAATGACCTAGTAGATAGTGTCGGAAGTTCCATGCGGCTTTTCGCGGATGATGCTGTAGTATACAGAGAAGTTGCAGCATTAGAAAATTGTAGCAAAATGCAGGAAGATCTGCAGCGGATAGCCACTTGGTGCAGGGAGTGGCAACTGACCCTTAACATAGACAAATGTAACGTATTGCGAATAATAGAAAGAAGGATCCTTTATTGTATGATTATATGATAGCGGAACAAACACTGATAGCAGTTACTTCTGTAAAATATCTGGGAGTATGCGTGCGGAACGATTTGAAGTGGAATGATCATATAAAATTAATTGTTGGTAAGGCGGGTACCAGGTTGAGATTCTTTGGGAGAGCCCTTAGAAAATGTAGTCCGTCAACAAAACTCGTTCAACCTATACTTGAGTATTGCTCATCAGTGTGGGATATGTACCAGATCGGGTTGACGGAGGAGATAGAGAAGATCCAAAGAAGAGCGGTGCGTTTCGTCACAGGGTTATTTGCTAACCGTCATAGCGTTACGGAGATAATTAGCAAACTCAAGTGGCAGACTCTGCAAGAGAGGCGCTCTGCATCGCGGTGTAGCTTGCTGTCCAGGTTTCGAGAGGGTGCGTTTCTGGATGAGGTATCGAATATATTGCTTCCCCCTACTTATACCACCCGAGGAGATCACGAATGTAAAATTACAGAGATTCGAGCGCGCGCGGATGCTTTCAGACAGTCGCTCTTCCCGCGAACCATACGCGACTGGAACAGAAAAGGGAGGTAATGACAGTGGCACGTTAAGTGCCCTCCGCCACACACCGTTGGGTGGCTTGCGGAGTATAAATGTAGATGTAGATGTGGATGTAGAAGAACACATACAGTATATATACAACTACAGAACATTTCTTGATATTTTTGGATACCTCTAGAATTTACTCGAATCAAATATAGAAATTATAATTGTACAGTCCAGGTGACTTTTGAACTCACGACCCTCATGCAACAGTTTAGTATCATAACCACTACACCAAGGTGCTACTCAGCATCTTCTTCGACAATATAGTCTCATGCGTCACTAACCTATTTTTCAATATTAAAATTAAGGAAACATCAGAAGATGATGGAACGACACAGAAATATGAGTTAAAAGCCAGAATTTGTGCTTGTCTCAAGGGGGGTACTTAATAATTTATAGTTCAAGCAAACGTGGACAAGGAAAGACAGCTTCCAAAAAGATAGACAACCTCAGGATGAATACTGAAGTGAGTGTTATCGCAAACCACATTGCCTCTGAAGTTCAGCATATTGTGGAATTATTAGACCATCAGTAAATATGTTTGTGTGTAAAGGTAAGAATTACTAAACTGAAAATGGATCAAGATTTACCTGCAAACCAGACTTGAGCTAACTGTGTAGGCCCCTGATTCAATGCTCACGATAAAATATGCACTAGAGCCACAATGCCTCATTCGTGTTTACACTTTCATTGGATCTATCTTGTTGAAGCATCTTGTATTAGCATTTTAGCACAACCGTACAATGTGACAGGAATGCCCCATTATCAAGTGAATGGCGACACTCCGGCGCCTGGTATTGCTGTTGGGTGCACACTGTGGGAGCCTCTCCCTGCGTCATGCGCAACCACCAGAATGGTCGTAGTGTTGGATGTCATTCCACTGTACCTGTGGATCGTTGTGTCCCTGCAAACAACCCAACTCAAGGAATGTGACCGGACTGCACGATCTTGCACTGCCGAGTAAATAATAGCTCAGGCCCGTCTAGCAATTGTCGCGTGGGGCCGTTGAGATTCTGAATGGCCCTGGATACTGCCTTCCTGAATACATCTATTTCACAGTCGCATACTAGTCTTGAGGTCTCCACCGACGCGATCAGTAATCCTGCCGTGTCCCTTCGCGTACGGAAGACGTTGGAATCAGTTCCGCACTACCGCCTGATGAACAAAATACGAGCGTACAGAATAAAAAATCAGACCAACTGTGTGACTGGATGGAAGAGTTTCTAGCAAACAAAACATAGCTTATCATTCTGAACGGCGGAAAACCTTCAGAAGTAAAACTAGCTGCGGGCGTGCTCCTAGGGAATGTTATAGGACCGTTACTTTTCACAATATATTTGTATGACCTAGTAGATAACGTCAGAAGTGGCATAAGGCTGTAGCGGATGGCGCTATTGTGTACACGTTGGAAAGACACGTCGGAAAATTGTAACGAAATGTGGGAGGTGCTATAGAGGTTAGAATCTTGGCGCAGTGGGTAGTAATTGATCCTCAACTAAAAAAAAGTTACGTATCAAGAATAAATTGATTGAAATACGCTTCATTCTATGAATACACAATTGCAGAACAATTAATGGCAGCAGTTACTTCCATGGGAAATATCGTAGTATTGTATGAGGAACGACAACTTAAAATTCATCACCGGGAAGGCAGACGCCGGACAGATTCACGAGATGAATTCTCAGGAAATCTTTTCTTTACGAATAGATAGAAATATCATTTACTGTAGGATCACACGGTAGTTGAACAATCAATGAAAGCAGTTACTTAAAAAAAAAATCTGATGCTACGCGTACAGGGTGATTTAATGTGGAACGACAACACTAAATGAAACGGGGATAAGGCAGATGCCAGATTGACTGGACGAATCTTCAAGAAATGTATACCAATAACAAAGAAAGCAGCTTCTGAAACACTCGTTCACCTAATACTCCAGTGTTGTTCGTCAGTTTGGATCCGTAACAAATACAATACTGGCCATTAAAATTGCTACACCAAGAAGAAATGCAGATGATAAACGGGTATTCATTGGGCGAATACATTGTACTAGAACTGACACGTGATTACATTTTCACGTAATTTGGGTGCATAGATCCTGAGAAATCAGTATCCAGAACAACCACCTCTGGCCGTAATAACGGCCTTGATACTCCTGGGGATTGAGTCAAACAGCTAGGATGGCGTGTACAGGTACAGCTGACCATGCAGCTTCAACACGATACCACAGTTCATCAAGAGTAGTGACGGGCGTATTGTGACGAGCCAGTTGCTCGGCCACCATAGACCAGACGTTTCCAGCTGGTGAGAGATCTGGAGAATGTGCTGGCCAGGGCAAAAGTCGAACATTTTCTGTACCCCGAAAGGCCTGTACAGGACCTGCAACATGCGGTCGTGCATTATCCTGCTGAAATGTAGGGTTACGCAGGGATCGAATGAAGGGTAGATCCACGGGTCGTAACACATCCGAAATGTAACGTCCACTGTTCAAAGTGCCGTCAATGCGAAAAAGAGGTGACCGAAAAGTGTAACCAGTGGCACCACATACCATCACGCCGGGTGATACGCCAGTATGACGATGACGAATACACGCTTTTAGTGTGCGTTCACCGCGATGTTTCAAACACGGATGCGACCATTATGATGCTGTAAACAAAACCTGGATTCATCCGAAAAAATGACGTCTTGCCATTCGTGCACTCAGGTTCGTCATTGAGTACACCACCGCAGGCGCTCCTGTCTGTGATGCAGCTTCAAGGGTAACCGCAGCCATGGTCTCAGAGCTGATAGTCCATGCTGCTGCAAACGTCGTCGAATTGTTCGTGCAGATGGTTGTTGTCTTGCAAACGTCCCCATCTGTTGACTCAGGGATCTAGACGTGGCTGCACGATGACGTTATAGCCATGCCAGCCATGCCTGTCATCTCGACTGCTAGTGATACGAGGCCGTTGGGATCCAGCACGGCGTTCCGTATTACCCTCCTGAACCCACCGATTTCATAGTCTGCTAACAGTCATTGGATCTCGACCAACGCGAGCAGCAATGTCGCGATACGATAAACCGCAATCACAATAGGCTACAATCCGACCTTTATCGAAGTTGGAAACGTGATGGTACGCATTCCTCCTCCTTACACGAGGCATCACAACAACGTTTCACCAGGCATGGCCGGTCAACTGCTCTTTCTGTATGAGGAGTCGGTCCACGAGCGTATGTTCCTAATACAGTCAACCAATATATTGCTTCCTCTCAGATACATCTCGCGAAAAGACCATGGAGGTAAAATTAGAGAGTCGACCCCACCTCGAGGCTTATCAGCAATTTTCTTCATACAAGCTATTCGCGACAGAAACAGGAAAAGGGAAAAGTGGCACTGGTATCCTCTACGCACCGAAAGGTAGACGAACGGTAAATCGGTCTATATGCAGTATGTGATCAAAATTATCCGGACACCGGGCTGAAAATGACTTACAAGATCATGGCGCCCTCCATCGTTAACGCTTGAATTAAATATGGTGTTGGCCCATCCTTAGTATTAATGACAGCTTCCACGCTCGCAGGCATATGTTCAATCAGGTGCAGGAAGGTTTCTTGCGGAAAGGCAGCCCATTCTTCACGGAGTGCGGCGCTGTGGAGAGGTATTGATGTCGGTTGGTGAGGCCTGGCGGAATGTCGACGTTCCAAAACATTCGAAAGGTGCTCTATAGGATTTCGGTCAGGACTATGCAGGCCAGTGGAAGAAGAATGGCTAGCTTTGAGGGATGAAGTAGTGAAGGCAGCAGAGGATCATGTAGGTAAAAAGACGAGTGCTAATAGAAATCCTTGGGTAAGAGAAGAAATATTGAATTTAATTGATGAAAGGAGGAAATATAAAAATGCAGTAAATGAAGCAGGCAAAAAGGAATACAAACGTCTCAAAAATGAGATCGACAGAGAGTGCAAAATGGCTAAGCAGGGATGGCTAGAGGACAAATGCAAGGATGTAGAGGCTTATCTCACGAGGGGTAAGATAGATACTGCCTACAGGAAAATTAAAGAGACCTTTGGAGGTAAGAGAACCACTTGTATGAACATCAAGAGCTCAGATGGAAACCCAGTTCTAAGCAAAGAAGGGAAAGCAGAAAGGTGAAAGGAGTATATAGAGGGTCTATACAAGGGCGATGTACTTGAGGACAATATTATCGAAATGGAAGAGGATGTAGATGAAGATGAAATAGGAGATACGATACTGCGTGAAGAGTTTGACAGAGCACTGAAAGACCTGAGTCGAAACAAGGCCCCCGGAGTAGACAACATTCCATTGGAACTACTGACGGCCTTGGGAGAGCCAGTCCTGACAAAACTCTACCATCTGGTGAGCAAGATGTATGAAACAGGCGAAATACCCTCAGACTTCAAGAAGAATATAATAATTCCAATCCCAAAGAAAGCAGGTGTTGACAGATGTGAAAACTACCGAACAATCAGTTTAGTAAGCCACAGCTGCAAAATACTAACACGAATTCTTTACAGACGAATGGAAAAACTAGTAGAAGCCGACCTCGGGGAAGATCAGTTTGGATTCCGCAGAAATACTGGAACGCGTGAGGCAATACTGACATTACGACTTATCTTAGAAGAAAGAATAAGGAAAGGCAAACCTACGTTTCTATCATTTGTAGACATAGAGAAAGCTTTTGACAATGTTGACTGGAACACTCTGTTTCAAATTGCAAAGGTGGCAGGGGTAAAATCCAGGGAGCGAAAGGCTATTTACAATTTGTAAAGAAACCAGACGACAGTTATAAGAGTGGAGGGACATGAAAGGGAAGCAGTGGTTGGGAAGGGAGTAAGACAGGGTTGTAGCCTCTCCCCGATGTTATTCAATCTGTATATTGAGCAAGCGGTAAAGGAAACAAAAGAAAAATTCGTAGTAGATATTAAAATCCGTGGAGAAGAAATAAAAACTTTGAGGTTCGCCGATGACATTGTAATTCTGTCAGAGACAGCAAAGCACTAGGAAGAGCAGTTAAACGGAATGGACAGTGTCTTGAAAGGAGGATATAAGTTGAACATCAACAAAAGCAAAACTAGGATAATGGAATGTAGTCGGATTAAGTCGGGTGATGCTGAGGGAATTAGATTAGGAAATGAGACACTTAAAGTAGTAAAGGAGTTTTGCTATTTGGGGAGCAAAATAACTGATGATGGTAGAAGTAGAGCGGATATAAAATGTAGACTGGCAATGGCAAGGAATGCGTTTCTGAGGAAGAGAAATTTGTTAACATCAAGTATAGATATAAGTGTCAGGAAGTTATTTCTGAAAATATTTGTATGGAGTGTAGCCATGTATGGAAGTGAAACATGGACGGTAAATAGTTTGGACAAGAAGAGAATAGAAGCTTTCGAAATGTGGTGCTGCAGAGAAATGCTGAAGATAAGATGGGTAGATCACATAACTAATGAGGAAGTATTGAATAGTTTTGGGGAGAAGAGACGTTTGTGGCACAACTTGACCAGAAGAAGGTATCGGTTGGTAGGACATGTTCTGAGGCATCAAGGGGTCACCAATTTAGTATTGGAGGGCAGCGTGGAGTTGTAAAAATCGTAGAGGGAGACCAAGAGATGAATACTCTAAGCAGATTCAGAAGGATGTAGGTTGCAGTAGGTACTGGGAGATGAAGAGGCTTGCACAGGATAGAGTAGCATGGAGAGCTGCATCAAACCAGTCTCAGGACAGAAGACCACAACAACAACATTGTCCTGTAACCACTGTGACATAGGCCGTGCATTGTGAACAGATGCTCGATCGTGTTGAAAGATGTAATCGCCTTCCCGTATTTGCCCTTCAACAGTGGGGTGCTTAAAACATCAATGTCGGCCTGTGTTGTGATAGTGCCAAGAAGAACAACAAGGGGTGCAACCCCCTTCCATGAAAAACATGACCACAAGATAACACCGCCGCCTCCGAATTTTAATACTTTCACTACACGCTGGCAGATGACGTTCACCGGGCACTCACCATACCCTCGCCCTGACATCTGATCGCCACATTTTGTACCGTTATTCGTCACTCCACACAACGTTTTCCACTGTTCAGTCGTCTAATGTTTACGCTCCTTACACCGAGCGAGGCGTCGTTTGGCATTTACCAGCGTTATTTGTGGCTTATGAGCAGCCACTCGACCATGAAATCCCAGTTTTCTCACCTCTCGCCTAACTATCATAATACTTGCAGTGGACACTGATGCAGTTTCGAATTCCTGTGTGATGGTCTTGATATATGTCTACCTATTACCCATTACGATCCTCTTCAGCTGTCTGCTGTCTGTCAGTCAACAGACGAGGTCGGCCAGTAGGTTTATCTGCTGTACTTTGCAATATTTCAGGCTTATTCAGCCATCATATTAGGCTCCAGGAAGCTATTCCCAGTGCAGTGGAGATGCAAGAAGCATATAGATGACGCAATGCGGGATGAGGTATCGGTGACAGATGTTAGATTCGGTACAATTCCCGTGAGAAAGATGACCTGCATAATGCTGCTGCTCTGTGATTGGCTGCTGTGTTCGGCGGTAGGGCGCCAAAATGTTAAACTTTTAGTTGCTATTATTAATTAAACCTGTCATCCAAATTACTTCAGTTTTTAAATAAACATCTCTCAGCAGCGAGCTATCAATCAGGCATTTCAAAATTAATAAAATCAAAGTATTACTAAAACAAAAGACTGCCGATGTTACTGCCGATGCACTTCGGTGGCGCTCGGGTCACGCCTTGCTGGCTTGGCGCGCTAAGTGTCTCCGGCAGTCCGGCTCTCCAGTTCTGACCGTTCGAGTAGACAGACATATTGTCTGTTATAGATGTATTTGTTTCATGCAATTTTATTTACTACAGTTCCGACCGTCGCTAGGTACAGACATGTTGTCTGTAATAGTAGTATTTCATTCATGTAATTTTATTCCCCAGTTCTGACGGTTCCAGTAGATAGACAATTTGTCTGTTGCAGGATGTATTTCTTGGTATTTTAGCCAGATATAATGACTGTTGAAAGATATGTTCAATATCTTGTGATCAAGAATAGTTTCTCGTGTCTATATCAATAAAAACGCGAGTGACATCCCAAATGAGTTATAGTTTATTCGTAGCAGCAGTTCCTTGGGAAGTTAATTTCAGCCTCAAGAAAAAGAATCCACGACCTGCTTGCTATTTTCTGCGCTGGGGACATCATCATCATGAAGACAGCAGGTCAGTGAAGTGTACAAGAACTTATGTATTCCACACAGGGCAGTGTTAACAAAAGGCACCTCACGTGTACTGCATGCACAGTACAAACGTGCTCAGTGGCACGTCATCTGCGGTAATGCAGAGGAGATAAAGTAGGATGAAAGTATTAAAACTGTCTGACATTTATTCCTTTTTTCTTGTCGTAACTTGTCCATTCACGCTTGTACTTCACTATCACATCGGAAACAGTGGACCTAGGGATGTTTTGGAGTGTTGAAATCTCGCTTACAGACGTATGACACAAGTGACACCCAATCACCTGCCCACGTTCGAAGTCCGGGAGTTCCGCGGAGGGCTCCGTTCTCCTCTCTCACGATGTCTAATGACTACTGAGGTCGCTGATATGGAGTACCTGGCAGTAAGTGACAGCACAGTACACCTATTATGAGGAACGTGTGTTTTTGTGGGTGTCCGGATGCATTTGATCACATAGTGTAGGCTACCATTTATGCAACCCAACAAGTAATCTTCCCTTTCACACAAGTACAGATTGATTTGGTCCTACAGAGACTGAGCGGTATTACTGATATGCATAATTATTTGGAGATTCAAAGGTTGTTGTTGTTGTGGTCTTCAGTCCTGAGACTGGTTTGATGCAGCTGTCCATGCTACCCTACCCTGTGCAAGCTTCTTCATCTCCCAGTACCTACTGCAACCTACATCCTTCTTAATCAAAGGTATTGATGCCAATTTGAGGTTTGTAGCGTTCAGCCTTAATTACCCTTGATACATATGTAAATCGGAAGACCCAGATTTAAAAAAGGAATTAGTTCCCTATGGACACAATTCCCGCTGTCTGGAGACCGATCGATGGTTACGTGCAGCTGAGACAGCTGACGTCTCTCAGCCGATGGAGAGCCAAGGTGCCGCCCAAGACAATGGCAATTAGGTTGCCGCAAATTAGGAGCAGCGGCGCGCTTCACTCTGACGTAATCGAATGAGGGACGAGGGCGTCGCGGCGACCTGCGACGGCCTGCGGTGGCGTCTCCAGGCTGCGCGCTGGAGCCGCTACTGCTGTGACCCCCCACCCCCCCCGTGGGCCCCACCCCATAGTCAGTCCTCACTGCCGAGGCGCAGCCGTCTCGCCTGTCAACCTACCATTCTCGCTCTCAGAGCAGACATTGTAAGCTACTTATGTAAACCACTAGTTCGCTGGTCTACAGTGGGAGCTATTTCTATTTGTAGGTGTATGCTACACGTCGTAGCCTTATCGATGATAATGGACTGAATCGAACCATGTTAAGTACCGAATTGCATCTACACTTGGCAAATATCTGCGGTTAAGCTACCAACAAAAGAAAATTTTTTTACAATAAAATTTACAGTGTCGCCACCAGCCCAAGCCCTTCCTAACATACAAGAATGGCTGAACTGGAATTAATTCAAATTGGAATTCAATGGAAACAAATGAAGTAGCAGGACACACAGTATTATCCTTTACGGCATATTTATTCGTTAATAAAGATTTTTCAAACAGCGTGCACGTCCTACTGGTACACTTAGCTGGTGCCTGAACATGAACTACATTAATCATTTTCGATAAGTGAAATTATATTGTACAATTTAACTGTTGTGATTAATGGAAAAGGTGAGGAAGGGGAAACTGGAAACATCCTCTCAATCATTTAATCTAGATTCACACGACAGAGAAAGAACACAGGAATAACCGACCACCTTTACAAACATGCACTAATTTGCAAAGAGGTTTATTTCCGTTGCAAGATTTGGTCAGCGTATGTACATGAGGTGAGAAGCCGTGCGCCCACGTGCAAAGAACGCAATTCACCACGTGGTGAATTGGGTCACACATTTAAGGTTTCAAAGCAGAATTTAAGTGAAAAGCACAAATACAAGAAGCGTTTCATTTCTTAGGGAACGACTATAAAACGAATTTGTCACTACAACGGAAAACTAAATCACCATGGCAGAAAACCTTCCGATGATTCAAGGTACACGTGGTCCGCTAAGAATTAAACCATTACAAAAGTTCGTCTTAATTCACGAAAATCCGATGTTTCAACGAATTTATCCCGCACAAAACAGATTAAATTAGCACTGGAAAAACCTATCGGTATGCAGTAGGAAGCGGAAACGTACATGGTTTACCAAACCCGTAGTACAATACGAACACAAGCATATACTATCACCAAGAAACCACAAAAATAGAAAAAATAAAATAAAACCACTCACGCAAAACACACAATTAGTCTCACGTTGGCACCAGATATAAGTTCACTAGCTGTTCCTAATCATGTTCAATAGTGGATGCTCTACACGACGATGTCCCAAAGGAACAAACCCAATTTCCTCCACAACTATTTTTAAACACGATCATGACCTATTATTAACCAATTGTACCACAGTCCGAGCAGAAATTCGTAAGGTTTCACTTAGGCTGAACGACTTAAATATTCCAACGAATTTAACATAGGAAAATCGCGATTAACACTACCTCCTACTTTGTCATTAGTACTAGAAGCCTTAGGAGCTACGAACCGTACTCACCAACAGCCTGGAGAAGAGTGCCTGCTTTGCACAAAGCTCCTAGCAACCCCTGGCTGAGACGGAAGCGTCCAGAGGGATCTTTTCCGCCACCAACCTGACAAACACACAAATCTCGGGACAAAAGGGATGAACCTCGGATGAACCTCTTTGCTCAGGTAAGCAATTCTAAGTTGGTGAGCCTGTGAACACTGCCAAACGACAGGCACTCATCTTCTGCTCCTAGCAGACGACCACCAACTAGCTTCCACCACAAAATAAGCCCGAAAAGATACGTAAAACACCCATTCACTCACATTCAACCACACATAAGGTAACATAACGGTGGGGCATGATAAATATGGCTCATAATTTCACGTAGAACATAAAATTAGAAAACAATACATTGAAATACTAGTGCAAGGCACCATTTGCTTGCATTTTACGTTGGATGTACAGTGAATTACTTTCAGTTCCACTCCTCAGTCTTTCTGGGAAAGTTAATAAGCAAAATCGCAATTACGCAGTGGATCAAATGAGACGTAACTGAATCATATGAGGCAAACATGTATGAAAAGACATGACAGAGACTTTTCAACATTACATTACGTTTCATTTAATCACAAGAGCCTTACTCCATGAATCCAGTGGGAAGGAGACGCTGGAATGACGACGGGGGTCAAAGATGGACATTTTATCCAAACACAGTAAATATAATGAGTTTATAGTACGAAAGACTACTGTATAACAAGTACGATGCTCATTATAAAAATTACCTGGAACATAAATTATAATATAATCTTCACTGCAGTAGAAGTAAACTGCCTACCATGTGGGTCCGTCTTAGACTCCATCACAATATTTACACATATATTTGCGCAACATTCATTCAAACGTCGACAGATAACCTGGGAAAATATTACTTGTTTTTGAATAATGAATAACGAACGACTGTTAATTTAAACGAATAAAAACACTTATTTACTACGAGTAAAAAGTAATTTGCTACTCGAAAAAGATTTATTGCTCCAATCCTTTGTCAGTCATACCACAGACGTTTTTTGTTATTATTAGATGAGTTAAACATAGCAATTTTGTTTCTAATAATTCGGCAAGTAGATTAATTCAGTTTATTGGATCGGGATAGAAGATGGAGTAGAGGGAAAGGTGTAAATATGGACACCCTCTTTTGTTTTTGACTTAAAGGTACCTTCTTTCGTAAAAATTCTACATTTTATACACGGTGTTCAAAAAGTCTCTCCGTAATTCCTTATTATAGTTAGCCGCGTGTGCCGTATGCCGCAGTGAATATACCGAAATGAAACTCAGTGAAATTATTTATTATTAATTTATTTAATATTAATTTTTAATTACAAATGTTCACATTAAATGTTGAAAGTGTCCCCCCTGTTGTTGAATACACAATTCAATTGGTCTAATCATGTTTTCAATCACAATCTGTAACATTTCTTCTGTAACAGAAGCAGTAAAAGTGGATATTCCAGTTCTCATTTCATCGATGGATTTTGGACGGTTTTTATAAACAGTTACTTCCACTCCACCCCAGAAGAAAAAGTCACGTGGTGTTATGTCAGGCGATCGTGGAGGCCTAAGTCTCTGTGAAATTATGTTATCAGCGAAAACATCAACAAGCAGTGACACTGACGAGCGAGGTTGCACCATCTTGTTGAAAATAACCGTTTAGTATTTCACTTAACAGAAGTTCTCCTATGATTGGGTTCAGTATATCACTGCAGTATCGTTGCGCGTTTACTGTTACGTTGAAAAACCCATGCAGGCGAACAATCATACGACACGTGCGGCTAACAATCATACGGCACAGCCGAGAGACTTTTTGAACACCCCGTACCTTCAATTACAACTATAACAAGTCTAAGAAATGATGAGAGACGAAACAATGATTACTGTCCACTATTTCTATTCGAAAATAAGCTTGTAAAATTGAACTAAAAGAAAAGTGGTGCAAATATGGACATCCACAAAAAGGCGCAAGAAATCTTTTCGAAGATTTTAATGAAATACGTTAAAACAATACAAAATAGTAGCGTAGCCTAGAAAAAGCAACTTTCTTACATTTATGCATGAAATCTGAAATTGTTTACAGTAATCGGAATCGTAAGCATCTTCATCAACACCAGCACAATGTAAGTGTGCTCACTTTTGGCACATAACACATTTAATCCTCACCTCTCCTCTCCTGTCTAGAGAGAACTTTTCATCACAAAAGATGCAACTTGCATCGCTTGAGTAGGGTGGATCCCCATCGTTCATGTTGTTGTTGTGGTCTTCAGTCCTGAGACTGGTTTGATGCAGCTCTCCATGCTACTCTATCCTGTGCAAGCTTCTTCATCTCCCAGTACCTACTGCAACCTACATCCTTCTGAATCTGCTTAGTGTATTCATCTCTTGGTCTCCCCCTACGATTTTTACCCTCCACGCTGCCCTCCAATACTAAATTGGTGATCCCTTGATGCCTCAGAACATGTCCTACTAACCGATCCCTTCTTCTGGTCAAGTTGTGCCACAAACTTCTCTTCTCCCCAATCCTATTCAATACTTCCTCATTAGTTATGTGATGTACCCATCTAATCTTCAGCATTCTTCTGTAGCACCACATTTCGAAAGCTTCTATTCTCTTCTTGTCCAAACTATTTACCGTCCATGTTTCACTTCCATACATGGCTACACTCCATACAAATACTTTCAGAAATGACTTCCTGACACTTAAATCTATACTCGATGTTAACAAATTTCTCTTCTTCAGAAACGCTTTCCTTGCCATTGCCAGTCTACATTTTATATCCTCTCTACTTCGACCATCATCAGTTATTTTGCTCCCCAAATAGCAAAACTCCTTTACTACTTTAAGTGTCTCATTTCCTAATCTAATTCCCTCAGCATCACCCGACTTAATTCGACTACATTCCATTATCCTCGTTTTGCTTTTGTTGATGTTCATCTTATATCCTCCTTTCAAGACACTGTCCATTCCGTTCAACTGCACTTCCAGGTCCTTTGCTGTCTCTGACAGAATTACAATGTCATCGGCGAACCTCAAGGTTTTTATTTCTTCTCCATGGATTTTAATACCTACACCGAATTTTTCTTTTGTTTCCTTTACTGCTTGCTCGATATACAGATTGAATAACATCGGGGAGAGGCTACAACCCTGTCTTACTCCCTTCCCAACCACTGCTTCCCTTTCATGTCCCTCGACTCTTATAACTGCCATCTGGTTTCTGTACAAATTGTAAATAGCCTTTCGCTCCCTGTATTTTACCCCTGCCATCTTTAGAATTTGAAAGAGAGTATTCCAGTCAACATTGTCAAAAGCTTTCTCTAAGTCTACAAATGCTAGAAATGTAGGTTTGCCTTTCCTTAATCTTTCTTCTAAGATAAGTCGTAAGGTCAGTATTGCCTCACGTGTTCCAGTATTTCTACGGAATCCAAACTGATCTTCCCCGAGGTCAGCTTCTACTAGTTTTTCCTTTCGTCTGTAAAGAATTCGTGTTAGTATTTTGCAGCTGTGACTTATTAAACTGATTGTTCGGTAATTTTCACATCTGTCAACACCTGCTTTCTTTGGGATTGGAATTATTATATTCTTCTTGAAGTCTGAGGGTATTTCGCCTGTTTCATACATCTTGCTCACCAGATGGTAGAGTTTTGTCAGGACTGGCTCTCCCAAGGCCGTCAGTAGTTCCAATGGAATGTTGTCTACTCCGGGGGCCTTGTTTCGACTCAGGTCTTTCAGTGCTCTGTCAAACTCTTCACGCAGTATCGTATCTCCCGTTTCATCTTCATCTACATCCTCTTCCATTTCCATAATATTGTCCTCAAGTACATCGCCCTTGTATAGACCCTCTATATACTCCTTCCACCTTTCTGCTTTCCCCTCTTTGCTTAGAACTGGGTTTCCATCTGAGCTCTTGATGTTCATACAAGTGGTTCTCTTATCTCCAAAGGTCGTTCATATCAATCTCATTAATTTTTTATCATAGTGTGGGGCCATAGTAATAATACAGGGTGATTCAAAAAGAATACCACAACTTTAGGAATTTAAAACTCTGCAACGACAAAAGGCAGAGCTAACCACTATCTGTCGGCGAATTAAGGGAGCTATAAAGTTTCATTTAGTTGTACATTTGTTCGCTTGAAGCGCTGTTGACTAGGCGTCAGCGTCAGTTGATGATAAGATGGCGACCGCTCAACAGAAAGCTTTTTGTGTTATGGAGTACGGCAGAAGTGAATCGACGACAGTTGTTCAGCGTGCATTTCGAACGAAGTATGTTGTTAAACCTCCTGATAGGTGGAGTATTAAACGTTGGTATAAACAGTTTACAGAGAATGGATGTTTGTGCAAAGGGAAAAGTTCTGGACGGCCGAGAACGAGTGATGAAAATGTAGCACGCATCCAGCAAGCATTTGTTCGCAGCCCAGGAAAATCGACTCGCCGAGCTAGCAGAGAGCTGCAAATTCCACAATCAACTGTATGGAGAGTCCTATGAAAAAGGTTAGTTATGAAACCTTATCGTCTGAAATTGGTTCAAGCACTGTCTGCAGCTGATAAGATTAAAAGAATCGATTTCTGTGATTTTATCCTTGCTCAAATGGAAACAGATGAATCTTTCGTTTCAAAGATTGTGTTTAGTGATGGAGCAACTTTACACACTAACGGGAAAGTCAGCCGTCACAATATCTGTATATGGGGCACTGAGAATCCGCGGGAAACAACAAAGTATGAACGTGACTCGCCTAAGGTGAACATTTTCTGTGCCATTTCAGCCAATAAAGTTTTTGGTCCCTTTTTCTTCGAAGGTGCTACTGTAACTGGACTACAGAATCTGCAGATGTTAGAGAATTGGCTGTTCCCTCAGCTCGAACAAGAAGCACAACAATTCATATTTCAGCAGGATGGAGCGCCACCACATTGGCACTTATCTGTCCGTAACTACCTGAACGTCAACTACCCGAGGTGATGGATCGGCCGTCAGGCAGCCCGTGACAGAGCACTTCATCACTGGCCTCCAAGAAGCCCTGATCTTACCCCCTGTGATTTTTTCTTATGGGGGTATGTTAAGGATATGGTGTTTCGGCCACCTCTCCCAGCCACCATTGATGATTTGAAACGAGAAATAACAGCAGCTATCCAAACTGTTACGCCTGATATGCTACAGAGAGTGGAACGAGTTGGAGTATCGGGTTGATATTGCTCGAGTGTCTGGAGGGGGCCATATTGAACATCTCTGAACTTGTTTTTGAGTGAAAGAAAACCTTTTTAAATACTCTTTGTAATGATGTATAACAGAAGTTTATATTATGTTTCTTTCATTAAATACACATATTTAAAGTTGTGGTATTCTTTTTGAATCACCCTGTATATTTATATGAAGACAGTAACTGTTCTCGAAAGAACAGATACCATCGAGGTATGTCAGCAACACCTGTCGGCAGCCGAGGGTTTCAATTAATTATCATTCATAATATATTTCTTTAAAGTCAGTACCGCCATTGGACTGTTTTTTTATTTGCAGTGTTACATTTACAAGATCATCATTTCGGCTTTACAATGCCATTATCAAGTGTTTTTATGTTATACAGTGCCTAAGATGGCATACTGTCGTATTTAAAATACACTATTAGACACATCGTCTAAGGGTCAAGATGGTATACCCAGTGATGAAACAAAGCAGTAGGCTTTTGCCAGAAATATTGATTCCTTAGACAATGTGTCTAATAGTGTACTTTAAATACGGCAGTATGCCATCTTAGGCACTGTACAACATTAAAACACTTAATAATGGCATTGTAAAGCCGAAATGATGATCGTGTAAATGTAACATCGCAAATAAAAAACCGTCCAATGGCGGTACTAACTTTAAAGAAATGCATAATTAAATGCAACATTTAATTGTTACGTAATTAATTAAATAAAGGGGACAGGGAACGTACTTTCTTGCTAGTAACAAAAACACATAGAACCATGTAGGCACGGAAGACATAAAAGAAGAAGACAAGAGAAGACGATGAAATCTTTTCTTATAGACTACGATACAGAGACAATAGTAATTACATTTTTCTGAGCACGTATAGCGTCTCCATTGTAGTCACATATCGATGAAGTGATTTACATAACTTTTTTTAAGAAGCGATGCTATAATAGCTAGAGATTGATGTGGCAGTACATCAGGATAGCTCAAAGAAAAAGCATATCATGTCTATGGTCCAGAGATAGCAAGTGATTCAAATATATTAGGTCTGTCTTCAACTGTGGAGCAAGTTTTTCCTGCAACCAACTCAGCAGCTATGAAATCAGAGTCGGTAAAGATGTAGCTGTTCATAGGGTATAACTCAGTTACTTTGAATCAGTTTATTGCTATCTCAGCTGATTAGGCACGAAGGTATTCTTGGCCAAAAATATCCATGGCATCCTAAGATGTGGGAGGACACCCATTGTGATGCAACCATACTCGCACTGCATCGCTGTAGTACGTTTTCAGAGGTCCCATGAACGTCTTATATAGAAGCTGCAGTTTGTAGGTGCAACGTGGAGTAAGTGAGATGATAGTCACGTAGTGTTCTTTGGGCAAGTCAATCACATCTGAATTTCGAACGTGGCTATAATGACCAAGTTTACTCAATGAAGTGAACGAACCATTCGGTGGACAAATGGTCTCTACCAATTGCACCAGGGGGCAACCTCTCATTAGAGCTTGGGACATGCTTGTTCTAGGGAACGTTATCGTTATCGGGACATAATGTCTCGAAGCGCTCAAGCATGCGATAACTGTGATTGTAGCCCCTCTTTCAGCAGACGTTAGAGCTGCAGTTTGTTTCTTCGCTTTCATCCCCATCACCTTTGGAATTTTGCTTTGGACAATGGATTGGCCTGTCTCGTCCACGTTATTCATCCACGTTATACACTCGGTCAGTTGGATAAGAGTGTTTGTTGAAAGCGTCGGCCAATAAATCAGACCCTCACATTCTCTTTATTGAAGCTTAAGACTCGGGCATTGGAAGTTCAAGGTTTGCGAACTGACAGATGATCCTTGTGTCTCTCAGGTCAGCCCAAGCTCGTCCTGCTTCTCCTTCTCTGAAAGGATTTGTCAAACTATTTCTCTGGGTAAGTAAAAGTGCTATTTTTCCTAGATCCGCCAAATGGCACCCAAAGAATGTTTGCTCCATATCAAGGGGATAAAAAACTAGCTGTTTTTCGAAGGCTTGCCGAAGTGGCCGAGCGGTTCTAGGCGCTACAGTCTGGAGCCGCGCAACCGCTGCGGTCGCAGGTTCGAATCCTGCCTCGGGCATGGATGTGTGTGTTGTCCTTAGGTTAGTTAGGTTTAAGTAGTTCTAAGTTCTAGGGGACTGATAACCTCAGAAGTTAAGTTCCATAGTGGTCAGAGCCATTTGAACCACTTTGCCACTGTTCACTGCTGTCGTCTATCTACAACAGGCACCATTTTCAGTCCTGGTCGACAGACTGCAGCACTTCCCATACGCTATTTGTGAGTGGTGCCTGTAATTTCACCTATGCTCATTTCTACTTCTTTTCATCAAATGAATTAAAATTTTTATCAAGGCCGGGACATGAATCCATGTCTCCTGCATATTGGGTACTGCACCTAACACGGAATACCTTAGTTGAATGCCCTTCCTGACACAAACTTCAAATCACACCTCAGCTCATCTTGATTTGTGTTACGGAGGGAATTCGACTCTGGTATTTCGTGCATCTGTGTTAGTTAAAATGCGATGGTGGTGTAGTGGATAGCATATCTACTCAATCAGCAGGAGACCTGAGTTCAGGTCGTGGCCTTGGTACAAAATTTAATTCATTATCGCAGCCTACATTCTTATAGAACATGAAGTTGAGACTCAGTATGTCTCCAGGAAAACGTAATTAAATCAGATAAATAATTCAGTTTCACTTGTTCGTTATTGTGGCACGTTAAGAAACACTTCCCCAATAACTTGTTTGTACATGCATGTCCGCAGTCCTGCCCACTGAAATCTCCACGCCACTGTATGTCTCACTCCACCAGAGGAGCGAAAGAAAATTGCTTAACTACCCAGACTGAGTAGGTAGAAGTTGAAAAGCACCAGCGAACAGGGTAAATCTTTCTAAATAAAAGGCAATGTCCTGACTGACTGACTGACAGACTCATCATTGCCCAGCGCAAACCGTTAAGAACAGGAACTTAAGATATAGAGAGGGTGTTGATCTTATACTGTAGGCGCCATTTAAGGAGGGACTTTTCGAAAGTCCATCCCTGAGGGGGTGCAACAGGGCACGAAACTTTTTTTTTCAATACAGAGTACGCCATAAAAATGGGCTCCATCGCGATTTCGATATTGTCGTTCGATTTCAGTTACGAATACGTTGCAGTATGATCTTTGCCCAACAGATGTTAGTACATTAGTCTCGGCATAGGGAAAACAAGATGGCTGGAGCATGACTGACATTCGAGCAACGAAAATGTATTATGGAGTGGTTTCTCTAGTTTGACAATGCCGCTGAAGAGGAACGTCAGTGGAGGCGGGAGTCTGAAACAGAGCCGCCAACCCACCTAACAATTAAACGCATCATGGACAAATATTGATTGCTTGGAACGATTTGTGATACTGACAAATGAAGATCAGGAAGACAGCATACAGCTACAAGTACTGCTTCGTAGGATCTCTTGTTGAAAACGTTTGTTAATTCTCCACAGAAGTCTGCATCGCAATGTGCACTTGAAGTTGGGGTTAGTAGTACAAGTGTACGAAGAATTCTGAAAGCTGCAAAATGGAAAGTTTACATTCCAAAATTACCGCACGCAAGTAATGATGACGATCCTGATCGCGGAATGCAATTTGGCGAATGGTATCAACAAATGGTAACTGTTGACGAACAATTTGTGATGAAGCTAGTGTGGAGTGACGAGGCACAGTTTAAAGTTAATGGAACCGTGAATCGGCATGAAATCTTCATATTTATGTGGATAAAGCGGTCAAACTGCCAGGGGTTCATGTGTTCTGTGGACTATCATCTAGAGGCGTAGTAGGATCCTTTACCTTTGATGCTATTGTCACTGGAGAAGTGTACCTGGAAATGTTACGTACATCAATTTTGCCAAGTATAAGTGCGCTTTATAATGCCGATGAAGAGTTCTTCTACTAACAGGAAGGGGTGCCACCACCTAGCCGTAGAGCTTTCGTGGATGAGAATTTTCCAGGACATTGGATTGGACGAAGAGGGCACATTGAGTTCCCTTCACGGTCGACATATCTAAGATCTATGGACTTTCGCTTGTGGGGAAGTGTGAAATATAACGTCTATCGTCGTAAGCCACGCACGCTGAAGGAACTCCGGTAGCAGATCTCCACTGTAACACTGACTGACGTAGTTGCGGCGACCGCTCATCGTTCTGTCATGTGTATAGTAGCCAACGGTAAACATTTTAAACATTTACAGTGATCATATGCTAAAATGAAGGTCGTACAATATGTGTGATTAATAATTAAATGCAAAATAAACACGTACTCACCTCGGTACAGTACAGTACAGTTCAGAGGGAACTGACAGAGAATCTCACAACACTCGAGGGTGGAATGTTCGGTGTGTGTGAGGAAATATGTGTGAGAGCCTTCCCCAGCACCGTCATCCTGGAAGTGACATCAGGCAATAGCGGCCGGGTGTCGCCACTGGATGATGATGACATCGTTAGTTCTGATTTTCTTCTTTACTCAGCTCCTGCAGAGCGTAGCCGAAGATGTAATATTGCCCAGCTTCACGCTTCGGAGGCGCTGGCTAGCTTCTTCCGCTTCTTCAGTGTCCCGAATAAGCACCTTTTCACTCTGAACACGCCTTCTTGTGAACCGTTGTATGTAATTTAGGCTGATGTTCGTTTCCTCTGTTGTGCTGTTCAGCGATGTTAATTTCTTTCTCCCTACTTTCTGTTTCTTGCAAGTACCACTCCATTTAATTTCTCTAGCGTACTATGTAATATTCCTTGTTGCCAGAGAAACATACAAAACGTCTTAAACCACCAATCGTTCCATTTCTGCCGGCTATTTCCGAATACTTAGGAATAACAGAATTGTGCAAGCTAGGTTTCCGTCCTTCGCAACTTTTACTTTATTTGCTACACATTTTCTGATTGCAACATTGCTTCTTAGGATCTTAAATTTACAAGACTTTCTGCCAATTTTTCTTGTGGTACAGAAAACGACATGGCTGACATTTATTACTGACACTAAACTCAACAAACGACAAGGGAGCAAAGTATAATGACGTTGAGGGCACTTACATAACCTTCTCAAGAACACTTCTTTAATGAGATTTTCACTCTGCAGTTGAGTTTGCACTGTTATTGAACCTCCTGTTAGATTAGAACTGACGCAAGTAAAGTTATGAGGAGGGATCGTGAGTCGAGCTTGGGTAACTCAGATGGACGCTGGCGCGGTACCTCAGCGTGTACCGTCAGAGCGTTTGTTGCCCTCCACGATAGATCAGCGTGATCGGTCAGAGGGTTAGCTACTCTCTGTAATAAAAAACTGAGTGAATGGATCAACGACAAATTTGGGCAGGTATCATGGGACGTCCGCCCCGAACAAATGCAACGAACAATAACGAACAAAATGATATAAAAATCAAAAAGGCGAAGGTCCTGAGTTCGTCTGGCGCATCAGTAATTTGGGCGGGTGTCATGGGGCGTCTGGCCCGAACAAATGCAACAAGCAATAACAAACCAAATGATATCATAATCAAATAGTTGGTAGAGCACTTGCCTGCGCAAGGCAAAGGTCCTGAGTTCTTGTCTCCGTCCGGCGCAAAGTTTTAATCTACCAGGAAGTTTCATAACTCTTCTTTTAGAATATGATGTCTCTTCCTGAATGGACACTTGCTGATGTCTACTTCTACATTTGCATACATACCCCTAAAGCCACTGTAAGGCGCGTGGGGGAGGGTACCCTGTGCCACTAGCGGCTTATTCCATTCCTGAACCTGGCCGCGAAAGGTGAAGGTCCAGAGTTTGAGGCTCGGTCCGGCACTCAGTTTTAATCAGCCAGGAAGTTTCAATTCCATTCCTGTTCCACTCGCAAACAGAGCGAGGGAGAAGTTACTGTCTATACGCCTCTGTACGAACCCTGACTCCTCTTATCTTCGTGGTCTTTACGCCAAATGTACTTTGGCTGCAGTAGAGTCGTTCTGCCGTAAACTTCGA
The DNA here is from genome assembly GCF_023864275.1 of Schistocerca cancellata. Classification (NCBI taxonomy): domain Eukaryota; kingdom Metazoa; phylum Arthropoda; class Insecta; order Orthoptera; family Acrididae; genus Schistocerca; species Schistocerca cancellata. The sequence continues at coordinate 469,779,460 of NC_064633.1, forward strand.
ATGCCGTTTCTCTAAATTTTCTCAGTTGTGTTCAGCGAAAAGAACGTCTTCCATAGTCCAGGGACACTTGAGCCCTTGCAGCATTCCATGAATACTCTCGTGTTGTTCGAACCTTCTGATAACAATTGAAGCAGCCTGTCACTGAATTCCTTCGATGTCTTCATTTAATCCTACCTGCTTCGGATCCGGAACACTCGAGCTGCATTCGAAAATGGGTCGTACTGGTGTTTCACACTTGGTCTCCTTTACACATGAACCACATTTTTCTAAAATTATCTCAATTAATCTGAGTCGACTACTTACCATGACTTTCCATTTCATATCGGTTCGCCACGTTACGCCTAGATATTTACTCGACATAACTATGTAATGTAGCACGTCAATAATGCTTTTAAAATTATAGGATTCTTTTTTCTACTCACCTGCATTAATTTTCGCTTTTCTACATTTAGAGGAAGCTATCTTTCATCCCAACAAATAGAAATTTTAGTGTAAGCCATCCTGTATCGTCCTACAGTCACTCAACGACGATGCCTTCTATACACCACAGCCTCTTTAGCAAACAGCCGCAGACTGTTTCTCACCTGTCCGTAATATCATTTATGTACATAGAAAGTTACAGTGGTTATGGGGCTCTCTGACGAACCACGAACTCTCTCCGTCGAGGGCACCGTGCTGGGTTCTTACAAAGTCTTAGAGCTACTCACATGTCTGGAAACTTATTCGGTAAGCTCGTACATTCGTTAACAGTTTGCGTGAGGTACCATATCAGACGCTTTCAGGAAATCCAGGAACATGAAACATACCTGTTGCCCTTTACCCATGGTTCGCTGGATTGCTGCATTTCCTGTCCTTTCTAAATCTTATACCTGGTATTTACTGGATTAAGGAAAACGTGAAAGTGAAGTCACACCAATATAACTTTCTTTTTACACAACCTGTTCATTTAAAAATATATAAACTGTGTTTTACAGAAAGTTTTCTTTAATAAAATGAACAAATCTGCAAAATTATTTTTACTTTAAACATTAAACTGAATAAGCTAGTAAACTTTGCAAAATAAATCTGAAGTGCTGTATTGCAAAACAGCAAACAATATGTCAATGATTACTAGACGGGCCGACATGCAGCACACACGTTATCAGGTTCAAATGTTCAACTGTGTGTGAAATCTTATGGGACTTAACTGCTAAGGTCATCAATCCCTAAACTTACACACTACTTAACCTAAACCATCCTAAGGACGAACACACACACCCATGCCCGAGGGAGGACTCGAAACCTGCAGTTATCAGGTGAAAGACCACTATTTACTACCGCGCTGGACACAGTGTATTTTATTAAATGCCCCTCTGCAACACATGAAAACTATATAAGCACCATTGATGACAATAGTGATTCAATTACTCGAAACAGATGACTTAATTCTTAATCTGCCTCCTGTATGTTGAAAGGTTCAGGGTAAAGATGTGCACCTGTGCTTAAAGGTTAAACAGATTAGCAAACAAAATGACAATGTTAAGGCTTACTTCAAAGCAACCAACATCTTAATTTCAACCGGCTACCAAGGTGCGACTGGATCCCAACCCGTCCCTTCTGACCATTTTATTTTCATTAAATCCCAGGTGACAGTTGGCTGTTAATATTTTCAAAGTTAAATTTATTGTCAGGTATTAAGACCGATCTGAAGGAACGACTTACAACATTACTTGTGAACACTTACTACAAGAGAACTCACTCGGCGGAACAACAAGATCCAGCTCAAATACACCAATAATGACCTCGTCTTTCAAACACAGAAACGAACAGCTTAGTACAACCGGTTGTTCAGATTACAACTAATGACTGAGAAATGCAATAACAGTCAAAGAATTGAACCGGCTAAGAACTAAATCTAACCACAAGTTCCCTCTTTTGTTTAACGGCAACCTGTGCCTTAGTGCAATGGTTCCGGCTGTATTTACGACCAAGAACTGAATAATTAGAACATTAATGATCGGGTACAAGCCAGAAAGGAAAGGCAATATAATAACGGGACAAATTTTCAAACGATTGCTAGTGTTTTAGTACAATACTACTGCCTATATTTACGACCAAAGAGCCGACCGAGTAAAGCTATGAGGGTCGGGTATAAAACAGAAAATAATGAGGGCGGGTAGAAAATGAAACAAATAACTACAGGGATTACAGAATGTTACTCCCCTTTATAAGCAAGCAGTTCCATGGATTCACGGTGCGTCGCAGCGGTTACTGACACCTCCCTCAGATTTAGTTATAAGTTGGCACAGTGGGTAGGCCTTGAAAAACTGAACACAGATCAATCGAGAAAACAGGAAGACGTTGTGTGTAACTATGAAAAAATAAGCAAAATATACAATCTGAGTAGTCCATGTGCAAGATAGGTAACATCATGGACAGTGTAAGCTCAGAGGCGCCGTGGTCCCCTGGTTAGCGTGAGCAGCTGCGACACGAGAGGTCCGTGGTTCGAGTTCTCCCTCGAGCAGAACGTTGAAAGTTTTACTTTCAATTTATGTGACAAACTCTTATGTTTTCATCACTTTTTTGGGAGTGATTATCACATCCACAAAAAACATATTCCGGCAAGGTGGAAGAATCTTTTTAACCATTCCCTAAGTGTACAAGTTAGGTGGGTCGTCAACATATTCATGTCATGTGACGCACATGCCGACACCAGTGTCGTATAGAATATATCAGACGTGTTATCCTGTGGAGGAATCGGTTGACCTATGACCTTGCGATCAAATGTTTTCGGTTCCCATTGGAGAGGCACGTCCTTTCGTCTACTAATCGCACGGTTTTGCGGTGCGGTCTCAAAACACAGACACTAAACGTATTACAGTGAACAGAGACATCAATGAACGAACGGGCAGATCATAACTTTGCGAAAATAAACTTTTTACTCGAGGAAAAATTTGAACAACTGATCTCTCGTTTCGCAGCTGCTCACGCTAACCACGGGACCACGGCGCTATTGAGCTCAGAGTTTTCTTGATGTGGCCTATGTTGCGCATGGACTACTCAGTTTGTATATTTTGCTTATTTTTTCATAGTTCCACAAAACTTCTTCCTGTGTTCTCGATTGATCTGTGTTGAGTTTTTCAAGGCCTGTCCACTGTGACAACTTATAACTAAATCAGATGGGGGCGCGATGGCTAGGTTCCCTTGTGAGTGGTGCTGGTAAAAGCCAGGTAGAAGAGGGCAGCCAGGCCACGAGCGGCCGTCCGACACGAATGTTGCCAACCAGCCAACGGGATGTCGGCCTGCTGCTTGTATTTGACGCTGACCCCCGTGAAGTAGGCGTACACTGGTATCTTCGAGTGCGCAGGCCTTCCTTGCGCAGCTCGTGGTTTCGGCCGCTCGGACCTCGAGACCACCTCATGTCTCAACACTACCGCCAGTCCCCTCTTGGGTCAACGAATCCGTATATAAATCGCCAAGCAAAGACCTTATAAGGACACAGGCAAATGCCGGGATGGTTCCTTCGACAGGGCATCTCCCCCCCCCCCCCCACACACACAAATCAACCCCCCAACACCCTCTGAGGACACAACCCACAGATGCCAACGCTTCCTCATAGATACTAGCATTGGGGCCGCAAGAGGTATAGTCTATACAAAACCTGAGCCATTGGCGACAGAAGTCAGAAACTCAACGGCGCCAGTGCTCAGAATCAGTGATGATCTGTGGGCAGAAGCTCTTCCGCTTCAATGAAATTTACTATCTTCGAACTGAGATTATGTTCAGGATTTCTGCAGTGAACCAATTTTACTGACATTGGTCAGTAATTTAGTGGGTGCTTTCTCTTACCCCTACTGTAAGGGCTGAACAAGGGAAGAATACTATAAATCAACTTGACGAATACAAATAGATCTGAGGAAAATTTCCTTTCGAAGGTCTTACAGTCCAAAATGGGTACGCCATTCAGCAAAAATCGCTTGAGCAACGAGGAAATCACTTCACCAACGCACCAGGTTAAAGATACCAGTTAGGTAAAACAGGGTGTTCTGCTGCGAGAAGACCTAAAGTTGCTTCTGTACAACCTCGCTCGACAGCAATCTTCGCCATTCAAGGCCCTTCGTAAGCGACCGGAGGTGTGATAATCGCATGGGTAGAGATCAGGACTATAGGGCTGGCCTCCGAGATCGACAGGCTTGTTGCATCGCGTTGCTACCATTACGGAGCATGGTGTACCATTCCACAACGGTGATATTCGACAGATATGCTGTCCCATACACATTCTTCGATGGATATCTACCAGAGTTTGACTTTCGGTAGCCGACAAAAGAATAACAGCACGTTGCTCCTGTTGTATTTGGTAACGATGTCGCCACAGTTAATGTTTTCACATTGACCCTAATGTATGTGGTTCAAAATGGCTCTAACCACTATTGGATTTAACATCTGAGGCCATCAGTCCCCTAGACTTAGAACTATTTAAACCTAAGTAACCTAAGGACATCATATACACCCATGCCCGAAGCAGGATTCGAACCTGCGACCGTAGCAGCAGCTTGGTTCCGGACTAGTGTCTAGAACCGCTCGGCCACAGCGGCCGGTCCTATTCGTGTGAAAGACAAGAATACCATATCAACCCCTGCCGCGGCTGGAACTGCACGGACTTTGTTGGCCCTCAGAAAGTGGTGAAGTTCACAACACGAATTTGTTGCCTCCCATGCATGCGACGAATGTGGTCTTCTGATTTGAATTGTCCTCTGGTTTTTCCAGACGTTTGCTTTCGGCTGCAAAGCTGCTCACGCAGCGAGGAGATGTGGCCATCTTGCCGTGACGCTCCGCTGAATCTTTCATCTTCATGTTCCTGGTCTTTCTGGCATGGAACTCCCGCGATATCGTGGAGTGCTGCGGATGGGAAGTCTCTTGGTAGATGCAGTACAGAGCCAGGCGGAGGGCGAAAATCTGCAGAGGTTGGAGTTTCTTTATTTGTTCTTCGGCTGTCTTCTCCCAGAAGACGGTGGTGAGCTCAATGACAGGGCAGAGCTGCGCCTTGTACAGTCTTACAAAGAGACGTGGAGAAAGCATGGGTCGGGTTCGACAGCGGATAGAGGTTGCGTAACCGATTTCGGAGCTTGAATTTCACTTCCTGAATGAGCTGGCGCCAGGTAAGAGTAATCCCTTGCCTACACATCGATGCTTACGCTCCGCGTCTGAGAGGCGCTTCTTCGTTTATATGCTGCAACAACGCCCTTGAAAGGAATCTTTTTATTCGCCACTTGTGTATGCAAAACTTGCCCCACTTTTTTCCGATCACTTGAGACTTGGCGCTAGGCGCGGGCGTCAGTGACGTAGCATACTTCTGTAAAACCGAATACTATCCGGACCTGTCGATTTCTTTCTTTTATAACACCCCAACGACCCCCTTAAAGTCAATTAAGACTGAATATCATAATATCAAGTAGGGAAGGATTATCTTGACAAATACGACATCTTTGCCGATAAGCTAACACCAGGAAGTTTTGATAACAACATTATACATCACTGAGAGTTTTTGTTATGAGAAGAGGACGAAGAAACCGCAGATTCAATTAATGGACAAATATCCAACTGATAATTGCAATTAATATCTTGAAAGCTAAGTAGAAGGTGATGTTAGTCAGAGATAACTTTTATGTGTAAGAGAGTTGTAAGCGCAACGAAGAAATTCAATGCGCCTACAATACTCTTTCACAGAAGAAGTCGCTTGCTGGCTCTCGTCCTGTAAAGACAATTCTTGTCTTAATTATTGAGAGTACGGAACGCGACGAGATTGTTTTGCGTTCAGAAGTGTTTCTTGCGTGACGTGATTCACGAACTTCGGAAACTGATTTTCTAAGCAGACACAGTAACTGATAGACGCGTTTAACCGTGCATAACGGGTTAATTGAACTTTATTGAAGAAACTAGTGAATGTTGGACTTGACTTTAAAATAGTTGGAACTAAAAGAAGAGTGGATAGTATATCAAAGGACTACACTCAATTAGTCTCGAGTACGACACAATTACACGACTTCACGAAGATAATACAATTACGCTGAAGAGTGAAGTGATCGTATTAGTCAAGAAACTTAATTTTAATACAACTGACTTTATCAACCAGTTGCATGTGTGTGTGGTGCGAAAGTTATAAATTAGTTAGTGGCCAAGGAACAATAAACTGTTCGTTCCAAGAGAAATATGAAGCGTGGACTACATTATAAAGTGATTTAATCAATGATAGTTAACCAACGACTGTTCAGCAGGGACAGTTTAATCTGAATATCAAAATACCTACTTAATTAATTGAAAAAAGAACTTTTGAACATTTTTTTTAAACATTACGGCGTAGGTTCACTCAGACGTGATCAAAGAGTATCTGTGGATCTCCCTTCATACAGGTTCAACAACTCCATAGCAACGAGCCAACAACGTACGAGAAGACTGATAATTACAATGTTTCCTCGCGATTGGTGGTGTATACGATGCGGATGAGATAAGATTTAACAACTACTGCATATCCGGGCAATGAATCATTCAATCTTAAATCAGAAGAAGCATCCATCGTACGAGTTTGAATTTCTGTCTCCCGTTCACCAACGGGGGCCTATATCATCGCGCATCGTGTCTCAACTTCACTGCGAGAGCTGTGGCAGTAGCAGCTCTACGGCGTCGACAGTACCAGCACGCGGTTGGAGTGCAAGGACGCCACACTTTCCAACTCTTTCAGTTGCTCCTCTACTCCAGGACTTCCTATTACTGTGTCCTCCATACGGGGGTATTAACGACCGTCAAACGATGGTGTTTTTTACTTTTATTTTAAAGGAACACACCGCCATCTGACAGTATTATTGTTTACTTAAGTACAACCCAGGTTTCGTCCTTTTATGCCATTTTCTAACATTTGATTTTATGTCCTTCAGGTATATTGTAGAACGTTTAATATGCTGTCAAGCTCAAAGTTGGCCACGTTCATATGATCCTCCTGTGTGAATCAGTTCTTAAATTTCGTTTTGCTCTCTTGTATTACCTCACCAGACCGGGCTACGAGTGTCTGGGTAGAGGCCTGAGATCCGCTTAACCGTAACACGTAGTGAAACATGGTTACTTAGGGAAAGGCACGATTCGGTGTGGACGGTGCCTTACTCACTTACCGTTGGCTGGAAAGTTTTTTTTTAATCACGTACACTTTATTTGGAACCAATAGCAATAAGGTTGAAAATAAGGAACAATTATCAAATTTGACTGTTAAGACACGTTGTATAATAAAATTTTTAAGAAAGTTGCACTCACGGCTGAAGGCCTTATTGATCAGAAATTCGAATTATTTGTCGGATGAAGGCACCATTAGTAATAACTCAGAAAAACAATTTCACGGCTGAAGGCCTGGATAGCAAATTCTTAAGAACGGTTAAACTTCTCCAAGAGATACTAAAATACATTTTTTAAAAGGACAGTCATCAAAATTTCACTATTAAGGGGCTCCGGAAAGGCTCAAAATCATGAAAAGTTCAATTTTTACTTTTTTGCGTTTTCTGAATCTGCAGACTATTACCTTTTAATAGATATATAATTTATTCAATTCCGAAGACTACAACTATATTTAAATTTTTTTTTTGAAATGTGTTCTACATGGGCGTGACCCACTGTGGCGCTGTTAAACTGCTGTCAAATGGTGTTATTATTAACGTCCGTGTTCATCAGGTACATTTTAGTGATGTGAGATAAAGTATGTGTTGTGGCTAACCTGTGATGGTTCAATATATATCGCTGGTGTGATTGTCGGCGACTGAAAGCTTCGTACAAAAACAAAAACTCAGTGATGGTAAAGGGTTGGATGGGAAGGGAAGGTTAACTGACAGTGTAATTGACAAAATACAGAACTATTATGGAATGTCTATTAGGAAAAATACACAAAGTGTCGACGAAATGAAGAAGGCTGTTTGGGCTCTTTTTTTTCATACTTCTTCAACCGATGAAAATCCCCAACATAGCTTGTGTCCCAAAGAAGAAGACAGTTGGTGTAAATATAACAAAGGATTGCTAACTGGTGAAGTGTACACTCATAAGCATAGTCTGCCTCATGCAATAATGGAGGTGATAAAACCTATTTTCAGAGACTTAGCAGCACCTGAACTGTTGAAAAAGTGTATTCACGGAAAAACTCAAAACCCCAATGAAAGTGTAAATAGTGTTATATGGTCGAGAATCCCCAAGACTGTATTTGTTGGAATAGAAACACTTCACTTTGGTGTGTATGATGCTGTTGCGACTTTCAATGATGGCAACATTGTAAGGTGCAAGGTATTTAGAAATATGGGAATGAAGATAGGTTCTAACATGGAGCGATGCTTGCTTTAGACAAGGAACGCCTTCGGGCTGCAGACAGGGCTGTAAAGAGTCTAGAAATACAAGCAAGAGTAAACAGGAGGAGGAACAAGAGGAAGCTGGAGGACGAGTTTGCAGAGGATGAAGATAATCCATCCTATGGACCTGGAATGCACTAAACAGTTAACCCAATCTTTGTCGCTCGATTCCCAAAACTTTTATTTTCTCATACTAATTAAATGTTTTCTAAGGATTTTCCAAACATATTTGTTTCAAACTTTCAGTAAATGTTACACAGTACATTCTGCATAATTTAACACAGCCTTTTTCCAAAAAACTGTATATTTTTGAATATATAAATAAAAATTTGCAAAAAAATGTTGTGAATTTTCATTACAATTGAAAAAAAAAAATCATCTTTAATAACTGAACTAAAATTTTGTAAAATCCCTGTGTTAAGTTGTAGCCCATATTCCAATAAATAATCTGTAAAATGTTCAACTTCCTACCTCAAATACTTTGTGAGGAAAGACGTAATTTATAAGCGTTATTTTAACATTGCAAGTATAGGGCGTTCCGGAGCCCCTTAAGAGAAAATAACCAATTTAAATTCTAAAGAGAAGTTGCATTCATGGCTGAAGGCCTTATTGACAAGAAATTCATATTACTTGTCGGCTGAACCCCCAATAGTAATAACTCAAAATTAAAACTTTATTTTAAAAAAAATCATCAGAGAAGTGGGACTCAGAAAGTGCTCCAAGGATCAGCCTGAGGAAGTCGCTCAACTTCGTAACCGATGAGACAGGCAGCCAAGAGTTGTATTCACGTAACCGGATGGCAACTAAACACTAGTGACAGTTTAAACGTAGACCAACACTCTTCCGAAATCTATCTAATGTCTGAGAACCAATACTACGATGGAATAACCCTGGCAAGGCGGAACCGGCGGACAGCACTGCGTCTTCAGAATGCGGTATTTAGAACGTCCAGAAGCAGGAGGAACCACTACAACCAAAGTAGTCCAAAAGAAACAGCATATCTGGACCACAATCAAGGAGGCTGTCGGACTACATGTCTAACCGGACAGCAGCGGCAAGGCGAGGAAAGGTACACTCCGCAAAAATACGCTAACATCCAGGGCAGGTTACTGCGGCGCTAGCGGCCACTGGGCAGAAAAATACCGCTGGTTGAACTTCACTGACAAGCACACGGAATTCAATGATTAATAACAAGAAGCAGAGGACAGCTAAGTAATTTCGCCAAGTCCAAACACTCCACTCATTCCTCTTCGTCTCAGTGACCCTGCAAGAAGCAACATGCGAACCAATGGCGTGATCTCAAAATAGTGGAGGTTTCAGTACTGGGCTAATGCTCTCTCAACTGAAACGTCCTGGGTCCGGTGGACAACGAGGTTGTCGCCCTCGCAACTACAGCCCTCGATCTGGCAGTGGCAGCGTGCTGCCAGCAGTCCCAGCTTGTCTTCGCGCTGCCACTCACGGGCAAACAACGCTAGCAAACATAGCGGCGCCAGTAAATACTAGAGGAAAACGAGACGCCACTATCCCTATTACACGATGCCAACCTACCAACGACACAATGTGAGACGCAGCACGGCTCATGTAGGACCAGAATTCTCTCGGGTTCTTGGCACGATCTTTTGATAAAATGTGGCAGTGTTATTTATTGTACGCGTTGCGCATTGATCTTTTTACAAATACAAAAATTTCTACTGATTTTGCATGATGTCATTTTCGCGTTCATTTTTGAACCGAGAGTGCCATAGCCTCAGCATCCTTAGAAATTTCCCAGTTTTGTGCTTTCTGTCCTGAATCCACTTAGTCGACACATAATTCCCAACAGAATGATTTACAATCCACTTAAACTTCACCCGTCATTCCTCTACGACCAACATACTGGAACTAAATGTTGTCCATTTATTCTCGTTGTGTAAAGCTAACAGCTGCTTACTTACTAGCAAAAATTTTATCCTAGCGTTGTTCTTTTATCCACTAACTTCAGTACCATCGTTGTTGTGATGAAGTCTTTGTCAATAATTTTTGTGTCGATACTGACACCGTCGATATGGTGAAGCCTGGGTGAGGCTACGATGTCTAATATAATTCCAACGTGTGTGAGCCGTCGTACTAGCAGCTGAACACCATCGGAAAACTTGTTCAAAAGCACTTCACAAGAACGCGTGTCCGTTCCACCTGTAACGAATCCATAGGCGCCCCGATCAATGCTCGGTAGATTACAGTCGTCTGCAACTAATATTGCAGTATCTGCATTTTTCCGACTTACTTATTGTACACTTGAACGGTTCTAAAACTGTAGTGGCTGAATAGGGTGGCTGGTTAAAGCATCCGCTGGCAGAGAAGTTTTCTGCAGAAGATTGCCGGCCAGAGTGGCCGAGCGGCACTATGCGACCGCTACGGTCGGAGGTTCGAATCCTGCCTCGGGCATGGATGTGTTGTAAGTAGGCTGTTTATGTTTTTTATTGGCAACGTTACATAGCACTCTGTATGAAAATCACTGGCTGTGCTGTGTGCAGTATGTGGCTAGTTTGCATTGTTGTCTGCCATTGTTGTCATGAACTGCTATAGCTGGATGCGAACAGCGCGTAGCGTTGGGCACTTGGAGGTGAGCCGCCAGCAGTGGTGGATGTGGGGAGAGAGATGGCGGAGTTTTGTAATACTGGATGTCAATTATGAATATTAAGGTAAATACATTGTTTGTTCTCTATTAATATCTTTCATTTGCTAACTATCCCTATCAGTATTTAGTGCCTTCTGTAGTTTGAATCTTTTATTTAGCTGGCAGTAGTGGCGCTCGCTGTATTGCAGTAGTTCCAGTAATGAAGATTTTTGTGAGGTAAGTTATTTGTGAAAGGTATAGTGTAATGTTACTCAGGGCCATTCTTTTGCAGGGATTTTTGATAGTCAGATTGCGTTGCGCTAAAATTATTGTGTGTCAGGTTAAGCACAGTCGTGTATAAATTGTTCTAAGGGGACGTTTCATATGGCGACCCTGCCAGGATTCTTAAGTTTGACAAAGCATACTAGAAATGTGAAGTGAAAAGTTTTATGGCAAAGACAAAGTTAAAAGCAGATTATCTTTCAATAAACGGTTTTACATGTGAAATGTGGTGTAAACCTTTACTCTTCCTAGTACGCAGAGTTTCAACTTCAACGCAATTATCATGTGGTATACGTCGGATTCTGTAAGGTCCATTGTAAACTAGAAAGAATTTGTGACTCAAGTGTTTCTTCTTATGTGACAATGAATGAGCTTTAATGAGAACTTTCTGACTAATATATAATTTCTTTGCATTTGCTTTACCGTGTAGTTTTCTCCTTTTGTCTGCTGCAGATTTTATATTTTTAAGAGCCAAATCAATTATGTCTTTGTGTCGAAGTTTACGTGTATTCGGGAAAGGTACAAGCTCTCTGATTCTGTTCGGAGGTTCTACATTCTTCAGTACAAGAGTAGGTGGTAAAGCAGTGGAATCATGAGGCATTTCATTCAGCACATTTTGAAATAAGTGTAAATATCTGTCCCAATTCTGATGCTTTCTGTGACAATAAAGTCTGCAAAGCTTATTGATTTCTTTCATAATCCGTTCAGACGGGTTACAATGTGGTGAATACAATGAAATAAAAACAGGTTTGATTTTATGATTCCGAAGCATGCGTGACCAAACAGCAGATCTGAATTGCGGTCCGTTATCTGAAATGACTTTACTAACGTGTCCAACTTCACGTAAGAAATTTTTAACAAAGGCGTTGGATACAGACCGTCCAGTGGCTTTACGTAACGGAGTGAAAGAAACAAATTTTGAAGTAAGTTCAACAGCGACTAGAACGTACGCAAATCCATTAGATGTTCTGACAAGCGGTCCCAAGAGATCAACCGCAGCAAATTCTTTTAATTTAGAAGGAATGATAGGAAACAGCGGAGCACGATGGGAGACAGTAGATGGTTTCGCCTTTTGACAAAGTTTACAAATAGACAAGACTCTTCGAATTCTCTTTTCCATATTGTTAAAATAACAGGTCGTTCGAAGAATATGATAACATTTTCGTGGACCAAAATGTGCGTAGCTGAAATGAATGTACCAAATGAGCTTATTAACAAAATCGTCTGGAATGCAAAGTACCCATAGCTTGTCATCAACAGTGCAGCGTTTGAACAGTATGTTGTTTCTAACCAGGTAATAATGCCGAATCTGAGTGTGTGTCTTTTCATGCCATTTACTTTTGATGACTTTCCAGATCGGATCTTTATCTTGTTCATGAGCAATGTCCTTTAAAGATGTGGTGATGAAGTTTTCAAAGGCGACTTTCTGAATGTAAAGAATACTGAAATTTTTCTCAAGGTTGCCTTCTGTGTTACTTTTCTCAAGCCCAGCCGGTGCGCGTGACAGCGCGTCCGCAACAATGTTCTCCTTGCCGGGAATGTAGACTATTGTGAAGCGGAATTCTTGCAGAAACAATGCCCAACGTTTTAACCTGTCATGATTTAATTTTGAAGACATAAGAAATTGTAATGCACGATGATCACTGTATACTTTTACGTGCTTACCAGAAAGAAAGAAACGGAATTTGTTAAATGCCCAAACGATAGCTAAAGCTTCTAATTCAGTAACGGAATAATTTTTTTCAGATTTTGTTAGCACTCGGCTAGCAAAACCAATGGTTTTCTGAACAGTAGTGTCATTTTCTATAGCTTCTTGAAATAAGTGGGCACCAAGACCGACTTTAGAAGAATCCGTGCTAAGGCAGAAATCTTGTGACAGATCTGGATGAGCTAGTATTGGCGCGTGAAGTAACGCTTCTTTCAAAGAATTGAATTCCAACTGTGCTTGTTCGTCCCAGTTCCAAATAGTACTTTTTCCAGTGAGAGAACAAAGTTTTGGTGTAACTAGAATATGCATATTCAGAAAACGACGATAAAAATTTACGAGACCTAGAAAACTACGGACTTGTTTTTTTGTGGATGGAACTGGAATGGCTCTGATTGCTTCTAACTTTTCAGGATCCGGCTGAATGCCTTCAGAAGAAATAATATGTCCCAAAAAACTTCACCTTTGACCTACCGAATTCAGACTTTTCCAAGTTAACTGTAATTCCAGATTCTGCAAAAATACGTAACAAACTGTTGAGGATGCGGTTATGTTGTTCCCATGAAGCTTCTGCTATTAGAATATCGTCCACATATAAGGTGATGTGACGTTTTAAGAACTCAGGTAATATGGAATTTAACCCGCGAATGAATGCTGCCGAAGAAATGTTCAAACCAAAAGGAAGTTTCCGAAACTGATAACAAACGCCGAAACAAAGGAAAGCTGTGTATTTTCTGCATTCTGGATGAAGTTCGATCTGATAAAAGCTGGATCTGAGATCAATGGAAGACAACACTTTTACACCATTAAAATTTTGAAGAAGTTCTTCCATCGTCTGCGGCCTGTCTGTTTCAGGAATAATGATAGTATTGATTTGTCTCGAATCTAAGACTAGTCTGATCGATCCATTTTTCTTCTCAACAACATGTAACGGATTGTTGTATGAGCTTACTGCAGGCTCAATAATGCCCTCGTCAAGCATAGATTGTATTTCTGTTCTAACACGGTCCCTATAATGTGCTGGAATTACGTATGGTCTAACACAAAATTTAGTATGCTCACGAACACGAAATTGGTATTGAAATCCCTTGATTGTTCCTGTTTTGTGAGTAAAAACTGTGGAATGTGCTTGTAAAATCTCAAAAAGGTCCTGCCTATCAGTGTCATTACAATTCTCAATTGTTTGAATTTTATTCTGAATTAACTCATTAATTTCAAATATGCCGTTGATGTCATCCCTGTCAGTACTTGCAGAGTGATTGTTTGTGTCTAGTTCCGTAGAAAATTCCGAACTGTTATCTAACAGAAGGTAAAGCCGATTAATTTCCTCATCATGGTTTGAGAGCCAGTCTTCAAATTTCAAAGCTATTGACTTACCTTCTTTCTCTAAACTTATTTCAGCATCGTTAAAGCTTAAGATTGCTTTGTATTCATTCAAAAAGTCTACTCCCAGTATAATTTCCGTCGACAATAATGGAACAATAAGAAAGTTCATAGAGAAGCTGTGGCTTTGACAAAAGAATTCTAAGTTGGTTTGTTGGCGTACATCTACACTTTTTCCAAAGATTGCACCTTGTAATTTAATCTTACGTAACGGAAGTGTGGGGCAATCGTTCGATTTGTTGCATTTGCTAAAAGCTGTTTCACTAATTACTGAAATGGGACTGCCAGAGTCAAGTACTGCCGTAAATTTTACGTCATTTACAGTAATGTGAATCACAGGATATGCAATGTTGTTATGTTTTACGTCGTGTTCCTGGAGTAAGATGTCCCTAATGTCTTCCATTTTTACGTAATTACTAGCTACGGCAGCTCCGTCGTCAGTTTCATAAGTACGTATTGTGGCTGCCAGTGGTGTGAGTCATTGCCTATTGTCTCTTTGTTGGCGCGCGTCGTTATTGGGATTTGGAGACCTAACTTCTACAAATTCACGTTGACCAGAGGGCCCAGCTCTGTTAGAAACCCGCCAGTTCTGATGAAATTCACGTCTGTCGTTTTGTCGGTAGTTTACATAGTTTCTTTCTTGTCTGTCACGTGGTGGAGGATTTCTCCCTGAGTCGTAACTGCGTGCTGGACCGTTGCGTCTAAAGTTATTCTGTCTCCCTTGATAATAATTGTTTTGGTTCCCATATTGTCTGTTTCTCTGATTGTCTCTGTGATAGTCATTACTGCGGAGAGGTGATCTTTCCCTGTAATTATTACTACTCTGCCAACGGTTGTCATACGGGTGGTGTCTATTTTGGTCACGATTTGTGTGGTGAGAATAGCCTTGTCGCGTCCAGTTATCGTTTCTGTCGTCACGGAATTGTGACGGATGTGACCTGTAGTGATTGTTTTCCTGTTTTCGCATCCCACGACTGTCTGTGTCAATTTCTAATTCTTGTAACAGTCCCTGAAAAGCTTCAATGTCGTCTTTGCAACGTCCTGCTAAAATAATATGTCGTAAATTTTCAGGCAGTTTGATTAAGCAAATGCGGATGAGTTCTGAGGGGCTGTATGGGTTTGACAGGTACTGATTCTTGTGCAACATGTCTTCAAAATATTTGACAAGACTGGAAAATTCAGATTGTTCAAAGTGTTTCATCATCATGATGCTATGTTTTACGCGATCTTGTGTAGCTTGTGACCAATATGCTGAGAGGAAGGCGTGGTAAAATTCTCCTTCACTGTGACAATCGTGAATGACCGATCGCATTCTTACAGCTGGTTCATTCTCCAAGTAGCCACACATAAATTCTAACCTGTGCTCCAATGACCAGTTGGGAGGAAAACAATGAGAGAATTGATGGAGCCACGCTTGTGGATGAATGTCGTTGGCAGAATTCTTAAATGTTTTGAATTTACGTGTAGTAATGAACAGCTTATAATCAAAATCATCGTGTCGGCGAGTAGCATATCGGTCATTGTTACGTCGTGTCGGCGGTTCCATCTCAAAATTCGGTGTACCTTGCCAATTTCTTTCATAATTACCGAAATGCCCTGTGTTATTATTTTGTGGCTTTTCCGTATTTCTAAGTTCCTCTTCCCGTGTTGGAGCGCGAGTGTCCTCTGAAATATGTAATTCTTGTATCACCTGTGTCAACTGATCTTGTACTTCCCGGATTTCTCTTTTGTACTGTGTATTGATTTGATTTTGATTTTGTCTGAATTTTCTAATTTGTTCATACTCTTCTGTGTCAGTGAAGGCTACGGGTCTTGTGTCATTCAGATCATCATCTACCTTTGTAGATAAGTTACTGACCTGATCCGAAAGTTCAGCTACTTTCTCCGATAGTGAACACATTTCCTCAGTGTGTTTTTCTGAACCAAGTTTCAGAGTGTCCATTTGTGTTGAAATCGAATCTACTGTGTTCTTTAAGTTTTCCTGAGTTTTTGCCAGTTGCGTAACCGAATCGGTAGATGCAACTGAGTCAATTTTAGCCCACAAGGTCACATGATTTTCATGAACAATGGTTTGCAGCTCTTTTATGGCTGCTTCGTGATTCTGTAATGCATTTTCATGCCGCGAAAAAATAGGTTGGAAATGCTCACAAATTTGTGTTTTTACGTCATTACAGACTTTCTGACATTTCGATTCTATTTTATGTAACTCAGTAGTTAAATCTTCACGTGTTTGTTCAAGCATATGTTCCACTGAGTCTAACTTTTGAAGCTTTTGTTCCATTGTGTCTAACTTTTGAAGATTTTGTTCCACTGCGTCTATGCGTGACAATTTACAATGTTGCTTTTGCGGTGTATCTGTTTTATATCTGCACAGTTTTTTCTGAATTCTTCTATAAAGTGAGACATGTTTTAGTGGTGACTTTTGTGCTATTGCTACAAGGAGGCAGCCTTTTCCGTAGGACAACAATACGTTACAGCAAAGTACTTTCTTCATCACGGCAATAAGCGTAATAAGTATGATATCTATACGCAAAGCATTCCACTTTTGTGTATCATGAGGTAAGTACATTGACTTCTGCAGAACTTAGCTTTCGGAGGACAATAACTACGACACTTCCCAGAGATTATCTTAGAGCAAGACGCACATTTAGCGCTACTGGACACGTATTTGAGTGATTAATTTTGTACTTAAAACATTTATTTTTAAAGATTTTTGAATTACAAAGAAAGTTTTTCGTGATACATCTCATTCCATTGCTGTAATCTGTCACACCTGAGGGTATAATTACAATAAACCTCAGGGGGGTACACGCCTACTTTGTGTACCATGTGTTTGGCAAGCACAAGGAGCCCTAGCTAATATGGTATTTGCTTATACAATTTAACACATCGGTACCATATTTCTCTAACACATAAATTACACAGCTATCTGATCATTTAACAGAGAAACAAACATCTCGTGTATAAATTGTTCTAAGGGGACGTTTCAGTGTGTGCTGTCCTTATGTTAGCTGGGTTTAAGTAGGTATAACATCTAAGGGACTGATGACCTCAGAAGTTATGTCCCATAGTACTCAGAGCCTTTTGAAACATTTGCAGAAGATTTTCCGCTGTCTCTGAACTGTAGAGCCATATTTAAGACTGTAACCTCATTAACAGCGTTTCTAGATTTGTAAAATTTCAAGCAATGAATCAGTAGAGGTGAACTAATTCTCCTGAACTACCTTGAGCGAACAGATTCTTAATATCCTCCAAATAATGCATTTATAAATGAAATGCTGAGCGGCGTGTAGAATAGAAATGAAATAAATATGTGACTGCACTCATAGCATTTCACCAAGTGTGACAAACAATTTATTTAGTAAATTGTAGCCACTTGTTGAGGACATTTTTATTTTATCCTACATATAACGGCTTCACTACCAATAAAGGAGTAATAAACAAGAAATTACCAGCTCTTCATGGTGAAGTAATATGACTACCAGCTCTTTCGTCGATTTTCTTTTCATTTAAATGACCTTGAAAACTGTACGTTTTTGTATGGATTGCCATGCAGGTACTCCTCCTTACAGATCCATCAAATTACATGCCCATTCTCAGTCCCTCCCCTCTCTAGTCTCCAGCCAATAAAAATATCCAAGATGGCAGAACTAGCTCAAAAAATGGCTCTGAGCACTATGGGACTTAACATTTGAGGTCATCAGTCCCCTAGTACTTAGAACTACTTATACCTAACTAACCTAAGAACATCACACACATCCATGCCCGAGGCAGGATTTGAACCTGCGACTGTAGCAGCAGCGCGTTTCGAGGCTGAAGCGCCTACAACCGCTTGGGCACAGCACCCGGCTAGAACTAGCTCAATTATGCTTTATGCCCCACTATCCTCTCCCACTTCCAAAACAATCACAGAAAATTATTTAAATGATACAACCAGTCGTTATACGTTTTCAGTGCATAAAAATTAAGTAAACAGAAGCGCAGGGAAGTTAAGGCGAAATGACTGCACGAAAAACGTGAAGAAATCAAAAAAGGAGTGATTTCGCAGGCACTGACTCAGCATATAGAAAATTCAAAAAAAGTTTCAGTGAAACTAAAAACAAGGGCAGTAACACTAAGAGTGCAATGGGAAGTCCACTACGAAATGCAGATCAGAGAGCGGGTTTCTTGAATGCCTCTCTGAGGGGGAGGACTCGTCTGATGACATGCCGCAAGAAGAAACAAGAGTCAAAAGGGATGGGATAGGGGATGCAGTGTTAGAATGAGAATTTAGAAGAGTTTCGGAGGACATAAGATAATATAATGTGAAAGGGAAAGATAATATCCCATCGGAATTTCTAAAACCACCGGGGTAAGTGGCAGCAAAATGGCCATTCATGTCCGGATGTAGAATGTATGAGACTGGTGATACACCGCAAGACTTTCGGGTGAAACATCATCTACACAACTCTGAAGGTAGCAAGACTTTACAAGTGCGAGAATTTTCCCCAGTCAGATCAAAACTCATGCATACAAGTTGTTGACACAAATAACATACATAAAAATGGAAAATAAAATTGCATATCTGTTAGATGACGATCAGTTTGACTTCACCCGAAACCTTGAGCCACCAGAGAGGCAGTCCCCACATTGCCGTTAATAACGGAAGAAAGACTGAGAAGAAAATCGTGACCTGTTTATCGGATGTGCCGATGTGGAAAAACGGTCGACAGTGTAAAATGGTGCACGATGTTCAAAATTCTTAGAAATGTTGGGGTAGGCCTTAGGGAAAGGCGGTAGGATATGATTTACACAACCGCTAGAGGGAACAATAACAGTGTAAGACCAAGACCCTATTGAAAAGGGTGTTATGCAGGGATATGGGCCTCGGCCCCTAGGGTATCTAAGAAGAAATGACGGAAATAAAAGAAAGATTCATGTGCGGGACTAATATTTAAGGCGAAGCCTTTTGAACGGAATGAACACTCTAATGGGTACAGAATCTGGTCTGAGAGTAAACCGAAAAAAGACCAATGTGATGAGAGAGAGAGAGAGAGAGAGAATAATTACGCTCTATGAGGCAGATTACACTAGTAAGGAAATAAAGAAATCTTTGACATATGAAATACAGAGGTGTGTGTGTGTGTGTGTGTGTGTGTGTGTGTGTGTGTGTGTGTCTGTGCGGGTCTCTTCGTGTGCTTGCACACACAGTTCAAAGACATGTGTATTATTAAAATATCTGTAGCTTTCATGGAAATAAAGCAACCTGCCGCCATTTTTACGCCTCATTTCAATATTACGCCAGAGGTACATATGTGTACAGAAATATAATGGAAAGAGCCTAACGTGACACCGTTTTACATATCATAATAACTATATTATCTTGATTCCATTCAGAGGTATTTTAATATCATTGACATTCACGAAAAGAATGAACATCTTTTTGCCAGCAGTTTTTAAATTTTCCTCCAGCGTCTTGTTTTTTTCTAATTTCCCATATTGTTATGAGTTTAAAATCATCTGTAAATATAGATTTTCCAATTTACTGCCTATTTTTGAATATGCTGCCATTATGGATACTTTAATATCCTGCCACCACAAATGTAGCGCCATGACTGTGGTGCCTACTAGCAGGAAAAACTTGATCTGTGTAACAAAGTCGCTATAGATATAGTCCTTATGATCTATTTTCGTAGAGCCAGTGTAACCTGTGTGTGTCTTACACAGATATTGTTTCTTTGACTCTTCAAACATATCACAAATACACTCCTGGAAATTGAAATAAGAACACCGTGAATTCATTGTCCCAGGAAGGGGAAACTTTATTGACACATTCCTGGGGTCAGATACATCACATGATCACACTGACAGAACCACAGGCACATAGACACAGGCAACAGAGCATGCACAATGTCGGCACTAGTACAGTGTATATCCACCTTTCGCAGCAATGCAGGCTGCTATTCTCCCATGGAGACGATCGTAGAGATGCTGGATGTAGTCCTGTGGAACGGCTTGCCATGCCGTTTCCACCTGGCGCCTCAGTTGGACCAGCGTTCGTGCTGGACGTGCAGACCGCGTGAGACGATGCTTCATCCAGTCCCAAACATGCTCAATGGGGGACAGATCCGGAGATCTTGCTGGCCAGGGTAGTTGACTTACACCTTCTAGAGCACGTTGGGTGGCACGGGATACATGCGGACGTGCATTGTCCTGTTGGAACAGCAAGTTCCCTTGCCGGTCTAGGAATGGTAGAACGATGGCTTCGATGACGGTTTGGATGTACCGTGCACTATTCAGTGTCCCCTCGACGATCACCAGTGGTGTACGGCCAGTGTAGGAGATCGCTCCCCACACCATGATGCCGGGTGTTGGCCCTGTGTGTCTCGGTCGTATGCAGTCCTGATTGTGGCGCTCACCTGCACGGCGCCAAACACGCATACGACCATCATTGGCACCAAGGCAGAAGCGACTCTCATCGCTGAAGACGACGCGTCTCCATTCGTCCTTCCATTCACGCCTGTCGCGACACCACTGGAGGCGGGCTGCACGATGTTGGGGCGTGAGCGGAAGACGGCCTAACGGTGTGCGGGACCGTAGCCCAGCTTCATGGAGACGGTTGCGAATGGTCCTCGCCGATACCCCAGGAGCAACAGTGTCCCTAATTTGCTGGGAAGTGGCGGTGCGGTCCCCTACGGCACTGCGTAGGATCCTACGGTCTTTGCGTGTATCCGTGCGTCGCTGCGGTCCGGTCCCAGGTCGACGGGCACGTGCACCTTCCGCCGACCACTGGCGACAACATCGATGTACTGTGGAGACCTCACGCCCCACGTGTTGAGCAATTCGGCGGTACGTCCACCCGGCCTCCCGCATGCCCACTATACGCCCTCGCTCAAAGTCCGTCAACTGCACATACGGTTCACGTCCACGCTGTCGCGGCATGCTACCAGTGTTAAAGACTGCGATGGAGCTCCGTATGCCACGGAAAACTGGCTGACACTGACGGCGGCGGTGCACAAATGCTGCGCAGATAGCGCCATTCGACGGCCAACACCGTGGTTCCTCGTGTGTCCGCTGTGCCGTGCGTGTGATCATAGCTTGTACAGCCCTCTCGCAGTGTCCGGAGCAAGTATGGTGGGTCTGACACACCGGTGTCAATGTGTTCTTTTTTCCATTTCCAGGAGTGTATATATTCCTGGCATTTACATTCAGTACCTATTTATTGCTTGTCGGATCTATCTATCTAATTTTCAGTGTTGTCGTTTATCAACGTTCCTCCACAGCATCTTTTACAGTCTCAACATTTCATCATACAAGTTGCACGCCTATACGAGGCTATATTCTGAATAAATACCTTCAGGCAAGACTTCCTAGCAATTAAACATGTATTTGATGTTGACAAATTCCCTTTTCCAGAAATTCTTTTCTTACTGTTGACAGTCTGTAATTTACGTCCCCTTGGTTTCGGGCATCGTCACTTACGGTGCTGTCCAAATAAGACACCTCTACTGTTTTTAGTGCCTCATTTCCTAATCTAGCCCCAGCATCAAGGTCTAATTTATTTAGAGAGCGTTTCACTATCTTTGTTTTACTTTTCTTAATTTACATCTTGTTACCTCAGTTTCAGAGGGTTAGCAACATGGAGCACCTCCTAAGTTCACAAAAAAATCACCGTAGATATAAATAGAAAAACCACCCTCGAATGATCACACAGACCTGACAAATCACACTTTTTAAACTATTATATCACTGTGAATTATATGAAATGTTAGCACAAAATCATAATTCTTTTTCAATCGTCGCCAGTACTGCTCTCTTCCAATTGCCACCCCAACAACCAACACTCCCGTTACTATCAATAACCCTTTTCCATCGTTGTCCATCACTGAAGTCGCCCTAAACACCGTTCACCGTTCACACACGTACACAAACACACAAACAAACAAACAAAAGTTGAAGCCCAACTGAAAACAAAAGTTGCATTTCCGATACTGAAAATATCCAAAAAAGTACACTAAAAGCAAATTGTGATCGTCTATGTACATTCAAAGGGCATGGTACTGTGTGTTAGACTTAATTTTAATATGTGGCAGGTATCATATAGGGAAATAGAATGAAACCAAACTGTTAGAAATTTTCTTCGAAAAGTGCTCTACACATCATAGTGGTCTCTCGTCGAAAAATTCGTCATTATACAAACATGAAAAAGAGTTTTGCATCACCTCGGTTCCCAGAGCTCTTGAAGACAGACGTTGACTGTGGATATTCTATCACAGACACAGTCCGTTTGCGTGTTCAGATATGTCACTAAACCCTCTCAGAGATTTAAAGAAGCATGCATTAGCAGCGCCTATTAGACAGAGGGGTCTGACAACCGATCAGTTCCGGTCATTCCACCAGCAATGTTGTCTGAAGTTCCACCATGCCTAGAAGGTCAGTACCACGGTTCGATCGTGTCCACATTGTTACTTTGTGCCAGGAAGAGTTCTCAACAAGGGAAAAGTCCAGGCGTCTCGGAGTCCACAAAAGCGGAATTGTTCGGACATGGAGGAGATACAAAGGAACTGTCCATGACGTGCCTCGCTGCATGATGCGCAACTTCACTCCAGATGTCCATGACGAGGTCCATCTTTGCAACCACGACACCATGCAACGCGGTACAGATGGGCCCAACAACATGCCGAATGGACCGTTCAGGATTGGTATCACGGTCTCTTCACCGATGAGTGTGGCATGTGCCTTCAACCAGACAATTGTCGGAGCAGTGTTTGGAGGAAATACGGCCAGGCTGAACGCCTTAGACATACTGTCCAGCAAGTGCAACAAGGTGCAGGTTCCCTGCTGTTTTGGGGGTGGCATTATGTGGAGCCTTCGGACGTCACTGGTGGTCATGGAAGGCGCCGTAACGGCTGTACTATACGTGAATGCCATCCTCCGACTGGTAGTGCAACCATATCGGCAGCATATTGGCAAGGCATTCATCTTCATGGACGACAATTCGCGTTCCCATCGTGCACTTCTTGTGAATGACTTCCTTTAGGATAACGACATCGCCAGCATGTTCACCAGACATGAAATCTATTGAAAATGCCTGGGATAGATAACAAAGGCATGTATTTGGACGAAGTGACCCACCAACCTCTCTGAGGGATCTGCACCCAATCGTCGTTGAGGAGTGGGACAATCTGGACCAACATGCCTTGATGAACTTGTGGATAGTATGTCACGATGAATACAGGCATACATCAGTGCAAGAGGATGTGCTACTGGGTATTAGAGGTACCAGTGGGTACAGCAGTCTGGACCACCACCTCTGAAGGTCTCGCTGTACCATGAGCAATAAAACCGTCCTAAATGATGCTTATGTTCGTCTCTATTCTAATTTTCTTTACAGGTTCCGGAATTCTCGGAACCGATGTAATGCAAAAACTTTTTTGATTTGTGTATTTACTTCAGAACCAGTGAAGTGTAATTAGTATGCTTAACAAATTCATTAATCGACATGAAGGGAGTCAGTGGCAGTACAGGATCTAGAGGACTGCAGTGTATATATACAACAATTTCATGCCTAGACATACACATGGTAAACATCTTCTTACAGTAAATAAGACGTTTGTGCCAGCCTGCCTAATACGATCGTGAATATACCAGTAATGGCTACTTTTCGTGGAACATGAATTTTGTCACTTGGGACACGCGACCTCGTTTACTCAGATACGTTTTTATTAAAAGTATCTAGATCATACCAAACGTAATGACAAGGTTAACAGAATAAGACTGCTAAACAGTAATCTGAACGCAAACGAATTATAGAAAAGAATGCAATACCTATTGTTCTATAAAACTGAAATTTGCGTAAGTATAAAAAATAGTATACCGATCGCGGTAGTTACAAAGTAACTTCTCACAGTCATGATGTGTAAATCTCGGTCACATAATACGAACCGCCGTTCCAGCTTCTGCGTTACACTTCTAGCTATGAGATTAATCCTATTAACAGAGGCCATGTAATCACCCCGGCTTACTCATATGAACAGGAACATAAGTATAGCGAGGAGTCTTAAAATCATAGCATTCAGTCATCAGACGTGAGCTTCTTCATACATAGAGATCACTTAACAGGAAGTGCCATAGAATCATGATTAAACGTAGTTGCAAGTAAAGGACGGAAAGAATAACAATAAAATTAGAAGATGAAGATACAAATGCCTAAACGAAAAAGAGAAAAAGTGAGGGGAAAAGATCGAAGGCCTGCATTATGAAACAGAAGATACGATGATAAGTTGATTACATCGGCTTACGCGCAATCGTCAGACGAGCTCTTATGTTCCTCTGTTGATTCCATTTAAAGTTTTTCAACGACAGTGTACAGAAGGGCTTGAGGATGCTGCTCTTCAGTATCTTCAGAAAAAAAGTTTTCCTGGGTTGTCGACAAGCACCGCAGCACACGACATTATTCTAAAGTTCAACTCATACCTACACTTGAAGAAGTGTTTACAAAGAGCAAAACCAAGAATCCTGTTTGGAGTGTATTGGTGAGATATTAAGTTTGTCTGCACGACTGCATACGCTGATTGCTGAAAATAAACCTAATTGTCGGGAATTTACGCTTGGGAACATTTATTTAAGAAGCGTTATTTGACCTGCGACTGAGTAATCACGTTTAAATTCACTGTATCGTAAGATTCTGAGTTCACCTAGACGTAAAATAAAATCTAATTTCCCAGTGCAGCGCGTTTATTTCAGATTCTCGTTAGAGCTCTTGCTGAGAGAGAGAAAGAGAGGGACTGTCTTTTGAATGATGAGTAGCCTGCAAACAGTCAAGGCAAATACTCGCACAAGGGCCGCATAAACTGCCCTCGAAAATCGTAGTCACTTAGAGAATTTAAAATGGTAGCTGATACTTGAAAACGGATGGAAAAAGCGTGACTAAATTAATATACTGGTTTATGGGGGGTGCCTTGTTTGCAGAAACGTGACGTGAAGAAAATAGTGTGCCCCGATGGCATATAAGTTGATGCACTTCTGGTTGCGCTTTTAAGTCTTATATTCATTTGCCAAGGCCTGGTTAACTCAGAAACCTCCTTCGCACCTAGAAGTCCAGGAACTTTTAATTTTAAATAGCTTTAGCTAAGCTTCCATAATTCGTCTTCTGCAGGACGTAATTAAGAGAGATTTGCAATGTTCTCACTTTTACACATATCTGTAGCCCAGAAGCGCAAAACTTACTGAAAAGAAGGGCCACGGTATTGATTTCAGTAACGAAATATCAGCGTCTAATTAGTTGAAGCTACGTGAGTCACCGAAAACAATATTAAACGAATAGTTTTATACGCCTCTGAGCGTGTTACTGTGGACACACACTACAAAACTCAGAGAAGAACAAAGGCATGAAAACAAAGCGGAAGTAACTGAAGACTACCCATGTTAAAGGTAAGCTGGGATGCACATATTCACTACAGCGCACGATATGAATGGAACGAGTTTGTGCTGCGGATGATAAGAGCATGGGATGGATTTAAATTGGATAGTTCTTAACAATGATATAACATGGAGGCGTATACTTGCTCTTTATCACGAAAATATAGCTTTACAAATGGCCACTCAGAGGAAAACTGAATAAGGAACTGCCAATGAAAGTTCCCCACACCACCTTTGACCTCCAACTTCTACAAAACAAAGACCAATGGACAACACAGCTACACACAGCTGACTACCGCATAGACACAGAAATGCAGCTCAATACAGAATAACTTAACTCTATTATACCCCCAATGGTGGAACACAATGTGTTTGTGTGCATTATGGTTTCAATATAATAGATTATAACGTTCTTATGCACCATGGCCCCACCGTGCGATAGCGAAATTCACTTGACACAATTTTTAACGTCTCTGCTCTGCTTCAAAGCCACCACAACGGGCACCAGCCTATTTCATCTCTCTTAGCGAATGCTAAACCACTCTAATATACTCTGCCGAGAACTATCAGCTTCACGCTAACGGAAGCAGACCATAGAAGCTTAACACTTTGTGCTCTGCACGATTTTTCTGCAACTGATAGCTGTCTACCATAACTTATCCGCGTCTGTGAGCCGCCATCTTTCTGTGGGCACCAACTGCTCTGCAAGCAGGCAACGTCCATGTACGACCCGCATTGGCTGTTGCGACTCTGCACACCATGCTGTCCAGCTCCATGGCACACTTTGTTCCTACCTCTGTTGGTTGGTACCCATCAACGCTCTCGTTCTCTGATCTGAGGCCAGCGGTAACTGCTCGGCACAGCAACACTGAACCAAGACGAATGCTGCCAGCCTGCCACCGCACTACTTGTCAACCACTCGATACAGCAGCCTCCAGCAGTGGCTCAAGTCAACGGTGCCGTTGTCTTGCCGAACTGAAATTTATGTTCTATAAACTGAGCAAGCCAAAGCGTGGTGCTGCGTAAGCTCGAACGCTAACACATGCGAGCTGTAGTGCAATTTGAGCGTCATAGCAGCACAGGCAACCTACTATGTGGAGGGAACATAAATGTGTGCGAAGTTTCAATTGCATGGCACATTACACAATAAGGAAATATAAGGAATGACCCAAAGTAAAACAAGAGCATTGCTACGTACCAATAATTTTTGTGGTTGTGTTACTTTGTCGTTAATTATTTTCTAGATTGGAAACTAGTTATAGAAATCCATTCAATAAAAAGTTAACACTTACTGCTCCTATGCAAAGTAATCACCTGTACATTTGTATTGAAAATGATACATAAAAGGTATATGTAAAACTTATCATCTGTCAGGATGTATGTTAAATGCTCTTTATTAACAAAAAAAGTCGTTTCCAAACAATAATCACGATTTGGTCACTGTGCATCATCATCATCATCATCTGTGGCAATTGTCTTACGAAATGACGTTAACTAGTTCACATAGAATTATGTGGTCAACGAAAATGAGGTGTTGAACAATGGTGTAATTCTGTAAGAGATAGAAATTGACTTTGAATAGCCGGCCGGTGTGGCAGAGCGGTTGGTTCTAGGCGCTTCAGTCTGGAACCGCGCGACCGCTACTGTAGCAGTTTAGTATCGTGCCTCGGGTATGGAAGTATGTGATATCCTTAGGTTAGTTAGGTTTAAGTAGTCCTAAGTTCTAGGGGACTGATGACCTCAGATGTTAAATCCCATAGTGCTCAGAGACATTTGTACCATTTTTGACTTTGAATATTGGGTTAACGAAATGAATAGCATTTTAAAAAGGAGTCATAAAACGATTAGAAATAAAATTAAAACAAAGCTGTTGGAATGCAGTTGAATCCAATCTGGCTAGAAATTGATTAGCAAATGCGACTTTAAAAGTAGTAGATCAGTTTGGTTACTTGCCAAAAAAAAAAAAAAAAAAAAAGAAAGACAATTGCCGAATTAGAAAGGACATAATATGCAGGAAAAAAACGATTTCTGCAAGAAAGACATTTGTCATTTGTAAAGCTGAATAAAGATTTAACTGTTAGGTACTCTTTTCTGACGGTATTTCCCTTGAGCGTATCATTGTATGGAACTGAAATGTGAGGTATAAATAATACGAAGAATGGAACTCAAGCTTTTGAAGTGTACTGCTACAGATCAATGCTTTCCATTGATACATCAGATAAAGAAGATGAAGAATACTGCATCGAAACTGCAAGAAAGGAATTCAACTTGACTAGAAGAACTCAAATAAAGGGCGCAACCAGAGGCAGCACAGCACAGACAATTTTGTTGACGAAAGGGAGTTACTGGTTAAAACTTGTAGAAATAGACCTAAAGTTGACAAAAGCAAAGGGCTTGAAATTGATGTGGGATGTAGACGTTATGCAGTGACGAGACTCCTACTTGAGAGACTATCACGTAGAGCTGCAACAAACCAGGCACACGGCAAACCCCAACAACAATAACAAAAACTTGGTACACTTAATAATCCATAGCTATGATAATCAACAGTGAAGTATTATGGAATGAGGAGAAAAGATGAGCTGCAATTCACAATTCGTCTATTCTAAATCATATTTATATATTGTCCCCTGCGACAATTTCTGTCGCATTCTAGCATCAGCGGGAACTGATATACTCAAAAATTCCAATGAATCTAACCTGGGACAATTTAATCCAGATTTTTGCCTTGAGCTGTAGACGTATTATTTCGAAACTGCACACAGGTCGGACATAATAAATGCAAATGATGCGACACAATGTTTTTATTTTACAGGGTAAGCCAATCTACACCGACAAACTTTCAGAGGTGCTCACATAGACCCAACATGAAATAAATGTCTCGTAAAGATGGGCTCTAAAACGGATAGATTAAGAGCTAAGAAGACCTGTTCATCTTCGCTACTGTGAAATATATTTCCTCTATTGTGTAAGTGCCCATAGCTCTCAAGTTATGTACTGCAGTATGCATGTTTACTGGATTTTTTTCTTGTTTTGGTCCATAATACCTACATCCGAAATATGGAAAGCAAAGACCTTGTAGTAGAAGTATCACACTATCGAAGCTGAACAAGTGCCTATAGGTTTTAAGATACGCATTTTAGTGTTACTGTTTACGTGCTTTTTTTTTTTTTTTGGTCCATTCTACTATCTCTGAAAGTTGGTCGGTGTACAGTTTAATATATATTGAAGAAGAAGCACAAACATCCATGGTGGAATATGGAATGCGAAAAGGCAATTCAAGTTCGTACAGAAGCCTTTGCGAAGTATAGTTCAAATAAAAATGAGAAAACTCTTCAAAACTTTTTAGAAACACGGAAACTTTCAAATAAACTTATTAGACAAGAGAAGAGAAAGTATGTAACTCAGCAACTTACGACCGAACCGCTGAATCTTTCCATCAGTAAATGGGGTATGTTCTCCACTGACTCGGTTGTTTTAACCCCCTCCACTGACGGAATGACCCGCTTCCCAATTCCGTATGTATAAAACCATTACGGACTTGTAGCTGTCACGCCTTTGCGCTTACTGCTACGTATTTTGATTGTAAATAGCTCAGTCCCAATGGTAAGAGGCAGTAGTGAATTCACGTAGTTAATATTTGAATCCAGCACAGCTGCCACAAACTCAGCTCACTTTTACTCCACTCCTACCCTCGCCATTGCACCACATTAACTAGGAGCTACGTGGACCTTGCTAAATTCACTTGCGTATACATTTTTGACCGTTACTCGCCAGTATTTACCTAATGATTAGTACACTCCTAACCGGACTATTTCCCTAAGAGCTGTGATGATTGAACGGGTTCGATCCACGGCCTACAGTGCCCTACAGTTCACACGGTAACACTGCCTACCTGACCCACTTAACTTGGTAGTGAGCTTATGTATCCAATCACCACTGCTGGCAGCAGTGGATAATCCTATCAGCACGACGAGAGCAGCAGACTTACCGTCGAATCCTCCTGAAAATACTTATAACTAAGGTCGCCAGCTCTGAAGGAGCAAAAGAATAAATCAATTTTTGGGCTCGTTTCAAAGTGAAATGGCTTGAGTTGAATTTAAACTTAATTCTGAATATTACTATTTCTGATCATTCTAGATGATTCTACAAAGCAAATACTCTCTCAATTTCTGTGAGGTGGCTTGGTAATTACTACCAAGACAGTTTATGCAACTTCGGTTAACAAAATTCTATTCTTCAACTTATTTAATGGTTTTTTTATATTACTCTTTGGACTATTGATACAGAATTAGTTAGGTGACTTTACTTGAAAGGTTGCTCAGAAAAATTTAAGTAACTGTAAATAGGCGACTCATTCTGGTGTGACCATTGCTCTTTTCAACATTCTTATACGCTAAAGTATTCTACAACCAAAAGAATTGTAAATGAAAGAGGCGATGGTGGCCTCAGTCTGATTTCACTATACTATGTTTGAGGTTACTGCACTTTACAATGAACAACATGCGTCGTAATTTTACTCATTACTATATTCTGCCCTCTGCACTTGCATAAAAGAAAACTGGTATTCTCCTTTTACATGTATACAAAGTTCGACTTAACAATTGCAAGCAGTCTTGCCTTGGGTAGACGTGTCGGTGCTGGTGGTGAGATGCACGTGGCTAACGCAGCTCTTCACGCCTCATGCCCTTAATGGCGGCTGGAACTACGAGCTGTAGCACTCGTATAAGCTACTGCACGTCCGCCATAAATTCTGGGCGCAGGAACTCTTACAATCAGCCCCAGTGGCATAGAGGCGGCTTCGACAACCATTCGTCGCGTTCTACTCCACAAACGGCGACGATATTCGCCTCTTTGCTGTTGCACAATCACTTTTGCGTGAGCACAGTTACGCACGTCCGATCACGTCAACACTCCCCAGGCCATTCCATTGTTCAGACCCTGTGTTTCCAGCTACCCCTAGCTACGCTCGTATCACCAAGAGTGGGGGCGTTCCCCTACCACCTTTTTACCGAAATCATTTAGTATTTAAGAATATTTATATTTACTACCCTGGAGTCCATACCAGTCATAATAATTTACTACTAGCGTTTTACAACATTAAATTATACAGTAATAACTTATAATTACCAAGAAAAAGAATACATTTGACTCTGAGAGCTTAGTGCATTGTCTGACAGCGCTAATTCCCAGTTTCGCCAATAGATGGCATCAGGGTGCACTCCCTGGCAGTCTCACACAAGCGCGCCCGTTTCCGACGCGCGGGCTCCAAATTACTGTCAGCCCACCATCATTTCAGTACCGTTACACGTGCCCCACTTCTTATTGAAGTATCTTACAGTGATAATTCAATAAGAAGTCTCTCCTATAATGAATCTGAAATGTTCGATAAGCTTTTTACCAAGGGTTTTCCCTTTCTTACTGATACACCTCGATACTTATATTACATATTTAAAATTAAACACCAATTCTTTCTGTCTTTCCTGCTAAACATTACATAAATGATTTACATATATTCTTTCCAATTTTCTTACTTCTAAACATAGTACACTTTAAACATCTTTTTTTTTTTTTACAAAGTTTTAAATACACTTCTTTTATTTGAGGCAAGTAAAACACACGTTATGCGCCTATTACTTTGTAGCCCGTCCTTTTCACTTTACCTCCTCACTTTTCTACCTCTTCCACAACACTTATTTACACATCTATTAAGGCTTTCTTAGAAGCTCAGTCTTTCCCAGTCTGTTTAGTCTGTACTTAAACTAGAAGTTTCATTAGAATACTGCAATATATTTTAGTGAGCATTTACCTTTCACATAGAACAAAAGAAACACAACTATTTACATATTGGTTTACTTTAATATTTATTTATATATTTATTTTCAATCTGGTAGAATTCGTGGTTCATACCTTTTGTGATCCACTATGTTTCTTACTCCCAGGCGTTTGCCTGTTAATGGGTACTCTAAATAATAAGCATTAATATTGGGTATGGACACTATTTTAAATGGTCCATTATATATATATTTAAATTTGCTGATCTCGTTATTAATTTCACTTAACTTTTCATGTGTTTTTACAAGAACGAAATCACCAATTTTGAATTTGGGATTCCTTACTTTTTCGTCGTGACGACGAATTCTCGCATCTGCTTGTTTTCTCATCTTGTCTTTTACTAAGTTCTTTTTACTATCATAATCTAATTCAACTCTATTTGGAAATTCTATTAGGTCTTCTACTAGACTTTTACTTCTTGTCTTTTTCAGGATTTCTTCTGGAGTAAATCCAGTGCTCTCGTTTGTTAGTGAATTCATGATTTCTTCGAATTCACTCACATACATGCCCCACTTCTTGTGGTTACTATGGCAGTACGTCCTAAATAACCGACCTATCTCACGCATATATCTTTCTGCTGGATTGCTTGATGGGTGATAAGCTGAGATATGTACCACTTCTACCTGTTTCTCAGTTATCCCATCCTTCCACATTTTTGAGCAAAACTGAACACCATTATCTGATAGTATTCTCTTTGGCTTCCCTACTTTCACAAAATAATCACACACCATTTTATCATACACAGCTCTGGCAGTAGCTTTTCTCAAGGGATAAAGCTTTATATACTTTGAGAAAAGTTCAACTGCTACAAATATGTACACAAAACCCCCCATGGTTTTCGGTAATGGTCCAAAGATATCTACTGCTACTATTTCTAATACTTCATCAGGTTTTATTGATTGCATGGGCCCTTGATTAGTTGCATTTGTTACTTTCGCCTTTTGGCATAGATCACAAGATCTTATCCTCTGTGCAACCCTTCGTGCCATGTTGTTAAAGGTAATGCATTCATCTAACTTATCGGTACACTTCCGTGCACCACAATGGCCATATGCCAAGTGAACATAATCTATCAGCACTTTAGTGTGTTGTTCCGGCCAACATACTCTCCACTTCCCTGGATTATTTAATCTTTGAAGATACAGTACACCTTTATGTATTTTATATGAAGCCCTTATGTTAGTTGCGTCCGGATTGTCAAACTTGACCTTTACCGACTTGAGTGCATCATCATCACTTTGACATCTTCGCATATTCCGACATATTTCCCAAATTTTTTCTCTTCCTTCCGCTTTTTTGAAGTAATTCACCTCGAAAACATCTTCCCTATTCTTTACACTTTCTAGTGTCTCACATCCTTCCGGTAATCTCGACAAAGCATCCGGTACTGCATGTTCTTTCCCTTTAACATACTTAATCTCTATATCAAATTGTTGTAAAAACAGCGCCCATCTGGTCAACCTGTTATGTAACAATCTGCAGTCCTTCAAAAATATTAAAGCTTTGTGGTCTGTATGGACAACAGTCTTATGTCCCCATAAGAAAAGTTGAAATTTCCTAAAACCCCATACTATAGCTAAAGCCTCCTTCTCTGAAACTGTATAGTTTCTTTCGTACTTAGACATGGTTCTACTCGCAAATGCTATTTGTCTATGAGTTTTTTCCCCATCTATCATTACCTCCTGAAATATGGATACTCCCAATCCATAATCTGAACTATCTGTTGCCATGTGGAATGGTTCACACAGGTCAGGGTGCCATAACTTTATGTTTTTAGCCAAATTGTCTTTAGCTGTTTCACATTCCTCAGTCCATATATACACACTGTTCTTCTTAAGTAGGTTGTTCAGATGTGGGCTATTGAACACTTGATCATCCACATATTTACGATAAAAGGAACAAAGTCCTATAAACGACTTTAGTTATTTTTTATTCTTGGGAGCCGGACAATTTCTTATTGCTTTGACTTTGTTGGGATCCTTTTCAATTCCCTCTGGTGTTACTATGTGACCTAAAAACTTTATTTCTTTCTTCACAAACTCGCATTTTTTCAGGTTCAGGGTCATTCCTCCTTTAATTAAAGCTCTGAACACCCTGTCGCATAACTCCATGTGCTCTTCCCATGTCCTTGTAGCAATTAACAGATCATCTACATAAACTGTGATTAGCGAACTAAGTTCACTCCCTAAAATTTTGTCTAAAGCCCGAATGAACACTGAAACGGAAGTATTTAGGCCAAATGGTACCACTGTGTAATGGTAGCATTTGCCATTGAATAAAAATGCCGTGTACTTCCTAGACTCCTCACTTAATGGGATTTGCCAGTATCCTGCCGTTAGGTCTAAACTGGTCATGTACTTTACACCATTAAACTTCTGCAATAAATTATCTATGTTCTCTGGACGATCCAACTCCCTCTTCACTACTTTATTCAGAGTACGAGCATCTATCACTATTCGTACACTTCCATCCTTCTTACCTACTATCACCAATGGGTTATTATATGGGCTAGAACTCCGTTCAATGACCCCCACATGAAACCATTTTATCTATTTCTTTTTGAACTGCTTCTTTCTTAGACAAGGGTACATTATATGGTGGTTTAAAGAAAGGTTCATGCTCCTCTACCTCCATGCAGTACTCAAAATTTATCACTCGTCCCGGTTTGTCCGAAAATACCTCCTGATTTTCTTTCAGAATTTGCCATAGATCCTCCCTTTGGGCATCAGATAGTCCTTCCGTTTTATCCACTACATTTCGAAGGAGTGTCTCCTTATTTCCATCTTCAACTATCTGCCTCACCAGAAACCAATCGAAATTTTGACCTATTCCTGAATCATGATCATCTCTAAATTCTACCCATCTCAGCTGGTTCTCTTCCATTACTCTAGATGATTCAAATGGTATTTCTAATACCGCACTATCAACTTTACAAACTATTATCCCTTTGTCACAATCTATAATTACTTTTTGTTTTATTAACCAGTCAATGCCTAAAATGATCTCGGCACTGAGCTCTGGAACTACTAAAAATGCATTAGAAAATAGCTTGTTTTTTATCTTAAATTCCATCATCACTTGATGTTTAACAGGTGTACTACATTTCCCTGTCACCCCTATCACTTTAACACCTGTTACTGGCATCATGACTACTCCTCGTTGCTCTTTGATCATCTCAAAACATGCGTGCGAAATAGCACTTATTTGAGCACCCGTATCCAACAATACATATAAATCTTACCCACATACATTAATAGGTAGGATTGTTTGCATCCTATTGTCCTCTTTCATACTTTCTTTACCTTCCCATAATAAATCCTTTTCCACCGCCAAGTCTTGCCATATTATTTTTTCGGTTTTTATACTGACCATTCCATCCGGAGGTTTCTTTCTCCTTTTCATCCTAAATTCTTTCACCACTTTTTCCAATAGTCCTTCGTCTAGGCTCTTTAATGCCATCTCGTTCTCATTCGAATCTGTCATGCCTGAACTCTCGGTTGCAGAATCGGAAACTTCCTCTATTTCTTTTTCTCCCTGGATGCTTTCTGATGATTCTGACGATAGTTCCTCCTCCTTAGAAATATGACCTTCTTCGGGTTCAAATAATTCTCGCAAATTATAATCCATTTCAATACTTTCCCTTTGTTGGATAGTGCATTCGCCACTCTTACTTTCATTATTTTCCCCTACTAATGGAATTCCAGTCTCACTCAACTCATTTGCTTCAGTACTACAGGGATCACAACACTCTTTCTCTTGGTTAGATACACTTTCTCTAGTTTCTTTAAAAGAATCTTCACCACAGTCATGTACTATTGCTGTCACTAGGTACACATCATAATCGGTATGGCTCTCTAACACTGTCATATTCGGGTCCAAATTAATCACTTGAGTGGAAGATCTTTCTAATTGTGCTGGCTGGCTTTTGAGCTGATGTATATATTCTGCATACGAGGCAATTTCTGAATCGGCATGCGTCTCTGCACTATGCCCCTTTTTCTTATCCACCCTTTCCTCTTTAATTACTTCTCGATGCTATTCGTCGACTATTCGTACGAACCTTTTACCATAAGTCACATCACTCCTCCCTTGCCCCTGCCTCTCTGCACAGTTGCCATCCCTACCGACAAACAACGCCTTCTCTGACTCTTCCTTCATCAATTCGTCACTCTGACCGCGAATTGTACTTATTTCATTCACGTGAGCCTTCACATCCGACCGATATTCTTTTCCTACCTCATTTTCCTTAATAATTCCTCCCTGCTCTCTCTCCTCTGTTTGTATCCCTGCATTATACTTCGCAAAGTTTCGTTTATGTAACTGCTCTTCAGGCGAACGGCGCACTATCCTACTATAGTACTGCCTACTCCGATCTTCCCTATATTTGGGCCATTTTTTTCTTTCCGCACGCGTTAGGCCCTTGACCTGCGCGGTATTTAGTTTTCCTGATTTTGATAATGCATCCTGTTTCCCTGATAGTGTCCTCTCTCTCGCTGAGAGTTACCTTCTTGACCTTTTCCTCTCATCATGTTAATTTGCGGTTCATTCCTACCACCTTTTACTATTCCATTCTGATTTCTGAAACTTCGAAACTCTCTAGTTTCACACCACCTATCTTCATTCTCGATTTTTTCTAAAAATTCATCGAATGTTCGATGAGTGCCTCCTACATAACGCTTTGAATCGTCAGGTAACTTTTTCCACAACTCCCACACTATCTCCGATTCTGATCTACGATCTTTAAGATACTCCAAACGCTTGAACCATCCTTCACAGTATTCTTTCATGTGCCCACGCCCATGTTCTGGCATTCTGGCGACAACGAATTCTCTCCACAACCTATCTCTCTGTTGTGTGCTCCAGAATTCCTCAAGGAACTTTTCTTTGAAGTCTGTAAACTTCAAATTGTCGATATCCAAATTCAATCCCCAACGTTTAGCATGACCTGCTAAAGCGTCTATTACTAAATTAATTTTTTCTTTATCCGACATGTCTGTTGGTAAGACACGTTCACAATTTTTTATAAAATCCATTGGATGCCATCCACCTTGTTTCTTTTGAGGATCGTATTTTTCCTCCCTACTCACTATTTCCGATTTTTGCATTACCAATGGGATACCACTACAGTTAAGAAACGTCTGATTCTGAACTTGCTGACTTAATAATTTTATCTCATTACGCAGTGTATTTTCCTGCTCCTGCACACATGCATCAAAACTCAACATGGTATTGCGCAGTGTTTCAATATCAGCTGCCGTTTCTTTAACAATCTCTTTCTTTAGAACTGGTACTATCACCTGTAATTTACTTTCAATTATCGGTTCTAATTTTTCACTAACCAAAGGTTCCACTGATTTCTCTATTCTCTGAATTTCGGTATCAAATCTTTTCTCTATTTCTGTGACTTTTCTCTGAACATTTGTTATTTCAGTCCTAATGCTATTTACTGATTTGTTTACCTCTGTGATACGTTGGCTTTGCGTATTCAAAATATCTAAATTGGCTTTTATTTTAACAGATAGGTTTTCATCCAATTGGGATATATGACTAGCCATTTCTGCTTTCAAACTAGCATTCCCTTCTTGAATTTGCGCCATCATCCTATTTAACAAACTTGTTAATTCCATATCCTCTCCCTTGTGACTTGCATCCACAGATACATTGGGTTCACTTTTCACTACCTTTGGTTTCACTTCCCGTTCCTCCTGTCTTATGGGTGTGGATTCATCTATAAGATTTTCCAACCCTACAACAGTATCTATGGTCCCTAATTCTTGGTCTGACCTTGTAATGTTTTCGTCTTGCTTGTTACTATTCGACTCCATCTTATGCTGCTGTATTTCGTGCCTAATAGAAATGTTTATTAAACCAAGATTACTTATTTAACTCCTACTATTGGACTTTCTTTTGCTGCTTTGCAGGTTGTCGTCTTGAACTTACCAATTGTGGTATATTTGTCTACAACAGAATTTTAAATTTAAAATTTTCTTGAAACTACAAGTTTATATAAAACTCTTTTATTGCAGCCATTATTCTACAAACTTGGTTAGTCCTGTCACGGTCGCCACATGCGACCGAGCCGCTGAATCTTTCCATCAGTAAATGGGGTATGTTCTCCACTGACTCGGTTGTTTTAACCCCCTCCACTGACAGAATGACCCACTTCCCAATTCTGTATGTATAAAACGAATACGGACTTGCAGCTGTCACGCCTTTGCGCTTACTGCTACGTATTTTGACTGTAAATAGCTCAGTCCCAATGGTAAGAGGCAGTAGTGAATTCACGTAGTTAAAATTTGAATCCAGCACAGCTGCCACAAACTCAGCTCACTTTTACTCCACTCCTACCCTCGCCATTGCACCACATTAACTAGGAGCTACGTGGACCTTGCTAAATTCACTTGCGTATACATTTTTGACCGTTACTCGCCAGTATTTACCTAATGATTAGTACACTCCTAACCGGACTATTTCCCTAAGAGCTGTGATGATTGAACGGGTTCGATCCATGGCCTACAGTGCCCTACAGTTCACACGGTAACACTGCCTACCTGACCCACTTAACTTGGTAGTGAGCTTATGTATCCAATCACCACTGCTGGCAGCAGTGGATAATCCTATCAGCACGACGAGAGCAGCAGACTTACCGTCGAATCCTCCTGAAAATACTTATAACTAAGGTCGCCAGCTCTGAAGGAGCAAAAGAATAAATCAATTTTTGGGCTCGTATCAAAGTGAAATGGCTTGAGTTGAATTTAAACTTAATTCTGAATATTACTATTTCTGATCATTCTAGATGATTCTACAAAGCAAATACTCTCTCAATTTCTGTGAGTTGGCTTGGTAATTACTACCAAGACAGTTTATGCAACTTTGGTTAACAAAATTCTATCCTTCAACTTATTTAATGATTTTGGATATTACTCTTTGGACTATTGATACAGAATTAGTTAGGTGACTTTACTTGAAAGGTTGCTCAGAAAAATTTAAGTAACTGTAAATAGGCGACTCATTCTGGTGTGACCATTACTCTTTTCAACATTCTTATACGCTAAAGTATTCTACAACCAAAAGAATTGTAAATGAAAGAGGCGATGGTGGCCTCAGTCTGATTTCACTATACTATGTTTGAGGTTACTACACTTTACAATGAACAACATGCGTCGTAATTTTACTCATTACTATATTCTGTCCTCTGCACTTGCATAAAAGAAAACTGGTATTCTCCTTTTACATGTATACAAAGTTCGACTTAACAATTGCAAGCAGTCTTGCCTTGGGTAGACGTGTCGGTGCTGGTGGTGAGATGCACGTGGCTAACGCAGCTCTTCACGCCTCATGCCCTTAATGGCGGCTGGAACTACGAGCTGTAGCACTCGTATAAGCTACTGCACGTCCGCCATAAATTCTGGGCGCAGGAACTCTTACAATCAGCCCCAGTGGCATAGAGGCGGCTTCGATAACCATTCGTCGCGTTCTACTCCACAAACGGCGACGATATTCGCCTCTTCGCTGTTGCACAATCACTTTTGCGTGAGCACAGTTACGCACGTCCGATCACGTCAACACTCCCCAGGCCATTCCATTGTTCAGACCCTGTGTTTCCAGCTACCCCTAGCTATGCTCGTATCACCAAGAGTGGGGGCGTTCCCCTACCACCTTTTTACCGAAATCATTTAGTATTTAAGAATATTTATATTTACTACCCTGGAGTCCATACCAGTCATAATAATTTACTACTAGCGTTTTACAACATTAAATTATACAGTAATAACTTATAATTACCAAGAAAAAGAATACAT
Organism: Schistocerca cancellata; assembly: GCF_023864275.1. Lineage (NCBI taxonomy): Eukaryota > Metazoa > Arthropoda > Insecta > Orthoptera > Acrididae > Schistocerca > Schistocerca cancellata. The sequence continues at coordinate 469,818,817 of NC_064633.1, forward strand.
TTGACTCTGAGAGCTTAGTGCATTGTCTGACAGCGCTAATTCCCAGTTTCGCCAATAGATGGCATCAGGGTGCACTCCCTGGCAGTCTCACACAAGCGCGCCTGTTTCCGACGCGCGGGCTCCAAATTACTGTCAGCCCACCATCATTTCAGTTCCGTTACAAACTGGAATCAATAGAAGCAGATTTTAAAAATTATAATACGCATGGATTCTACAAAACTTTTGCAAACCAAATTAAAGGGTATATCCCTCAAAATGTCTGTTTTCGGAAATCAGATGGGAATCTGGCACTAAGCGACGAAGAAAACTGTGAAGAATTAGCCAAATATTTTGAAACGCTACTAAACTGTCCAGAACCAACAGAAGCTCTTCCAATATCCAGCACTAAAGCCCCGCAACAGCAAGACTCTGTACCGCCAACTGAAGAAGAAATTATCAAACACATAAACAAACTCAAAAATAACAAAGTATCAGGAGATGATGGAATTGTAGCCGAATTTCTCAAAAGTCTAGGGTCTAACTCAAGAAATGAGCTAGTTAAAATTATTCAAAACATATGGGTTACTGAAGAAATACCAGAAGATTGGAAATGTGCCCTAATACATCCGTTACATAAAAAAGGGGATAAATTGGATGTGAACAACTATAGAGGAATCTCCTTACTTGCCGTCACATACAAGATATTATCAGCTTGTCTTCTTGAAAGAACACAAAAACTGCTAGAACCCAAAATCTCAGATTTCCAAGCTGGTTTCAGACCAAACAGATCATGTCCAGAACAAATTTTAAACTTGAAATTGATTACAAGGATGAGACAAATGCGAAGGAAGCCTACAGTATATGCCTTTGTCGACTTTAAAAAGGCATATGATTCAATTCACAGACCCACACTATTTAAAATTCTTGAAGAACAAGGACTGGATAAGAAGACACGGAACATCATAGAGCAGACATTAACAAATACAAAATGCAAAGTGAAATTCATGGGAAAACTTTCAAAATCATTTGAGATAAAAACTGGGGTTAGACAAGGTGATGGATTATCACCTCTGTTATTTAACTTAGTTCTGGATAGAGTCATGGCAGAATGGGAAACAGAACTCAAAAAAGAAAAGTACTGGAAACCAATATCACTGGGAACCAAAAAAGATGACCTACAAATCCCCTACTTAGCCTACGCAGACGATCTTGCAATAATGGCAGATTCTAGTGAAATGGCAGTCAAACAGATAGAAACCTTAAAAGAGTGTGCAGGAAAAGTTGGCCTACAAATATCTTTTGAGAAAACGGTGTTTACAACAACAAATCTAGAAATTTCTAAGTTACAAACCAAATATGGAGAAATTAAGAGGGTACCATACTTTAAATATTTAGGAGAGATAATTTCTGAAAAATACTCACAACAAAAAAGAATATTAAAAGCTCGTAGGGGTCTAGGGCTGGTCCAAAACATTTACAATAAAAAATGTCTATCTATAAATACAAAAATTAAACATTATAAGTCGGTAATTAAACCAATAATGCTATATGCCAGCGAAACCTCGACACTTAAAAGAAAAACAGATATGGAAAACCTGAAGAAAGAGGAAAGGAAAATCATTAGGAAAATTCTGGGACCAAGATGGACCAAAGAGGGGTATAGATTACAGAAAAATTCTAAAATTGAAGAATATTCTAACATAGAGATAGACATGAGGAAGAGGCGTCTAAAATTCTATGGCGACATAATGAGACTTCCCGATCACAGACTTACAAAAAGAATAGTAAGTTACGTAGCATCCCTTATTAATGGAGGAGAATGGATCAAAAATGTAAAGAAAGATCTGGAATTAGCCAACATTACTACTGAAGACATGAACAAAAGAAACAATTTCAAACTTAAAGTTGACAAATGGGAGGTCAAACCAGAGACAAAAGCGCCGAGAACTGGAACAAAATGGAGCGAAGAAAGAAAAGCTGAATTCTCGCAAAGAATGAAGACCTGGTGGGCAAACAAGAAGAATAAGAAGCCCCAGAAGTGAACCATCTTTACTTAGCGTCTTCCATGTTGGGAGCTTTACGACTAATAATAATAATAATAATAATAATATATATATATATATATATATATATATATATATATATATATATATATATATGCTGGTTGTCTTGGAAGAACTCAGGAGCTCAAGTTCTGACTACTAACTACAGGTACACCCACAGCTAGATCTATTACTACTACACCACCACCAACAGTGTGTACGTGGCTTGGCAATGCTCGTTTTTGTGCGTACCGGTATAGGTGGGCACTGCATTTTTACAGTTTCTCTGAATTATATTTTATTCGTTGCTGTCATTCATTATAATGGAGGCTGTACTGTTGACACTATTTTGATATTCAGGATGTCCACTTAAATACTGAAAGTTGAGCAGTTGCGTTTTAGATATTTGGTGTGTAACTATATTGATGGAAATCCAAAAGTGTTACTCATTAAAAATGGTTTGCAGATCACAATCCAATTTTCAGCATATCTTTCTTTACGGGGCAACTGAAAAAAAATACTCAACGAAATATCCGCTCTTTGACTGTATATTTTAACAATAATTTAGTATATAGAATCGCAATTTAAATCTTATAGCCATTATCAAGTGAAAAGATGAAATTCCACAAGAAGATGAACGTATGTGAATTAAATGTTAATGCTGGTCTGCTGCATAAAGTGTCAGCCATATTATGCATTTATGATCTGCACACATATCCACTAATATGTTGACTGCTATATGTCGTAATATTTCGACGATGATATATCCTTCACGCGTATGACATTTTTAACATTTACCCTTGATAAAGGCTATGGAACTCAAATTGCAATAGTTTGAAATAAATCAGTATTGAAATAATCAATCAAAAACCACTGAAAATATTCTAAATTACCGTCTTTCCCAGCCAAGGAAAGATGTCATGAAGAGGAACTGCCTCCCCACTTTGATAGACTGATGCGCTCCTAATTCCCACTCGATGTAGATGCCTGGAATATGAGTCTTGACCCCTTAATAGGTGCGCAATATTTCGAGTATGGGCAATGTCGTGCTTACTGAGCTTGTTCTTAATGTTTGGTGATATGCCGTCTTGCAGTGCTTCTAGTGTCCCAGTCAGACTGGCATTCGTCAGGCGTCTATCCTCGTAAGTGTCTTATTAGAAATTTGAACTCCTGTGACCGTATATTCTATCATATAACACGAGCCCTTTCAACAAAACGTAGCTCTCTAGCGTGCCATGATATCAATCGGATACATCCAGAGAATCATGATAACCCATGGGCGCGGATGAACATCACGAATAAGCTCTGCTGTATTCGCGGCAGTGTTGTTCTGTAGCTCTTCAGTCCAAGCCCATGTGTCAGATCTTAAATTTTGGATAAAACGAAAGGGAGAACTCAAGAGAAACGTACTGAAAGACTATAACATATTCATGTGGGTGGGGTGATTACTAAATGAAAAAGAATGTGCCGACCACTCTGCAACACACGAAGACCGCAAAACTAAATGTTTACATTGGCCTCTGTACAACTCATAAAATTTTAAAACGAATGCAACAACCGTCGCATTGTCGTCTAAAATACAGAACAGGTTGACACCTCAGTCTACTGCTTCCAACTTGTCAGAATACAGAACACACTGTTGAAGTGAGATTTATCGAGACACATGCTGCAAACACTGTGCAACAAAGTGGTGGGAACTAACGCTGCAGCAGGGAGGCATGGGTGAGAGGGCTACGACCTAGAAGGAGACTATCAGTGTCAGTGTCACTATCTACCCCACCCCCACCCCCTATAGTCTCTGCTCTAGGAAAGAGGACCGCCACGGTCGGACAGGTAGTTTAGAACGCAGCTAATTCTGCGACATTTGCAGACCATCTGCCTTCAACTGGCTTGTGACTTCGCTGCACATCAGCGAGGACACGGCTTCCAAGGGGATAGCACACGTGTCTGGAACGTATCCCAGTGTCTTCATTTGCATACATTCTCGCATGACATCCTCATCAGAATACTATTTCCTTTCCACGGTAGTGAAGACGCTTTAGGAAATCCTGATTCAAGTAGGAATGCCACACATAGTCTGCCAGTCATGGGTGTGGAACTGGCGGGCCACTTCATTACAATATACATGGCATTAATATGCACCAGATTTTCCAGACTAAATGTCTGTTATACTGACTTCAGGTTCTGCCAGCTCCAGCTCATCCTAATGTCACGTATGCAAACGTTTGATGTGTTGCATTTAAACGGCCTGCCCGTCTCACACCCACGTCTTGACAAATCATACGACGTTTAGCATTGTATGATGGAACAATAGTCTCTAAACTGGTTGTGCTAAAGATATATCAAGTACAGTTAAAGCGTACTTCACGGTCGTATCAACATCATATTGAGAGGTGTTTATTCACGAAACCAGTTTTTGTATCCTTGGCGTCCTCTAGAAACGATATAAGAGCTGAAGCCTTGATGCACAATGCCTTCAGTATGCTAATAAATGGCCGCTCGGTGTTGCCGCGCGGTTTGAGGCGTCCTGCACGGGCTGCGCGGCCACTCCCGCCGCAGGTTCGAGTCCTCACTCGGGCTTGGGTGTGTGTATGTGTTGTTCTTAGCGTAAGTTAGTTTAACTTAGTTTAAGTAGTGTGTAAGTCTAGGGACCTATGACCTATGCAGGTTGGTCCTATAAAGGCACATTTGCATGCCGAGCGTGAGTTTCCTCGGAAACGCGAAATATTAATTAAATAAATAATCAGTGACAAATAAATAAAGCCTATGGCACACAACTGCAGCGCTGTGTCGCTGATAAAACAAAAGCACAATTACGTTACTCTTATGTTTGATTAAGAAAGAGGAGAGCTCTGGTAGAAGTGGTGCGAGAAGCACGTATTTTATTCTATTGTCTGGCACACCGCCATATTTCATGTTATAGAAGAATACTGCGAGTTGCAACCAGACTAGGCACTCGATTCTGTAAAGAATTTATATTTATAAAAGTAAGTAGGATTATGAACTGTAGGCTTATTCATTGAATATATCTGATTTAACTAACTGTGTAATTTTTTATGTTTAGTAGACAATCACCTCTGTACGACGTATTGGCATGGCTGGCAAATTATTGAAATATTGAGATTTAGATTATGAGTCCGCACCTACCGCAGCAGTCTTTGGAAACGATTTATTTACGAAGTCCGATTATTTCAGTTTTATTTCACAGTCAACTACGAGTAACATTGCCTTTATGAGAAAGCCATTGTCAAGCGTCTGATACCGAATAATTAAACGTCCACGTTCCAGATAAGCAAATATTTATTACAATCACAATCACCATCATACAGATAGAATAATTAATATTTAAATAATATTTTTTATTTTATTTATTTTATATTGGCGACTGTGTGTCGGACTTGTTATTTTGTCATTTGTTACATTGTTCTCTTTGTTTCATGTGAAAAATCAACTTTCTGGACCTGGACGTGAATGTATGAGAGATAACAAAAAATCTGAAGATATTTTCAAATTCTAAAATTTTGCGGGAAGACGCAATGAAACTTCCAGCAAAATAAGGTAAGACGCAGCATCTTTGCATTAGCAGGCTTGACCAGACGTATAATTCAGTGTATTAGCTTTTCAGTAGATTCTGTAGTGTTTCTTTCGTGCATAACAGTTTTCAGTGATAAATTTCATTCTCAGTACTTTTCCTTAAACAATAACGTATGCAACAATACCAATACATGAGGGTACAATATGGCCGACTTCTGTACGATACGTAGTAACATGGACAGCAGCCATTACCAATAATCTCAAATTCAGTTTATATTTTTAAATTAACAGACAGCCATTGTTGCTACGAGCGATTCATGCTCAACTGCATTTTATTTTAAAATCAGTGTCTAATATTTTCTTGAAACATATATCACGTGTGGCATGGTAATAACTAGAAATCAATACGCAAAAATGGAACAGCAAAGACGTACTATTCAGACGCAATCCGACTCGGACGAGAGACAAATGTTAGAAAATGACTTTACGACAGCAACCGGTAGTGACGATTTATCAAACATTGACGCAAGTGTTGACGGAAATTTTGGCAATAGGCCGTCCACTACAAAAATTTCAAAGTCTCAGTCAGAGCCCATCTTGATGCATGACGTCACGTCTAATGACGCGACGGGGGCACAGACCTTGCAAACAGTAAACATTGCCGACATGTTACAAATGCTAATGAAACAAAACGCCGAAAACATGGCAACCTTACAGACACAAAATGACGCAATTAAATCTGACCTCATAGCACTCAAGACAGGTAATGACACTTTATGTAAACGTGTGGGAACTTATAGAGGCCACACTGACCAAACAGATGACTGAACTCAGTACTAAATTTTCCCAGCTTAATACGAGACAAGAAAAGACTACAACTGACGTAGCACTTTTACAGACACAAGTAAAAAACCTTAATGTCACGTGTGAAGTTCTTACTGAACAAATTCAAACATATCCATCAGTACATGACAACCTTGAAAAACGAATTACTGACGTACAGAATAAATTTGACAATGTTGAACAACACCTGACTGACATCTTACAATCTGATGCCACAGCTCATTTTCAAAATATTAATAAAGAATTTCATGATTGGGTAGTGAACAAAGACAAACATTTTGATAGATGCTTACGTGAAAATTTACCAACAATTGTGCACGACTCCGTAGCGCAATACATTACTAATAACAAACAGCTGATCAGTGACGCAGTACAATCCGTCACTGCACCCATGAGACAATTCACCGATCGACCACAGTCTGAATGTAACGAAAATATCAGTCAAAATGCACAGTTCAGGAACCAATATACATTCGAGTATGACACACACATACCGCACACGACAAACACACAAGAACAAAACACACCACGACTACAACACATACCACGATGTGCAAACACAAACACAAGCTATTATCATGGTAAACCACAGCAACATTATCGTAATTACTCGCCAGCTGAACATACCAGTAATTACAGTGGAATAAATCCATATCACAATGCGAAGGAAGAAGAAAGCTTAATGAAACACAGGCAATTTCAGATTTTTATCCCAGAAAAACGAACCATTCATCCGGTGATTTTTCTTAAATCTTTTAGTAACGCATTTCCACGCACTTGGAGTGACCGGAAAAAGATTTCATATATTGTCGGTTACATCCAAGGCGATGCAGCTGTCTGTGCATACAGTCAAGCTGACGGATGTACCACGTACAGTGAGTTTGAGCGTGCTTTTCTGAACAAATTCTGGTCGCAATCCGTCCAGGAGCGACTCAGAAGACAAATTTTAGAACCTGAAACTTTTAACAGTAAAAATGGCAACTTACGCAGATATGTTGAAAAATACTTGAACATGGGACACTTTTTAGACGAATCAGTCGCAACGCGTGATATACTCCGTGCGTTGAAGGCCAAATTGCCTTTCAACATTAAAGAAAAACTCCTACATATCCCGGATGACGATTCAGATTATTTTTTAACAGCCTTAGATTCGGTTGACATGTTACTTGAAGATCAGCGCTTCGCGCGGCAAAACAGCAGCCACAATGTTTACACTAGTGGTATGCAAAACATGCAGGCTTGCCAACTCAATTCTGGCGCGCCCACAGTTGGATACGCGGTACAGCAAAGACAGCAAACTCACATGCCGTTTCAATACGAAAATCAAAATCAACACGTGTATTCCAATACAAACAATAGTTACAACAGTAATAACACTTCATGCGGCAATCCATACAAAAGGCACCGCGGTAATAACTACAACAGTAACAACGGATACAAAGGCAACAACAAAAACACAAACAGAAATAGAAATAATAATAACTACGAGCCAAGACAGCATCAAGGTTGGACTCGTAACGATCAGTACTTCCATTCAAACTCTGCTTTACCACAGCAGCCACCAGGACAAAATTGGAGCATACCTTACGACCGACAGGTAAGTTATAATGCGCAACAGCAACAACAACCGCAAAAGTTTGGAGACCATAATAGGCAATATCCGAATGTGAATATAATAGAAATGACACCTGATGCACAACCTCAATCTGTGTCAGTACCTAGTACAAATGCTAATCCGACAAACTAGAAACAGTCACTTCTATCCCCCAGGTCGAGGCTGAAGAATTCTTGCGGGGCGACTGCAATGTTAATCAGTTATTTGACACCACACTTGAACAACAGAATAATGATATGCCGAATAATTCTAAACAAAAATTACCTGTTTTATTTATAAGATACAACTACAATAACAATATATCAGATGAACTTTTACAAGACAGTACACAATGTCGTTCAAACACAAATGAAATTGTTTTAGCATCTACTACTGGTGCAGTAGGTGGGATTCCAACTACTATTATCCTAGATACAGGTGCAGCTGTGAGCGTTTTGTCTTTTAATTTCTATAAAAAGATGTGTGAATTGGAACCTGTGCCTGAGTTTCCTGCCCAAAACTGTAAAATAACTAGTGCACTAGGTAATAAGTCATGTAGGGTTATGAAGCAAGTTTTTGCAAACATTAAAATAGGTAATGGAACCGTACAATGGCCATTCCTGGTTGTACAAAACCTTGTGACAAATTGCATATTAGGAATAGATATTATGAGCGAGAAGGACTCTATTATAGACTTCTCCAAAGGTAAATGTATTTTAAATGATAAAGGCAGTGTAATTATTATTGATTTGGACAGGAGAACTCTAAAGCATGACAAACACTGTACAGGGTACAAGGTTCAGTTAGTACTTGACAATGTCATTCAAGATATGCAAACACACTCATCTGACACAGAGCTAATGGACTTGAAAACATTGCTTGATCATAAGATAAGTGAAGCTACAGCTCTCAGTGTACATGAACGTATTAAACTACAGGAAGTGTTATCCAAATATTTACAAGTTTTTACCAAACGATTAGGTGTTATCAACACGTATGTGTACAAGATTGAAGTTAAGCCTCACAAAACCTTCTACCACAAGACATATAACGTACCGTTATCTCAACGACCTGCTGTGTGGCAAGAATTAAAGCAAATGTTAGACTGGAAGGTCATTGAACCATCCACCTCACCTTATTGTAGTCCTCTACTTGTTGTCAAAAAATTAAATGGAAGCATTAGGTTAGTGTTAGACGCACGAGCAATTAATGAAATAATTTTACCGGTTCACACAAAACCCGAAAATTTAGAAGAGCAATTACAGAAATTTCTAGATGCAAAATATTTTTCCCAATAGATCTCGCTAATTCGTTTTGGCAGGTGGGTATCACTCCTGATTCACGGAAATATACTGCATTTATGTTCGGAGGGCGAACCTATCAGTTTTGTGTTCTACCTTTCGGACTGAATGTCAGCTCTGGGGTATTCATTACAGCCCTGGATACCGTGCTTGGCGACGATTTAGTTGAGACAGTCACACACTATGTAGATGATATACTGATAGCTACACAGTCTTGGAAGGAACACGTTGACACACTTCAAAGAATTTTAGAAAAATACGCACACCGAGATCTTAGAGCATTTCATGCTGAATAATGTCAAAGTCATACCCATCAAAATATTGCTAAGCAACTCGAAAAACTCTGTTGTTACAACACAGATAATAAGTAGTGTAGAAATTTTCATTTCAGCGGTTCCAGAGTCGCAGTTGAAGGCAGAAGAACTCTTCTTTCAGCGCGCGCCACCACCTGGAAGACGGAATATCAAAATAAAATTTATAATTACGTAGCAGTGAATGATATATTAATTTTTCACGGAACATTTGTTATTGTAGGTACCACTGACTTGGTATGACACCTGATGAACCGACAGACGTCATCTATGAAGCGATCTTTTACTTTGAGAAATAGATTAGACGCACATCTCTCAACACGAAAAAGCATCTATCAGTAGTCAAGGCCACACAGACACTCTACACACACGCACAAAACGCGAGGAATCGAACATTTTCTCTCTCTTACTATTTTGAATATTTATTGAGTAGTGAAAACGCCTGGTCTTGCCTACTGGTGTAATGAATGTTGTGTCTAACCTATCTTAATTTCAGATGACATCACGTGACACAATGTAATAACCTATAGCTATGTAATGATGATGCAAACATGTTTATGTGCAACTGTATTATGTTTATGCTAAGAAAATATGTGACGTGTGTATGTATAATTACTTATTTTTTTAACTGACGTATCATGTAACTGTTACTATGTAAAAATTTGAACAAAACGAGTGCCAAAAAGACATTGCATAGTGAACCTCTGTTCACGGACATTAACGAACATTACTAACTCTGCAACTACGCAGAAACCTATGTGAAAGAAACGGTTAATGCCATTCATTATGCAGCGTATCTATGTAAACGCGATGAATGATTTCTTTGATTAATAACTACGAACATTTAGGTGAGCTATATTCAGCAAAAAACTGAAAATGTGAAGGGCATAATTCGTGCATCGTCTAGTGACATTACTACAGTACCTAACTTCAAGATGTTAACTGGATTAAATGGACACAAAGTGCCTGTCCAGAAAACAACACGACGGGTGGAAGAATTTTGGTTGGAACTTCAGGGAATGAAATGTTCTCGAAATGTGACGGACACTCTTACCTGGACTGTCCAAGGATCGACGCCAGCTATGTGCCGTCCGAGGTTCTGCAACCAAGCTTCCACGGAATGTAAAAAAAAAACGAACTGCACGTGGACCAATTACTCGACGAGTCACGTCTGATCTGTAATGAGCAATGCCTTTAGTCACAACGAACTGCATCACAACGACTATAATGGAAATGGGAAATGGACACGCTTATGTATTAATCACGTTGTTATACAACGATGTTACTGTGATCAAAAAAACTTTACCACGACGATACTAACCTGTAAAAAAAAAATATTGTGCAGCAGATGAATATGAACTGTAATAACGACACGATGTGTATAGGTCAACGCACCTGAAACATACGGACATTTTTCTTTGAAGTATTTGAAAACAATACTATGTAACTAAGAACATTCAACAATCTAAGTTGTATTGTGTTATAACAAATATTGTAAATTTAAAACTAAGTTACCTGTCATAGAATGTAGTCTTCATATGTAATCTTGGTTGAATATTTTCTTTGTGCAACGACTGAGAAACGCGTGCACACGAACAATATGAACTGCAATACTGTGCCGCGTGATCTAACTGTACGATATAACGGCAGTGCCGGAGTCACACAGACGCTTCTGCGCATGCGCGCACTCTATCTGCCAACATAAGAACTTTTACGGCGCACCCGCGTCATTCATATTTTGTATATAATGTGTATAATGTAGGTCATGTAAATAGTTGTAGATAACTTAGATTTTCTTGTGCCTTTAGGTGAATTGCTCGCCTGCAGGTGTGTCCTTTCGCCTCGCAATTCAGGGGGCAATATAAAGGCACATTTGCATGCCGAGCGTGAGTTTCCTCGGAAACGCGAAATATTAATTAAATAAATAATCAGTGACAAATAAATAAAGCCTATGGCACACAACTGCAGCGCTGTGTCGCTGATAAAACAAAAGCACAATTACGTTACTCTTATGTTTGATTAAGAAAGAGGAGAGCTCTGGTAGAAGTGGTGCGAGAAGCACGTATTTTATTCTATTGTCTGGCACACCGCCATATTTCATGTTATAGAAGAATACTGCGAGTTGCAACCAGACTAGGCACTCGATTCTGTAAAGAATTTATATTTATAAAAGTAAGTAGGATTATGAACTGTAGGCTTATTCATTGAATATATCTGATTTAACTAACTGTGTAATTTTTTTATGTTTAGTAGACAATCACCTCTGTACGACGTATTGGCATGGCTGGCAAATTATTGAAATATTGAGATTTAGATTATGAGTCCGCACCTACCGCAGCAGTCTTTGGAAACGATTTATTTACGAAGTCCGATTATTTCAGTTTTATTTCACGGTCAACTACGAGTAACATTGCCTTTATGAGAAAGCCATTGTCAAGCGTCTGATACCGAATAATTAAACGTCCACGTTCCAGATAAGCAAATATTTATTACAATCACAATCACCATCATACAGATAGAATAATTAATATTTAAATAATATTTTTTATTTTATTTATTTTATAGTCCCTTAGGTATTCACACACATTTGAACAGTTTGCTAATAAATATTCAATGTCGTCACACTTATTGTTGATGAGACAGACAATTGTCCTGAGCATAGTCTCCTCATCGATCTCAATCTTAAAATCTCGTACAGAGTAGCGTTTCATATTCACTATAACAGCAGAAAGATCAATTACACCTTACATTAAGCTGATTAATAAGAGAAATTTTTCTGACAATTTTGCCTGAGATGTCTATTGTTTAAGAAATTAGTGAGTATCTAGTACTGCACTCAATACACGATAGCTTGATTTTCGCATTGTAAAGCCACTTTCTTCTTCTTCTATTCATGCTCTACCTGAGTTCCTGCTTAATCTTTTGTTCTGATACGTTATATTATGACTGTTGTCCATACGTGAGGTCTACTGCTGTCCGTAGGTCGGGTCTCTAAAAGGGTTTGTTATTTTGAGACAGAAAATACTTCACAAGCAACATGCTATGACGGTTCATTGAGCCGTTTAGCAAATAAAAATGTTACCACTAGTATTATCCTAGTTACGAATGTGGAACTATAAAGTGTTTCTATTGATGGCTGTTCCGCAATATGAATTACAATGAGTTATTTTAGGATATATGTAGGCTGAATGGTGCACTTGGCGCTATTACATCCCATGAACATTTCGACAGATTTCCTAGAACAAAATTAATACCAACAATATTAGTTAACTGTTTAGAACATAGTCAGACACCTTGCACATATATATTCCTCCACAGCTACAAGTATGTTCGGAACGAGAGAATTATATAAAAACAGCTACACGTCCCGGCTTCGAACGACTAGCATTAAGGCTCTATGGCAGGATCACTTGTTCGTAATATGTAATGATGTACAAACACTTTTCTCGTGAATCAGGCCATTTAATAACGAAAAGAACATCGAAATCCCTATATTAGTTCGCCATATTAGCCGTCGCAGAAGAACACGGCAGGGTACTTACATTTGTAATAGGGACAGATGTACATTTCTCGACCTCTTGAATCAGTCTTCAGTATCTTCTGAGATTAGTCTCCACATACACACAGAAAAGCATGGCGAGGATCTTTATACATTAATGTGTATAGTTTTCGGTCAAGATTCTCCGCTCGTTGGAGTTACAGCGCCTGTTGCTTTACTGATTTTATTGCCGGATACTACAACCTCTCTGGCTGGTCGCAGGTCCAGTGATAGCCACGAGGTGTCCCTCCAAACGCCTATTAAGTATGGAACAGATACATATATTACTTACTCATCATTTCTATAAACAATAAAGTATAGCGGGTGCTCGGATACGTTCTGGAAAGCTTGTAAGGGTGAAGGCAGTATAGGTTGTGCTGAGAAATAAGAGTTAGCAAAAATTCTATACGACTCCCGTTTCAGAGTCAATTAACACTGCCTATGAGACGGTTGCACACAAATTGCACCGGCCCTCAAAAGACAGTATCACAAAACGTATTCCTAATTTGATTTCGTAAAACCGAAAATGAGGGCAATTAAAAGCTGAAAATGGGACAGTAGATAAAATTGTATCGGAGTCAAAGGTTGAGCAGTCTCGTGCGCTATTACCTATGCTGTGAGAACAACTGACACTAATTGTATCTGGCGGGCCACTTGAATTTCCGCGCTCAACGACCTGATTGGCTAACTTCAGTGATAATTAAATGTGAAACGACGTAACGTACCGAATTATTTCTTAGCAATTATTTCTCACAATGAACTACCCTGCAACATAATTATGAGCTTTCCAGACTGTTTTTCACCACCCTGTAATTACGAAACTTCCTTCTGAATAATTAAGCCTGTTAGTGGAAACAGTGTCAGAATGCCTACAGTGGAACCCACGGTAAGCCATGACATATAGACATAAAATCGCAGCGGAGGTCTTTATTTTAGAATGTACACTGCCGGAAAAAAAATAGAGGCTTCCGATTCACTCAGGCTTCATTATTGCAACAGCGCATATGGAGTACATGAAATAATTCTTTTTACTGATCAATAGCACATACCTTTCAGAGGTACGAGGTATCGACACATGCTGGAACACAGAGATTAGTACGTGGTGTAGCCTCCATAAGCAGCAATACATGCCCTGGCTCCGGCATCTAGTCGGTCGTACAGATGACGAATACTGTCCTGGGATACGTTATTCGACGTCTGCTCCACCAGTTCACGTAGTTCTGTCAGAGCTGTCGGTTTACGAGTCACACTAGTCACTTTTCGCTCTATCATGTCCCACACGTACTCGACTGGGGACAACTCCTGAGATCGTTCTGGGCGCGGAAGTTGCTGAACGTCTTCCAGAGCACACTCAATTTCATGGGCAGTGTGTAGGCGAGCATTATCCTGTTGAAACAACAGATCAGCTTCGTATTACAAGACCGTCAAACTAACTGGACTAATAAGATTTTGAGAGAAGCTCTGGTTAAGTCCTGTCCAGAAATCCTGTAGATTAGATTAGATTAGAACTTCTTCCATAGATCATGAATACGACACTTCGTAATTATGTGGAACGTGTCAGATTAATAAAAGGTGTCTATAGAAGATATTACATTACACAAAATATTACATGACAATATTTTTAATTTTTTTGTAAGGGTTGGGGAAATTACCCACTTACTATATCCAAAAAATTCATCTAATGAGTAAAAGGAGTTGCCTTTAAGTAATTCCTTTAATCTCCTTTTAAATGCTACACTCCTGGAAATTGAAATAAGAACACCGTGAATTCATTGTCCCAGGAAGGGGAAACTTTATTGACACATTCCTGGGGTCAGATACATCACATGATCGAACTGACAGAACCACAGGCACATAGACACAGGCAACAGAGCATGCACAATGTCGGCACTAGTACAGTGTATATCCACCTTTCGCAGCAATGCAGGCTGCTATTCTCCCATGGAGACGATCGTAGAGATGCTGGATGTAGTCCTGTGGAACGGCTTGCCATGCCATTTCCACCTGGCGCCTCAGTTGGACCAGCGTTCGTGCTGGACGTGCAGACCGCGTGAGACGACGCTTCATCCAGTCCCAAACATGCTCAATGGGAGACAGATCCAGAGATCTTGCTGGCCAGGGTAATTGACTTACACCTTCTAGAGCACGTTGGGTGGCACGGGATACATGCGGACGTGCATTGTCCTGTTGGAACAGCAAGTTCCCTTGCCGGTCTAGGAATGGTAGAACGATGGGTTCGATGACGGTTTGGATGTACCGTGCACTATTCAGTGTCCCCTCGACGATCACCAGTGGTGTACGGCCAGTGTAGGAGATCGCTCCCCACACCATGATGCCGGGTGTTGGCCCTGTGTGCCTCGGTCGTATGCAGTCCTGATTGTGGCGCTCACCTGCACGGCGCCAAACACGCATACGACCATCATTGGCACCAAGGCAGAAGCGACTCTCATCGCTGAAGACGACACGTCTCCATTCGTCCCTCCATTCACGCCTGTCGCGACACCACTGGAGGCGGGCTGCACGATGTTGGGGCGTGAGCGGAAGACGGCCTAACGGTGTGCGGGACCGTAGCCCAGCTTCATGGAGACGGTTGCGAATGGTCCTCGCCGATACCCCAGGAGCAACAGTGTCCCTAATTTGCTGGGAAGTGGCGGTGCGGTCCCCTACGGCACTGCGTAGGATCCTACGGTCTTGGCGTGCATCCGTGCGTCGCTGCGGTCCGGTCCCAGGTCGACGGGCACGTGCACCTTCCGCCGACCACTGGCGACAACATCGATGTACTGTGGAGACCTCACGCCCCACGTGTTGAGCAATTCGGCGGTACGTCCACCCGGCCTCCCGCATGCCCACTATACGCCCTCGCTCAAAGTCCGTCAACTGCACATACGGTTCACGTCCACGCTGTCGCGGCATGCTACCAGTGTTAAAGACTGCGATGGAGCTCCGTATGCCACGGCAAACTGGCTGACACTGACGGCGGCGGTGCACAAATGCTGCGCAGCTAGCGCCATTCGACGGCCAACACCGCGGTTCCTGGTGTGTCCGCTGTGCCGTGCGTGTGATCATTGCTTGTACAGCCCTTTCGCAGTGTCCGGAGCAAGTATGGTGGGTCTGACACACCGGTGTCAATGTGTTCTTTTTTCCATTTCCAGGAGTGTATATGGCTATCTGTCAGACTTTTGATGCTGTTAGGTAAGTGACCAAAAACTTTCGTGGCGGCATAATTTATCCGCTTCTGAGCAAAAGCTAGATTTAACCTCGAGTAGTGAAGGTCATCCTTTCTCCTATTTCATAAGTGAATATACACACCTGGAAATTGAAATAAGAACACCGTGAATTCATTCTCCCAGGAAGGGGAAACTTTATTGACACATTCTTGGGGTCAGATACATCACATGATCACACTGACAGAACCACAGGCACATAGACACAGGCAACAGAGCATGCACAATGTCGGCACTAGTACAGTGTATATCCACCTTTCGCAGCAATGCAGGCTGCTATTCTCCCATGGAGACGATCGTAGAGATGCTGGATGTAGTCCTGTGGAACGGCTTGCCATGCCATTTCCACCTGGCGCCTCAGTTGGACCAGCGTTCGTGCTGGACGTGCAGATCGCGTGAGACGACGCTTCATCCAGTCCCAAACATGTTTAATGGGGGACAGATCCGGAGATCTTGCTGGCCAGGGTAGTTGACTTACACCTTCTAGAGCACGTTGGGTGGCACGGGATACATGCGGACGTGCATTGTCCTGTTGGAACAGCACGTTCCCTTGCCGGTCTAGGAATGGTAGAACGATGGGTTCGATGACGGTTTGGATGTACCGTGCACTATTCAGTGTCCCCTCGACGATCACCAGTGGTGTACGGCCAGTGTAGGAGATCGCTCCCCACACCATGATGCCGGGTGTTGGCCCTGTGTGCCTCGGTCGTATGCAGTCCTGATTGTGGCGCTCACCTGCACGGCGCCAAACACGCATACGACCATCATTGGCACCAAGGCAGAAGCGACTCTCATCGCTGACGATGACACGTCTCCATTCGTCCCTCCATTCACGCCTGTCGCGACACCACTGGAGGAGGGCTGCACGATGTTGGGGCGTGAGCGGAAGACGGCCTAACGGTGTGCGGGACCGTAGCCCAGCTTCATGGAGACGGTTGCGAATGGTCCTCGCCGATACCTCAGAAGCAACAGTGTCCCTAATTTGCTGGGAAGTGGCGGTGCGGTCCCCTACGGCATTGCGTAGGATCCTACGGTCTTGGCGTGCATCCGTGCGTCACTGCGGTCCGGTCCCAGGTCGACGGGCACGTGCACCTTCCGCCGACCACTGGCGACAACATCGATGTACTGTGGAGACCTCACGCCCCACGTGTTGAGCAATTCGGCGGTACGTCCTACCGGCCTCCCGCATGCCCACTATACGCCCTCGCTCGAAGTCCGTCATCTGCACATACTGTTCACGTCCACGCTGTCGCGGCATGCTACCAGTTAAAGACTGCGATGGAGCTCCGTATGCCACGGCAAACTGGCTGACACTGACGGCGGCGGTGCACAAATGCTGCGCAGCTAGCGCCATTCGACGGCCAACACCGCGGTTCCTGGTGTGTCCGCTGTGCCGTGCGTGTGATCATTGCTTATACAGCCCTCTCGCAGTGTCTGGAGCAAGTATGGTGGGTCTGACACATCGGTGTCAATGTGTTCTTTTTTCCATTTCCAGGAGTGTATATATATATATATATATATATATATATATATATATATATATATATATATATATATATTTTGTGAGGCTACAGTGAAGATCTATAGCCCTTTAAATAAGTGTCTGCAGGATGATCTTGGATGACGTCAAGCAACTATTCTGATTACACTCTTTTGTGCAATGACCACTCTTTTACTCAATGGTGAGTTACCACAGAATACGATGCCATACGAAAGCGGAGAATTAAAATAGGCACGGTAAGTTAATTTACTCAGATGTATATCGCCAAAATTTGCAATTATCCTAATAGCGTAAGTAGCTTAACTCAAACGTTTCAGCAGATCCTCAGCGTGTTTTTTCCAGTTCAACCCCTCATCAATGCATATACCTAGCAATTTTGAATATTCTACCTTAGCTACCGGTTTCTGATCGAAGTCTATATTTGTTAATGGTGTCATTCCATTTACTGTTCGGAACTGTATATACTGTGTTTTCTCAAAGATTCGTGAGAGCCCATTTGCAGAGAACCACTTAATGATTTTCTGAAAAACATCGTTCACAATTTCACCAGTTAATTCTTGTCTGTTCGGTGTGATAGCTATACTTGTATCGTCGGCAAAAAGGACCAGCATTGCATCTTCGTGAATATAGAATGGCATGTCATATATATATATATATATATATATATATTAAGAACATCTGAGGACCCAAGATCTAACCTTGCGGCACCCCATTCTTGATTGTTCCACAGTTTGAGATATCACCAGTTTTTTGCATTTTATGTGAACTGCTTATTTCAACTTTCTGCACTCTTCCAGTTAGGTATGAATTAAAAGATTGGAGCACTGTCCTATTCATACCACACTACCTGAACTTATCTAGAAGTATTCAATGATTTACACAATCAAAAGCCTTTGATAGATCACAAAAAATCGCAACAGGTGACTTCCGGTTACTCACAGCATTTAATATTTCATTAGTGTAACCATATATAGCATTTTCCATTGAAAAACCCTTCTGGAAACCAAACTGACATTTTGTTAAAACTTTATTTTTACAAAGGTGTGAAGCTACTCTACAATACATTACTTTTTCAAAAAATTTGGATAATGCAGACTGAAGAGAGATTGGGCGGTAGTTGTTGGCATCAGACGTATCCTCTTTTTTATGCAGTGGTCTAACAATGGCATACTTCAGTCTGTCTGGGAACATACCCTGCCTCAGAGAGCTATTACATATGTGGCTAAGAATCCCACTTATGTCTTGGGAACAAGCTTTTATTATCCTGCTGGATACGTGAACAAGGGTTGCAGCTTATCGCATCTCGGACCATAAGGCCAGATGTAGGACACGTGTGTCTTGCACGAATGCGTCCTACGAGACAGAGCTCACTAGGTTTATGTTGTACGTTCAATTGACCATCGCTTGCCGTGCCAGCAGAATCAGCTCTCATCGCTGAAGGCCACAGCGCGTCATTTCATTTTTCAAGTGAGCGTCTGATGGCACCAATCGAGCCTTGCACGTAGATGCTGTGGCGTAAGTGGAAAATGGGGTAGAGGTGTGTGTGTTCGTAGTCCCACTGCTACAGCTGGCGCAGGATACGGTGGACGATGCGCAGTGTCCAAAGCGCTGGGCGAGTTTATTCGTTTGTTCCGAAGCGCAGGACGATAGGTGATTTTCCCCTTTCGGCCAGTCAGCGATGGCAGAATTGATGCGGCCACTTAGCAATTTTTCTCAAGCGATTTTACAGAAACTATTTGGTCAAAAAACAAAAAAAAAATTTGCTTTACTTATAGCTTCATATCTCAGGATCATGATCATGTGTCCGCCGCTCGTGGTCTCGCGGTAGCGTTCTCGCTTCCCGAGCACGGGGTCCCGGGTTCGATTCCCGGCGGGGTCAGGGATTTTCACCTGCCTCGAGATGACTGGGTGTTTGTGTTGTCCTCATCATTTCATGATCATCCAGGAAATTGGCGAAATTGGACTGAGCAAAGATTGGATAATTGTACAGGCGCTGATAACCACGCAGTTGAGCGCCCCACAAACCAAACATCATCATCATCATCATGATCATGTGCCTATCAATTAGTTAATGATCATAATTATTGTGATATTTAAATGAAAGTAAGACACTGCGCGAAAATCGGAGAACATTCCAATGAAAATTAGAAGTCGCTACGATTTGGCATTTGACGCATATTACATAACATATTGTTGAGTATGAACTTTAGCTAACATATTGAATTTTTATTTGGTCTGTGATAGAGGTATCTATCTGTCAGCAAGCTCGAAAAAATTGAACTGATGTAGTACACTCATTTACGATCCCGCCGCGCCAGCGATAAAGCCAGAGTCAAATCTCAGCAACATTCCTCGTAATACATATATGGTTTGAAATATCGAAATGAGATTTTGGCAAATGATAACACGCAAAGAGAAGAGTATTTTACCACATCGTCACTACACAAAAGTCATTATCTACCATGTTATTCCAATAACTACACACTTTTACGATAAAACAGCTTAATTTTGAAGGGATATCGATAGCTTGTGAAACGAGAAATGCTATGGGTTTTGACACAACATATACTATGTGATTAAAAGTATCCGGACACTCCGAAAAACGTACGTTTTTCATATTAGGTGCATTGTGCTGCCACCTACTGCCAGGTACTCCATATCAGCGACCCCAGTAGTCGTTAGACATCGTGGGAGAGCAGACTGGAGCGCTCCGGGGAACTCACGGACTTCGAACGTGGTCAGGTGATTCCATGTCATTTGTGCCATACGTCTGTACTCGAGATTTCCACACTCTTTAACATCCCTAGGGCCACTGTTTCCGATATCATAGTGAAGTGGAAACGTGAAGGGACATATTCAACACAAAAGTATACAGGCCGACCTCATCTGCTGACTGACAGAGACCGCTGACCGCCAACCGTAATGTGTAATAGGCAGACATCTATCCAGGCCATCACACGGGAATTCTAAACTGTATCAGGATCCACTGCAAGTACTATGACGATTAGGCGGGAGGTGAGAACACATGGATTTCCCGCTCGTAAGCTGCTCATAAGACACACATCACGTCGGTAAATGCCAAACGACTCCTCGCTTGGTGTAACGAGCGTAAACATTGGACGACTGAACAGTGGAAAAAATGTGTGGAGTGACGAATCATGATACACAATGGGGCGATCCGTCGGCAGGGTGAACGTCATCTGCCAGCGGGTGTATTGCCAACAGTAAAATTTGGAGGCGGTGGTGTTATGATGTGGTCGTGATTTTCATGGAGGCGGCTTTCACCCCCTTTTGTTTTTCGTGGCACTATCAGAGTACATGCCTACATTGATGTTTTAAGCTCCTTCTAGCTTCCCACTGTTGAAGAGCAATTCGGGGATGGCGATTTCATCATTCAACACGACCGAGCACTTGTTAATAATGCATGTCCTGTGGCGGAGTGGTTACACGACAATAACATCCCTGTAAACGACTGGTGTGCACAGAGTTCTGACCTGAATCCCATAGAACGATGTTTTAGAACGCCGACTTCGTGGCAGGCGTCACCGACCGACATCGATACCTCTCCTTAAAGAATGGGCTGCGATTCCCCAAGAAACCTTCCTGCACCTGACTGAACTATGCCTGCGACAGTGGAAGCTGTCATCAAGGCTAAGGGTGGGTCAGCACCTTATTGAATTCCAGCATTACCAATGGAGGGTGCCAGGAACTTGTAAGTCATTTTAGTAGTAGTAGTAGTAGTAGTAGTAGCTTCATTCGTCCGTAGATCTCTTTTTACAAGGATATAGGACACGTCAAAGTATTTACAAATTTGGATCAATTTAAAATAAGTTAATTCATATACACATATATTTGCAGACACTCATTAGATTTACGCCTGGTATACAATAGTTTTTTTTATAAATAACTTATTAAATAATGTAATACCACATTTGTCATTCATATCTCACTTTCAATCACTACACACACCATACACACATTGTTTCAATACACTTCACTCACTACAGACACACACACACACACACACACACACACACACACACACACACACAAACACACACACACACACACACACACACACACACACACACACACATACACATACGCACTGGTGACCTCTGGGCCATTTTCTGAAGCGCATCTTCCCATTTGCTATCCTCAGAAACTGAGTTAGCATCCCTCCGTAATGAGTGAGATGTTGATCTCAGAAAGAAGAAGAGATGTTAGTATTGTGCTATCCATAGCTTGGGGTTAAGTATTTCCGGAATGGAAAAAAAGTGGAAAGAAACAAAGTGAAGGTGTTATGTGGAATGTTGGATATTGTATATTTTTTTTTATCAAACCCCTACTGTTTAGCTAGGTAATCCTTCAATATATAAAATGTATTGCGTAACAGGTACTTTTTAGCTGCCACTTTAAATAAGTGTATTTTTGCAATTTCTTTAATCTCTTTTGGTAATTAATTGTACAGTTTCATTCCTTTGTAGAAAATGCTTTTTTCAGTTTGATGTTTATTTTTTCTTGATAAATGTATGTTGTGTCTATCTCTTGTTGCATGGTCATAGACAAAGCTGTTTGTGCCGTAATTACCAATGTTATTTTTGATGTGTACTACTGACTGATAAAGGTATTCACATGGAGCAGTTAAAATGCCTAGTGTTCTGAACAGATCCTTACAATGAGCTCGACTAGTATTTTTGGTTAATATTCTTGTCGTTTTTTCCTGGAGTCTGAAAATTCTTTTCATATTTTGTGCATTTGTTCCCCAAAAAAGAATGCCATAGTTAAGATTGATTGTACATATGAATAATATGTAACTAAAATACGTTGCATGTTACACACTGATGATAGGATTCCAAGGGCATAACATGCTGATGACATTCTCTTTGCTAGTACCTTTGTGTGTTCACACCACTTCAACTGAGAATCAATATTCATTCCTATAAATTTTGCATTTGTTACACAGTCTATGCAGGTGACATCTAAATTTAACTTACCATTCTCTTGTTTCCTCTTCAAACTGAAATTCATGGCATTAGTTTTCTTTATGTCGAATGTTACTTTATTACTTTTTGACGAATCATAAACTTCATTGAGAGTTTAATTTGCTTTCTTGGCAAGGAGTTCTCTTGTTTCCTCAGTCACTATAACATAGCTGTCATCAGCGAAGAGGACGTTTTCACCATGAGTAACACTACTGGGAAAGTCATTGATGTATATCAGAAACAGTATTGGTCCTAATACGCTACCTTGCAGAACCCATATACTAATATATTTTGATTCTGATAGGTGTTTTACTAAATGTTTCGATCTGTTTGAAATATGTGTTATCTCTGCTCTTTGTACCCTATCTGTTATGTATGATCGAAACCAGTCATTAGGTACCAGTCTTATTCCTAATGCTTCTAATTTATTTAATAGAATCTTGTGGTCGATTGTACCAAACGCCTTAGAAAGATCCAAAAATATGCCTGTGACACACTCATGTTTATCAAGAGCATCAAGTACAACTTTTGTGAATTCTATTACAGCTCCCTCCATATTGTTGCCACTTTGGAAACCAAACTGTGATTCGCTTGGAAGATTGTATTTATTCAGGTAATTCATTAATCTGTCTTTCATTATTGCTTCTATTATTTTGAGAATGCTGACAGCAGGGAAATGGACCTGTAATTTTCTATGTCTTCTGCATTACCTTTCTTAAGCAAATGTACAACTCTTCCCTGTTTTTCACTGCTCTGGAAATGTAACTGATGTGAAGAATTCATATATTATATTTTTTAAGAGGCCTTGTATAATCCCTAAGCATTGTTTCAGTACATACATTGGTACTTCATCTAAGCCTAATGACTTTTTATTTTTTAGTTTTTGAATAGTTTTACTGACTTCATACTCTGTGGTGGGAAGTAATATCATTGTATATAGTGCAACATTTTTTATACGTTTTATATTTGTTTGGGGGAATTTTCGCTGTAACTTCTCAGAAATACTTGCAAAATGCTTGTTTACGTAGTTTGCTAAGTGCTGTGGATTATTTATTACCTGATCCATTTTGATTTCTGATAGATGACGCTTTTAGGCTTGTAGTTTAGATAATGATTTGATGCTTGACTTTGGTGTTGTTATTTGACAGAGATGGTGTGATAGTCCGAGATCTTTTACAGCTACGTCACATTTTCCCATTTCCATATTTGTGGCCACATGGTCAATTACTGATGAAGTCGTGGTGGTAACCCTTGTTGCACTATTGACCAGTAGGAACATGCCAAAACTTAGAAGCATGTTTATGAACGTGCTGCTGGATTAATTTATGATATAGTGTTGATGTTAATGTCCCCACACAGAATTAAGTTGACCTTTGTACTTGAGACTTTATCTAGAACTTCTGTTAACTAATTGAAAAAAGTTTCCACACTACCACTGGGAGATCTATACACACACACAAAATGATTATTCAAGCCCTGTTAATTCAGTAGCTGATATTTCAAAGTGTGTCTTCACTTACGGTACTGACGCCATGTCTTGATTTGAACTATGTTCCTTTTCTGATATAATTGCATGATCCTCCACCCCTCGAAGTAGTTATGCAGTAAGAGTTTGCCATTTCATACAATGATAATACTACATGTTGGATTGCTGTGTCTCTTCACCAGTTCTCAGTAATACAAACTACTGTGCAGTTCAAAGATTGGAACTCAACTTCCAATAGTTGCATTTTAATTTTTAATGATTGAATGTTTTGAAGGAGGATTGTTAAGTCTGTGAAATGTCCCATGTAACTCTTTCCAATGGTTTCTATTTCTTTGTGCCCTCTGGTATATGTGATACTTGAGGTGTTAAAATCTGTCTTGTGATTGATTGTTTCAGTATTTTTTAAAGCAATGGAGATACTCTTTAGGCAGGGGAACCTGTTGGCTGGATTTATCATAAAAAAGACCTACTTTTCCTACCTATGACAACAGGTATTTGACCATGTGTGGCCCGAGTTCCACCCCCCCCCCCCATACTTTCATGAATCAGCTGTACCAATCTTCACTCCCCAGTCCTGTTTAGGAGTAGGCCATGCCTAGTGAAACCCCATCTATTGATAGTGCCGACAGGCACCGGAGAAAAATGAGAAAAGTTGGCTGTTCTCAGAGCCATCCCTAACCCCACCATGATTTGCCTCTCAGCTCCATCAAGGTGTGGTTGATCATGACGCTGGAACAGCTCAACAAAGTGTACGTTGGTGCCATGAGTCAGCGAAGCTATCTTGCTCAGGTCACCACCTATGTCATGTTCTCCATCCATGTCCAAACTGTTTCCCGCCCCACCCACTATCACTTCATGGTCCTCTTTTGTAAAGCCCTTACATAAAGACCCTAGGTCCTCAATCACATGACTTAGCCCTGCATTTGGCTTGAAGATACTGGTGGCCTGGTTCGCTGCCAAGTGTCCGGATACTTTTAATCGCATACTGTATGTGATGACTTTACACGTTTTTTTGTGCCGAGTATGTGCTTGTCCATAGGCTACAGAATTTACTTTTCCTCAGTTCCTCACTAGATAAACGTAATAAACGACTGATTCAGGACTCTCTCACAACTGTGTCTTCACTACATGTTAGTGAGTTTACCCAGTGTAAATTCCGCTTTCTTCTGGAATGAGAAGCAAATTTTGACATTGCAAGCACAGAAATGTGTAGGTTTTACTCAAAATTCGCCAGTCATGACGCTTCTCTGAAAGTTAATAACGGTTAACAAGTCAGGCGAAATTAAATCGCTGCGTTTACACCGGAATTCGTTTTAGAAACTAACGAAAACACAGGTAACATTTGACCTTTTTGAAGAGCCGACACCCTAGTGTGAGCGTTGAGGAACCCCATTATCAAAAAATGTGAACGTAGGCTTCAGTTTAAAACGGCACTTACCCTTCAGCGGTCGGCATTCCACCTACAGCTGTCTCCCTCCGGCTGCGCGTGATTAGCCGAGCGGTCTCAGGCGCTGCAGTCATAGACTGAGCGGCTGGTTCCGGCGGAGGTTCGAGTCCTCCCTCGGGCATGTGTGTGTGTGTTTGTACTTAGGATAATTCAGGTTGTGTGTAAGCTTCGGGACTGATGACCTTAGCAGTTAAGTCTTTCAAACACATTTGAACATTTTTTTTGTCTCCCCCCCATCCCCCCCTCCCCCTGCCATTCTACTCACGCTCCACAGTCGACTGCGCATCTCTCGGCCACGACATTCTGCGCGCACAATAATAATTGGTTCGCAACTTTTCTTGTTGACATATCTGGGCTCAGACGGCCGGGGAGGCCGAGCGGTTCTAGGCGCTACAGTCTGGAACCGCGCGACCGCTACGGTCGTAGGTTCGAATCCTGCCTCGGGCATGGATGTGTGTGATGTCCTTAGGTTAGTTAGGTTTAAGTAGTTCTAAGTTCTAGGGGACTGATGACCTCAGAAGTTAAGTCCAATTGTGCTCAGAGCCACATCTGGGTCCACTAGCCCTCCTATCTATGCTGTGGAAGCTGTAAGATCTGCCACTGACAATACCATAATTCTGGCGGGCGTCTACTGTTTGGGATTCCAGAAACTCATCTACGGGTATGATAATGTTAACGTGGCCACTGATACCTTCATCGCTGCACAACTGTCACACCCCGTCCAAATTGTGTGGCACCTCTCCGAAAGACCATCTCACCACTCGGAGGGCCATAAATTGATCAATTTAAAACTCTCTTAGTTGGCTGTAGAAAGCGTGAGTTCGTCTCCGTAGTACTTTTGCCTGCTTGCTTTACACGTTTGAATCTCAGTGATTCATTCCCTGTTAAAGGGTAGACAAAGCAGGCGTAGTGGTAGTTATGCCACGGCGCTATCTGTTGACGGACGACACTGAGAACATTATCGGCACATCTTCTAATTCCCAGATGGCAATTTGGAATAAAGTAAACGTCGGCTTTCCAGGTGGACTATATTTTTGTCCGGCAGTGTATATACGTATAGATGTGGACTACACTGAAGGATGACGTGTCTGCGGGTATAGACATAGCTCCATAAATTGTATTTACTGGTAAATGTTGCCACTCATACCGTATTCACTTCTTGATATTAGGGTGACAAAGGTTTCATCTGGCAGCTCTGGTACATCCTAATGTACTGCGATTAATTGTCCCAGACCCATGGCTTGACAAACCACACAGTGTGCAGCACTTAACGATGGATCAATAGTCTCTGAAAGCAGTAGTGCTAATAAAATGCCATTTACAACTAGACAGCAGGAAAGTCACAAATGAAAGAAGAGTTAAACAACGAAACTTCATATAATTAAATCAATTCTCAGCTACTGTGAAAAAGTTTCCAGGCTATTAAACTGGGGAAGGGAAATTAAATGACAATGAAACCATGAAGAACAGTTTTCTTTTACCATTGGCATTATGCTCTTGGTCTCTAATTAAAATAAATTTAAACGACGAATGAATGCAAATGAGTAGGAGAAATAGTTCCGTAATAGCGAATACACCATTTGTAGCACGCGGCTTTGCAATGCCACGTCGACTAATATCTAGCAGTAACGTTGCAGAGAGATGAAATGGGACGTGCTTATTAAGAGCAGTAGTAGGTAAGGCGAATTGTCGACTTCGATTGATTGAAAGAATTTTAGGAATTTGTAGCACATCTGTAATGAGACCGCATGTAGAACACTACTGCGACCCATTCGTGAGCAGTGTTCAAGAGTTTCTGATCACAACCATGTCGGATTAATGGAAGACATCGAAACAATACAGAGACGAGCAAACAGATTTGTTGTTAGACCCAGTCAACATGCGAGTATTATGGAGGTACGACGTGAACTAAAATGGCAGTCTCTGGTGGGAAGACCAGTTAATTTCCACGGAGGATTACAGACAAATATAGAGAAGCGCCGTTTTAAGCTGACTGCTGAAAAATTCTACGGCTGCCAACATACATTTAGCGTAAGCATCTCGAAGACAAAATAAGAGAAATCATCGCACATTTTGCGAGTCGAACAGCAAAGGAAGTGACTAGTAGTGGTAGGAGGTACTCCCTACCATGCACCATAAGGTGACTATACGAAGAAGATGATAGATGTAGATCAAATAGTTTAATTTTCTAAATTTTAGAGTGGGCCTGAAAATCAATTATATTCAAATTGACATAACACTTCCAAAACATTATACAAATTGTTAACGAGGTCACACAACAAGATTGTAAGATTTTTAATTAATGGGAGTTGAAGACAACGACCGATGGACCGCGAGGAAATAAGACAAAATATGAGTAATATTCATCCAC
This sequence comes from Schistocerca cancellata, assembly GCF_023864275.1. Taxonomy (NCBI): domain Eukaryota; kingdom Metazoa; phylum Arthropoda; class Insecta; order Orthoptera; family Acrididae; genus Schistocerca; species Schistocerca cancellata. The sequence goes on from NC_064633.1 coordinate 469,846,973, forward strand.
AGTCCTTTTGTGGTTTTGAAGATAGTTTTGGAACTGAAATTTCTTGAAAGAGAATGTTTAATATCAGTATGTGTCATCATTTATGTGACATGCGATAAGCGAACTTTTAAAGCAAAAGCATTCAAACATGAAAGCGTCGTAGTAATGGAGCTATCTATGTAATGAACTACTGGCAGAGGCTGGGGCTCGTGACAGATTAACGCGTGGGGACGAAAAAGGAATTCTGTCTGAAATGAGAATGAAAGGCAACCTGGACAAGTTAACAAGAAAACTAGTAGAAAATGGCCCAAAAGAATTCTTTGCTGGATATCAACACATAAGAAAATTCCGAAAGGAAGAAATAATTGATGATGCGGGGGTGACATTATAAAAAATGCAGAAACAAAACGGATTCGTACTACTTAAAATTCAGAACCGTGTAGAAGTTCAAAAGATGTTGCTATCCAGTAGTGGATCCGATACTGGATCATATTATTGGTACAAAAATTTATCTTATTGCACACCTCAGGATTAATGTGATCGCATAGGCTGTTGTTAATAATTTTGAGACGTCTGAATATGATTGTAAGACCAAGACTGTTAGAACTATTTAAGGGTATACGGAATGAGTTTTTCGATGAAAAAATCAATTTTTGGGTAAATGCATTTACGAAAAATTTAGACTCTCCCGTTTAATACCATGTATAAAATATTTGGATGACGTGAATAGAACTATTTTAAATAATTTTTTAAAATAATTTCGACACACGATATTCCGCACCTTGTATATGAGACGCGAAATATACCTGATATAGACAGCCTTGCCAGAGATATAATTCAGCACAAAAGAGTTAGCTTTTCTGTTGGCTACACTGCTAGACAGTTGACAATAGATTCTGCACCATTTGCATTGTTTCCTTTGTGAGTACATCCATGTAATTGTTGTGAAAGTCGTATGTGGAGAGGTCATTGAGTTTTCTTTCCTTCAACATGCCAAGACCTAGTCTGAAGGTATTTAGAAAGCGTATACATTGGCGCAAGAAAGTAAAGTGTACTAACAATTCGTCTGATTCATCTTCATCAGTATCTGATGTCCCAGTAGCGACTAACCTCAACACTGGTAGTGATACATTGAGTGATGCTGCTGCCACTACACCGGAAAGTGCTTCAAGAAGAAAACTAGCTGGAATTGATGAAGAATACAGGAAACTAAATGCTGGGACTACAAAATATGAGGTAATTAACGTCTCTTTATTGTCAGACGTTTTGGAGAACGTCTGATGTATGCTGCAAGCAATGTGGAAAATGTGGTGTTTCATTGAAAACAAACTTACATGTATGACTTGCTTGTGAATTAGAGTTGATGTGCAGTTATTGCAAACACAGTGTTACTTTCTTCAATTCCTCACATGTTACTGCAGATAAAGGTAAACTATACGATATAAACATTAGACTGGTTTATGGATTACAGTGTATAGGAAAGGGCAGGGCTGCAGGTGCCATGTTGTGTGGTGTGATGAACCTCCCTCCTCCACCTTCGAAATTTAACAAACACATAATTGCAATAGGCTCTGCTGTAGAAGATGCGGCACAGGAAAACATGAAAGAATCTGTTGAGGAAGCAGTTGTTGAAAATAATAATAGCAGAGACTTGTCCATAGCTTTTGATGGAAGCTGGCAGAAGAGAGGCCACACATCTCTGAACGGTGTAGTAACAGCTACAAGTGTTGACTCTGGTATGGTAGTTGATGTGGCAATACTTTCCAAGCATTGCAGATGCAAGGAGAAAATGAAAAATAAACATGAAGAGGAGTGCATGGCAAATTACTGTGGGTCAAGTGGTGGTATGGAAGTTGCTGGTGTAAGAAGTATTTATCAACGCTCAGTAAAATGGTACAACATTAGATACATAAATTATCTTGGAGATGGTGACTCAAAGGCTTTAAGAAATTGAGGAACTGAGACCCTATGGTAACGATGTGAAAATTTCCAAACTGGAGTGTGTTGGCCATGTTCAGAAAAGGATGGGATAAAGACTTCGACGGCTCAAGGCTAGCATGAAAGGCAAGAAATTGAGCCATGGAAAAACTTTAGATGGGAAAAATAGACTGACAGATGCTACAATAGATTATATTCAGAAGTGCTATGGTCTAGCAATAAGACAGAATACAGCAGATGCAGAATTAATGAGCAGTCTGGGCTCTGTTTTTTCATACAGCTTCAAACAATGAGAATCCCCAACATGGGCTATGTCCAAAAGGAGGCAATAGTTTGTGCAAGTACAACAGAGGCAAGGTAACTAAGAAACAATACAATCACCCTCATCACCTGCCATAATGGATGAAATAAAACCAATATTCCGAGACCTCGCAGATATTAGTCTACTAAAGAAATGTCTTCATGGCCGGATTCAAAATCCAAATGAGTGTGTGAACCAAGTGATATGGAACAGACTACCTAAAACTGTGTTTCTGGGTGTAAACACACTTCACTTTGGCGTTTATGATGCTGTTTCATCATTCAATCAGGGCAATGTAACAAAGTGCAAAATTTTGCAGAAGTTGGGGCCCTGAGTAGGACTACGAACTGCCGCAGCTATGCTTAGTTTGGACAAGGAACGGCTCAGGTCTTCAGATAATGCCATAAAAGTATATTCAAAGACGGCTAGACAGCATAGTAGAGCCATCACGAGGAAGCTGTTGGACGATTCTGATGATACAAGCTATGGAGCAGGCTTGTACTGAAGTAAAAACTTTGAAGGTAATTTCCCGTAACTTTAGTTTTTTTGTGTATAAGGTACATTTTCTCAGGGCCTATTTATAGTAGAAAGATGAAATTTTCTGTAGTTGTTCCTTAAGACCTTCTAATATATCTGAATTAAAAAATATGTGGAATTATTTTGTATTAATGGGTGTAAGTTTTAAAATACTTGTTAAAATGTATAACTTTTTTAACATTTACAAAAAATAAAATATCTGAAAAACTATACATTGTTTTTTCAAAATTAATAATTCAGCATAAAAGCAGAACATATCTCTGCGTTCTGTGAAAAAATCAAGAGTATCGTCCAAATAACAAATGAGAAAATGTTCCTAACTTTTAGCTCAATTTAACATTGTAAGCATAGGGCGTTCCGTATACCCTTAATTAGCAGATGTTGAGGCTTCTAAAATACGCCTTTCTTTAAATCTTATTACTCTTAGTCTGCTGTATATTACTGGCAGCTAACTGCATCATCATCATTCATGCACCCATCCACAGTTAAGGACTGCTCTTAGGTAATCTTCATGTAAACGTTTTCAGCATACCTGTTTTTCTGACTATCATAGATGGAACTAACAAACACTTGTATCAAAGACAATAGAGTTAGGAATACAGCAGCACAGAAATGGGGTACCATCTTGACCAGGCGTATCCTGTATTTCAGGATGTAAATGGGATCTCGCCTATGTTGTCATCCATGACAGTGCCTGGACCGCCTGCACAATGCTCCCTGCAGTTGAGATGCGGATCCTCTACGCTCTTCAGAGAGAACTGTCCCTGCAGAGCCCACCGGCATGCGCTGCTGAATGGAAGGACGCGACAGAGCCGGCAGGCAACAGCAAGCATGAGCGAAATTAATCCGAAGCGGGAATAAGCTATGTGCGGACGCGTCGCTCTGTTACTAATAACGATAAACCAAAGCTGGAATTAATAGCACAACGTGCGCGGGTCTGACAATGTTGTATGAATTATGACATGCTATAAAAGCCTTGTGTGTGATTACAAAACTAACAACTACACACATAAGTAGGGGATAATTAAGCCCTGAAACAATTTATGGAATATTCCCTCTCTTCTTGGAGAAACATGGACATATCACAACTTGAATATGCTGTGTTAACGTTCCACAATAATATCTGACATTTCGTTATGAACTGGCCTCACGGTACCTAAGCCATCGTCACATATTCTAAACAAATAGTTCGCACAACTTCAGCAGGAGTTCATAGTTGTACGAACCAGTCATATATCTTGGAAAAAAATGTTTCTACAGTTGTGAATTCTCGCTGAAGTTGACCGAATTATCTATTTGGCATTAAGTTATCTGACGATGGCCCAGGAAGCCGAAAGCTGGTTCATAACGAACTATTAAATAAATATTATTGTGAAACATTGATACTGTGTATTCAGGTTTTAATAAACCCTGAAGTTTCGAGCTATGCAAAATAAATGAATTTCGTGTCCTAGAAAAACACTTTGAAAACGGTATGTGTCTAGTAAAATTTAATATAAATAGTCGCACACACATGTACTTTCATAATAACGACCAACTAATAATAAACACGGGAATGCAGAACTGCAGAGAAGAACTATTTATTAGAAGTATATCTTTGTGGCAGCTCAACAGATCATTACCTACCCACCTGAGGGCGTGTCAGTCGTGTAGATAGTTCACGTAAAAAGAAATATGACCACCGTACGGTATGACACACAGCCCAGGCATTGAGTAACAACAATTGGTGAAGCATTTTGAAAAAAAAAATCCGAAAGAAATACATTAATAAATGTGTGTGTTAGGACACAAGTAAGCAAATTTACAAACTAGTGTAGACATAGAACGCGCAAATATGACATTCTAATTCCAGACAAACGAAACTGTCGTTTCCATATCGTCGTTCTTAACAATCAAGTAATTTTCTTCTACTTCAGAAGAGGGTAGAAATCTTTTATTCCTAAACGGTGAAGAGAAAGATAGTTTACGATGCTGTAATCAGCTTCAGTTCAGCTAAATGTATGCAATTTGTGGTGTCACCGCCAGACACCACACTTGCTAGGTGGTAGCCTTTAAAACGGCCGCGGTCCGTTAGTATACGTCGGACCCGCGTGTCGCCACTATCAGTGATTGCAGACCGAGCGCCGCCACACGGCAGGTCTAGAGAGACTTCCTACCACTCGCCCCAGTTGTACAACCGACTGTGTTAGCGATGGTTCACTGACAAAATACGCTCTCATTTGCCGAGACGATAGGTAGCATAGCCTTCAGCTACGTCATTTGCTACGACCTAGCAAGGCGCCATTACCAGTTACTATTGATACTGAATCATGTACAGTCAAGAGCGAAGCTCATCATTAATGGATTAAAGTTAAGTATTCCACCAGCTAGGTTTTTCAAAATTATAATTTCCTTGTCCTGTTCCAGACCTCACGCCAGCCTGCGTGAGCTAAAAAGCGTGCCTTTTGGCTTCCTCTAGTAATACGGTGTTGGCTCTCCTGCCAACCCACAACACAATTTATGGCCATTCAGTTCACTGTGCACAAGTGCACGGTCCCTTGCCTGCTTGCACAGTTACCGCAGTCAAGAAATGCCAGGAGAACTGTATCTTCACGTGATAAGTCTCCCTAACGGTAAATAAATTGAAGTAGTGCTACTCAATTCCTTGTTCATTGTAGTATCTGCACAAAAGCATGGGCCAGACCGATGTATTCTTCCTCTCAGAGAAACAGAAGATTAGAATGGTCGACAACAGAACACAGCATAGTGTAAAATACCCAGATTTATTTAAAACGTAAGTGATGACTGAAGGAGAAAAACTGTTGCACTTTAATTTCCATAAACTGTATGAAAAATGTAAAAGTAAAACGGTTGTTGTTCTTCTTTAAAGCTTTGCTTTGAAAGTTCTTTAAGCTTCATATGGGATTCATATAAATTGCTTTATACAATATTGTATTGGTTAAAAATTGCAACCAAGACTGTTTTTAACCAATACTGTAGGTTTTCTGTTATGCCACATATGGACTGGAAGAATTTCTGCTTTATACAACACTATTAAGATAATGATGTCAATTTCAGGTAATAGTAAACGTATTTAAAGTCGAACGTCTCACGATAATTACTATTTGCTGGTTTCATAACAGTGTGACGAAGACTATTCTCTGAAACTGTAGACTAGAGAGGAGAACATAAGCTATCTTATTTTCAGGGTAAATGTCGTTTCTACGTGTACGGCTGCTGATGACCTAGGAAACATTATTAAGTTGCTAAAACAGTAAAAGAAGATGACCTGCGACTTGTAACATACGCGGCTGGTAGTTCCTGGTGTACATTAAATAATTTAAAATTCTGACCACATGTGCTTGTATTAATGGCACGTTTTTCGTATTACTTCTCTTGATTAATGAAGCCAGTATTTAGTGAATAAGTGGTTACTGCGCCGCCTTAGGTGAATTTAGATAATATTTCAGCAATGGCGGCCAACAATTAACGTACATCTGCTACGCTGAATATGGCAATCACTTGGAGGACATGAGCTTTACACGCATATGAACATTAAACAAAATCAGTTACCTCATGTTAATGAACAATAATTATATTTTAAGATCACAAATAGAAATTATCACATCACAGACCTTGGCATCCATGTAATAAAATGTTGGCGTACGAGTTTGGGTCTTATTCTTCCAAGGACTTGAACAGAAGTATGTTTTAGTAGTATCATAGTGCTTAAACAATTAGCGTTAACAACGAGCATTGTCATTGCAGATACCAGTATTGTCTTAAATTATTGGATTTTTGTGCTTTTTTCACTTCGCTTCTTTTCTCATACAAGAAAATTTTTACTTAGCAGTTTCCCCACTAACAGGCGACAATACGACAGACTAGAAGCAGAAGAGAGTGACGATTTCTCTTAAAACGAGCAGAATCACTCTGGCCGAAACTCACGAACGAGTCCTATCGCTCGGAAAACGAATTGACTCACAAAAAAAAATACAGTTATTATAGTAACTATGAAGGACATGACTGCAGTGCTAATGCAAATAAATTCACACTCATTATAGTGGACTCCGATAAATTCGAGCAAGGAGAGTTACCGCGACCTGCACAAAAATGTGTAATAGTGCTACAGCACAAAATAGTAAGTGGTAAAAGTTTTTGAAAAAAAGTTATTACAACTCTCTAACATTGCCTCAGACAAATTCAGGTCATGCCAGAGACAGAGGCGAAAACAGGATGTGGATCATTATGTCGCAGATGGGTCGGGTCGACGACAATGTCTGCCGGCTAAGGAATGAGTGTTTAGCAGAAAAGATGATGGAAAAGCAAAGGAAGCGAGACGACCATATTCGTTAGTTCGTAAGGCATGTTGTAAGAAACTGTATCAATATGATAGGATCACATAGAGAGGGACCAACACATCAGTTAATAGCAGTTAATAAGGTGAACGTAGCAGAACACGGACGAAACATGTGGTCGTTAAGGACCGACTTATGGGCTATAACCTCAGGCTAGTCCCCTTTAAACATATCGGCTCTCCTACTCTTGTCATGAGTTGACCACTGGCATCGACGACAGTCACAGTAATACCACACGATTCCATGATTACGATAATGTAATGAATCTATGACCTGGATGCTCCAGCCGACACCCCCGGGATAACAAGGCCGCCCAGCAGTGTTAGTGACGTCACACTAAGCGGCCCATAGCCGACGCAGCAGTCCACGGACACCTCCGTCCAGACGCGCGTGATGCTAACGATCTTCAGTCCGTCATACAGAAAGGAGCGAACTATAATTCGAACCGATGACCAAATTATATATATTCTTGTAAACAGCATAAAGGTTCATAACGAAATACCGATTACATATACGGGCAGGAATAGGTTCTAGAACTCCTCTGAAAAGTGTATCTTCAGTACCAGAATGAACATCAAATTGTCAGGTTTCCTAAGTAGAAAAGCACTTTGTTAGTAACAGACAGCAATAATGAGACTTGCAGTTGATGATTTCTACGTCGAAAAGGAAATAAGCTGTAGAGAGATTGAAAATGGTAAGTAAAGAGAGCCTCAGCCTTTTTCTTACATTCTTACTTGTAATGCACTTGGTTGTTTTTCATTTCCTTACCTTGCATAACATTTTTGATATTGTTTCAAGAAGTGTATCTTCTATAGCAGAGTGAACTTCAAATTGTCAGGCTCTTCTTAAAGGAAAGAGCAGTCCCTTAGTATCACAGTGCAAGACAGAATATTGTGTTCAGTGACGTCTATGTTAAAAGGAGAATATTTGATATCTATCTTTTGTTTCCATTCTTTATTACAGGGGATACACTTGTAAAAATTCTTGAAAAGAGCTGTCACCATTAACATATGAGTAAATTCACAATAGTCATGTATTTTATGAGATAACGTGAACTCTTGTTACCTTATTGTAAATGAAAGTTGTCAGGGTTTTGCTATGTATGACAGTGTTTAAGATAATTTACTTTCAGTAAAATAGCTTGAAAATGTTAAGTCCTGCTGTCAGTTCTCATTTGTCACCACCTGTATGCGAGTTTTAAAGCTAAATAGTGTTCTGACAATTATAGAATTGTGGCATAGTTCCTCAATCGATTAAACTTATTCCTGCCCGTATATGTAATCGGTATTTCGTTATGAACCTTTATGCGGTTTACAAGAATATATATAATTTGGTCTTTGGTTCGAATTTAAGTATGCTCCTTTCTGTATGACGGACAGAAGATCGTTAGCATCAGGCGCGTCTGTACGGAGGTGTCCGTGGACTGCTGCGTCGGCTGTGGGCCGCTTAGTGTGACGTCACTAACACTGCAGAGCGGCCTTGTTATCCCGGGGGTGTCGCTCCAGCACAGTCTAAGAAGTAGCCGAACACGTACTGATGACCGTCATCTGATGAATCACATGCTTCTTGCCGCCTACAATCTACTGATGGAGAAATTAACTGCCTTCGGACAACACAACATCGTAGAGTATTACCAATGCCGGACTTCAACTCGGAAGCCAGCAATACGGCCTCTTGTAGTCGACGTTCCTGTTCAACACTCAGTTTTTTCCAGGTGCTGAAATCTATCAGGCAGGAGGTCAACCGACCACACGACTACCGACGCTTAGTACTACGCGTTGAGTCATCGAGGTTCATCGTAGAATTGATAGTGGTGTCGGGCACACTCCGCAATGGCCGTAAGCACCACTTCACGCTGGGCAGCCGTCACCCCGCTCGCCGGCAGCCAGGGTCGCTGACATCACCTCCTAGGCGTGGAGACGCTGAGCTGACTCGACGGACGTCAGCTAGAATCCAACATGCAGCTGAATCAGCAAGAACTAAGAAATCTGTAGAAGAACGACGACTTGTAAAGGTTATCAATAAACAACAGAATTCTGACAAAGATTTTATGGCGTCGTTGACTTCTCACAGGTTCCCAAGAGCTATCCTGACTTCCTCTCGGCCCTCTTTTATAGGAAGCTGTAAAAACGCCAAATCAACAGGATTATTTCAACTGCAAACCAAGAAAAAATGAAGCAAGCATTAATGTACGATTTTGAGGAGACACCAAAACGTGGGGGAAATATTAAACATTTACTACTAAACAACGGACTATTTGCCTAATTTTCCTTTTATTTTGTTTTAATTTCATCAAGTTGCTAGCCAAAATCAAGTACATAAACTTTAGGATTTATGGCTGTGTAGGTACATATAAATATAATGCTACTTAACGATGCTGATGGCTAAGGAATGGTAACGTTTTATTCCTTTTTTAGAAGGGAACTGGTTGTAGAGAGTTTGTTGAGTGAGACATAAATGTGCTCCATGTAGAAAAGAAACTATATATCTACAGTTCACCAGCTTACAGTTTTTCTAATTATTTATCGGTATATATTCACACTGTCTTTAAAGCAGGGTCGCGCGGGGTAGCTGCGCGGTCTAGGGCGCCCTGCACGGTTAGCGCGGCTGCCCCCGACGGAGGTTCGAGTCCGCCCTCGGGCATGGCAGTGAGTGTTGTCCTTAACGTAAGTTAGTTTAAGTAGTGTGTAAACCTAGGGACCGACGACCTCAGCAGTTTCGTCCCATAGGAACTTAACACAAATTTGCAAACTTCTAAAGTAGCTTACGCTGCAAGTACAGAAACAACGGGTTTATTGATTGTGTCACAACAAATAAATTACGAACGTTTATAGATAAATAGAGTAGTGAAAATTGAAGAAAAAAAGAGCTGCTACTGAACAAGAACAATCCCAGTACTAGCGACGTACGACATTTTAATTTCTCACACCAACACCTCGAAGAGAATCCGATTGATTGGATTTGTGTATTGATTTTCGACAGGAAGCAGTTTGTCAGAATTAATATAAAGTGAGGATCACTTGGTTTCAAGGATTATTCCTCGACAACAGTAGTTTCTGTTGCTCTTTGGGCGAAAATCGTTGTTAGTGGGGTAACAAAATCCATAACAAAATATCATCCAGGAAGGAGCGTCCCCTCACTCCATGTGTTCAAGTCCCAGAGAAACAATTAGCAAAGAGCTAACTAGCTCTCAAAGTACAAAAAACGAAAGCAGAGGGTACCTAATATTCGTTACATCACAAAATTGTAGACAATCCTCCTATAAACATTACTCATAAGTCGGTGCATTGCATAAGGGGGTAAAAAAATTTCCGTTTGAGTGCTTTGCTACAACTTTCACGCAGGGTAGCGTGGCTCCAATAGGAGTATGGACGCACCAACATGTAGGCAAGGCATTAGTTTGGCTATAGTGTCTACCCGACAAGGACGCTCTACCTGCGGAAACGTGAACTATGGCGACATTATTACCAAACGCGTCCAAACAGGACCAATGTATTATAATTATTTTTTGTTCCTGCCGAAGGACAAACATAGGTAGACATGCATCGGAGAATGAAGAACGTGTGTGGAGGAGCATGACTATCAAAAACCACCGTTATGGAATGTAGTGACACGTTCGATGCTTTGTCCCCACATCGCAGATATTGCAATGCAGAAGTTAGACCAACTCAAGGTGGGGAGACACTCGACCACCATCACTATAGTCCTGATGCCTCCCCATTCGATTGTCCCGTCTGCGGTCCTTGAAGGACAGACGATTCCTGTCGGGCGAGGATGAGCAACGGGCAGTTAGAAATTTATGTAATTCTGCAGGCTTTCGCGGCCGTTGTCAATGACGTTAAAATTTTCTGGGTTATTACGCCGCGTCATATTTCTACTAAAATGATCAAAGTTTCGACCCCTCTGCTGGGATCTTCCTTAGAATCTTCTGGAGTCCACTACTGCTAGAACACTCTAGCGTCATTGTGCTGCCTACTCGCATTGACACAGCCAGTGTCAACAGTCGGGGAGAGACTTCCGTGAACTGTGTCTACGTTTCAAGGCTATCAAAACCGTGTCGACAAGTGTTTACGAACTAGAGCTTTCTAGTGACTGAGGTGAAGCCTTAGTACGGCCATTCTGAACTTGTATCCATTCGCCACTCAGTAACCGTGACTCACTTAGTGTGTTCTGAACTGCAAGCCCATTTACGCTGTTTCAGAGCTACATCCGAGCCGCGCGAGCAAAGAGAAGTTTTCTAATTAATAAACTATTACTTATTCACGGTATTCTAATTAACTATATTGTTACTAGCCACTTCAATGTCCATGAAGTCGGACACAACAGCGTGAGAATACTTAAAATATTCCGGATACACTAACGCTCTACGAGTAGCAGCTTTGAATGTCAGCAGTGAAGTTAGGAAACCTAAACATGAAAACACAAAGACTCATATTAGATGTTGTAGAGTGAGTGTAGTTCAGTGTAAAATGGGTAAGGATATCTGGTTACATGAATATAGACTAATATCCACAGCACTAGCAAACGATAGCAGGAGTATAATTCCTTACAAGGTAGGACAATGAGTGGTTTATTTTGAACTGATCACTCTGTTATTAGAATCACCAACTAACCAACGCTGATAACACGATTTAAGGTATATAAACCGATGTCAAAGTAAGCAGTTGAAGAGATATGGTATATAAGGGTACTGAACATGTAGCTCAGTATGTAGCAACGGATGAAAATACAATATGGAAGACTGGATCTCTTTAGTAAGGACGTAAAGGAGAATATAAACTGCGAAGAAACCTTGGTAGCACAAAATATTCTACAACTAATCGACGAAGGACAGGCGTATGAGGACATATAAAAATATAGAAACAGGGGTAATTTAAGCATATCAGTAGTAGAAGGTAGCTGAATCGAAATGGCAGCAAGAATGAAAATAGAGATGTTTTTTGGAAACACAGTTGCACCATACAGGAAAGCCAACATTAAGTTGGGTGAGATTAAAAGAAAATCAACGTTAAGAGTGCGAATGGAATAGCACTTTAAAGTCAGAAGAGAGGAGATACAGAGCAATGTGGGCTTCTACAAGGGGGCAGAGCTATCAGCAGCTGACGTGACATAAGAAGACATCGGATGTCGATCAGGAGGTTAAATGAGATCTAGCATTAGACTCGGGTTTTGGAAGACCTTTGGAACACGTTCGGAATTTCTAAAATAATTAGGGAATGATCGAACAAGCAGATATTAAATGCAGTGCGTAGAATTTTGGAAACTGGATAAATTCCGTAGCACACTGTGTTAAAAATACAGGGTGTTTCAAAAATGACCGGTATATTTGAAACGGCAATAAAAACTAAACGAGCAGCGATAGAAATACACCGTTTGTTGCAATATGCTTGGGACAACACTACATTTTCAGGCGGACAAACTTTCGAAATTACGGTAGTTACAATTTTCAACAACAGATGGCGCTGCAAGTGATGTGAAAGATATAGAAGACAACGCAGTCTGTGGGTGCGCCATTCTGTACGTCGTCTTTCTGCTGTAAGCGTTTGCTGTTCACAACGTGCAAGTGTGCTGTGGACAACATGGTTTATTCCTTAGAACAGAGGATTTTTCTGGTGTTGGAATTCTACCGCCTAGAACACAGTGTTGTTGCAACAAGACGAAGTTTTCAACGGAGGTTTAATGTAACCAAAGGACCGAAAAGCGATACAATAAAGGATCTGTTTGAAAAATTTCAACGGACTGTGAACGTGACGGATGAACGTGCTGGAAAGGTAGGGCGACCGCGTACGGCAACCACAGAGGGCAACGCGCAGCTAGTGCAGCAGGTGATCCAACAGCGGCCTCGGGTTTCAGTTCGCCGTGTTGCAGCTGCGGTCGAAATGACGCCAACGTCCACGTATCGTCTCATGCGCCAGAGGTTACACCTCTATACATACGAAATTCAAACGCGGCAACCCCTCAGCGTCGCTACCATTGCTGCACGAGAGACATTCGCTAACGATATAGTGCACAGGATTGATGACGGCGATATGCATGTGAGCAGCATATGGTTTACTGACGAAGCTTATTTTTACCTGGAAGGCTTCGTCAATAAACAGAACTGGCGCATATGGGGAACCGAAAAGCCCCATGTTGCAGTCCCATCGTCCCTGCATCCTCAAAAAGTACTGGTCTGGGCCGCCATTTCTTCCAAAGGAATCATTGGCCCATTTTTCAGATCCGAAACGATTACTGCATCACGCTATCTGGACATTCTTCGTGAATTTGTGGCGGTACAAACTGCCTTAGACGACACTGCGAACACCTCGTGGTTTATGCAAGATGGTGCCCGGCCACATAGCACGGCCGACGTCTTTAATTTCCTGAATGAATATTTCGATGATCGTGTGATTGCTTTGGGCTATCCGAAACATACAGGAGGCGGCGTGGATTGGCCTCCCTATTCGCCAGACATGAACCCCTGTGACTTCTTTCTGTGGGGACACTTGAAAGGCCAGGTGTACCGCCAGAATCCAGAAACAATTGAACAGCTGAAGCAGTACATCTCATCTGCATGTGAAGCCATTCCGCCAGACACGTTGTCAAAGGTTTCGGGTAATTTCATTCAGAGACTACGACATATTATTGCTACGCATGGTGGATATGTGGAAAATATAGAGTTTTCCAGACCGCAGCGCCATCTGTTGTTGACAATTGTAACTACTGTAATTTCGAAAGTTTGTCTGCCTGAAAATGTACTGTTGTCCCAAGCATATCGCAACAAACGGTGTATTTCTATCGCTGCTCGTTTAGTTTGTATTGCCGTTTCAAATATACCGGTCATTTTTGAAACACCCTGTAGCAATGCCTGACATAATCGTGAACTGTCGATAATCAGCTAACGAGTGCATCCATCCGTTGATGACAATAAATATGCATATAGAGAAACAGAGGAGAACATAAGGGCCTGTCCCGTGACCATTGGGTAGTGTTTAGTAAACGTAAAGAGACCAAAGTTGCTGCTCTGACTTCGTGTGTGGTAATGGGAAAAACGTTGGCACCACAGTAGGTTCGGTGACCTAGATAAAGCGTTCGTCAAGTTAAAATGGAACCAAATTATTGAAATCTCCAGTGAAATAGCCGTACACATTACGTAAGGATGGGTAGTGTTCGTAATATATGAGAGACCAGAAGCAGCAACAAAATGGAAGAACAAGAACGAAGTTTTCCGATGAGGAACGGTATAAGCAGCAGTGTAGTCATTCCCTCCTTCTGTAGAAGTACACATCGGAGAAGAGCTGGCGGATATAAAGAGAGCTTCAGGACTGTGATTAAAATTAGGGTCAATGATAAGATTAGTTGATGACAGCGAAACTGAGGAAAGCCTGTTTCACCTGTTAAATGGAAACAATAATCTAATAAGCACACACTATGCATTGGGTTCTAAACACTGAAAGATGAAAATACGATGTTGCAGCTCCTGTGTTGTTAGGAAGTACGGTGCAATATTACTTCGACATTGCATCATACTTCTTATCGACACAGTCACTGGAAAATCGTTTTTATCAGCCCGTAATAAGCAACGACTTTCTATTAAAAATGTCCACCTCCCAGCATACGGGAATTACAGTAAGTGTAGAGATCAGGCTGTGACGCATTAACGACGACATTTGGAAGTGTGGCTGTGAGTCGTGCACAGGTAGCCAGAGCAGTTACGGCTATCACTCCCGTAAAGAAGGAAATCCGGGTTCGAGCCGTGGCCCGACACAAATTTTCAGTGTCGTCATTCCAATGCGCAGCTGATGGTTGTCCGTATTCGCTATTGAGGGTACAGTTCATGAAAGACGAAAGTATTGAGCAGGTGCAGAAATGAGATAAGCGTCAAAATCGACATCGGAATTGGGACCACGTACTAGATGGAAGGAGGCAATTCTGTTGCCTTAGAAGCAATATAATCATACACACTCATATATGCCAGATTACTGATTACGTTTCGCTTGTAACTGATAGACTCCTTTGAAGGCATTACAGCATTATGTGAGGCAGAAAAAGAAAATAGTCGCTACCAACATTCGTTGTTGTCAGTCTAAGACATTTGTGCGCAAAATGCATTCTCCCATTGTCTGTTGAAAGTGTGCATGTAACACTGTGCATGAGCTGGAGGAAGAGGATGAATAAAATTCGTAATTACATAACAACATTAAGAACACACCTAATAAAAGTACTGGAATATGATACAATAAGTGCTGTAGTAGCAATATGCACTGCAAAATAAATGTAGGCCAAGAGTGATGTGAGATTACTGAATGTGTGTTAAATATGAATAAAATACTTTTAATAGAGTTTGAAATTACCTATTAATAAGAAACGAAGTTCAGACATTAAAATACATGTTTATGTATGTAAAACGCAAAATAATGTTAATTTTCGTTTTAATACGAAGTATATAAAGGCAGTACCTTTCGTACCTCCAAAGAGCGTGATGGGTGGCTGGCAGAGTTACAAGAACTGATGCACCCGCTCGAGGGTTAAATAAAGCAGGGAAGAAAAACAATAGTTCATTGGCCCATATCGAAAACGCTATGCTGAAGCCTGCAACAGAAACCGACACGACAAATTGTACAGCATCAAAACACCAAACTGATCTCCAAAAGTCGGCCAGAGTGGCCGAGCGGTTCTAGGCACTACAGTCTGGAACCGCGCGACCGCTACGGTCGCAGGTTCGAATCCTGCCTCGGGCATGGATGTGTGTGACCGCTACGGTCGCAGGTTCGAATCCTGCCTCGGGCATGGATGTGTGTGATGTCCTTGGTTAGGTCTAAGTAGTTCTAAGTTCTAGGGGACTTATGACCTCAGCAGTTGAGTCCCATAGTGCTCAGAGCCATTTGAACCATTTGATCTCCAAAAATCTAAGTTAATCAGGCGTGTTAAACAATGCAAGGTCTCTTTTCAGGGTGCATCGTACCTGCTACTGGTTACCTCAACCGTGAATTAAAGCTCGAACAGAAAATTTGAGTTAAACATGACAACAAGTAACAAGCACCGCAGTACGTCCGAAGGATTACTCAGACAACTGCTAATCACAACTTTGCAAGAACCGCACAACGGTTATTACCACTAACAATCCGAGCCCCTCTTGATAAATAAAACTGAACAGTTAAAATAAGACAATTACAGATCGCAAGATGATGTAAAAGAATTAAATACGAATAACATTAAAATATATAACGTAAAGTGATGACCGTGTGGTATTTGCCTTTAGGGAGTTTAAGAGGAATTAGCGGTAAGAGATCCAATAGTTTGCCTACGAGTTAGAGGACTAAGCATAAGTGTGGAAAGTTCAGAAATAGACATTACCAAAGCAAGATTGCTAAACGGACCGCGGATAGTCGAGAACGATGCAGCTAATAATCACTAAACTTTTCCAATACACACCAGAACGACTGGTCTAACGAGTGTCACAGTAATGATAATGAATGCTGATCATCAAAAGAGGTAGCGTCAGATCCAAAACTGTATCTCCTACGAAGAACGACAAGCAAGCCGGGTAAAAGTCCTCTCAAACCACTCATCAAACGACTGGCACACAGCAATAACTGTCACAGAGCTCTATACCAACAGTACACAAACAGTCTCGGCACACGGGCACGCTGCTGGAACATGCGTATACCTGAAAAGCTGGTCACGGTAAGCTAAAACCAAGTACGATGTGCCTCTTGCGCCGTCCTCTCCATGAACCGACACAAGCCTCTCCCGATTGCCACCTCCACCGTCCCTCCGCCAGAGAGCGCTACGGTCCCAAATACGCAAAGTTGGTGCTCAAGTTGTCCAGGTACGAGGTGTCGACCTCGTCACGCGACTGAAATTGAAATAGATATTAGTGTCATTCGCGTTGAGATTAACCTGAAATTCTTAAAACTGAACAGTGCTCCAGAGGACTATGGAATCCCGATCAGATTCTATACTGAATTTGCAGCTGAGTTAGCCCATCTTGTAAGTGTAATACCTACTGTAAGTCCCAGGAACAATCAACCGTGGCCAGAAGTTGGAAGACAACATGGGTCAGACCCGTCTACAACAAGGATAAGAGTAGTGATCCACAAAGGTACTAGAAATGTTCTTAACAGTCATTTGTTGTATGATCTTGGAACATAATCTGAGCTCAAACGTAATGCGGCATCTTGTACAGAATGACCTCCTCCATTCCAACCGTACTTTTCTCACATTAAATACTGAAAGCCATGAATCAAGGGCGTCAGGAACGGGCAGTATTCCTTGATATCCGAAAAGCAGTTCATTCAGTACCATATCCACATCCATTATCAAAAGTCATTCATATTGGGTATTTAGCGAAGTACCTGCTAGACCGAAGACTTTCAGTAGAGAAGACGCAGAAATTTGTCTTGGAGGAGATTCATCAACAGAGCTATAAGTAACAACATGTGTGCGTCAAGAAAGTTGGAAGGGCTCCTTGCTATTGACGTTGTGTGTTAATGACTTCGCGGACAATAGTAATAGCAACCTCCGAACTTTTGCACACCATGCAGTTACTTGTCACGAAGTATTGGCTGAAACAATCTGTACAAATATTCAGCCATTCGTTGATAAAATTACGAAGTTGTGCAAAAATTGGCAACTCACTTTAGATGTTTAGAAATGTAAAATTGGACACTTCACTAAACGAGCTATAATATCAATGAGTCGTAACGGGAATCTATCAACTAACACAACTAACACATCAACTGTAACAGTTTGCTGAGAAATCAAATGGATCGATCACAAAGTCTTAGTCGTAGGTAAAGCAGGTGGCACAGTACGGTTCCTTAGCAGAATATTATTGAAATGCGAACAGTCTGCAAAGGAAATAGCATGAAAAATACTCATGTGAGCCGTCATAGAATATTGCTCAGTTGTGTGCGAATCATACCACATACAATTAATAGGTGCTATAGAGCGGACAGAAAAATGGGGAGCATCAATGATCACAGGTTTATTCGACCTATCAGAGGGTATCGTGAATATGCAGAGACAAGTGAACTGACAGGCACAAAACTATTCTGTGAAAGACTACTTAGGGAGTCTCCAGAGGTTACTTTTAGTAACTAATCTAGAAATACATCACAACCGCATACGTCTAGGTCCCATAGGGATCGTGAAGACAAGATTATACGAATTAATGCACGCACAGCGGTATTTAAGCAATCATTCTCCCCGTGATCCAAACGTGAACGGTACTGCAGAAATCCCTAATAACTAGCACAATGGGACTTTCCCTTTGCCATGCACGTCATACTGGTTTGCAGAGTATAGATGTTGGTGTAGACATAGAAGTATTTATCTTGTAAGCAGTTCACGTTGCAATCAGGACACGCAAGAGCCTTCTGCAGTTTCGAGGATTCTACCTTACGCCCGCTCTCGCTAAAGGACATATGTTTTATGTTTGACCTAAATAGGCTATCTACTGCAGATATGGTAAAATTTCATCAAATCGAACAACTACTTTCAACTTTTCATTAAATATGCAAAAAAAGAAAAGAAAAATGTGGAACGCGTCAAAACAAAGCTCCTTCCTAAGCTAAAGAAAGCCAGTACTTTTAATATACGAAAAGATCCACCTCTTATAATCATAGCATGCCCATTGTTTCTACTATATTGCTGAACACGTTACTTCTAAATCTCTCCAACTTTTACTTACGTAGTTATTTGGTTTCGGTTCGTTACAGCACAGTGTAAGCTATATTTTTCCCTTTTCAGTCCTCTTTCTTTGCGTGAACTGTATATGTTTAAACTAATATGTTTTCATGTCTTGTTATGAAAAGTACTTGAATATCGATTATATCATGCATTTATGCTGCCGGAAAATGGCTTCAATGTAAAAGCTGAAACCGGTCGTGCACTAAAGTAAAGTACATGTTGAGGAATTGGAGCGGCTGTTCATTAATTCAGCACTCAGCTGCAGAGCAGTAGCTCTCCTGAAATATAGAGGAACTAATAGGCTAAAGAATTCATGATGGTCGGAGGAAGGATACAGGACGAGAGCATGCCTCGCTGTGAAAGAAACCTGTCCGTATCAGCCTTAATTTGAGAAATACACTTCTCAGGATGTATGTCTGGAACACGAACATACGTTCAAGTCCATTATTGTCTATTGTAAATATGGAAAAGAAGAAAATCCGAATATTTCAGACCTAGTGTTACAGACGAGTGCTGAAAGTTAAGTGGAGATAAACTAAGAATTGTCGAGCTTCTCCAGAGGATTAATGTGGAGCGGAATACGTGGAAAAGCCTGATAGGATCAAGGGACAAGTGATAAGGAGATGTAATAAATCAGGGAGTTTCTGAAGGCCATATCAAATGACTAATGAAAAATTAAATACACAAATCAATATAAAAAGGGTAAAAATTACATGAGAATGCACTATCAAGACGCATTTAGCTCTGATGAATGAAAATATGTTTATGTATTTACTTTTTAAGCACCAATGGTGTCCACAGCCAAAACTAATTCCGTTGATGATAATTTAATGCACAGGTTGTCTAGTTGTTGTGGTTTTCCGTCCGTAGACTAGTTTGATGCAAGCTCTCCTTGCTTCACTGTCCTGTGCAAACCTCTTCATGTTCCAGTAACTACTGCAACCCAGATCCGTCTGAATCTGCGCATTGTATTCGTCTCTTGGTCTCCCTCTCCGATATTTAGCCCCCACACTTCCCTCCAATTCTTAATTGGTCCTCTCATTCCTACTAAAACATCAGTTTATTCTGTGGTCATCCCTATTTCACAATTTGAGCTGAGTAGCTATTTTCACGATAGTCTCAAATGAGTTTTTTTCTAAAAAACCTTTCTAGTACCAGTCACGAATTCCTTTTATTCACATATTACACAACGTGTTCGGGATATTATTCCCACTTTCACATCGGTTTCTTCTCTGTTAAATGCCATTTTTACGTATAGTTTTAGCTGAGTGAGGTTCTGCTATCTTTGTTGAGTTTCTGTATTCTTATGATACATTTGTGCCGAGTCTCGCACCTGTTAAACCTTAAGCACAATTTAATTGCGCAAAACACATCGAAAATAAGTTTCTCACCTTATACACTACGCTGATTGTATTAAGTCGAAGTGACGATAAAGCCAATTCGATATTTTCTTAAGGTTCTGTATCTGTTGGTATTCATAGTCTGCGGATGCTTAATAAACGTAAACATGGTCCGTGGTAGGCTGTACTGCGATGTTTATTTAATCGTGCACTTAGATAATTTACTGTCTTATGCCTGTTCGTTCGCAAGCCTTAGCTTCCGGTAATTGAGAGTAATGAGTGGATTTTAAAATAAAAATATCTTCACCTCACAAATCGTTGTATTGCATAAGCTACTCCAACATCAGTGAAATGGTCCAACTGCCAAAATATGATTGGGGTGCCTACGTAAGTATTAATGTAATCAGTGTTCTCGCATTTCTCCGTAACTTACAACTAATTGCTATGCTTTATTTACCATATAGTGCGAAGAACAACACAGTCAGCAGATAGACATTTCAAGCGTAGTGTTAGACTTAAGCTCAGAAGATCTCACCAACATCATTTTTGTGCATTCATTTTGTGTTTCTACAAGTACAGTGCAGAAACTTTAGACAGTATCCATTCATTGGACGTTGGAAGATTAAGATTAAGACAGTACTAAACAACTAACGAGAAACGTGTCTGACGAAGCGGTTGGCGGTATAGCTTTAGGGCTGTCTTTTATCTGTAATTGTCTTGCTTTAAAAAGGCCGACCGTTTTATAGCCTGCAGCGACCGCGCAGAAACATCTCTGTTAGCGTCAAACGCTTCTGTAGCAACGAGGAACTGAATACAGAGGATCTTCTTCAATTTCGATTAACAACGGAAGATATCTTATTTCTTTTCTGAACTGGAATTCACCTCTTTCCATTGCGCTTAAAGATTCCTTTTGCATAGATAACGTCTTTGGTTTCAATTATTCGGCGGTTTCAGGTGCCTAGTGACTAGGGAGTTGGCAGAACCAGTATAATGAACTGGGGAAAGAACATAGCTAGGAAGAATCAGACAACATACAAACGGAATGAAATGTAATAAAATCCATGTACTGTTATCGTAGAACTCATTAAAAATATTTCTTTTCGTAATTTTATAGGGGAACACTGATTTTATGAGCTCACGATATCCAGACTAAGCATCAGTGAAAGGAGGCAGGTAAAGGAAACTGCTCTGTCTGTGCCAAGTGTAATGTACTCAATTCAAAGACAATAGCTCACATGGTTTCCTAAAAAATGTTCAAAGTGTGTGAAATCTTACCCTACTTAACTGCTAAGGTCATCAGTCCCTAAGCTTACACACTACTTAACCTAAACACACACGCCCATGCCCGAGGAACGACTCGAACCTCCGCCGGGACCAAACGCAGAGTCCATGACTGCAGCGCCTGAGAACGCTCGGCAAATCCCGCGCGGCCTCACATGGTTAGCGACAAAAATAAATTATAATTAATATTATCTTCTAGCAGCGTTGTGGATAAATTCTATATTGACTATTGCATTTGGTTTGTCGAATTACAACTGCGTAAAATGAATATTTAGTGTCACATGCGTTAAGCCTTACTATTTGAAAGGAAGCATCGGTGTTCATTTACGCAAACGTTGCTCTACGTATGTTCTTCTTTTAGTTTTTCAGCTGTTCTTATGCTCCCTGCTACTCGAAATTTTATTTGCAAATTTAGGAAATGAACACTAATTTATCTTTTGTTACTTTTTTAACACCCAAAACATGTTTATGATCGGTAAAAACTAACGACAAGGAAATGAGTGTTTATTTCCCAGAGCTGTGAAATGAAATTTTGAAGGGCAGTAATCAGAATAGCTATAAAATGGGAGGGGGAACACATTCTAAGCTGTGTATGTGTGTGTTTGTGTTTTGTAATAAGTGAGCTATTCCCATGAGCAGAGGAAGTAAAAATCCCGATCATTTAATCTATGCCTTAAATATGAACCTTAAAGCTCCAGAAAGCCATTGGTAATGCAGTCTATGACGTAATGTTTAACAGAATACACACAAACATACATACACACCCACACCCACACACACACACACACACACACACACACACACACACACACATACACACAAACACACACACCACTACCCACGCATTTGCGTAAATTAGGGGTAACTGAAGCGTGGTTTTTCGTAGTGAATGCTCACATATTGAGCAGTAAATTAATGAGTCAGCATGAAACTCACAACGAGCTGAATGCGTGTTTGCTTCCTACTTCTACCGCCCAGCACTGCAAAGAAGGATGTCCCCTGAAGTATGTTGCCCTTGAATCTAAGTATGATACAATAACTGAAGAACCAAAAAACATTATTTATGTAAGAATATAGTTGATTTCCAAGCTCACATGGGTCCTCAAAGCCTACAAACATGCGTTCATTCCGCAATGAGAAACGGCAACACTGATTTCTCACAATATATCGTTAAGAAAGCAACTGTTTTATAATTTAGGAGAAGCAGATAACATTGAACCTACACAATGACAGACTGAAAAGATGACATTTCTCACTGCAATCATCTTCAATTTAACCAACGTTGAGCAACCTACGAAATTCCATTTCGCTATGCGGGAAAGGTATTGCAGTAAGACTGGGCGCGCAGTAATCGTGAGTAATGTGCGCAGAAAATTTAGCTAGCACTCCAGAAATAACCTAACCAATTCTTGTAAACATCGTCATGGAATGTAACTGAAATTATGCCACCCGCTTTCCTCAACATTGTAGGGTTTCCAGCCTGTGTAGATCCACACCAGACAAAGCCAGTCTTCTTTTCAAAGCAGAACTCTCACCAATACAACAGAATAGAGAATGATCGACGACAGATAGGAAAAGTTATAGATAGACATCGACAACTAACAAAAATATTTGTAAATGAGCATAGTAAATTGTGCTTATGTACTGAAAATACCCTCTTGGAACATTTTTTTATCAAAATGATCATTTCCTTCTTCCTAAATACTTCCGTGGAGTCGGTCACTGCCAGAGTGAACGTACTCTTGGCTATTTGCGCAGCAGGAGCTATATTGGTCACGTAGTGCACCGCACAATTTAAAGGGAGGCATTTATTGGCATTTATTCTGTTTACTGCTATGAATTAAGGTCTATATAAGTTTATCAGCCTCGCTGTGAAATGTAAGGCACTATTTAACTTCTCGCTATTCCAGTACTTAATGTATATAAGGTTGATTGTATGTATGTATAAGAGCTCCTACCAGGCCCTAGACTAAAGTGGGCCAAATCTGACATACAAACTCCTCGCCCTGAGAGGACCCACGAATGGGTGTTTACAACACTCTGCCTCTGTGAAGACATGGACATGTAAAATTTTCTAAGCCCCTGTCACATAGGCTGCCTTGCATGGCAAGTGTGCTGTGTGGGATTAGTATCGACCTGCCTTATCGACCAGTTTTGAGGGGCAGCCCACTTATCAGGAGCACGAAACGGTTCCTCCAGCCCCACTGTGTAGGCTGCCCAGCACAACACGCAAGTGGGTTGGAGTAGTATCAGCCAACTTTGCACTCAGCCTACAAGTCTTGGATACCCTAGGCAAACTTTAATATATGAAGGACCAACAGAAAATGTCCCACTATAAAATTATAAGGTTAAATGATTAAGATCTCAGAATTCGACAATATAACACAAATGAAGAGTTATGCAGATAATAATCTACATATAATATGTAGGGTCGCATGTTCAACACGAAGAAATCATTAATGATAGAATTCCAGAATAGTTATCTGCACACGCATTAAGAAATGTATTGAGGATATGTCACGAAATAGTGGTAGCTAAGATTTAGATTATACGGACACAAATACAAAATCTGCATGACATTATTCAACGTCAAATTCGTTTGATAGCACATAAAAATAGAGTGAAATGGAGGCATTTTAATACAATAAAAGCTGGTTAAAGGTGAATGATCAGTTCTAACACAAAGGGCACAGATTAGCTCTACTAAGCTTGTTTAAGTGTGCACAATTGGAAAATGGAGAAGTGTCACACGGCCATGAAAACTAGCACTTTACTACAATAAGACTAGGAATTGACAAAAAATGTTGCAATAGCGAAAGAAAAGTACGAATGTTTTACTACCTGGTAACGTCATACTTTCTACATCTTTAAGGTTGCTTGTTTAACACGCATGGAACCTCTACTTATGACAAGTACTTCGCGGGTGGGGGTCAGCGTAAACCTCCCCTGGTGAAATACAAATCCGCTTAAAGAATCCCTTTTCGTACAGGAGTCCTGCAATCGTCTCAAACAGGAATACATTCAGGAGGGAGCATATAGAGATCGGAAGTTAACAGCCGTATGGTCGTTTGTTGGCATAAGTCGTGAAGCAGCGCGATGTAGCCACATGTTATGTTCGTAATGTAGCTGGCTGGAAAGCCTTAGAGAAAGTAAACTGAATAGTATTCCGCTGCCAGTGAATGTGGCGCTGTGTGATTTGGTGCTAAGCGTCGAGCAAACAAAAGAGATGCAAATTGTGCGGAGACTCTTTAGAACCGGCTCTTGGTAGCGACAATAAACACAGCGTCTGGTATTTCCGTAATGAAAAGTGATCAGGAGGTGTGGATTCGTGCCGTGACGTAAGGAACAGGTGAGGAGGAGGGAGCAGCAGAGGGCGCCAGGCTCGGTACCGCGCGCATACTATATGAAAATGAGGTGGCTGGAACACGAGGCTCGCCTGCAGTGGCTCGTGTCTGCCTTACCAGCGTTGGTCTTCTGTATCAATAGTGTGTGTAGCGTGTCAGCCCTTTTTGCCGCACCTGGCTTGCTAATTAGACACCATTGTACAAATGCATTGGCTGCGGCGTATGCTAGCGAGCAACACTTGCTGTAAAAACTTCCTGTGTAACATTCAGTAGCCAGCCAATGCTATTCACTAGTGTAGAATGTGGAAGAAGGACTTTGAAATTCTTTTAATACAAAAATAAAGGGAAATAAAAAAAAAGTTTGTACGTCGGGGTGTAGGGATCGAAAAGGCCTGAATACATGCTGATTTGATAGCGGTTGCTCCCTAAATTAGAGCTAAGGCACACCTGACAGGCATCGCCTAGATTTGAACGGGTTCACAGAGAAGAAGCTGATACTGAGGACTGAGTTTAGGGTCTATATGCTGTGGCAGCAATACTGACATCTCCCGTTCTGTTGGTTGGTCTGTCAAGAGGGGAAGGGAGGCCAGGGGGTTGGTCCAAACTCCCTGGGACCCAAGCCTCATTGGGGTCACCAGTATCTCAGGCGTCAATATCATACAGGGCGCAGTGGTCAAATTTCGGACTGCTATCATAAAATAAATTTTGTATACTTGTAATAGTAATAGAACTGTGTATATATGTGTGCATGTTCCACACTCCTCCTAAACCACTTGGCAGATTTGAACCAAACTTAGTGGGCATATCACTAACTGGAAGTCATCGCCGTGGAGGTAAGAACCACCTACAAATCGAAAGGCGGGTTGTGGGGGGCAAAAAGCAGTGTAGGTAATGACGCTCGAATACCTGTACTTCAGTCCTCTAGTATTTGATTATGAGAGTACTTAACGATTTGGCACGAAATTCGCGCATTATTAAAAAAATTTACAAAACGTTTTCTCATTGGCGACTACCACAAAAGGAGGAAAGGAAAAAAGTTTATCACTTACATCATTTCCGATGTTTGTACAGTAAAACTGGCGCATAAAGCGGTACTACTGACCGTATTCACGACATATTTTGTAAACAATATTTACATATGAAGCTAAGTGTACCTGGAAAATGATATCGTTCTATGACAAATA
The DNA here is from genome assembly GCF_023864275.1 of Schistocerca cancellata. NCBI lineage: Eukaryota > Metazoa > Arthropoda > Insecta > Orthoptera > Acrididae > Schistocerca > Schistocerca cancellata. Next base: position 469,872,887 of record NC_064633.1, read on the forward strand.
GCTAAGAAGACGTGACGTCAGAAACACTGAGCTGCTTTAGAAGCTACCTATCACGCTAGGCGTTGAAAGTTGGACGTTAGGATTTAAAAGAGAAGTTGGCCACTGATTCTGTTGTGGTGTGCACACACAAACTCTTGAGTCTCAGATATTATTATCGCGAGTAGCAGCCAGTCAACTGTTGTTGATAAGAGTCGGAGGTCGTCGGACGCAGCGCGCGGTGGAGAGAAGCCGCGTGACATGAGAGGTCGCAGCCTGCCGGGTGAGACTTTGGTATTAATTGATGATTTTTGGTAATCTGCTTTTTTGTTTCACGTAGTTGTTAATTGTTTGCGCACTGGAGGGATTTCATCAGATTTGTGTATCCATACACTGAGAGTAATACTCGTGTCTTTGTTGTGGCCAGAGACGTGATTATCGATTAAGACGTTGTAGAATAGTTGACGTTGTTGGTTATTACACAGTCGATCAAAAGGGAAAGGTCTGTGTAGAGCTTATCAGTGTTTAATTCTTCAATTTTGTGAATGTAGTAAATCAATATTTTTTTGGTTTCTTTCATTTTTTATACCGCATAATGTTTCATGACCGAACTCCTCCCGATTATTCATTTCCCTTATAGAAGAAATACGGCAGTAGTGGTATCATTAGTTGTGAAAATGCATAGTACTCTGCGTGGATCGCAGTATTTCTTTTGAATTATCTTAGCGTGTTATTGGTCACGCATTTGCAACGACAAATCGACGTAAGTTTTCTGCTGCGTACAGGAGCATTGCACTAGAGTTGTTTGGTGACATTAGAAAATATTTCAAAACTCGCCGTCGGATATTAGAGAATTGACTTTTTCGCGATTTGTAGGAAGAATAATTAATGTCGGTTTCTTTTTTGTTCTTAATAAGGATACTATTGCTGTCAGAGGTGGAACGTAACACATTTTCGTAAGTCTTTCACCAGAGTAATAGTAATTACAAATTATAGAAGTTTTTTAATGCTTGTAACTTTTACCAGTCGACCATTCTGCCAGGATATCTTTCCGTTGGATGATTTCGGAGTTAAGAGATGCGTCACCTCGCTACTGCATTTCCAAAATTTTATGCTGTGGTAGTTGGTCCGTAGTTGCTGCATAGCATTATCGTTGCTTGCGCGCAGCTTTGCATTAATTCAAAATTTCTTATTACAACAGTTTTGTAATGGAGAATTTGTTTGTTAATTTTGTAACAGTGACATTAACAGTTTGTGTTAAGATGTTTTTTTTGCATTTTGTATCATTTACAACGACAATGGAAACAAGGGTACAAGCAAGAACGGACAAGACTGTAGATGTAGCTCTAAATGAAATTGCAGGAAATTTGAAGCATGTAACCTCCCCGCAGTAAATGTAAATGAAAATGAACCAAGTGTAACCTTCCCAAAAAAAAATATAATTTATAATTAAATTAATTTTTAATATTGTTACCTCTGAACAAAATTGGCTCCCATTTATAGTCTGTGCGCAGAAATGCATTCACATTTAATGTTCCCACAAAATTCTTTTCTCATTTAATGTCAACTTCGAAACAGAAAAATTCCTAAACACCAAAAATAATAAAAAGTTTAGTAACCTGATAAATTTTATGAGGACAGCATCGCTGCCCTTTGGCCCTGTATTCTGAATAAAAAAGCAAAAAAATTCTTTCCTCAATAAAAACTGCAAATATATCTGCTCTTAATTAGATATTTTTCGACACAGCTGCACGAAGTTTCGTGCAGTGCTGGCATATATATTTTTTTTATTCTTGGAAGGAATGATCATGCATTGGAAATATTCTTTAAATTGAAATGAATGCTTTTCCTTAAAAGAGTTACTTTATATTATAAAAATTATTATTGGGGCATTCTTTGGAACAAATTAATTGACAATTAACATACATTATTAGATATGCGCAAGGCTGCTTCTTTACCTTCTACAACAATACTCATCCTCCAGAGTCCTGACCAGAGCCGCGAGCAGAGCACACAGCCGACGCATGCCGACTCCCGCAGACTACTACTGTCGACTCGCGCAGACAAGTGCAGACTAGCGACAAGCAACAACTAACGACAAACTACTCTCTGGTCAGAGATTCTGTCATGCCTCGCCCATCACCGTCAAAGCATAAATCTTACATAACCCTCCACTGGGGGGGGGGGGGGGGGGGGGGAATTTGGCAGCGATGGTGAGTCAATTGGACTTGCCATGAGCAACAAATTTTTCTTAATGAACTAACTTTACAATTACAGAATATATACATATATATAGGTGCAGAACATGAAATAAAATATAGTGCATATGCACTGAGTGCAGAAGATATCAGGCAATGACAAAATGTATACACAATGAGTACAAAACATATTAACAAATGGCAAAAGTGCACACGCACTGTAATACTCTTTAGCATTTTTGCAACAAATAAACATAATGAGTACAAATCATATTAACAGATGATAAAAGTGCACACGCACTGTAGTTCAGAACAAATCAGCAAATCACAAAAATGTATATGCAATGAATACAAATCATGTTAACAAATGGTATAAAGTGCACACGAACTGTAAAACTCTCTAGCCTTTTTACAACAAATAAACATATCAAGGAGTGAAATAAAGTGCACACGCACTGTAGAAGTCTTTAGCATTTTTACATAACATATCATGGAGTGAAATAAAGTGCACATGCACTGTAGAAGTCCTTAGCATATCATGGAGTGAAATAAAGTGCACACGCACTGATAAGTTTTTAGCATATTTAGGACAACTGATCTTGTTAACAAATGAAATGAAGTGCACACGCACTGTAAATGTCTTTATCATTTTACAAGAATTTAAACGCATCGTATAAGTGTTTACCATTTTACAACAACTTGGAAAGGAGTGGGAAGGATTGCGTCATGGTTGTAGCACTTTAGGTTGCACGCAGCTGCACTGAAAGTCCATATCTTTCTATAGAAGCACAACACCAAGTGAGACAATCTGAAGTTCTTTTCCTTCAAGTACTAATCAGTGTAGCCAAGACACTGAAATGTCGTAATAATATTCCATGCTATCATTTTGGTAGTACACTAGGTACACCAATTAGTGGGACCATAATAACATCTCCATTGCTCAAAGTGGTGGACAGCATGTCGTGTCAACACCACGTTCTTGTAAAGTACACCAACGTAGAATTAGTGCAAAAACCAAATATAGTGCTCCATGATCATGAGGATAGACAGGACAAACGGATATTGCAGTAATTTCTGGTAATTAGGTCAGAAGGTGAAGGACATTAAGTCACATACTTGTCTTCATTGAGAATTACACTAGTCTAACAACTGATTTGAGTAATTGGTGGCACTCATCGCCCAGTTACTGAACATTTCTGTATCATGTATGCAGTATTACAGAATAATGTTCATAAATTATCTGAATATAGTAAATATTGGCACTCATTGGCCAGACACAAAGCATTGTTTTATGCATTATTCAGAGGTCATCATTCAAAATGAGTTAATTATTGGCATAGCATTTATACATAATTCATCTATTTATAGTAATCATTGGCATCATAGGTCATCTCATTACAGTAATCAGTGGCATTCATTGGCCAGTTACAAAGCTTCTTCTTTATGCATTATTCAGAAGTCATCATTCAAAATGAGTTAATTATTGGTATAACATTTATAGAGTATAACAAAAATATTATTTACAGAAATTATGCGCATAGTATTTATGCATTATTACAAAGCATCATTCAGTATTACTCAGAATTTCTCATTCAAATGGCATACTATTCAGAGCTGATCAGTATTACTCAGAACTCTCTTAAACTGGTAGCATTATTTGGGACTGGTAATACATATTTTTTGTGCTAGCAATGCATTGCGTTGGGATCGATAATTAATTATTGGGGCATAACAATATTTGCTTTTGAGTTATTGCTGCAAATGAAGAGGTGTAACGTCATTCGTCATGAGTCAGCTGTAGTAAGGTTATGAAACCAGTAGAGTATATGTAATCACATTCATAAATGACATAGGTTTGATGAACAACTGCTTATAGCACATTAATTTCATGAATAATTTCTCCTGCAAAATATACAAAAATGGATTATTAAAGTGAAAGAAGAAACGCATATTATTCTGAAAACTAGTGAACTTCGAATTGACAGGTAGTGAAATGTGTGTAAAAAATATATATGTTCTCTAGCTGTCCTTTGCAAAACCTTCAGTCATCATACCACGCGATATAAGACATACTGTCAAAACGAACTGCATGAAATACTTAGATAACTACATTGCATAAATACATAAACTTCAACATCATCCTCATCTGCAAAGAAAAACTTCATTATCCATATTATCATAACTCCATTATTATCATCATCTGTAAAGAAAAACTTCATTATCCATAGTAGCATATTCTTCGTCATTATTCATCACCATTCATTATCATGTGCAAAAGAATCACTTCATTATTCATTATACAACTATTCCTTATTTCTGGCATATTTCATCACTAAAAATAAGATGTGTAGTTCTGTCTGCCAGCCTGCATCAATCGCCTCGTATTCTGAAAGAAAAAATTAGTTAAGACTGCTATTCTACGATGTGTATAGTATACTCTTGTTAATGCTTGTTAATTCTGATCCATTTACTCTTCGTCACGAGGTATTGCATCTTCTTTCGTTCATTCCGAAGGTGAAATTCCCATGTCTGTTTAATTATTTTTTTTACACGTTGTTGTTTTCTGAAAATGGTAAACAAAGATTAATGTCTTGCATTTAAATCATATACCCATTAAATAAAAACTGGTTTATAGTAACTTAATTGAGCATACAGCATAGCATAACAGAAAACGTAATATGTCAAAAACATAGACAGTGTTCAGAGGCAAAAATGTACACAGTGAATCATAATGTAGCAGCAAAAACAAGTAAAGTAGTCACGATGTTGAGATATCATAAGGCAAAATGTTAAAGTCAACTGGTGTTTGTTATATCTTAAATATTTCATAGTGCATACAAACAAAACAGGAAAACAATCATACATACATGAAATATGGAAAATATGCACGGTCTGATATATGATGACAAGAAATGTGACCTTCTTTGTGTTCAGCTTGTATGTTGTGTAGTTAATAGAGGCGAGAATTGAAGACTTTAATGTAGAGAGTATTTAATAAAATTAATATGTCACTAGATAAAATTGCATAATTATTCATAAGATACGTAAGTTTATCTGGAAAATTGTGCAGGGTCTGATGTATAACGACAAGAAAAGCGACCTTATAACCTTACCTTGCCGGGCACTTGCCAAGAAAAAATACGACAATCATCAGTAAGTAGTCACATAAATATAATTGCATAAGTGGTCATAAAATGTGTAAGTTCATCTGGAAAAATAAGCACGGTCTGATGTGTAACGACAAGAAGAGCGACCTGCTAACCTTAATTTGTCGGGCACTTGCCAAGAAAAAATACGACAATGATCAGTAAGTAGTCATGTGAATATAATTGCATAAGCGGTCATAAAAAAATTAGCAAATAGCATTACAGTGTGACAAATCATAACGTATCTTCATTCAATAAAAGGTTTGATGTTGGAAATGTGGTGGTTCCCTTTGGTTTTTCTGGTTCTTAAAGTTTCGACGTGTACTACATTGGGGTGAGGAATGCTGCGAATCCGATATGGACCTGCGTATAGAAGCTCAAATTTACTGCATCTACTCTTTCCTCTGTTGGATAAATATTGAGTACGTATTTATATCTTCTGTCCAATGTGAAAGTCACGGCGTGTACAAACCTGTTTTTGCTTTCTTCTCCGGCGCTCTGCGGCACGTTTGATGTTGTTCAGCGCAATGTCAATTATTTCATGGTGTCGTAGTCGACGAGATGTAGGAAAGGTTACTAATTCTTTAATTTTGTTAGGTGGTTCAACATTTTTCAGTATATCAGATGGAGATAGCATAGTAGATTCATTTGGTATGGAATTAATTGCCGGCCACGGTGGCCGAGCGTTTCTAGGCGCTACAGTCTGGAAACGCGCGACTGCTACGGTCGCAGGTTCGAATCCTGCCTCGGGCATGGATGTGCGTGATGTCCTTAGGATAGTTAGGTTTAAGTAGTTCTAAGTTCTAGGGGACTGATGACCTCAGAAATTAAGTCCCATAGTGCTCAGAGCCATTTGAACCATTTTTTTGGAATTAATTACATCCTGGAATGAGAGTAGTGTATGTCCCAATCAATATGTTTTTTATGGCATATATTCCACACAGTTTACCAATTTCTATCATTAATCGTTCACAAGGGTTCGAAGAAGAATGGTACCTTGATATATGTAGGTCGGAGGAATGTTTCTAGCTCGTAACATACGTGTCCATATAGCAGATCGAAACTGTGATCCATTGTCGGAAATTACTTTCAACACATGCCCTACACGAAATAGAAAATGTTTTACAAATGCTTTCGAAACAGTTTTAGCAGTAGCTTTGCGTAACGGAGTGAAGGTAACAAATTTTGAAGTGAGTTCAACAGCGGCAAAGATGTAGCAAAAACTTCTATTAGTTCTGGGATTCGGACCAAAAATGTCTACAGCGGCCATATGTCTCAATTTAACAGGTACAATGGGATGTAATGGAGGAACATGTGAAGTCGTGTCTGATTTAGCTTTCTGGCAGATTTTACATGGCGCTAAAACTCGTCGTATACGTTACTCCATGTTGGTAAAATAACAGTTCTGTCTCAGTATAAGAAAACATTTTCTGGCTCCGTAATGTGCGTAAATTAAATGAGTATACCAGATTAATTTGTTAATAAGTTTGTCAGGAATGCATAATAACCAATTGTTGCTGTCAGGATGAGAGCGGCGAAACAGAATGTCATTGCGTACAGTGTAATGGTTTCTAATGGTAACATTATTCCTATGTTGCCAAAGGTGTTTCATTTCTTTCAACACGTTGTCTTCACTCTGCTCTTGTGCTATGTCTTATAATGACGACCATGAAATTTCTGTAGAAGTTCTTCTAGTGTCTGTGGGCGATCTGTTTCATTAATAATAATGTCATTGATGTGACGCGAATCAAGTACAAGGCGAAGTGAACCATCCTTTTTCTTAACAATATGGAGCGGGTGTATGTACGGACTAACTGCCGGTTCAATAATTCCTTGGTCAAGCATAGCTTGCAATTCTTTCTTAACTTGTTCTCTGTGAATATACGGAATGGAATAATGTTTGGCTTTAAATGTGTCGTGCTGTTTAACTTGAAATTCATACATAAAACCAGACATAGTACCAGAAACGTTGTCAAAAACTGGAGCTTGCTGTAAAAGAATTTTGTGTAGTTGCGTGCGTTCGTCGTCTTTATTTGCACTGCTCTGTTTAACTTTATCAGAAATCGTCTGTATAACGTCATAGTCGGCTTCGTCTGGAGTATTATAGTTGTGTACGTACGTATCTGTGAACAATGTGGAATTACAGTCTATGTTACGTGATGCGGAAATGACCTCTGTATGATTATTTGTTTGTTCTTCCGCAGATAAAGAGTGCTGAAATTCTAAAGCCAATTGTACATTTTCATCCTTTAACATTAAATAGGAATTTTGAAAATCAATAATTGCGTCGTGTTGTACCAGAAAATTCGTACCTAAAATAACGTGTGTTCTCAATAAGGGAACAATCCAAAAATTTGAGTGAAACGTAAGACCTGCAATACAAAATGATAAATGTGTCTGTAATTTTACATCTACTCATTTACTAGATACTGCTCCTTTTACTTTCGTTTTGTCTAATGGTAACGTAGGATAGGTATTCTCTTTGTTACACTCGTTGAAAGTTTCTTCATTTATAGCTGACAGAGGTGATCCAGAATCGATTACTGCTGAAAATTTCGCTGATGCAATTTTAACTTCGATGATAGGGTGTGAAATGGTTTTTTGATCAACTGGTCTTTCCTGCAAAAGAGTGTCTCGGATGTCGTCAAAAGTAATAACATTTTAGTGAACAAGATTCAGTGTATCTGAAGTATTGCCTACGTTGCTGGAAGATGCAACCTGTACTGTATCTAGTCAAATTCTATCTGACGTGTTATTATGCTGTGGCATTTCCACTATTTGAACTGTTCTGTTATTTCTTCCAGACGTATTACGTTCAGGATGATACCTACTGTCTGGTTCATTCATGATAATATGTTGGTGCTGATGTTCTTGCTGCTGATAAGATCGACTGTTATTAAATGTACGCTGAAAATTGTGCTCATTACTTGTACGTCTGTTATGATAGTCATTTCTATACGGTGCATTGCGACAGGAATTGAAATAGTGTGTTTTCTGTACGTACTGATTCCCTTGTTGCTGTGCGTTACAATTTGTTGGAGCTGATGCTATACGTGCACGCGGCAAAACATTAAAGCTTGGTTGACCTTGTACATTACATTGTTGGTTAGGTATGCTAACCGGTTGGTTTTGTCGCTATTGCAGTGAAAAACCTCTATTGTTACCAAAATGTGGTACCTGTTGCTAATAATTTTACACATACTGATGATTAAAATTTTTTGTCTTTTATTAAAGTTCTCGTGGTTGTCATTTCTGGAGCGTCTAATGAAAAATTGTCACTTTCGGTAAAACTTGTCTTATCAGGTTTTCTTTACTCTTTCTTAATCCTAGATAGAGCGATAGTTAAAGAGCTATTCAGATAGTAGAAGAGAAGGCAGCAGTGCAGAAAACTAAAGATGAAACAGCACTACTACGGCTCAGGGCCCTGTGCACACTACGGCACATATTCATTAAAGCGTAATGAATCCCCTGAGGTCGATTACGCTCCGCAAGTAAATTTTAGCTTTAGCGTTACAGGAAATGCCGGTGAAAATTCAAAAGCAAATTGCTGTATCCATGCCAATTCTAGTTTCTGCATTACAGGCAACGGTGGTGAAAGTACAAAAATACATTGTCGTATCCAGTTCAATGCGTGTACCTGTGCTTTGTCATTTTTAAATACCTTAGATTTTCTTAAAGATAAAAATTGCTTCTAATCAACGTTATCGTCTCTGATTGCATAAGAATCTGTTTGTCTCTGTCTTTTCGGATTTTAAGACGCGTAGTCTCAGTAAATTACTTAAGTTATACTGGCTGTGTGAGTGTGACAAATGTTCGGAATGTGCCGTATGCTGTGACGTGTTAGTGACTGAAACATTTTTCATTTATGTCGTTTTAAAACGTTCGGCAATTAGGCCGTTCTGTTGTTCACATTTCTTGTCGACTTCCGTATCCAGAGTGTGTGAAAGTTCTGGTGACTTTACATTAAACTCGTCGCGTATATGTGTTGCGTTTTCTGAACATTGTTCAGTGACTGCATTAATTTCATCTCTAAGTGATTCTGTTGTGGCTGCATGTGTATTACTTAATTCTTGTGCAACAGATCTAGTTGCTTCACTACTGTTCGTAGCACAAGCCTCAATTTCGTCATGTAACTGTTCTTTAGTATCATGACGTTGCACAGTAACGTCTGTAATCTGTTCACTAAGTTGTTTGTTCTGTTCATTAAGGTTGTCGTGTTTTTCGTTCGGCTGTTTAAAACTTTCATTAAATTGTTTGCACGATTCATTAAGTTGTTTGAAATAGTTGTAGAAACTTTCATTAAGTTGTTTGAAATGGTTGTCGAAACTTGCATTAAGTTGTTTGAAATGGTTGTCGAAACTTTCATTAAGTTGTTTGAAATGATTGTCGAAACTTTCATTAATTTCATGAATAAGTTGTTTGTTATTGTAGTCTTGTTCTTTTCTCAACTGTTTGGAATTATTGTCATATTCTTTCTTAAACTGTAGCAATACTGCCATAATTTGATCCAAGCCAAAAGTAGCTGCTGCATTCTCTGTGCTGTGTGATGGTGTATGTGCATTTGTCACGTTTTCTGTATCCATTTGGATATTCTGTGATTCTTGAAAAGATTTGCCAATCGAATGTGCACTGTTGGTCACTAAATCGGAATCAAATAAATCTGTCGTACTTTGAGTACACTGTTCATTTTCGTTAGAAACAATTATCTGTTCGCTACGTAAATTTTGCAAATCGGGCGTGTCGAACTTGGTAGCGTTCATTGTAACAGAACGTCCCGCGTCATCATCAGTCGTTAAATTAACAGTGGACACAACTGAATTTGTTTGTTGATCATTAGGATTAAAATCATTGTTAATAATCCGCACACATTGATTGTCTGTAAATAGAGGACTGTCATTAAGACACTGAGTGTCGCAAGTACTATCGGTCAAGTTATTTGAGTCGGCTATTTCACTTATTGTACATCGCGATGTACTGTTAACAGTTTTTCGCGGCATTTTTCACAAACAAAATTAAGCACAAATGAAACAAGGACAATGCAAAAATGCAACAAACACAAAGACAACAAAGAACAACAAATTGCCGATGATCTGTGAAAGAAAGAGTGACACATTAGTAAATGCGTTGCGCCAGATGCAAACTACATTTAAGTAAATAAGAGCAGATATGTGACTACTTATCAGAAGATTCACAAAGAAATACGATCCTGGCCGGATGTCGCCAAGTGTAACCTCCCCACAGAAAATGTAAATGAAAATGAGCCAAGTGTAACCTTCCCAAAAAAAATATAATTTATAATTAAATGAACTTTTAATATTGTTACCTCTGAACAAAATTGGCTCCCATTTATAGTCTGTGCGCAGAAATGCATTCACATTTAATGTTCCCACAAAATTCTTTTCTAATTTAATGTCAACTTCGAAACAGAAAAATTCCTAAACAACAAAAATATTAAAAAGTTTAGTAACCTGATAAATTTTATGAGGACAGTAGCGCTGCCCTTCGGCCCTGTATTCTGTATAAAAAAGCAAAAAAATTCTTACCTCAATAAAAACTGCAAATATATCTGCTCTTAATTAGATATTTTTCGACACAGCTTCGTGCAATGCTGGCATATATTTTATTTTATTCTTGGAAGGAATGATCATGCATTGGAAATAGTCTTTAAATTGAAATGAATGCTTTTCTTTAAAAGAGTTACTTTATATTATAAAAATTATTATTGGGGCATTTTTTTGAACAAATTAATTGACAATTAACATACATTATTAGATATGCGCAAGGCTGCTTCTTTACCTTCTATAACAATACTCATCCTCCAGAGTCCTGACCAGAGTCGCGAGCAGAGCACACAGCCAACGCATACCGATTCCCGCGGACTACTACTGTCGACTCGCGCAGACTAGCGACAAGCAACAACTAACGACAAACTACTCTCTGGTCAGAGATTCTTTCATGCCTCGCCCATCGCCGGCAAAGCATACGTCTTACAAGCATTGTGCAGAAAATTGTTCTCAGGATAATTCTCAGACAGGGAACTTACGAACAATACTGTGAATACAGTGTAGGCTATTATTTGTCAATCGTCTGTGGTGAACTGCAGGGAAATATACGCAATTCAGGTTAGAATACTGTAACGCAATTCGATATTTTTATGAGAGGTTTAGGTATTGCTTCCGCTTCTACAGGGAAATGCTATTTTATCTTCCCCTCTCTCCGTACTAATGTTGCACAATTAATAGTAGCCCACCCTGATGAGTTTAGAGAATCCAATAATAAAATTCGAGTATTTAAAAACGAGATTAAAATATCTAAAGACAAACTTCGTGGTGAGATCAAAGAATTAATCAGGAACAAAATTTGAAGCTATAGAAAGAGAACTTCAGATTGATTTGTGACTAGATAAATGACAAAATCAGGTAATAGCAGACGGGAAGAGAATTACAAGTTGTTTCGTCAGAAGATAAATGACAATTTAAATCGTAAATTCGAGGAAATCGCAGACCGGTAGAAAGCTCAGGTACGCGAGGAACTCAAATCTGATTATAATAATATTGAGTGCAGACTTGATCATGTTCAGTCAGTTGATATTATTGAGTTGAGACAACAGACGTAACAACAAGAATTGCAAAGAGAGGAATCAGCACGAAAGTTCGACTCAATATAGATACAGTTTAACACCGAAGTTTCAAAGACGCAAAATCAGGTGACCACTATTGCAAAACGAATCGAAGAATTATCCGAGAGAGTGACGTAAAAGCACAATGATTCAGAAGAAAACGGTCAGACGATACTCAGCCGGTTCCGTTCGCTGATACCGAGAAATTTGTCTCTGTAACGTTTTGAGGATGGAGAGATAACGATTAATCAGCAAAATGAACATGACGTAAGAAACATAGAGGAACAGCTTGTCAATATCAAAGGAAAGATACCATTGGGTTCAATCATTATGTTGGAAATGACAATGAACGCTCTAATTTTGAAATGCTAAACACTACTCTGGTGAACGTGATACGTTCTCAGGAAATAGTGACTGGAATGTGAGTCACGGGAAGAGAGAAAACTCATCAGTTTGGAAAAACACAGTTTTTCGCAGTCACCGTAGGGAGTGGTAACAACAATTTGACTACTCTTTACCACCAACTTGGCTAGTTGGCCAGAAACTTCAATTCATTTTCAGTTATCTCGTAGGAGAACAAGAGACAAGAATTAGATTGATAGCAAGTGAATGTTACACGTACGGTGACCTTCATCTCTTATTCTTGTACGCTTATCGGTCTGTAACATGCTACGATGGCGCGAAACAAAAATCATTATGATGCCAAATTATTAACCATCGAGTTTTTCAACTCCTATGCAGTACTTTGAAAACATGATGGGTAGTAACAATATTTAACTAATTCGTACAGTCTGTTGGAATTAATCCGCATTTGATTTCCTAAATTACCTGTCAGATTATGCCACATAGTTTTGGCAGGAAGTTGTAACGATGACTCGGAGGCTTTTCAGCCGCGTAACCGAATACGTCGATGGTATTAGCGTGAACGATATAAAGAGAGACGTTACGATAACAGGCTTGATACAAGACATCATCCCTACAGAACAATTTGCAGACGTTCGAGTAATGATTCCCGAGACCGTCAGAATTATCAGTACAGGATTAGAGATAGCGGGTCGCGTGAACGTAGACGTTATGGCAGTGAAGACATCTTTAGACGATGGTAATGCCAGAGAAAATCGAAATTGCAGTGACTGCACAAACTTTGATTCCGAACTTGGTACTCAGGTTGTAGAAATCAGGGTGTCAAGCACACGGGACAATAATACTCCTAACAGCTATGTAAGACAAAATAATTATGATTACAGATCAAACAAAAAGAGGCGTGATTGTGGCAATTCGGATTCAGAGTGCAGGAATCAGACTTTCCAAGCCACGTAACAACTTCAGGAATAAGAACCCATTCAACAATGACTATAATCCGTTCATCATAAGAATAAACCTGATGTAAACATTGCACTATGTATTCTTCTGAGTTTTCTGGAAGCTCATTGGATTTCCGTTTCACTTGGGACTGCAGCCAAGCTGTCTCGAGTACTATATGAAGATGGTATCTATTCTTTCTGACATGTCCGGAAGAACAAATACCATCGGTGACAGTGCAGCTCGTTAAAATGAAATTACAATTAAATCAATACAATGAAATAAATGCCCTTAGCTGCGTACAGGCGTTGGTGTATGTCGACAGGGAAAATTGAAACTGTAAGCCCTGACCGGGACTCGAACCCGAGATCTCCTGCTTACATGGCAGACACTCTATCCATCTCAGTCACCGAGTACACAGAGAATAGTTTGGGTCACATTGGAGGCGTGCCAGAGATAAGTCCCTGCAGTCGCACTATCATCTGTGTCCTCAGTGACTCAAATGGATAGAGCGTCTGCTGTGTAAGCCGGAGATCCCGGGTTCAAGTCCCGGTGGGGTCACACATTTTCAACTGTCCGCATTGACGTACATCAACGCCTGTATGCAACTAAGGGTATTTGTTTCATTGTATTGATTTAATTGTAGTATCGAGTACCGCCTAGTGCGATAATAACGGTACGTTTTGTGCTGTGCGTTACGCGCACATCGACTTAGTGATGATATGGGACAACAGCTTTACCGGAGAATTTTACTTGGATAGCACTGGCCGGCTGGTACGGCTAGCCAGCAGTGACGTGGCCAGCAGGAGTTCACACGTAAAGAGAGACGAGCAGATGAGCTTAGAATGTCATTTAATCTTTGAGCAGAATGAAATAATACACTGCAGATATCCCACTATACGTTCCTTAGACGAAAATTGCAACACGTGATCGTTTTTAGCTAACATTCTATTGTAGTGAAAAACAATAATGATGAAAATTTCTGATATAACCACAAGGTAATTTTTCTGCATATGCTGCGTGTAACGTAAGAGAATATTGATGGATTTCACTTAAATACTGAAGCCACTGTAGGTGTTACTTACAGTCCGTCGTCTGGTAATCTCTTAGCTCCTTCCTTATCCGAATCCGAGAAATACATTTCAGTTCTGAGAGTGTCCCCTGCTATGTTGATAATGAACCTATCAACAACAGAATCCCCCTAGCCAACCAGGCGCAGTACTTTTTCTTCTTCTTTTATGACGAGCTGTCCTATATCCAGCCAGCGTTCGGCAGCGACGTGTGAAAAATCTGCGCGCGTTAGTTCCAGTACGCCTGGCAGCTTAACAGTCTTGTTACTTCTCAGGCCAAATCCCGCAGCTTGGCTCTAAATCAGTTCTGTTGGGTTCATATTGTAATGGTACAGTAGCAAATGTAAAAATGGCATTTGTATGATGAGCTCGATGCTATGAAAATAATTGTATTTTTTTTTTGTTCTCCCGATACTTATCTACCTCTGTGTTATGAAACGATGGACATAGTAGAAATAAAGAGGATTTGTTTTTTCACTTTTGCCTTAAAAAATTAAAGTGTTATGTTTTATTAAAATGACTTTATGAACAGTCTTCCATAAAACATCGATACTTAAGAATTTGTATTTGAAATGGAAACAGGAATTTCGCGTCCGATATGTAATTAGAAACAAGAAGACGTGAATTATTCATAAGATATGATGAGTTTTATAATTACGATTGGACGAAGAAAAAAAATATTGCACAGATTTGAACCAACCCATGTGTATCACCAATAGGTCCACGTTCTATTACGCCACTGACTGCGCCATACGGTCATTCCCAAAGTCTTCATCAATAGCATTATATAAAGGACTTGGAAAACTTCAAAGCCGTTATCTCCTTAAATTTCTGAAAAAACGAGCATAATAGCCTATTCCTCGGCTCTTTTTAACCGTGTTCCACGTGTGTGTTTCACTACGGAACAGAAATCAGCCTCAGCCATTTTCGTACTGCGCATTAACAGCGCGACAGTCAGAGCACAACGCTGCAGAGGCTGCGACTGTACGTGATTTTTTAAACAAAAGCTACGTAGCTAAAGTGTGATTAAGAAAATCTTTGATGGATGTTTATACATTTGAATATCTTAAGATTCATTTGACGTAACTTAGTAATAAGATACCTAATCCAAAAGTAGGACTTACTTCCAAGAGCGAAACAACACAAGTGTACGTGTGCTACAGCTTCTGACGAATCATCGCCTTTTGTGTTTGTTTACGTCACGTGTATTCTTATGATTAACGGTTTATAGCAGCCTCACATGCAAACTAACCGTTTGCAGTTGCCTGAAGTCTGCATGCCAACCTTATTAACTTTGTAGGTTTTGATGTCATTAGAGACACTTTGTTGCAGAAAATGACAACTGTGAAAACACACTTACGCATCCCATTGTAAAAATTTCGATAGGAAACCTTCACTTTCTGCTGTACTTGATTCAATAGCATTATATAAAGGACTGGGAAAACTTCAAAGCAGTTATCTCCTTAAATTTCTGAAAAAACGAGAAGAATAGCTTATTCCTCGGCTCTTTTTAACCGTGTTCCACATGTGTGTTTCATTACGGATATTGATTCTGGTAGCCCAGTTAATGTGATTAGTGAGACAGTTTTTAGTTAATGCGCTCTGTCATCTGTTTGTGCAACTTTACCACGACTAAGAACTAAATTGAAAGGAGTGGTTCAAGGAAAGAGTGCAGATGTACGTAATAAGGCATCGGTAATTTTTCAGGGACCCAAATTTTCAGTGATTTTTCTAATGGTTCTTCTTTTGCCAACACAAGCAATTTTGGGTGTAGAGTCTCTACTTGAATAGAAAGTGATGCTAAACTTTTGAGTTGTTGAAGTAATGTTACAAGTAAATCATGTACCATAGCGCTTAAATTTTAAGAAAGGCAGACAAAGGAAGATGAGGATGTCAACTGTTTGCATTATCTCTTTCCGCTCGATGCACAACACTTAACTGAACTTCTCTGACGGTTGCTTGAACGACATATCGATATTTCATTGCGAACCTGAAGAAACTAGTAGCGCAGAACAGTTAATTAAAAAGAAAGTACTCAGAAATGAGCTATATTCTGTTGAAGGTCACTGGTATGTCAATAATCAGCAAGGAAGTAATGGGAAGAGACGTGGAGACAACATGGGACACAACAATCCTAACTTCCAACAGATTAAAACTACTCGATCTAATTCCGATATGTAAGCTAACCAACAGGCGGCTCATCGAGTCAAAATTGGGGGCCGCGTGACGGAAACATTCAATACATAAGTAACAGCGAGCATAAAAGAAATTTGCAGGAACAAAACAGTCGTATGATGCAGCAGCATCAGGACCAAAGAGTTAGGATAGTAGAGGTTGTGGGCGAAAGTCATCCTTGCCCGTACACGCCTTTAAAGTGAAGACGACCACTCAATGCCTTCCGGTAGCGTTCAGGGAGAAAAGTGAAAGCAAACTCATGCTGAGTTACTACGATGGCCCACATATGCGCAGTGAACTATGCGCTGAGCCGAAAACTTGCAACGAAATTCATTGTGCAAGCTGCAGTTTACGGGAAAATAGACAATGTATCGTTGAATTGACCTTGGACACAAGAGCATGGATTTATACGAAGAATATGTCCCGCATACAGGATACCGTCATTTAGAGCTCAAGGATATAGAGCGCTAGCTGCAATTAGTGTTAGGTCTCAGATGGCGAAAATACAGGTGCATGTCGACTTTAAATGGGAACCAGTGCCTTTAAGTGCACGTTCACGGTGACGAAAAATTGATCAGTGGCCTGTATCCTGGATTGGGATTTCACCAGAGGCAGGAACGCCACGATTGACCTTTTGTGTGGAACCTTTACTGTGGACAATGTAGGAAAATCAGTCGCGCTGGAATTGATTGCCACAGAGAAGATACATGGCAAGTAGCACCAGAGAATCAGTATTAAGTATAACGGACCTCAAATATAATCTCTAGACGGTATTCTACGTACTCATAGGTACTGCACTTAGCCAAAGCGACGAGTTAATCTACATCTGCACAGACACTCCGAAAGCCACCATAAGGTGCGAATAGGAGGGTAATCTGCACCACTACCTGTCACCTACCCTCCAGTTCCACTGGAAAATACAGCGAGGGGGAAAACGATTGTCTGTACTCCTGCGTATTAGCCGTAATTTCTCGTATCTTACTTTCGTGGTAAATTACGCGCGATGTATGCTGGCGGGAGCAGAATCGTTCGGCAGTCAGCTTCAAAGCTGGTTCTCCGAATTTCCTCAATGTTGTTTCCCCGGAAAGAGCGCCGCCTTCCACCCAGGGATTACCATTTGAATTGCCGAAGCACCTCCGAAACTCTTAAGTTTTGTTCAAACATACCGGTAACAAACCTAGCAGCCTTCCTCTGAATTGCTCCGAAGTCTTCCTTTAATCCGACCTGGTACGGATTCCAAACACTCGAGCAGTACTGAAGAATAAGTCGCACCATTGTCCTATACGTGGTGTCCTTTACAGGCAAACACTCTTCCCTAAAATTCTCCCAATAAAACTAAGCCGACCATTTGCCTTCCCTGCCACATTTGTCACATCCTCATTCCTCCTCGTATCGCTTTGCCACGTTACGCCCAGATATTTAAATCAAATGACTGTGTCAACCTGGACACTAATAATATTGTATCCGAAAATAACAGGTTTGTCCTTCCTACTCATCCGCCTTAACTTACTTTTTCTACATTGAAGGCTAGCTGCCATTCATCACATCAACTGTACATTTTGTCTAAGTCGTCTTGTATCTTCATACACTCTGTAACATTATGTGATTGCCTTATCATTTTAAATCATTCACTAATCGAGCAGTCGCTCGGCAACAACTACAGTTAGCAAATAATGTTGCGAGAATGTAAAAGGTGAACGACCTGTGACGTAACTTGTTTATTGTCGAAACGCCGTCAGAGATGCAGTGAGTTACTGACTTTGAAAACCGCGGCGCGAAAAACGGACAGAAGAAGAACACTTTTACACATTTTTTTTTTATGTACGAGATATTCTCGATGAACAGTTACTCATTCTTCTCTTGTCTCTTGTAACTTGTGTCGGACGCGCATGTTGTATTATTATCGTTAAAAATAATAATATTTTAGTGTAAAGTAAAAGTGCAATACTAAAATTGCAATACAGCATAGCAGTAGATTTATTGTGTGACGTGTATGTGAAAACGTCAAAGGAATTATTTTTATTACGAGAAGAGAAGTGCCAGTCAAAACGGCATCCATGTTAAATCTTTCATTGTAGTGTAAGTTCATATATTAATTGCCATAAATTCAGATATAAATGGAATTGGTGTATGGACTATTTATTTAATATAGAATCTATGTCTCACTCCTTCATGAAGTTATTTCATTTTCTTTACGTTTCTGCCAAATAGAGAGTTCACAGTCACGAGTTCTTTCGTCGAAATCGGACGGAGGTTGTATGCGGCGAAATATTTTCCCCGCGCCATATTCTACTGGTAAATGCATGATAAACTACGGTCCCTTAGGAAATACATGTTGAGCTATCCAAAAATAATTATATTTTGAATAGGCATTTACTCTCCTCTGCAATGCAACTTCCGACTGATCAGACGATCCAACAAGAAACAGCCACACACGGTCGGTGTTCGCAAATATATTTCCACCACTGATTATAGCTATATGTTACAGCACAAAGGTAAACATTTTGTTATAATTAGCGACTACGAACGGAGACATTTATAACTGTACGTTTATGTATACACATTAGGTAAACATATCGTTGTAACTCACTCAACCTCGACACTTTACCGTATACGAAGGCATCACCAGCAAACAACCGCAGACTGATGAGGACCCTGTCTGCCATATCATTTATGTATATAAGAATAACAGCGATCCTATTACACTTGCCTGGGCACACCTCACGATATCATTGTCTCTGATTAGCACTCGCCGATCGAGGACAGCATACTGGCTTCATTTACTCTTATTTAAGAAGTCTTCGAGTTACTCTCATGTCTGTAAACTTCTTCCATATGCTCGTATCTTTAACAAACTGCAGTCGGGCACCGTGTCACATGCTTTCCAGAAATCTAGAAATACGGAGTCTCTCTGTTGCCCTTCATCCACAGTTCTCAGTATATCATGTGAGAAAAGGCAAACTGAGTTTCGCACGAGCGATACTTTCTAAAACCATGCTGATTCGAGGACGTAAACTGCTTATCCTCAAGAAAGTTTGTTATATTCGAACTGAGAAGGTGTTCAGTTATTCTACAGCAAACAGAAGTTAGGGATATTGGACTGTAAATTTTGCGGGTCTGTTCTTTTACCTTTCTTATATACTGGAGTCACCTGCGCTTTTTTCCAGTCTCTTGGGATTTTATGCTGGGTGAGAGATTCATGATAAATGCCAGTGCCGTAGAGTACTCTTTGTAAATTCGAAGTCGGATTCCATCCGATAATGGTGATTGATTTGTTTTCAAATCTTTCAGTTGCTTCTCCACCCAGGTATGCTTGTTTCTATGTCGTCCAGACGGGACTCTATCCTACGGTCAAATAACGGTATGTTTGTACGTTTCCCCTGCGTGAACGATTTCTTGAACATGAAATTGAAAACTTCGGCTTTCGTTTTGGTGTCTTCATTTGACACTCCAGATTGGTCAACAAAGGACTGAATGGAAACCTTAAGCTCGCTTAGCGATTATGCATACTACCAGAATTTTCTCTGGTTATATGCTAGATCTTTTGCTAAGATGTGACGGTGGTAGTTGTTGAATGCTTCGGGAATAGATCTTTTCATTGTCACACGAGTCTCTACTAACTTTCAGTTGTCGTCGTTTGTGTGTGCCCTTTTTATCCTAGAGTGCAACAGCCTCTTCTTCCACAGCATCTTACGAATTTCGTTACTAAACAATGGCAGGACTTTTCCATTCTTTATCACTTACTGGGCACGTAATTCTCCAGACCGCGACTTACAGACACGTTAAACTTTTTCCCATAATTCCTCTACATCCATTTTACTGATGCGAAACCACTCTTTAAGTAAGGTGTTAATAAATGCTTATCTGCTCTATTTAGCAGAAACACTCTCCTAGTCTTCTTGACTAAATTATTAACTTTCTGTGCTATAATGACATCATAATCGGTAATATTCGTTTCTGAACGGACATTGTCGATAAGCCACTAGGTCTAAGATATTTCCATTGCGTGTGGGCTGCCGAGTTAGCTGCTCAAGACAAATTTCAGAAAACTTGTTCAAACGTATTTCGCATCACTGTCTGTCGGTACACCTCCCCCCTCCCTCCCCCAAATGAATCCGTAGACATTCCAGTCGGCAGGTTAAAGTCGCCCCCAACTATGATTCCACGATCCGAGTATTTACACGCTATTGATCGTAGATTTTCTTTGACTGACTCTAGAACTTCCACAGCGGAATCAGGTGGCCGTTAAAAACATCTGACCTTAGTTTCACCTACACCTGTTATACGCGAACAGACGACTTCACTGTCACACTCAACAGAAACGACATTTTTGTCGACTGCAATGAAGATGCCCCCTCGTATGGCCTCTAATCTCACATTCCAATACACGTTCCACGACTCGCTAAATACCTCAGAGCTTACCACTTCGGGTTCCAGTCAGCTCAGTCCCAAGAATAATTTGAGTGCGAGAACTTTCCTGTAGAACAGTATATTCGGGGACTTTATTACGAATACCTCGACAGTTTACTGATAAAATTGTGACAGTCGAAGCGTCTTTGTTCTGAACGCCGTTTGACTTCCCTTGCTGTGAATTGCCACAAAAGAGCTGATTCGGCAAATAATAGTTTAATCGGAGTGCCTAGATATGCAGCACGGTTAACGGATTTACTTAGTATGTATTCATACTCTTTCGATAACACGCCTTGTCATCAAGTCATAAACAGCAGAGTAAGAAGTGGCAACTTTTGTATGCTGGCTCCTACAAAATTATAGAAATTACCCACAGGAGCTGCTACAGGTTCGCAGAACCAGACAACATGATTGTCAAAGGCTTATATCCTTATAAAGTTTTCAGGAAGTTTATTGAATAGGCTTGTTTAGTCGTACATTAATGTATTCTTGTTTATTCCTTGTATACATCGTTAGTATGCGTGTTGTAGATTATACGTTTCTCATTCCATGTGTCATTTTAACGCAAAATGATTAAAAGAACGCACTGGGGATAGCTCAAGAAACAATTAGTCTACACTGATATCATGTGTTGAATTTGAGTAATGACGATGACGAAGTTTTTCATTAATTTTCATTATATTTTATGTAGTATTCTGCATAGGAATGGAAATGCATTCAATGGTATTCAATTAAAAATGAAGATTGCTGATAGTTAATCCCTATTTCAATTGAAATTAATTTTTTTTTAATTTCAGTAAGCATAATAGTTTTCTTTTATATTTTTTGCAACGGTAGAATTTAGGTTTCGTAAAATAAGTTTGATTTTCTCAAACCACATGAAACATGATTGATGACTAGTTTGGATGTCATTGTGTGCCTTGATTAACACTCCAAGATGCAGCATGGTATATCGAGGTCTGTGTTTCTTTTGAATAATTCATCGTACAATAACGAACAGATGAAGAATATCCACACTTAGTATAAACCCTAACTGACTATAAATGTGTGTCATGTGACCTGAGATAAACTGTAAGTTCAGTAAATTAAGAACCATCAGTGCTACGTCAGTGACGTTAATCAAAAGCGTGACGGTGATAGTGAGACTACCCACTGAGTACGATGCAGCGCAGAGAATGTGAGAAGACGTGTGGGCAGCAGTGCTACACTGAAAGTGCAGTGGTGTTCCTTAAACTATTAAGTAGCAGCGTCGAGTGTGCCATTAATAAATATGCGAAAGTTTTAAATGGAAACAAACATTTCTGCGGAAAATAGGGCACTGCTACTACTTGCAGGCCCTTTAAGGTGTTAGTATATTTAATGTACCTAAAGACATTGCAGACTGAAATTATGCTGAAGAGCTTTCAGATGAGCGAACTAATGTGCTTTTGTAGGTGACTTCCATGAAGGGGATAAATTGGCGATATTTCTACCAAGAGTTCACATAGAACGTAAAGAATCTCACAGACATATGTGCTAGACATCTTATGTGTGATAATGTACTGGAACATGTAATGGAAAATTTTCATGTTCACGATCGCGGTCGAATTACTGCCAAGGTCCCCGGGAAACCTGGCGAGTTCCTGCAAATAATCCGGAGGCTGCGCTCTCGATCCTGCACAGTTGTCGACATCGTTTGCCTGCGGCCAGTTGGTGTCCAATGGACTGTGGCTAGTAACCCCCGACCACACCCAGGTCATCCATGCCTCCCGCCGTCAATCGCATTCATGTCGTCGACACTGCACAACGAAGGGCAAAATCTGGTCATTAAATCAATGACCGACGACCGCATTCCAGTGATTCAAGCAAATGGCTACCGACTCGACGACGTCAATATTTCAACTGTTATCAATTTCTAAATGTGTATATGATGAATTTACAAAACAACTGTTGTGTATAACAGTGCCGGATAAGGCAAGCGGGACACGTAGAAACTTCTGAATAGGCGGCCTTGGCTTGTTTAGGTCGTATGGTTTACGGTATAAATTAAAACAAGATTGTTAAAAATAAACTTTTCTCGATTTAGTTCCGGCAAATTAGGAATAATAAAAAATACGATCAATGTCTCAGATCAAATCGTATTAAATGTTCGTTGCAGTGAGGTCATTTAGACGTTTGGGTCCCATCGTATCTCTTAGTACATTTTAATGCACTTTAACGTTGAAAAAGAACGTTCTCCACTGCAATGTGGTGACCATTACAGATAATTAAATGTGTAAGGCTATTTCTACATTTGGGAAACACGATCCTAACGAATTTTCCATTACAATTTTGTAAATTTTTGGTTCCAAAGCTTCGTCCTTTTTTTGTCAATGGCAGCAGCGATATCCGTTTTCAGCAGCTCAGTGAGCTGTACCAGTTCGTCGCCTAGCTACGTTTCAAAATCATCTGGGTAGAGTCCGCAGCTCGTGGTCGTGCGGTGCCGTTCTCGCTTCCCGCGCCCGGGTTCCCGGGTTCGATTTCCGGCGGGGTCAGGGATTTTCTCTGCCTCGTGATGACTGGGTGTTGTGTGCTGTCCTTAGGTTAGTTAGGTTTAAGTAGTTCTAAGTTCTAGGGGACTGATGACTATAGATGTTAAGTCCCATAGTGCTCAGAGCCATTTGAACCATCTGGGTAGGCATTCACGATATTAGGAGTTCTTTTCAAGATCTCTTCTGCTGTAAGAGACGTAAAGTCCCGTAATATTCCAAAAACATTAGTCAGGTGGTTGTATTTTTCCATGCGTTTAGCTAATGCAGCCAGTACATTGTCAATTATCACAATAAACACCTGAAATTCAAAATGTTCTCCAGTTGTTTGATTTTCTACAACTTCATCCAGTGTAGTTGTCCCAAACAAAGCAGAACAGTCGCCCTTTGCGTTCTGAAGAGCACAACCAATGTGTCATGTATGTTTTATTCATTAGTTCATGTTTATACGACAAAAAAGACTTTCTACAGAATCTTGGTTTTTGTCTTCCTTCTCATATATTTTCAGTGAAGACAAAAAACTACTGTTCATTTCCTGAGCTTCGCTACTTCCTTTCATAATCCAGTAATCTATGTCAAAGTTGTTTGGCCACTCGGCAATATCATTAGAATACATTTTACTTTCACTTTGTGCTCCACTTGCGCAAGGTGCTGTACCATCGGAAGCCTGTAACATTGTTTCGACTTCACTTTGTCTTGAAGACGAGGTCTCTGGGCCGAATGGACTCTATGCTTTTCGGTTCAGTTTGCCTTGGAGACGATGTGGCTGACCTGGGAAGACTTTCCGTCTGTTGAAATGCTGTACCACTTGTGGAAAACGTAACTACATCGGAAACAGCTGCATTTTCTAATGAATCTTCTGTAGTATAGCTATCATCGTTACAATCAAATTACAATTTTTGTATTTTATAATTCATTTTCTGTATGTTCGGCTAAATTATTCTGAACATTAAAAACTGAGACAGTTTAGGTGTTTCAGATTCAACAACATGTGTCTTTCTCTCCTTTTCTTCTCTTGCTTTACGCTTTGCACTTGCGGAAGTGTAGTGCGTCCATATTTTTTGTCTGCCCCTCATGGTGGTTAGCTCGATCTGTGTGCAAGGGAAAATAAATTACAACATAAAATGAAACACTACTGTGCTGTTTGAGGCTTTCCCGGCGCTGCATCTGCTTGATAGGTTCCCGGGATTTACGCCGGATCATATTGTAGAAACCGCACAATATTTCAGCGAGACAACTGCCCGCCATCTTCAGGTGCTACTGTCGCGTCGCTGAGAAGCGCGCCAATTTATATGCTGGCTGTCTAGAACAGCGCAGGCGCCAGCGGGGCATAACGTCATCGAAAACCAATCGTAGACAGCGTCGAATACCAGAGTCCTCTGCTGAAGAAACGGGTCGCGGTCTGCGGAAGCGCGCCGCGGCGCGGGAAAATGCGGCCGGGAGCGACGGACCCCGTTCGCGCGCGCGATTTAAGCATCTGCGCTAAGGCTTCCCATCTGCGTTGACTCGGCGCGGTTACTAATCTGTGGCTGACGGTTCCTTAGTGCCGCCAAGGCTGGTTCCCAGGCTTTGCTCAGGTGAAACCCCGTGTCTCTGTTTAATAGGTCACTGCTTATACGTATTTCGACCGCCTCCTTGATGATGGAGTCCCAGTATGTGGAAGCATGCGCGAGGATCTTAGTTTTTTCATAATTCATGCCGTGTCCCGTGTCAAGGCAATGCTCAGCAACCGCAGATTTCTCTGGTTGGCCCAACCTCGTGTGACGTTTATGTTCGTCGCATCTGTCTTTGACCGTACGACACGTCTGGCCAATATAAGATTTCCCACACTGGCACGGGATCTTGTATATTCCTGGTCTCCTCAGGCCGAGGTTGTCCTTAACAGAGCCCAGCATCGATTTCACTTTTGCTGGAGGCCGGAAAACACATTTAATCCGATGCTTCCTGAAAATTCTGCCCACCTTAAAAGACACGCCACCGACATACGGTAGAAAAACCAACCCCGTGGTGTTATCTGCTTCTTCAGGTTGTTCTTGAGGTTTGGAGCGTGCTGGTCGAAACGCGTTCCGGATCTGCTTCTCGGAGTACCCATTCTGGGCAAATACAGAGCGGAGATGGTTGAGCTCTGCCGATAAGCTGTCCTGATCTGAGATGGCTCTAGCCCTATGCACTAGCGTCCGTAATACACGGCTGCGCTGTGAGGGATGATGACAGCTCGTAGCTTGTAAATACAAGTCTGTGTGCGTAGGCTTCCGGAACACACTGTGACCCAAGGAGCCGTCTCCTTTTCTACGCACCAAAACATCCAGAAATGGGAGCTCACCATCTTTTTCTACCTCCATGGTAAAACAGATATTTGGATGGAGGGAGTTCAGATGTTCCAGGAACGAAGGAAGCGTTGCTGTCCCATGCGGCCATACCACAAACGTATCATCTACATATCTCCAAAAACATTTGGGTTTCCGAACCGCCATCTGAAGTGCTTTATCCTCGAAATCTTCCATAAAAAGATTTGCTACTATGGGAGACAAAGGGCTACCCATAGCAACACCGTCAGTCTGCTCGAAATACTGGTTGTTAAATAAAAAGTAAGTCGAGGTAAGCACATGTTTGAAAAGGTGTAAGACATCCCCTTCGAGCTTGGCTCCTATAAGTTGTAATGAGTCCATCAGAGGCACCCGTGTGAACAAGGAAACCACATCGAAACTCACTAGTAAGTCTGTAGATTCAAGACGCAGGTTCTTCATTCGCCGTATAAAATCTTCTGAGTTTCGAATATGGTGATCACATTTCCCCACCATGGGACTCAGAAGAGAAGCCAGATGTTTAGCTAGATGGTATGTTGGGGCACCTATATTACTAACGATAGGGCGAAGCGGAACATTCTCCTTATGTATCTTAGGCGGGCCATAAAGTCGTGGCGGAACTGGCGCTCGTTCTCTTAAACTCTTCTTCAGATGGTCAGGGAGTTGGCTGGATTTGAGGAGAGCGGATGTCCTCCGTTGTACGGCATCCGTCGGATCTTTCTGGAGTCGACGATACGCTGTATCCTGTAGTAGGTCCATCATCTTGCCAAAATAAGATGTAGCAGGCATAAGAACAGTGGCGTTACCCTTGTCAGCTGGTAAAATTACTATATCATTGTCTTCTTTTAAAGAACAGAGCGCTCTCCTTTCTTCAATGGTGACGTTCTGCTTGGGTGCAGGCATCCTGGTTATTGATCTACAAGCCTCTCGCCTTATTTCTTCAGCAGCATCATTCGGAAGTTTTAAAACACCTTGTTCAACGGCACTGATGAACTCCTTGATGGGAAAGGTCTTGGGAGTAGGTGCAAAATTAAGTCCCTTTTCTAACACTGACATTGCAGCGTCACTCAGTGGTTTATCTGTGAGATTAAACACAGTCCGTCTGCTAAATTTCTCTTCTTGCAATGACCGGTGTGTAAGGCGTTGGAACTTAGAAGTTTGACGCGCTGTGATTTGCTGCCGCACCCAGTCCGAAAACGCCCAAGTAGAGCTGTCCACCCACTCCCAGGAATCCGCTGACAGACCCGACGAGATCTTTAGGTGAAGTGAGAGCAGGCTTCTGGAGACTTGGTCTAATACTCGTCTAGTATAACGGATTCTTTCTCTCACCAGTGCCCTGCTTGCTCGTTGTTTAACTTCCGAATGATGCTGCTGAAGAAATAAGGCGAGAGGCTTGTAGATCAATAACCAGGATGCCTGCACCCAAGCAGAACGTCACCATTGAAGAAAGGAGAGCGCTCTGTTCTTTAAAAGAAGACAATGATATAGTAATTTTACCAGCTGACAAGGGTAACGCCACTGTTCTTATGCCTGCTACATCTTATTTTGGCAAGATGATGGACCTACTACAGGATACAGCGTATCGTCGACTCCAGAAAGATCCGACGGATGCCGTACAACGGAGGACATCCGCTCTCCTCAAATCCAGCCAACTCCCTGACCATCTGAAGAAGAGTTTAAGAGAACGAGCGCCAGTTCCGCCACGACTTTATGGCCCGCCTAAGATACATAAGGAGAATGTTCCGCTTCGCCCTATCGTTAGTAATATAGGTGCCCCAACATACCATCTAGCTAAACATCTGGCTTCTCTTCTGAGTCCCATGGTGGGGAAATGTGATCACCATATTCGAAACTCAGAAGATTTTATACGGCGAATGAAGAACCTGCGTCTTGAATCTACAGACTTACTAGTGAGTTTCGATGTGGTTTCCTTGTTCACACGGGTGCCTCTGATGGACTCATTACAACTTATAGGAGCCAAGCTCGAAGGGGATGTCTTACACCTTTTCAAACATGTGCTTACCTCGACTTACTTTTTATTTAACAACCAGTATTTCGAGCAGACTGACGGTGTTGCTATGGGTAGCCCTTTGTCTCCCATAGTAGCAAATCTTTTTATGGAAGATTTCGAGGATAAAGCACTTCAGATGGCGGTTCGGAAACCCAAATGTTTTTGGAGATATGTAGATGATACGTTTGTGGTATGGCCGCATGGGACAGCAACGCTTCCTTCGTTCCTGGAACATCTGAACTCCCTCCATCCAAATATCTGTTTTACCATGGAGGTAGAAAAAGATGGTGAGCTCCCATTTCTGGATGTTTTGGTGCGTAGAAAAGGAGACGGCTCCTTGGGTCACAGTGTGTTCCGGAAGCCTACGCACACAGACTTGTATTTACAAGCTACGAGCTGTCATCATCCCTCACAGCGCAGCCGTGTATTACGGACGCTAGTGCATAGGGCTAGAGCCATCTCAGATCAGGACAGCTTATCGGCAGAGCTCAACCATCTCCGCTCTGTATTTGCCCAGAATGGGTACTCCGAGAAGCAGATCCGGAACGCGTTTCGACCAGCACGCTCCAAACCTCAAGAACAACCTGAAGAAGCAGATAACACCACGGGGTTGGTTTTTCTACCGTATGTCGGTGGCGTGTCTTTTAAGGTGGGCAGAATTTTCAGGAAGCATCGGATTAAATGTGTTTTCCGGCCTCCAGCAAAAGTGAAATCGATGCTGGGCTCTGTTAAGGACAACCTCGGCCTGAGGAGACCAGGAATATACAAGATCCCGTGCCAGTGTGGGAAATCTTATATTGGCCAGACGTGTCGTACGGTCAAAGACAGATGCGACGAACATAAACGTCACACGAGGTTGGGCCAACCAGAGAAATCTGCGGTTGCTGAGCATTGCCTTGACACGGGACACGGCATGAATTATGAAAAAACTAAGATCCTCGCGCATGCTTCCACATACTGGGACTCCATCATCAAGGAGGCGGTCGAAATACGTATAAGCAGTGACCTATTAAACAGAGACACGGGGTTTCACCTGAGCAAAGCCTGGGAACCAGCCTTGGCGGCACTAAGGAACCGTCAGCCACAGATTAGTAACCGCGCCGAGTCAACGCAGATGGGAAGCCTTAGCGCAGATGCTTAAATCGCGCGCGCGAACGGGGTCCGTCGCTCCCGGCCGCATTTTCCCGCGCCGCGGCGCGCTTCCGCAGACCGCGACCCGTTTCTTCAGCAGAGGACTCTGGTATTCGACGCTGTCTACGATTGGTTTTCGATGACGTTATGCCCCGCTGGCGCCTGCGCTGTTCTAGACAGCCAGCATATAAATTGGCGCGCTTCTCAGCGACGCGACAGTAGCACCTGAAGATGGCGGGCAGTTGTCTCGCTGAAATATTGTGCGGTTTCTACAATATGATCCGGCGTAAATCCCGGGAACCTATCAAGCATGAAACACTACTATTTAATCGGATTGCGTAAAGCGTATCAAAAATAATTTACGTCCATTTTTTATTGAAGCTAATGCCAGTAGACTGCGCAAATGGTAAGCTATATATGAGAATTTTTCACCATGGGGCTTTTGCGATAGATACGTGCCGTGTAAGCAAAAGTAAAGTGTGCTCCCTAGCGCATACGAAGGTGAGGCGAAACTGACAGTCGCCTTCGAAGAGTTTAAACTACTACAGCTTCCCGCATATCGAGATCTATTGAATCTCTGCTTTTACAAAATACAGTTGAGAGTGAGCTCTCGGTTGTTATCTATCCATCAATATAAATCCAGGCACATCTTTAAATTATATCGTAATTAGCACTCTAAACAAAATATCATCCACTTGGATTCATGTTTTATATTTAATAAGGGAAGCACGCTGGTAAAATGTCGGCTCCTACAAACGACCTAGATTGAGAACGTGGGCCATATAGTGGAAGTATGCAGTTAAGACCTGACTATACTCGCGCGCACTGGTTGTTTGACACTCGCTCTGCCACACAGCGGCCATTTTAAGCCTAAGCGCGAAGTACATATTCGGTAACCTCGACTTGCTAGCTACCCACGACCTATAGTGCGGCAGTTCCTGGATTTAAAAAGAAAGACGCTCAAATTGAAATGGTTGAATGTAAAATAGCGAGAGCTAGTAAAGACATGACTGACTAAAATCATTATTTTCCGTTAACATTTGAGCAATGGGACTTGATAGCCGCAATACAGGTGGCATCAGTTTTTTAAAATAATCTGTTACGTGGGATAAGAGTTCCGTTGTGCTGCGAAAGGTAACCCATCTTACTACAACAAAACAACTAGGTAATGTTACAAAACAGTCATATTCACTTTGTGTCAAGAATTTTTTAGCGACAAGTTAGCCACTAAGCCTAGGTGAGTTTACGATAGGCTGAATACGTATAACCATATTTTAATTTTATAAATCACGTATGGTCGTCCTCCTGTCGAAAAGGGACTCGTGCAGTCTTTGCGTCAGTAATACTATTCAAAGATACACAACATGCCAACGGTTCCTGCATATCGGCACTTGCAGTCGCTTCTGTTTCTATTTTTAAAATGAAGTGACGTGCATACTAGGAGCACGATATGAGCACAGTTTGTTTTATGGGGATCGTATTTTAGCACACAGGTCATTTCATAGACAAGGAATACTGATGGATGTCGCGAGAAGATGTGTTTTCTAAAATCATACAAAGTTATAGTAGATTAGTTTTCATTTCGTAATACTTTTCAGGACGAATATCCTTGTCAGTGACTGAAGAACATGGAACTAAAGAGTCTGCTATTACCGGATTGACGATAAAACTAGGTGGAAGAACATTGCCAACAGGTTTTGAGTTGTCACAAGTCTGGCTATCTCCGGATTTGTCTTCGCAATGACCACATCAAAGGCTGTCCATTGCGCGGGGGGACTGTCTGAGATAATCCGGGACTTGTTTCTGTTGTCGGAGAAATTAGAGTGGTTGAAAACAACTAAGTAATAAACACTCTTAGCTAAAAATTTACTAAATAGTGACAGTTGAGTGCGCAGTTTCGTTCAATGGACATTAAGAAAGTCCAGTACCACGCACACTTAACCGCCCTCCTATACACGTATTTTTTTCTCCACATTCCGCGAAATATAGTTTCGGCACTGCTCACGTGCTTTATTAGTCTGTAACTCATGCCAGACACATTTTCGCTTCGTACATTTTTATACTGTGACTAGCTTGTACCCGTGAGTTCGTCCGTTCATAAAAGACACATTTGATTGTTTGAGCACGCGACAGTGTCCTGTGGAGCGTAACAGCACATGCTTTTATGATAGAACTGCGATAACTGATTCTACCCGGCGTGACAAAATCAAAGCTACATCATATTTTGAGTTAGACCTGCAAAAATACAACTGAAAATCGCATCGAGTTCTGCGAGTCAGTTGTTGCGTGGTGCGCATACAGACATACACACATAAATTCTAAAAATTATATTTTTCGCATCGATATCTGTTATTAAATACACCCTCATATTCAGTTCTCTTAAGTATCTCATACATACAGGCATCTTTCAGTTTCAAATTTGTTATACCTGCAATTTCACAATGCAGTGGAAACCACTGAGCATATCATTCAAAGACCACCGGCCTATATTCAGCAAAGCTATCTGCAATATTAAATGATTTCCGCTGCCAATGTCTTCAGTAGCTGGGTGGATATTACTTCAGATCACCATCCATTGAAAATTTGTCAGGGGTACCGTTAAGGGAACACTTCCTTAGAATTGTGAAGCTGAGAATATAATTGTGAATTTTACAGATTCAAGAGCTTCACCATTCTCCAACGATACGGATTTTCTAAATTGAAAATTATTAACCTGTTATTAAAATAATTCTTTAACCAATTAGCTGTGTTCGTACTTCACGCTTTAGCATTAAAATGATGCAATGGGGTCGTATACTGCAAAGTGCGAATGCTTAAAATGTACATCACAGGCGGTCAAAGCAGCGCACTATCAAATTTATTGCTCAAATTTTGACGCAAAATCGATTACAACGTTGGTATTTCACCTGCGTTCTGTTTTAATCGTTAAAATATGACTTCAAGCCGATGACGTTCCATTGTGGTATTAAAAACTTTCAAGTATATATCAGTACTAGAGGTGTACAAAGTCTGAGTGCTAAATAAATGTCTACTGTATTCGAGATCATCTGAATAAAAACTACAGCCTTTTTTGATATCAAACACAAATACATGATTCCTAGATAGTTACATATCTAGAACCAACATACTTTTTTATTGTTTAAAATTCAGTATATACGTAAACAAACAAGTACTTTAAGTTATACCTCTGATGCTCCCTCTTTTCAGTCAGAAACTTTGGAATCAATACATAAAATCGATGTCACCTGTTTAATAATCTTCTACATTGTAGAAGAAGTCGGTGATTGGCCTCCAAGCCCCGATTGTTAGATGACTGCATCTCTTGGGACATGTGTTCATTGCTCTTTCAGAATTGGTGTTGCAAACGTCAACACTCGCGTGATTTTACGTTTCTAATTGTTGTGCTGTGTGGCTTCGGTTGAATGGAAGTGGTTTGTTGCATGAACTAAACGTCACTAAGAAGATATTGCTGGCCAGCTATGTTAGCTCTGGCACACCTATTACCCTGTTCTTCATCGTGATGCAAGATATATTATTAATCAGTTGGTAGAACAGTGAGAACGTAACGAAATGATGAGATAGTTCACCTTTTTCAGTAGTCTACTTGCAACAAATAAATACTATACTTGAAATGAGTGTAAAAAAGAAACCATCTAACCGCGCCCTGGGCGAACCCACCTCCGCTTCCCCTTCCACCCTCTCACAATGTGCTGGTTCCATAACATTTGCTAACTCCTGCTAAGTTGCTAATCTGGCACTTTACACATTAAAAAACACAAATAACAGAACCTTAGCATTATAATTAACAATTGACTGTGTCAGTGAGTGCTGGACATTTTCCTTGCAGTGAAGTGAGTTACTAGAAACCTTGCATACTGCCTCACATACATTAATATGTACCTGGATAAGTGTGCACTGAAAATTTTTGTGTGAAAGTAAACGATGAACTAGAAAACTTGAACTTGAAATGCGCGTCCATGTAGTATAAAACTAGATTTCCTATTAAGAGACAATGAGCTAATTATGAAATGTCACTAATAATTCACACTTGAAGGACTTATTTCTTGTGTTAAAGAGCACTGAACTATCAAGAAATGTCACAATAAACATCATCATTCGATTTTTATATCCATGTAGAAATATGCTGTGAGGTACCCTGTAACTTGAAAATTTATTGCATTGTTAATTAACTAATTATTATTTGCTGCAAACTTCTAATGTGCTCGTGTCTTTTTTCTTTTCTTTCTGACTGAGCTATAACTGTCATTCTACTAAAGTCAGATACAGCTAGTCCAAAAGCCTTCCACCTAGGTTTCCAGCTGGAGTTTACCTTGGGCTGTGTCAAATGTGGAAGTGAGTTAAAGATTCCTAGAAAATTGTTATTTCAATTCAGACTAAATATGTTGTCATAGTTTAAGTGAGAAATGTGCTAACATTATGTTCACTCAATAATTATAATGGCCTTCAGCCATAGTGTGAATATTACATTAACAACTAGGTAACTTACTGCACCTGCAAAATACTGTGTAACACAAACGTTTTGTGGAACATTTCTAGCAGATGTTTCAAATAGGCATGCTTTAAACTTCAAAGGTGGCATAGTGCCACCTCTTGAAAGTCTTATAAAAATCAAACTAAATCAAACTAAGCCGCTACTATACCTGTAAATGTAAAGTGCAAAAAAAGTACAAAGCTGAGTGTGTATCTGTCGATGAAAACTGTAGCTAATATCACAGATACATACAAAAGTAACAATTCATTATTACGATTTTTTTTATGTTAAAAATGGAAATAGAAAATCTAGTTTAGTATCAAAGAATAACCATTCCATATAAAGACATCATTTATAACCATAGAAACCTCCTCTCATTAAAATGAAAAAAGACTTGGTTTAAGATCTAATACTACTGATGTCCTGGGTGTTGAAGAATTAACTTGCTTATCTGTTTGATGCATCAAGTATTTAAAATACATATTTTCTGTTCAAGAAATTCTTCTAGAGTTTGTCTAAGCACCACTGTGTTGATCTCAGGAATAATAACTGGCTAAAGTTCATCTCTGCTCAAATTATATAGTGAAATTGGCTAACGTTTAGTGTTTTTTTTTCAAGATTAAAATTTTACCCATGTCTTTAGAAGACTAAAAATTTCTTCATTAATGATTTTTATCTTCTCATTTATTTCATTAACAATATTAATGGATTGCTCAAACAATTTATCAACAAAATATGATAGACTGTTGAAGAGAATTTTGTATATTTCTTTACTTTTATGTCTGTGTACACCAAAATAAATACTAAGTGTATGTGTTACTAAGTTACCATCTATATATTCATATTTTCTGAGATAAAATACTTTATTCTGTTGAAGTCTTCCACTGTTGTAAGTAGAGACTCTTCCTGAAAGGTGATTTGTAGACAATACAACACCAACTTCGAGATAAAGTTTCTTTGCATGTTGCTTAGATGTGGCAATGCTTGGATGAAGCAATGTAAACAATCTGTTCTTTCTTCATTTCTACTATACTATAGTTTTTAGTTGTAGGCATTCCCTATCTTTATTATATAATTTTTGTTGTAATTGTTGTTATTGTTCATCTATTTTTAGTTTTCTTTCAAGCACTATAGCTTTTCTGTTCGCTTACTTTTTTAAGACTTGTTTTTCAAAATTGCTGTTTATTTCAGATAATCATATAATATTTCTCCATAGTTAAGTAATAATTTTACTTGTTTATTTGTTTACATTCTTTTGTATTGAACGTTTTTACCTACTTTTTAAAGTTATGAACTGTCAACAAAAACCACTTCTTTCGACAATAATTATTTGATGTTAAAGTTTTGATTTAATTTTGAATGTATTCGTATTCTAAAGCCAATGGGTTATCATGTTGCATTGCTCTATATGGAATTTCATTGTTTTTCTGAATAAATTCTGTTATATCCATCATATGTGATTAAGTAACAGATGTAGTTGCTGTAGCTGCCATTTAAAGGAAATTGTTCTTATTAGATTGTCAAATATTCTAAAGAAAGTTATATGGCTTTCTCTCTCTTTTTAGATATTAAAGTGATTGGATTTAAATGTAAAATGTGGTGAGGATAGTTTGGAAAAAGATAAATGGTATTTAATACACTGCTGGCATCGTGTATATCATTTCATTCTCAAATCAGTTCTCCAAATGTGGGTAATTCACCTGAAACATTTACAGCTTTAACTGACTGATTTAGAGATATTAGAGATAAAAATATTTTAACTTTCATTTTCATTTCAGATGATGGATCACTGAATTGCATTGGATACAAAATTTTCAGCTCACTGACATTATTTATTTTTGTCTCTAATCAATAGGTATCCATTCACCATCTACATTGGCTCCAAGTGAAATAATTCTCTTGATTTTTACATCTTACTCAAATGTGTACATTAATGTTTCACAACCCATAACAAACTGAAATTTCAGTTTATGGTTGTCACACATTCTCTTTTGAAAATCACCTAATTGTCTTAGGTATGGTGTTAAATACACATTTGGGAAATAATTGGTAAGAACTTTTCCACTTTCTTTTTGGGTAAAGAAATTTGCTAAAGTGTTATTGTTGCAACTATGATGTCTAAATTTTTCATTAACATATGTTTTAGTGACGTAATTTTTGCATTATGTTAGAATATTTTTATATTTAGGTTTTGTAACATATACTTTATCTAAATATTTTTAGTACCTGTATCATTACCAGTTATTGGGTATTTTATATCAACTAAATTTCTGTGTTCTAAATTTACTTATCCTTCACTTGTTTTAAAAATCCATTATTTTTTATGAAACTTCTGTTAAATTCTCTATTTTTTGTCTATTTTTGTTTCTACCTTATGTTTGTTTTCGAGTCACACTGCATTTGTATCATCAGCTTATTCCCAAAAGGGTCAATATATTCAATTTAAGGTCTCGCGGTTCTGGCGCTGCAGTCCGGAACCGCGGGACTGCTACGGTCGCAGGTTCGAATCCTGCCTCGGGCATGGGTGTGTGTGATGTCCTTAGGTTAGTTAGGTTTAAGTACTTCTAAGTTCTAGGGGACATATGACCTAAGATGTTGAGTCCCATAGTGCTCAGAGCCATTATTCAATTTAAAATATCATTAAACTTGCAATTATCAGGTAGTATTCCTAACAGAAATATACACAAATAGCCACAAATTAATTGATTACAATTTTGTAGTTATTGTCGATTATAGTACAGGTTACTTGAACCAAGATGTTTAATCACTTGTTTGTGAATATTTACTCCATATGAATCAAACACTATTTTTTATCTTTATTCTTACAATAACATATCCAATGTGAGGCAGCATGGTCAAATGTATATAAATTAGCTGCTCAAGATTCATGTTCTCTAGGATGATCAAGTAATTTTTGAGTCATGAATACACTAAGAAAGTTTTTAATTTTTAATTTCTTAACAAGCCCCAGAAGCTACTTTTTTCTATTTTGTTCAGCTTTTTTGATGACCTCTAGGTTATAATTTAAAAACATTTAATATGGATGAAAATATAAACAAAGTAATTTTTCTAAAATTTATTTTTGATGAACGACTGATTTAGCTGATGTTATTGGGAATTTTTTAGTTTATCTTTGAACTTACCTTCATTCAGTTTTCTGGTCCTGTATGTCAAAAAATCCAAAATGATCATTCCTGCATTGACTGCACATTTCTGAGAACTCATTTAACTTAAAAACATCGCCAACAAACTTGTGGTAAAGGTGACTTAAATTTGTGTAATCTTGACTGAAACTATTTTAAAAATAAAAGACTGAATCAGAATAATGGTTTTAGTATTTTTGAGTAAGTCTGAGTTAAATAATAGCCATCTGTTCCTTTACTTCCACCCACAGAAAATATTTTCTAACTATATCCTGACTTTTCACGAACAAAGCCATCAAACACCACAAGTCAATTATCTAGGCATTGATATAGTGGTATAATTTCATAGTTATTTCAAGAACTGTAGCAATCATCTCATTACATACATCTTCAGTTTGCATGGATATTCTTATTGTTTTAGCCTGATACAAACTTTTACAGTACCTATACAGATGAATAATTTTATTACAACTCAACCAGCCAGGGGTTAAAATATAATTATTGATCATTGATGGCGTTTTTCCACATCCACTCAGTTCTATTAATACACACTGAATAAGGTTTGGTAAAATTTCACCCTGTTTATATTTCGATTTCTTCTATGGAATTCTTCATTTTTGTTCCTAATAAGTTTTTATTAAATTCAAATAATTTTTATTAGTATAAATCAGTAGATTAGTTCAGGTGAGTAGCAAGTTATCTGTTCTCAAAAAAAGATTAACAATATGTATATGAGACAGCGATACTAATGCTACGCTAGATGGTTTTTATTCACTTATAAGTTCAAATATTACACACAAATCATAAACTTTACTGTCAAGGAGAAACAATCGAAATTCCTGTTAATCAGTATAGTTTAAAAAGCTTAGAAAAATGTATTCATACAAAAAAAAAACAAATATTCACATTGAAGCAGATGAAATTTTAATTTAAATTTTTATTGAAAGTGATGTTAAACAATCTATTAATATAAAAGTATGTGTTGTATGTGTGCTTGGATTTAGTGATAAAACTATTGAACATAGCAAGAAAACTGTTGTTTATGATGTTCCTAAAGTTCTTCTATTCAAATTAATTCACATAAATTTAAATGTTGCCAATGCAATATTTGTAAAGGGTGGTGATAATTTACATCAAGTAACTGACATTACTTCAGTCAGTCCAAATGCAAAATATATTTAAGTTATAATTCATGAATATAACTATCCTGTCCATTTGTATATTCCAATTTTTGCCACTATTAACCCTGCGGCAGGCATGCTTAAGATTGTTGCATCAGTGGGTGCATGTGGCAGTGAGTGCTGCCTACAATTAAATACATAAAAGAGCAGTTTTTTCTTAATTTTTTGGTGGAATTAATTATTTGTTGTTTATCATCTTTAAAAGCAATTTTTAATATGATCTGTGTGCTTATATCCAAGGTGCATGGAAAAATTAAAATTGTTACAGAATATCTGACATACGTTATCAGCATGTTTCCTAAGCGCTACTTTAATAACAAATCCTACAAAAATTATAGCCACAGATATGATTCGATTGTTCACCATTGTTAAAGCAAGTTTTACAAAAACGTGTAATATGTGTAAAAACTTTGTAGTAATAATAAAGAATAAGGCAGTAAGAAAATACATACTGTTACAAGAATCACACACTTTCTTCCTGTGGAGAAGCACTGCAATCATTACATGTGACAACATTGTGGCAATGTTGTTTGCAAACCAATCTTTCGCATATACACTCCTGGAAATTGAAAAAGGAACCCATTGACACCGGTGTGTCAGACCCACCATACTTGCTCCGGACACTGCGAGAGGGCTGTACAAGCAATGATCACACGCACGGCACAGCGGACACACCAGGAACCGCGGTGTTGGCCGTCGAATGGCGCTAGCTGCGCAGCATTTGTGCACCGCCGCCGTCAGTGTCAGCCAGTTTGCCGTGGCATACGGAGCTCCATCGCAGTCTTTAACACTGGTAGCATGCCGCGACAGCGTGGACATGAACCGTATGTGCAGTTGACGGACTTTGAGCGAGGGCGTATAGTGGGCATGCGGGAGGCCGGGTGGACGTTCCGCCGAATTGCTCAACACGTGGGGCGTGAGGTTTCCACAGTACATCGATGTTGTCGCCAGTGGTCGGCGGGAGGTGCACGTGCCCGTCGACCTGGGACCGGACCGCAGCGACGCACGGATGCACGCCAAGACCGTAGGATCCTACGCAGTGCCGTAGGGGACCGCACCGCCACTTCCCAGCAAATTAGGGACACTGTTGCTCCTGGGGTATCGGCGAGGACCATTCGCAACCGTCTCCATGAAGCTGGGCTACGGTCCCGCTCACCGTTAGGCCGTCTTCCGCTCACGCCCCAACATCGTGCAGCCCGCCTCCTGTGGTGTCGCGACAGGCGTGAATGGAGGGACGAATGGAGACGTGTCGTCTTCAGCGATGAGAGTCGCTTCTGCCTTGGTGCCAATGATGGTCGTATGCGTGTTTGACGCCGTGCAGGTGAGCGCCACAATCAGGATTGCATACGACCGAGGCACACAGGGCCAACACCCGGCATCATGGTGTGGGGAGCGATCTCCTACACTGGCCGTACACCACTGGTGATCGTCGAGGGGACACTGAATAGTGCACGGTACATCCAAACCGTCATCGAACCCATCGTTCTACCATTCCTAGACCGGCAAGGGAACTTGCTGTTCCAACAGGACAATGCACGTCCTCATGTATCCCGTGCCACCCAACGTGCTCTAGAAGGTGTAAGTCTACTACCCTGGCCAGCAAGATCTCCGGATCTCTCCCCCATTGAGCATGTTTGGGACTGGATGAAGCGTCGTCTCACGCGGTCTGCACGTCCAGCACGAACGCTGGTCCAACTGAGGCGCCAGGTGGAAATGGCATGGCAAGCCGTTCCACAGGACTACATCCAGCATCTCTACGATCGTCTCCATGGGAGAATAGCAGCCTGCATTGCTGCGAAAGGTGGATATACACTGTACTAGTGCCGACATTGTGCATGCTCTGTTGCCTGTGTCTATGTGCCTGTGGTTCTGTCAGTGTGATCATGTGATGTATCTGACCCCAGGAATGTGTCAATAAAGTTTCCCCTTCCTGGGACAATGAAATCACGGTGTTCTTATTTCAATTTCCAGGAGTGTATTACAAGTGACAGTAGTTAATTTTTTTTTTTTTTTTGCACCACAAAGATGGCATCTCCCACACCTTCTTACAGTCTCACCGTGATTGGCGGGAATTGATTGATGAAGTGACAGAGATCCTTGAATATCTAGTGGTAGAGTAGAGAGCTGAGCCCTTTCTTTCAAATGGCAGTCGATCAGAGCCAAGGCCAGGTTTGTTAAGTAGATTCTTCTTCTGAATCTTTTCTCTGGATTGTTTGCAAACAACAAGACCTGGGAATTTATCCCAGCAATATCCAGATAACGAAAAAACAATGCTAATGTCCATCTTCTTGTGGGCCTTTGTGTAGAGTAGGATGTACACATATAATCCACATTATCGACTCCACCTTTTGTTTCATTGTAGTCCAAATTTACTACAGACTTGCCTGTAGCTGTGTCGATTTGCGCAGTTTCATGCAATGACGACAGGAAAAGCACACACTTGTTCCTTTTGTTTGGCACGAAACAAGACAGAAGTCATATTGAAATCCGAAAAGACAATTTCCAATTTCTTGCGATCTGTTGGGCACAAATTCCGGAGGAATTTTCTTCTTGTTCTTTTTGCGTGTCCCAATAAACGTTAGCCCATATTCTAAAAGATGCTGGGCTACATGGGAACCAATGTTGTAATTGTCCGTAGTTACATTCCTTATAATTCCCTCGATTGGCTCAACCAATCTCTTCACAATATCCATTGGCTGGTTAGATGCAACATATGGTCCAGGATTCTATCTGCCGCAGTATACTTCAATTTTAAAAGTATAAAATGTTTTTCTATCGCACAATGCATACAACTTCAATCTATACTTAGCGGGCTTATTTGGCATGTACTGAACAAAACAACATCGTCCGCGAAATGGGACAAGCATTTCGACCATGCTTGTGAACTCCCCTGGACTGTAGTTACTTCTGAAGTTGTTCAGAAGTGTTGAGTGGAGATTGCGGATGGCAGCAACTTTATCAGTTCTAGTCGTTCTTTTCTTGTAGAAGTATCTTCAAACCTGAGTGACCGGAACAAGAACAGAAAGCGCTTGTAGCTAAATGGTGCCCTTAGAATAACCATTCATGTTCCATTTGATGCCCACAGTTCTAATACAATTGTGCGTTCTCCTTTTTGTACAGCAATGAGAAACAGTGCTCCTAAAAGACCCGTTATTTCAGAAGCAGAAGTAGTTTTGCAATCTCTAGCCCTTGAGTAATTCACAGACGATCTCTTGTTATTTATGTACCTGTTTCTGTTTGCAACGACATAATCAATTATCTCAGGGTCAAACAATTTGAGAAAACTTTTAATTTCAGGTTTAGCTTCCCTACCATTACGTTTCGGGCCAGTTTGGTCTTTGATTATTTTCTTACGTTTTGGTTTCCCTGATAGTGCTAACGGATTATTTATCCACGAAGTTTCTTGGTCCCTACCAATATAAAAATGGCAGTCATCACCTGGCATTCTTTCACTTCATTTCCGTCAACGCATGACTGCTCAGATTCGCTGGAATGATCTGCAGTTTCAATTATTTCTGCTTCCTCATAGCTGTCAGAAATCTGCGTAATCTTGCATAATAAGACGCTCAATTTCTTCTGGTGTTAGTCCTTTCCTTTGTGCGGACCTGGGAGACAATAAAACAATTCTAATACCAAAGCAATGTTAATAACTAAATCATCATTCAGCCACAGAGTTGTAAAACAAAGCTTCTAATCATCAAAACATTCGACAGTGGTACGGCAACATGTACTTACATTACCGGGCGCGTGCGGTACGCAGTGCCGTCTCGGCGCAGTCGTCGACTTCACAGGGAGTCACAGCTGTTATGGTGGGTATAAAGACGGCGCAGTTATGCAGTTTGGCGCGTGACTAGCACTGACGTAATTATTGAACGAAAACAAAATTGGCGGCACTGTATGCCGCCACGCGCCCGCCGCAGGGTTAAAGATTTACAATTCACTATAATTGATGAAAATGATAATTGGAATGACTTAAATGGCGCTTCTGTAACAGTTGGTTTTGAAAGGCTTAGTTGCAGATAAAAGTCTGGTTTTACTGATGCTTAATAAAATTTAGTCTTTAATAAATAATGAACACAATAGATACATGCTAACCACACTCATTATACAAATCTCAAAACATTTTGCATCACCTCGGTTCCGAGAGCTCCAGAACGTGTACACAAAAATGAAACAGAGATCAACATAAACATAATTTCCGTTCATTTTACTGCTCATGAAAACCACACATTGAGTGTTGTTCCACCATACAGCGAGACCTTCAGAGGTGGAGGTGCAGACTGCTGTACAGTGGTACCTCTAATACCCAGCAGCACGTCCTTTTCCATTGATACATGATTGTACGGGATAGTACAACGACATAGTGCCTTGAAAAATTATAAGACTTCGATGTCTTTTTTGAACTGAAAACTATAAATGCTACTGAAAATTTTAGAGTTAGATATTACGAATTTCTATAGCGATGTAGAGTCTGATACGCCATATTTCGTATTTTTTGCATTTGAGAAAATCTTAAAAACAATCTGTTACTTAATTCTTCATTATTCGACCACGTTAAGCTGCTGATTATACTTGACCAATGGGAGAAACGACGTTTTCCCTTGAGATATGTGGCATATTAATCCGTCTGACAATTTTTTCACAGTGTATAATGTATTTCTCGATTTGAATCTAGTTACACTACACAAAGGTGACTCTAACGTATCTATATATAACTTTGTAACGAACCATCCTATCTATACGATTAACATCACACGTAGAAAATATAATATGAATAGTTTAACGTGAATAAAATAAACGAAAATGCAGTCATAATGATAAAATTAACAATTCATTTTCAGAAATCTATCTTAATTCGGATTATACTTGAAAAACACGTTTTACATAATGTTTTTTCACGCCACTCGTCTATGCTTCAGACTTGTGTGAATCGATTCAAATTTTGTGAAAAGGTAGACAAATATACTTAACTGATGCCCGTATTGTTACGTTACAGAAGCTTTATCTGTATCCACGATATTGTGGTCTAAGGCTGCACATGAAATGCATGTAAAAGCTGCGTTTAGGCGAATCTCATGTACTCAGGTGGTTTAAAATGATGCAGATCATGATAAAAAAAAACATTTTTACGGTAACTATAAGAAATGTTTGCAAAAATCTTTCTTTGTTCTGGGCTTTACGTGTGAAAAATGTCGCATTTGCACATAAAACAGTAACTCGTAGAAATGCGTTGCGTTTTCAGAACTACATTCAGATGTAATTTAACAACGGTCAGTACTGTTGATTATCGTTTTGTTGTTTATACGGAAATATATAAACCAGTGGCTTATAATCATCGAAAAACTTTCTAACCTGCAAACCAATGCTTGTACCAGGAAAGTATAACGCCCAGCTCAGTACAAAAAGAGACATTGTTTGATCGACGCTTTAAAGCTTTATCGACGAGCTTCGAGAAGGTTAAAATGACCCATAAATTTCTATAAAGTAAATGTTCAAGAATAGTTCAGCTTATTTCTGATTAACGGAAATCATTTTAATGTGTCTTTTTCATGAACCTCTATGCACTTTTGTACAAAATGTTTGTAAGAATAATACAAGCTTAAGTTCACCAAATTCCGTACAGGATTTAAAAATTGTTGGTGTTTTGTCATGCATATATGATTTCTCATTTCTGATGCTTATTTCAGCCAATTATAGTTATAGCTAAGTCGGATTGGTTGTTGCAACTTTTCACCCGACAAATATTCACTTGAGTTTTTCTAGCGGCGGATTCATAATTTTCAGTTTTAATGATTTCATGCATTAAAAAGGAAAAATGGCAAGGCTTCTAAGACAAGAGATAATAACAAGGTGTATACTAGTCATTAGTTCGTTATTTGTTGT
Source organism: Schistocerca cancellata (assembly GCF_023864275.1). Lineage (NCBI taxonomy): Eukaryota > Metazoa > Arthropoda > Insecta > Orthoptera > Acrididae > Schistocerca > Schistocerca cancellata. Next base: position 469,916,437 of record NC_064633.1, read on the forward strand.
TTCCATTCTCGTAAGTCTGCGTCCATATTCTTCTGCGTATACGAAAAAAATGTGCAGAGATAAAATAAAAAAGTAAAAGAAAATAAGAAATTGAAAAAATTAAGAATGTGAAACCAAAACAGAATAATTAAATTAATGTGGAATTATAAATAAGAAAAAATAAGAACCTAAAAATAAATCAAAAACCTAGCACAGGCATGTGACCTTGACTCAGTGATGAGGCTTGTGTGCTGTAGGCAGTACCGTAATAGGTTCAACTACACCAGGTGGGTATCCTTAGAGGAGCTACACTAACGGTAGCTACCTCACGCAACATGGTTCAAAAGGCAATGAAGAGAAGCCTGTACCGGACCAGTTAACAAAAGTCTACATTGGTTACCGAGCTATGATGGTCTTATGTCAAAGTTATGGTATAGTAAAAGTTGGGAAACAGATTGAGGAAGGCTACTATTATAGCACAAGGAAGTCAAATGTGCTCTGGTCAGAGTTTGGTTCAAAAATGGCTCTGAGCACTATGGGACTTAATATCTATGGTCATCAGTCCCCTAGAACATAGAACTACTTAAACCAAACTAACATAACGATAACACACAACACCCGGTCAGAGTTAGGGATTTAAAAGAAGGCAATTAGTTTTCTACTTAACTGACAGCTACAAAAATATTTAAATCAAAACATCTTAACATATTAGCGCATTTTACGAGTTAACCCTACTTCCCATCTCAGTGACCGCTGTTAGTAGCAAGGTGCTGGCACAACTGCATCTTGAAATTTACGATTTATAGGCTACAGTGTCTGGTCGTGTGCCCAAAATCCAGAAGATTCTCCAGGCGTAGTGAGATCCCCAAAGACTACGTCAAGGACTGCAACTCCTCATGGAAGGCTAAGCCATCATTCTTCACTTCTCGCAATTTGAATATTTTTAAAGAAGATAATCAGAACTGAGAAAAGGCTAATTGGTCCCGAAAAATTAGAACAATTTTAAGACAGGTAATGACTTTGCAGCTCCATACATTGCGCTGCACAATCTATTTTTTAAGGGATCACCAAAAATTTAAAATTCTTATTTGAGACAGTGCTGAATGACAGTTAGAACACCTACAGAATAAACATATAACGTAATGAAGAACAGTATTGAATATCTTGGGAATTTAACAACACCAAAGATAAAATTAACTGTATTTAAAGCAATCAGTGGACCCCAAAACCATTTAAGAACAACAATCTTTGAGAAAGGTCCTCTCTAATAGAATTAATTGACTACCAAAAATACACTAGCATAGCAAGTGTTTGAATAAAGGATAGTAACTCATTTATATCACAGGATTGCGTCGGCACTAACGATGAAGGGGTTAGACAAAATCTCTCTACATGACGCAGTTAGAAGCAAGCGGCTCAAGGTTGCAGAACGGAAGGCAAACAAGGCAGCTGAAGAAGCGGCATGAAAGGTTCCCTCAGAGGTAAGTGAAGGTGTCAGATCTGGAACTGTCATACAAACAGGTTGCCAGAGTCGCTCCACGGCGAGCAGACCAACGTAGCGATACATAGCCGCTCCAATGACGGGCTCCCCCATAGGGCTATCAGTCAATGCACTAAGCGCTGCCAGATAGGAAACAGCACAGCGAAGGAATCGCCAAAGCGAGACTAGTCCAAATCAAACAGCAATACTAATACTTTCACAAGAGCTGGATGGAAGATAAATAGACACCTAAGGTCTTTCAATCAGATGCAATTGAATGACAAATTTTTAAAAACAAACTGAATTAGCCTACCGCCGACTAAGTTATAATTTGAGTTTCCATTGAATTATTTATTAAACAAATTAACTCAGTAGAAGCTCTAAAATAAGTAAACGTAAATTTAATAAAACTTCCAACACCAATTAACTACATTGAAAATAGTTACAATTACTTGCCCTGATGGATAGTGAGAAAAGTCAAACAGGATTCCAAAATTTTTGGATATTGAGGCATTAAAGTAAGGCGTGAGACGGATGCCGTCACGTAAGATTATCCGAACAATACCTTACCTGAAAATCAGACTCGTCAATGGCGAGCAACTAACCAATTTCTCCATATTAAAGGCTGCAAGAAACACCTCGAGGATCTGGCCTGGCCACTCATCTAAAACGTAATTAAATGCAATACATACTAAAAAATTCACGTAAATTAAATAAATAACCAACACTAACAACACATGAGCAGAAACTGTATGACAATAATACCCTGGGAGAGGAGAATATTGAACAACAGAGACATGCCCGGATCAGTAGCTCGGTACAATATCCTTAAAAACAATATGAGGTCACTATGAAGGGCACTGATCATGACTTGCAAAGGAACTTTTACAGATTCTTTGCGTAGATTGAGAAAGACGCGTAATGTGGGAACCAATATAAGGGTTGTATTGGAACAAACACACTCATAGTAACATTAATAAAATGGCGGAGAGCATTACGACGGAAGAGGACGGCTGAGGCAACTCACCAAAAGCATCTACCGGCATCGGCAACTACGCCATTGAGCGTCTCGCTATAGGCTCTCGTAAGAGGCACATGACCTTCAAGTTAATGGAGCATAAAGCATCAGCCGTCCGCGGTGGCCGAGCGGTTCTAGGCGCTTCATTCCGGAACCGCACGACTGCTACGGTCGCAGGTTCGAATCCTGCCTTGGGCATGGATGCGTGTGATGTCCTTAGGTTAGTTAGGTTTAAGTAGTTCTAAGTTCTAGAGGACTGATGAACTCCGATGTTAAGTCTCATAGTGCTCAGAGCCATTTGACCCATAAACCATCAGGAATGCGGTGGGCTGATCCATTTGGTCCATGAATGGAGTAAACCAGAAAAATGCCTTTCCAAACTCCGAGCTTGATCAGTCCCCTACAGATCAGCCTTCTACCGTAACAGTTCCCGCGTACAAGGCAACACAGAATTTCGACCCGAGCACCGCCTTGTGCCCCGACGGCCGTCCCTTCCCTTCCCGTCTCTTTCTTCCCGGAGAGACCGGTATTAAACTCGATCCAGAGACCGCGGGCAGTGGCGCCGCCTCGCCCGCGCCTCGACGGTAGTCACGCCAGTTGCCCCTGAGGCACATACCGACACGAGCCAGCATGGCTCAGCCTCCCCCGATCAAACCGGAAGACCCACCTCCCTCCTTGTTTTCTATGTTATATGCAGAGGGGAGGAACCCTATCTATCCTGCTCTGACCTGGCCATTGTTGCGTTGGAAGTCCTACCGTTTCCGGAGTTAGGAATCAACAGATTGCCTCAATAACCTTATAACTGGCTAATAAAAATCGTTGTGCGAGTATTTTGAACACCGCCGTCCTGTCCCCCACTTACGTTAAATTTACGGATAAATACATTGCCCCTCTTTTAGCTTGAAAGCGCTGTCTCCGCGACTGTAACGCCTCGTCTGTCATCGATGAAATATCCCTATGTTCCTTCCGGACCTATTCCAAGGTTGTCTAATAACACCGCAATGATGTTGTCAGGCAAAAGATCATTAATGTTCCATAAATTTTCTAGAAGAGAATTAAAAGGGAAGGCTGTCATATGATCAGCAGGGACGGCCCTGGAACCTCATGCTGAGCAGAGCTGAAAGCAATATTAATCCAAGGAAGTGAGCCGTTCCACTTCGTCTGAGACTTGGAGTGGTAAATAATAAGGGTGGCTTCAAGTTCCTGTGCATTCTTTCTGCGAAGGACGGTTGAGGATAGTAGGACGTGGTGTTGATATACTTAATAGCGTTACCAAAACAGAAGCGCTTGAACTCCTTGCACATAAAGTCGGAGGTGTTATCACTCACTAGAGCCTTAGGTGCAATAAGCAAAAGGAGAAGGTCCTAGGCTGATGATGGACGGTAACGGAGGTGTTAATTCCTCTCCTAGGGACAACTGAAGCGAATAGGGAGAAGGCATCGACCACAACCAATATGATTCCCTACTCGGTACCGGGAAAGGGAGGCACGTATTCGATAAACAATTTGTCCATAGGATGCTACTCTCCCTCGGACTGCAAAAGCGCTTTGAGTGGGTTATAACTGGGTTTACAAATCTTGCTCATCTCTCACTCACCGTCTAATTCGCGGATATCATTATATGGTGACGGTCAGTTCACATGCCGCTGCACCTTATCAGTAGTCTTATAAACTCCCAAATGACCGACCAGCAAAGAATCATGGAAATAACAAAACATACAAGGAACGAGTTCCATGGGCAAGCAAATCTTTATCTCAGCCTGTTTGCAGACCTCTCGATAAAATATGTCCTTCTTTAATAAATAGCCTGGCAGTTGCTCCCTCACCAAGATCCGCTGGCTACCAGGAGCCAAATAAGTGTCCTAACCTAGCTTGGACATAAATCACCTAAACGTTCACGTACTTCGGCCAAAGCACTACAAATAGAAGCCCTGTGTGGTGACGATTGCTCTTCAGCATCCTAAGCACCTTCGGGAAACATACGACTACGAGCATCAGCGACTTCGTTAAGTAGGAAGTGTAGGGAAGCTCAAACGAAATTAGTGCAGAAAAAATGTGAAGAAATCGATAAAGAAATGATTGTCTGAAGGTTTGATACAGGGTATAGGAAATCCAAAACAACTTCCGGTGACATTAAAGGAAAGGGTGGTAATATTAAGAGTGCAACGGGAATTCCATTGTTAAATACAGGGGGGAGAGAGGATAGTGGAAAGAGTAAATTGAAGGTCTTTACGACGAGAAAGATTTGATGTGATAGAGGAAGAAACTTGAGTCACTTTAGAAGAGACAGTGGATCGACTATTAGAATCAGAATTTAAGAGAACCTTAGATGACTTAAGATCAACTAAGACAGAAGAGGTAGATAACATTACATCATAATTTTTAAAATCATTGGGAGAAGTCACAACGAAAGGAATATCCAAGTTGGTGTGCAGATTGTATGAGTCTTGCGACATACCGTCTGACTTTCGGAAAAAATTTATCATCCACACAATTGAGAAGACTGGAAGAGGTTACAATTGCGAGAATTATCGCACAGTCAAGTTAATAGCTCTTGCATCCAAGTTTCTGACAAAAATAATACACAGAAGAATGCAAAAGAAAATTGAGGAAGTGTTGAATGACAGTCAGTTTGGCTTTAAGGAAGATAAAGGCAGCAGAGTGGCAATTCTGACATTGCGGTTGATAATGGAAGTAATACTCAAGAAAAATCAAGACACGTTCATAGGAGCTCTCAACCTGGAAGAAGCATTCGACAAAGTGAAATTGAGCAAGATATTCGTATTTCTGAGAAATATAGGGGTAAGCTATGTGAAGAGTGGGTAATAGTCAATATGTGCAAGAGCGAAGAGGGAATAATAAGAGAGGACAACAAGAACAAAGTGCTCGGATTAAAAAGGGCATAAAACGAGGATGTAGTATTTCGCCTCTGCTGTTGAGTCCGTACAACGAAGAAGCAATGATCCAAAAAACAGGTTCAGGTTTAGAATTAAAATTCAAGGTGTAAGGATATCAATGATCACTTCGCTGATGACATTGCTAACCTGAGTAAAACTGACAAAGAATTACACGATCTGCTGAATGAACTGGTCTAATGAGTACAGAATATGGATTGAGACTAAATCGACGAAAGACGAAAGTAATGAGAAGTAGCAGAAACGTGAGCAACGAGATACTTAACACCACGATTGATGGTCACGAAGTAGATGAAGTTAAGGAATTCTACTACCTAGGCAGCAACATAACCAATGACGGACGAAGAAAGGATATCGAAAGCAGACAGGAACTGACAAAAAGGGCATATGTGGACAAGAGAAGTCTACTAGTATCAAACGTAGGCCACAAGTTGAGGAAGAAATTTGTTGAATATAAAATTTGAGTTGTGGTACTACAGACGGATAAGATAAGGAATGAGGATGTTTTGCGCAGAATTGGAGAGGAAAGGAATATATGGAAGATACTGACAAAGAGAAGATGCAGGATGATCGGACATTTGCTAAGAGTCCAGGGAATGATTTCCAAGTACTAGACACAACTGTAGAGGGCAAAAGATGTAGCGGAACATAGAGATTAGAATACATCCAGCACATAATTGAGTTCGTAGTTTGCAAGTGCTTCTCTGAGTTTAAGAGGTTGGCACAGCAGCGGATTTCGTGGCGGGCCACATCAAACCAGTCAGAAGACTGATTCCAGAATGACCTTTTGTTATGTGCTCTACAGTCAATCTCCAATCGTAAACTATGTCTGGCCCTCTGTTCATAAAAAATGTCATAGAAGTGTAGGCTGAAGGTGACCGTCCCCATCCCAAGCATGCCATTAATCTTTCGCTGAAATATTCTCATCTTTGAAATGGACAATCCGTATGGAGCTTGACGTACAGTAATGTCATCAAACAGTAAGAACATCAGTAAGTGCCTTAAAATGCTTATCAACCGCTTAGTCCCATTTCCACTAAGATAACGAACCTCAAACTCGGAATTCCCTTTTTCAAGAGAATTAACATTGTTAGTTGAACGGCAAGAGCTTAGAAACATATAGAAGAATGTGTTACTTCTAAAATCGAGCACCGAGCATATTCGCCAAATAAAGTGACAACTAAGAAGCAGGGTAACAAACAAGTTTTAAACCACAATTAACTTAATAGGCCAGGAAAAATTACCAGTAGACGATCTCCTTCGCACCTCTCCCACCAGAGGCAACTCCTGCCGTAAGCAACTCGACGTATCTGCGAAGAAGGGCGCAAGGGCTGCATATCGTACAAATTTCTAAATTACATACAGCAACGGTAATCTAGCGACTAAACAGAACTCCCCCGAATCCAAAAGTACCCAGATAGGTTCTTTGTTAAGGCGAGCACGTAAGTACGGAAGAGAAGGACTCCTAACAGCCACAATCCGTGCACAGTGCGCAGCGGACCTGCCAGAAAGGGTTTATTCCGCCCCCGGTGACGTCTGCTGTTACGCCTTGGGCGGCACCTAACAGGCCACTCGTGCGCAAAGTTATCACCTGCGCCGTACCGAAAACAACCCTTAAAGTTAGAAGAGTTGGAAGGTAACTCACGTGGGTTGTCAGTTCGAGGATGAGCGATGGGCCCGCCCACCTTCCTCGGTTTACGCTATTCGTCCGTGAATCTCAGTGCCTGTGTAGAGGACACTAACTGATTCAACTCGAAAAAACTTCTAGGTTTTCGACAGAAAAAATGTGTGTGTGTGTGTGTGGGGAGAGAGGGGGGATCTTCTGGTCTCATTCCCTCCGAGATGTTTTAAACGCTATCGCTCTCCGTAACTTTCATTTGTAAGACTGACATGCCAGTGCGAAAGCGCTCAAAATATTCAACAAGGGTTTCCGTGAGTGCCAATAATACACACGCCCCAGCTAAAGTTGAATGCGTGACGATAACTTATGTTCTATACGGGCTCTCAGCACACCTAAGGTTCCCAGATTTTACAGAATTACATAGAAAAAACTACTCTACAACCATCGTGACGAAGGATACAACAGAAAACGGATAACAGAGTATGAATTTTGCAAGGCCTCGCCTTGGAGTCAGAACAGACGTCTTAGCCAGTGCTAACTGCTCTAGACAGCTGCCAAGCACAGTGAAGCAAATGCATGGTCGGGTTAGGTAACTTAGAAAACAAGTCAGGAACTGGTCCATTAATGCCCTGAGTATCTAAATGCTCTGAAACCTGGGCTGAGCAACTCACAGCGGGGCGCCCTCCTCCGTACCATCCACTTTCCAATCTAAACAGAAGGTACTTGTACTGATTTGTAACTCACTCACACGAACCATCAACTGATTAACCGTATCATCCTGTTTCTTATTAAGCTGAACATGACTTAATTCAACAATCTGTTTACCCCAGTGAAAGACATGTGCCTCAGCCCTACAGAACTGTTTTTGGGTACGCTTGCTACCCTCAAGGAACTGAATATTGTGATGAAAATCGACCAGTTCGGAGGAGAAAGTAGAAACAGCGACACCCAATTCACCAACGGTGCCAGGAGTGATGCCAACAAGGCTGTCGAACGCAGCAGGTAACCCGGTCACCAACTCCGCAACGCTGCCCTTGATTGCCAGGCGTTGTAGCTTAAGTTAATATTCTAGTTGTTAAATCTCGTAATGAACCTTTAGCTGTCCTTTATTTTGCACAATTCGCTCCGCTACTAGTTTCGGTCAAATGAGCATTACCAAGCATAAGGCAGCATAATCGGCTGCAAAGTTTATACCATAATAAGAGTAATTTGCTCTTTTCACAACGGCAGATAATAACACACTGACCAGTCTGTCGGTGTGAACTTCGTTTCTTCACCAAAACTAATGTGCACAAGTATTATAGTAAAAATATTTTATTACTGTGATAGGCACAAAGGGTCAAATTACTCCTACTCCTATATAACATTCCAGTCGATTATGCCAGCTTATGCTTGTTAATGGTCATTTGATAGAAACTAGTAGCGAAGCGAATTGTGCAAAATGAAGGAGAGCTGAAGGTTCACCATGAATTTTAACAACTATTTGGCAGCTGAATATCACCACCTGCAAACATAGGTAATCATACTGGAATTGGAAACGTTTTAAATATGACAGCCAAGGCAATCTTCGCATTCCATTGGGGCGTATTGTTTTCGTGTAACAAATTATATACAATTTTAGAATGATACCAGGTTTCAACTTCAAATGATGAATGATATCAAAGGAAGAAAACAACTCCTTCCCCATCTTTACCGGGAGAAATCAACTGTGTCCTACTAATGATATTCCCGAGGAATAGGACAAGGATTGGAACTCCTCGTGGAAGGCTAAGGCACAGTTGTGCCATCGTTAATCATTTCTCGTAATTTGAGTTTATTTTTAGAAGGAGTTAGTGCAGTCATTTATATCACGGGATTACACCGGCGCTGATGATTAAGCGGCTAATGAGAATCTCGATACATAAGGCACTAAGTGACAAGCACCTATGTGCTGTTGCTACGGCTGCCTCGAGCATGGATGTGTGTGGTGTCCTTAGGTTAGTTATGTTTAAGTATTTCTAAGTCTGGGGGAATGATATGACCTCAGATATTAAGTCGCTTAGTGCTTACAGCCATTTGAACCATTTGAACCAAACACCTAATAATCACAGCAGGAAAGGCAAGCTCAACTTAGGGAGCTGACGAAGCGGCATGAAAGGAAACGCAGAAATAAGTGATGCTGCCAGATTTGACGTTACCCGATAGACAGCAGGCGCAGATAGTAGTACACGGCCGCTCCAAAGCCGGGTCTCAGCAGGTCCCGCAACCAAGGCTAGAAGCGCTGTCAGGTAGGAAACACCGCAGCGAGAGAATCGGCTAAGTGAGATATGTCCAGATCAAACAATAATACAGGCAAAATAGCCCTTCACCAAACGAAGCGCGAGATAGACACTTCAATTAGGTGCAATTAAACGACAAATTTTCAAAAACAAACTGAATCATCTTACAGCCGACTGAGTTAGAATTTGAGTACCCATTAAATTATGTATTAAACAAATTATTCATTTAAAGCTCTAAAAGAGGCCAACCAAATTTTAATACAGATTGAAACACCAATTAATTAAATCCAAAATGCTTACAGTTACTTTCCCGGATGCATAGTGAGAAACGTGAAATAGCTGCCCCGAATTTTTTGGATGTTGAAGCTTTAACGTAAGGCCAAAGACGGATGCAGTCACGTAAGAAAAGCCGAATGAGACATTATCTCAGAATCATACAGGGCACTAGCGAGCACCTAACCAAGTTCTCCTTATTAAAGGCCTCAATAAACACCGTGAAGACCTGACATGGCCACGCATCTAAAACGTAACTAAAACCAAGACATATTAGACAGGAACATACATTAAATGAATAACCAGAACTGAGCACAAATCAGCACAAATCACACTGGGAGAGGAGACAGTTAAACAACAGTTGTAACACTTATCTCAATTAGAAGTAGGTTTATATTATGTAACTGTGTATCTCCAACTATGGAGTGTGTATTTTTCGTTATTTAAAGCCATTGATTTGTGACAGGAAAATTGGAGTTTTGTAATGCATATACGAAAAAAGCAAAACGGTTTGTTAAAATAATGATTTATTATAATATGTGTATGTTCATGAAAAGAAAATGTTTATTGAAATCTGGTTCATGCTTAGGGCACTTGTATTTGATGATGATGTTTGGTTTGTGGGGCGCTCAACAGCGTGGTTATCAGCGCCCGTACAATTACCTAATCTTTGCTCAGTCCAATTGCGCCACTTTCCTGGATGATGATGAAATGATGAGGACAACACAAACACCCAGTCATCTCGAGGCAGGTGAAAATCCCTGACCCCGCCGGGAATCGAACCCGGGACCCCGTGCTCGGGAAGCGAGAACGCTACCGCGAGACCACCAGTGGCGGACGCACTTGTATTTGTAGTGTATAAAAGATGTATGGAAGTTCCTCCACAGCGGAAGTGGCAAGGCGCGATGTAAAATGTCTTTCTAAATGGTTCAAATGGCTGTGAGCACTATGGGACTTTTGAGGTCAGCAGTCCCCTAGAACTAAGAACTCCTTAAATCTAACTAACCTAAGGACGTCAAACACATCAATGCCAGAGGCATGATTCGAACCTGCGACCGTAGCGGTCGCACGGTTCCAGACTGCAGCGCCTAGAACCGCTCGTTCACCCTGGCCGGCTGTAAAATGTGGTTTTGGCGGTCGAACTGAGCGTCTCCTTGGTGTGAATGGTATGCAGTATGTAGCTAGTGGTAGCACGGTACACTTTGATGGTGCTAAGGGAGGAAATTGGAAGCTGCTTTACAATGGTTTTGCCTCGGATGTGGATCTGGGTAGAATTTGGTACACTCGGCGAAAAGGAATGGCTGTAATATTGTGAAAATCAGACGCCTAGAAGAGATGTTTCACTAACTTCATACATTCAGTAATGTATAGGGGCATGGACCAGTTAATTTGTGTGTGGTTTGAATAATAATCACAGTAACAAATTTTTGTCTAGAACCATACTTCCTATCCCGATCACGAACCTATGCAGTGTCCTCACCTAAGTGCTACTAAAACCAAGTATCCTGATTTAACTGAGCAATTCTTGCATTCAGATGCTTTTAAAGTGATTTTGGCCTAATGTAAAAGGAGTAGTAAAAGTTATAGTTAAAACAAAAAAAGTGATATTAGATAGGATTTTGTAAAGAATCCTTAGTATATTACAAACTATAGTTTTGTAAAAGCACAGTGCAAGACTATCTGCCTCACAGGTGATAAAGAAAGTAAGTTAAGCTTATTTTCAAAACTAGTGTGATTTTGATATCTTCCATGAATGGTTCCTTTTTGAAGTTAATTAAGCAAAGTGTTGTGTTCTATTGTCTTACAAAGTAAATTATGAACTACTCCAAGGGAAGTGAATGATTAACTATATGAATTAATCTTTTTTTACCGTAATAATCAGAGATTTGACTATAGACAATTTTATGGGTCCCCATCATATTCTCCACTTATTAGGAAAAAACCTAACTATTACAGTTGTTAAGGGAAACCGAAGAGGGGCAGCAGCCTTTTCCGTAGTTGCAGGGGCAACAGTCTGGATGATTGACTAATCTGGCCTTGTAACACTAACCAAAACGGCCTTGCTTTGCTGGTACTGGGAATGGCTGAAAGCAAGGGGAAACTACAGCCCTACTTTTTCCCGAGGGCATGCAGCTTTTCTGTATGGTTAAATGATGATGGCGTCCTCTTGGGTAAAATATTCCGGAAGTAAAATAGTCCCCCATTCGGAACTCCAGGCGGGGACTACTCAAGAGGACGGCTCTATCAGGAGGAAGAAAACTGGCGTTCTACAGATCGAAGCGTGGAATGTCAGATCCCTTAATCGAGGTTAGAAAATTTGAAAAGGGAAATGGATAGGTTAAAGTTAGATATAGTGGGAATTAGTGAAGTTCGGTGGCAGGAGGAACAAGACTTTTGGTCATGTGAATACAGGATTATAAATACAAAATCAAATAGCGGTAATGCAGGAGTAGGTTTAATAATGAATACAAAATTAGGAGTGCGGGTAAGCTACTACAAACAGCATCTTGAACGCATTATTGTCGCCTAGATAACAGGAAGCCCACACATTGTACAGTAGTACAAGTTTATATGCCAACTAGCTCTGCAGATGACGAAGAAATTGATGAAATGTATGATGAGATAAAAGGAATTATTCAGGCAGTGATGGGCGACGAAAATTTCATAGTCATGGGAGACTGGATTTTGAGAGTAGGAAAAGGGAGAGAAGGAAACATAGTAGGTGAATATGGATTGGGGGTATGAAATGAAAGAGGAAGCCAGGTGGTAGAATTTTGCACAGAACGTAACTAAATCATAGCTAACACTTGGTTCAAGAATCATAAAAGAAGGTTTGTATGCATGGAAAAATCCTGGAGATACTAGAAATTATCAGACAGATTATATAATGGTAAGACACAGATTAAGGAACCAGGTTTTAAATTGGAAGACATTTCCTAGGGCAGATGTGGACTCTGACCACAATCTATTGGTTATGAACTGTGGATTAAAACGAAGAAATTGCAAAAAGTTTGGACTTTAAGGAGATGGGACGTGGATAAACTGACTAAACCAGAGGTTGTACAGAGTTTCAGGGAGAGCTTTAGGGAACAATTGAGAGGAATGGGGGAAAGAAATACAGTAGAAGAAAAATGGGTAGCTCTGAGGGATGAAGTAGTGAAGGAAGCAGAGGATCAAGTAGGTAAAAAGACGAGGGCTAGTAGAAATCCTTGGGTAACAGAGTAAATATTGAATTTAATTAATGAAAGGACAAAATATACAAATGCAGTAAATGAAGCAGGCAAAAAGGAATATAAACGTCTCAAAAATGAGATAGACAGGAAGTGCAAAATGGCTAACCAGAACGGTGAAGACACGCCAGTTACCCGTGAAATTATTTCACTCAGATTTCTACGGTAACACACAAATTTTATTGGCTTCAGCTCAAGGTAGCCAAATCCTTCTCGTCGACTAACCAGCACTCCAGCTGGCTAATAGACACACGCTCTCCTATGATGTTTAATTACACCGAAATAGTGCATGAACATTAAACCGTAACGCTTGCCCAGACAAACAGGGAAATTCCGAAGCTTAATTGCAAGCTCTCGCACAGAAAAGCTCTTTCCGTTGTATTGTAGAGTCTTCATATGGGAAAATAAACTCGTTGATCGCTAAGACTCGCTGACTTTCGACTTCCGTCATAATAACGGCTTCAGTACACAATCTGTGCCCCAAAGGACCTTGTAACAGCCCGGGAGTACGAATGGGTGGGGTACTTTAAACTGTTTGTCGTTCCGTGACCGTGCGCCCTGTCCACACCACGTACCTGATAACCTCGCGGCTGTCGTACTGTTCTGTTCCTCAGTGCTGCTGGCTTGCCTGAAATTATCTGTCGAAATGAGCAAGCGAGTAAGGGGAGCCACTCAACGTTAAGCACAACACTGTTCCACGTCTGTATGAGCATCTATATTCTGAGACGATTTGGAAATCACAGGTGGCACTGTTTACACTCTACATCGTAAATGTTTATCCCAATTAACAATCTTGATGATTAACAGTCCAAAACATCATTCGGACGAGCGTACACGCAACCAACACGACGCGGGAGGTTGTTGATGATGCGGAAGCCGAATGATCAAACTTAAGTTCTTACGCTCGTCACACATACAGATATCTGGTAACAGTCCTCCTTGTCACTAGTAATGATATAACACCGTTCGTAAAGTTAATTTTTCAGTTTCTTAGTTCTAACTTCTACGAGCGTGCGCGTAACCGTCGCGGCGCGGCTGATTGTTGAAAAATGCGGAACGCGATGACGGAACGCACGTCCTCACGCTCGCTACAGGACACTGGCACTTGTTTGTACTATTTGTGGTAACTAATTTTTGCTGATTCCCATTAGTTCATTCTGGGAGACCGAACACGGCGCGGATGATCGATGCTGTGCGACACTCAACGAGAGGATACATAAATACGTTATTGACGGCACTGCTCATTTTTAATTATTTCTTGACGCACTTTCCTCTGACTCACTTCCATATTTCATCATTTTACTGTAACAGCACTTGTAGCAACACTTCAACCTGAATACTAACAAAGCATCTCACATGCAGAGCTACACACACTACACAACCTAACGGTACCGTGTTCCGCTCTCGACTCTCTACAGACGCGGCTGCCCGCAAAGATACTCCACAACTAAGCCAGCGATATGACAATATGCTTACAACGTGTGACTTGCCGCCTCAATCCCGCAAGTACCAACGGTGAAGTCCCCTCCTATTTTCTCCAGACTGCTACACGAAGCATTTACCTTACAGACCCTCCAGCTTACAGAAGCGGAGAGTAAGTAGTTTCTATGCCTCGCTCTTACAGGACCTCGGTAGGTTACCTTTTCCTGCCACGATTTTCAAATGTTCCCTGCAACGGATGCTGAAAGATGGCCATCATGAGAAAATTACTCGTCCTTAGAAATCCGTGTGATCGCTTCTATCAAAAGTTTAGGAGGATTAGGAAATGGCGAGCCCATCATCACCATTCGATCCAAATGCCTCTTCCCTACGCAAAAAGCAACAGTCTCTAGTGATCAGCGGTCAGGAAATGAAATTTTTAAGACATGGCCGATTGTATTGTTTCGTTGTGTTAGTATGACTTGATCATTGTGACTTTTGATAACATTAATAATAGTCGAAATAGTGAGCAGGCTTAACTTCAGCAAACCGCAGAATAAATGAAATGTCCGTTACCTATACGACAATTAATATTGATTGCATGAGGAGTAAATAATCAGTTCATTTTAAGTGGCAACTCTTTCGGGTAATTGATTAATCGGAGGAAAGGTCCCGTTCATAAGTTGTGTATGTGATTAACTAGGGGAGGGGTTGGAAATTGGAAACATATCTTTCATTAAGGTCGGGAATGTGCAACAACAGACGAAACCTCTTCATGAAACTATAATTATCATCAGTAACGTCACGACAATCCAGCTTCACGGAGATATCTATCAGAACGATGCTGTTTCCTTAAGGAAATATTTGTTCCACCATTGAAAACATTAAAAAGACTCCGCTGTAATCCCCCCCTACAGAAAAAAATGTGGCCCATCCAATCACGTTTACTGGGATCTCTCTTCCAGTAACTTGCGTTTAAAAATTTAAAAATACTCTAGCCAGTCAAACGTCTTATATTCAACGTCTTGTGTACACTCTTTACCGCGGGAAGACAGAAAGAGAAAAAAGGAAAAGAACGGAAAAGTTGTAGATTGGATGCCGAAAGGACGGCTGAAGCATGTGACCGTAAATCCAATGAATGCCTGTGTCTTTAAGAAAGCTTTCAAGATCAGTATTTCCTCTAGAAAGTCTTCTCTTAAAAATGGCTCAAAAACCTTGCAATGTTATTATTCATCAAACCCTCTTTCTACTAGGGAAACGTTTCGCAGACGCTCTTAGCAGAAAAACGTCGCAGAGTGCCTCTGGCTCACGAAGTCTCTCCAGGAATCCAATAGAGCGCAATGCACAGCTCTCTACAGCATCCGTCCGCTCCCTTACTCCCTCCGTACCTCCCTCCCTGACTCCGGTAGCATGGGCAAACGCTAACCAGCGGGAGTTATCATGGTTCTCTTGCTGATTCTTATGATAGGCTACATTCACTGTTTTGCTGCTGTCACAGCCGGTAAAAATCGCCTTAGGCCATACCCTGTACATGCAGTGGAATATTTACAGATGTCTAGATGGAAGAGAGAGAAAGAACGTACATACGCATTCACTATTGTATTGCAATTGAAAATAAACGTGCGTCTCCGCAGTCTTCTCAATTCCAAATGATTTTAATTCGAAATGTAATTGAGTTGGATATCATATTGTCTCCAATTCACATATAAAAATTTGGATAATTTCAATAATAACATATTACCCGAATGAAAATGTGTGTGAAACTTTGATGCACTGCTTTCCAAATCCAGCCAAAGTTAGGTGTCGTAGCTTATGGTCACAATATGGGTGTAAGACAGGGATGTACTCTTTTGCACCTGTTGTTCAATCTATACGACGAAGAATCAATGACGGAAGTAAAAGAAAGTGTCCAATGTGAGAGTAAAAGTTGGGATGAAAGAATATCAGTGGTAAGATTCGCTAATGACATTGGTATTCTGAATGAAAGTGAAGAAGAATTACAGGATCTGTTATATGGAATGAGTAAAGAATTTGGACTGAGAAATTTCGAATGTAGTGAGGATTAGTAGAAATGAGAACAGCGAGAAACTTTACGTCAGAATTGGGGAGTACAAAGTAGGAGAAGCTGAGGATTACTGTTACCTATACAGGAAAACAATGCGTGATTGACAGAGCAAGGAGGACACAAAAAGCAGACTAGCACCGGCAAAAAGGTATTCCTCGTGAAGAGAAGTGTCGAACACAATCCTCAGTGTGAGGAAGAAATTGAATCATAGCACTGTATGGTAGTGAAACATGGACTTTCAGACAACCAAAACAGAAGAGGATCGAAGAATTTGAGATCTTGTGTTACAGAACAACGTTGTAAATTATGTGGATTGCATAAGGTAGGGACTGAGTAGGTTTTCGGCAGAACTGACGAGGAAACGAATACGTGGAAAACAATGACAAGAAGAAGGGACAGGATGGTACATCGTATGTTAAGACATCAGGGAATAACGTCCATGGCACTTGGGGGAACTATGGAGTGCAGAAACTGTAGAGGAAGACGGAGACTGGAATATATCCAGCAAGGAATAGAGGGCTTGACTTGAAAGTGCCACTCTGAGACGAGAAAGTTAGCACAGGAGTGGACTACGTCGTGGGCCGCATCACACCAGCCAGAACATTCATGAAAACGTTACCACACCTACAGTACTTGGCGTAGGATGAGGTGGGTTCAAATATCTTATACCAAGTACGTCCTGACACTTTACGAATATCTGCGATTGCAAAATTTTGAACAGCCTTCCTTCTACATAGGTAGCAAACAATAGAGAGTTCCATTGATTTTGCACTGAGGTGTCTCGTCCTGACATTAACTTGTGTTGACCTACAGTGGACAAATTGTTGCCTGTTTCACTTAACTATTGTGTGCGAGCTCCGCCCAGCCGAGTTCTCTCTCATGTTGTTGTATACCTAGCCCAGCATTCCCGCTCAGTGTCTCAACCCTTTTACGCATTTATCATTGTGGCGTTCAGTCAAGAACCATACATATCAATTGCTTGTCATCCTTATTCATTAATTTCGTAGTTTTTCCTGAATGTTATACACAGGTAGAATTTTTCCACCGTGTACAAACTCTAGGGACTGATCGATGAGAGGATACCGAACAAAAATATCTAATGAATGGTTTCATGCTAGAGACCATTTATTCACTCATACAACGTTGCAGAGACTGCGGTATAATACGCGCTGTACCATGCAGCTACAGTTACAGTATGTGTTGCAAATGGTTTCTGTGTGCCTCAACGCATGTGTGTACTCACCATAGCATGTTCTTTCTTACACGCTACCATCGGCCAGGCTGCATCCAGAAAGTGTCAAAAGTAGTACTCATAACCGAAATCGCACGCGTTGAGATCCGGTGAATGAGCAGGCCATGCAACTGTACCCCACTCGTTCGATCCATCGACCAAGAAAGAAATGACTGAGATGCACCTAGAAGCTAACAGCGAAGTTAGCTGGAGCATCATCATGTAGCATCCTCATAATCCTCGGAATCACCAATGGCACATCTACCTGCGCGGAAGGCGAAGGCACTCTCAAGAAACACCGACCATTCAGGACTGTTGGGCGACGTGGAAGGAAGATTGGTGCAAAACTAAGGTAGCAAATTATCACGGCCCACACAGGCTGCACCGATGTTGATGATTCGCTGTCACCATACCACAGGCGTTGTGTATAATCCGAAAAAGTTTGTTTTTTTGTATGTCGCCCTTTGCTTGTGACTCATCCGCGTAATTGCACTTGTGAAAGATCGTGTATAAAAGACTACAATAACTATCAGATCAAAGTCTTTGGACTTTTCTTTTTGTAATAAAACCCATTAATATGAGTTATTTTGATTGCTTATCTAGCGAATCGAGTATGCAAGATTCCTAGACAAAAACAACATGGCGACAAGATGTTCCATCATGTAGGAGCAGTGACATAGCGACAACCTGTAAACTCTTCGAACCGAGAGCCATCAGCTGCCACAGATTGTCTCTGTTTTGTTTCGTCATGGATTTCTGTGTTTTGCTGGCGCATAATTCTACCTTGTCTTTTCTTTGCAGGGGTATGCTAATATACGCTACTGGCCATTAAAATTGATACACCGAGAAGATATGCAGATGATAAACGGGTATTCATTGGACAAATATACTCTACTAGAACTGACATGTGATTACATTTTCATGCAATTTGGGTGCAAAGTACCTGAAATATCAATACCCAGAGCAACCGCCTCTGGCCGTAGTAACGACCTTGATACGCCTGGGCATTGAGTCAAACAGAGCTTGGATGGCGTGGACATGTACAGCTGCCAATGCAGCTTCAACACGATACCACAGTTCATGAAGAGTAGTGACTGGCATATTGTGACGAGCCAGTTGCTCGGCCACCATGGACCAACGTTTTCAGTTGGTGAGAGATCTGGAGAATGTACTGTTCAGGGCAGCAGCCGAACATTTTCTGTTTCCAGAAAGGCCCGTAAGGACCTGCAACATGCGGTCGTACATTATCCTGCTGAAATGTAGGGTTTCGCAAGGATCGAATGCAGGGTAGAGCCACAGGTCGTAACACATCTGAAGTGTGACGTCCAGTCCACTGTTCAAAGTGCCGGCAATGCGAAGAAGAAGTGACCGAGACGTGTAACCAATGGCAGCCCATTACATCACGCCGGGTGATATGCCAGTATGGCGATGACAATTGCAAGTTTCCAATGTGCGTTCAAATGGTTCAAATGGCTCTGAGCACTATGGGCCTTAACATCTGTGGTCATCAGTCCCTTAGAACTTAGAACTACTTAAACCTACGTAACGTAAGGACATCACACACTTCCGTGCTCAAGGCAGGATTCGAACCTGCGACCGTAACGGTCACGCGGCTCCAAACTGATGCGCCTAGAACCGCACGGCCACACCGTCCGGCCAATGTGCATTCACCGCGGTGGTGCCAGACACGGATGCCCTCATCATGATGCTGTAAACAGAACCTGTATTCATCCGAAAAAATGAAGTTTTCGTGCACCGAGGTTTGTCGTTGAGTACACCCTCACAGGCGCTCCAGTCTGTGATGCAGCGTCAAGGGTAATCGCAGCCATGGCCTCCGAGCTGATACTTCATGCTACTGCAAACGTCGTCGAACTCTTCGTGCAGAAGGTTGTTGTCTTGCATCTGTTGTCCCCATCTGTTGATTCAGTGATCGAGACGTGGCTGCACGATCCGTTACAGCCGATCCGTTACATCTTATACAGATGAGTGTCATCTCGACTGCTAGTGATACGACGCCATTGAGATCCAGCACGGCATTCCGTATTGCCCTCCTTAAGCCACCGATTCCATATTCTGCTGACAGTCATTGCATCTCGACCAACGCGAGCAGCAATGTAGCGGCAGGACAAAACGCATTTGCGATGGGCTACAGTCCGACCTTTATGAAAGTCGCTAAAGTGATGGTACGCATTTCTCCTCCTCACACGAGGCATTACAACAACGTTTCACCAGGCAACGCCGGTCAACTACTGTTTGTGTATGAGAAATAGGTTGGATGTCAGCACGTTGTAGGTGTCGCCACCGGCGCCAACCTTGTGTGAATCCTCTGAAAAGCTAATCGTTTGCATATCACAGCATCTGCTTCATGTCGGTTAAATTTCGTGTCTGTAGCACGTCACGTTCGTGGTGTAGCAATTTTAATGGCCAGTAGTGTATTTCTACAGTGTCTCCTAAGGTGTTCTTTCTTATCACTGTTTTGAAGAGCACATTGCAGACAGTTTATCTGCTCGTGTACTTATTTTTATTGCATGCATTGTCTGTTTATTGCATTTGCCTATTCCAAAATGAGCATCCCACCTCTCTCACCCTATGCTCAGGCGTCTCAGCTGCAAGTGATAGATGAAACGCGGCTAACACAGATTTTTCAGTTTCAGACGCAGCAGATTGCAGCCCTTCTAAACACGGTACAGCAATTACTGGCCAACCAAGCAACAAACGCAGCGTGACCACTCGACCAACATGCGACAACTGTAGCTCAGAGTGCCATACCGTCTATTCACCAATTCAACAAAAAAGTAGAGGAATGGCTCAATTTGTTGCAACAATATGAAGTCTATTCATTGCTCACAAAGTATCAGGTACTGTGAAACTACATTACATTTTGTCAACACTAGGAAGTGTAGTCTTTTGGCCAGCCGGTGTGGCCGAGCGGTTCTAGGCGCTTCAGTGTGGAACCGCGCGAACTCTACGGACGCAGGTTCGAATCCTGCCATAGGCATAGATGTGTGTGATGTCCTTACGTTGGTTAGGTTTAAGTAGTTCTAAGTTCTAGGGACTGATGACCTCTGATATTAAGTCTCATAGTGCTCAAAGCCATTTGAACCATTTTTTGTAGTCTTTCGCCTCATTCAGAAATTGTCCCCTAACACCATTCTGAGTGAAATTTCCTATGACTGTGTTGTAGATTCTCTAACTAACTATTATGACCAACAAGTGTATGTGGTGGTAGCTTGATACCAGTTCTTTCGTTGCAAGAAAATGTCAGAACAAACTTATCATGAGTTGGTAACAGATTTGCAGAATATGACGAGGAAACACCAACTGAAATGTGCTTATGGTACTTTATATTCATATGTTATGTTCTGTGATATGATGATGTACAATTTAATTGATGTCCAACTTCGAGAACAGATTTTGAAACAGTCGGAGCCATCATTTCATCACGTAGTGCAAATTCTACATCAGTATGATTTACGTGTCATAGCGGTCGATTAATTTCAGCAGCCACCAATTTGTCGGGTTGAGTCGTCCCTTGCTCACCACCAGCCCAGTAGGCAGCAACAGCAGCTGCACCCCAAGCCGCGTAAACAGTTCTCCGAACAAGCGACTACATCAGTGAACGGAATTAAGTCATGCCCTCGCTGCTGTTCACAGCACAAAATCCAAGATTGCCCATCCACACAAGTACAGTGTTACGCATTTGGCTAGAAAGGTAATGTAGAAACCGTATGTTTGCAACGGAACAAACATAAAAATTCCAGTCACTCTAAAAAATCTAGTCATAACGTCCATGTAATCAATGCAGTGCATTCAAAGGCTGCTGCAGGCCTTAGGAATACTAGCAAGTAAATAGTTTCCTCAGTACTACGCCAGTCCAACTAACTTTTCGTTCATTTGCATTAGTGGAAAAGGTTTGAAATTTCAGTTAGACACAGGTGCCTCTGTTACATTGCTGAATCGTAATGCATGTGAACTGTTGGGCTCCCCACCCTGTCTAGTACCAGAAGGCACCTGATGGCTTATAATGGACAAGATATTCCCGTTCTCGGAAAATGTACGTTACCTAACATATATGGCTTGCATATGCGAGCCTTCACTGTGCTACAATCACACGATTGTGAGAGCACATTTGGTCTCGATTCTTTTTATTTGTTTGTTGCACACATTGCTATGAAAGACTATGCTCAGCCGAAATTTTGCCGGGCCAGAGCTGTTCCCATTGCATTAACGGAAAATGTGGCTGCTGAACGTAAAGAATTGCAAGATAACGGAGCTATTGAGCCAATACAAGCTAGTCAGTATGCAAGTCCACTGATTTGGCTCCCCAAACCTTCAGGTCGCATTGGCCTCTGTGTTCCCCATTAGTCTACAGTCAACCCACAAACTAAGATTGATACTTGTGCATTGCCAGGCCTAGAGGATCTCATGGACAGATCAGGAACTCATCGCTTTTCAAAAATTGGTTTGGGTGACATATCTTCAAATACTACTAGATGAAATCTCAAACCGTGTGTGTTGTCAACACTCATTTAGGCTTTTTTTTAAATATGTGCCTTTGCCTTTTGGCAGTGCTTCCGAATCCGCAATAGTTCAACGGTATTTGGAACAGCTGACTTCTCAAGTACCAAACTGTTCAAACCATTTGGACGATATTATCGTAGCAGTTGGTATACCTGGAGAACACGTTGCAAATTAGCATGCTTTTTTTCGTGTCTTATCAGGTGCAGGGCTAAAGTGTAAACTAGACAAGTGTGATTTTTTTAAACCTGAGTTGCAGTGTCTTATTCTTGTCATAATCATTCTTGATGTACATCCTCTTCAGCCAGATTTGTTTGCCATACGTGACCTGCCAGTTCCTCCCGGGTCAGAGAATTGTAATAGGTCTTAGGGAAAATGAGCTATTATCTTCGGTTCATAACGAATGTTGCACAAATAGCAGCTCCATTGCATCCTTTGCGTCACAAGAACGTACCTTTTCGTTAGGACAGACGAGTGCTACGGAGCTTTACAACAACGTAAAGATGCGTTGCTCAGTGATCGATGATTGCTTCACTTTGATCCTGACAAACCAGTTTTGTTGCAAGTTAACGTTTCCTCTTACGGAATGGGTGCAGTGCTTTCGCACAAATTTGGTGATAAAGACAGGCCTATTGCTTTCCCATCATAATTGTTAATCACAGTTGAGTGTAACTGTTCATAAATACAGAAAGAGGCATCGGCTATTGTGTATGTTGTCAGCAAATTCTACCACTATTTGTATAGCAAAAATGTCAAGTTAGTAACGGACGTACTTTCACGTGTTACTCTTGGCCCTGATACAGACATTGATGCTTCTGCTGCGTCTTGTTGTCACATCGATGCTCGCGGTTTTGAATTGCTTGAAGCCATTCCTCTGAACACACGGAAAAATGCTCAGGCCACGGAAGCTGATTGCTATTTGAACATTTTGCTAAAAGACATTCGCAGATCTTGGCCTCCCTCATTGCGTAGTATAAAGAAGTCTGTAGCATGCTGATACTTTGCACGTCGGCATAGCCTCGCTACACAGAAAGCTGTGATTCTTGTACAAAATGACAGTGGACAGTCACATGCGTTGATCCGCAAAGCCTTCCAAATGAAATGTTGCAGATATTTCTCCACAGATACAGGGCGATTGTTCGTACGAAACAGTTAGTTCGTCGACACTGTACTTGGCAGGGTATGGATACCCAAATACAACAGATGGCGTCACAGTGTCACACATATGCGAAAAATCAGTCCGCACAGCTAAAAATTATTCTCTGTTTGAAATAAGTTGCAGTCACCATGGCAACCTGTGGACATAGACTCTGTTGGTTCTTTTTGGAACATTCGTTGCTTGATTGTGGTAGACTCTTACAGCAAGTTTCCTTTTGCTGTACCAATGAACTCGACAACGTCACGTGGCATAATTGGAGCTTGTACTCTGTTTTTTTGCCACAAAGCCATAGCGTCGGACAGCGGACCTCAGATCACGTCAAATGAG
This sequence comes from Schistocerca cancellata, assembly GCF_023864275.1. Classification (NCBI taxonomy): domain Eukaryota; kingdom Metazoa; phylum Arthropoda; class Insecta; order Orthoptera; family Acrididae; genus Schistocerca; species Schistocerca cancellata. The sequence goes on from NC_064633.1 coordinate 469,939,929, forward strand.
TTTGAAAAATTCTGTGAACGCAATGGCATGCAGGATCTAACTATTCACCTTTCCATCCACAGTCAAATGGTGAAGCGGAACGATTTGTTAGAACCTTCAAGCAGCAGATGGACAAATTTCGTACCGCCCACACCAAGGATAAAGCACTCCTCCTATCGTTCGCATGCACTAGGTGAACCATCGCAGGCGGAATTGCTTCAAGGCCGCCGCCATCGGACACTGCTCCTCCTGCTCCACCTTCGTCAGCATCCTGCGTGGAAGTAAGGTGGCAAGAATCGCTTCGCGTCGCATGATGTTGCTTCTTCAGAGTTCTTAGCGGCAGCAGACGGTGGGCGTGAGGTAAGATCCTTCTTCGACTTGGTACAAGCATGTATCTCGTTTCAGACCCAGACGGATTGCAGCGCCGACATCCCAATCAAATTCGCCACTGTCGTGAGCTCAGTGATCCTTCTGTATCTCATACCCCAGATTCAAGGATCCCGAGGACAGCGCGGCCACTGCAGCCGCCAGAGAATGTCATCACGGCACCGCGTGGCAACCGCATGGAGACGGAGCACTCGCCTCCTCCGCCTCCTGCCATCCTACCGATGGAGCTGGACCCACCCACGCATTTGGTCAACGCCTTCTACATTTTGGTATGGGCTTCCAGAGATGTTTGCGTACCCTTCTGCGAGTTTTCCGGTGACTTTTTCACCAGAGCGAATGCCCGACGGCGGGGTACGACCGGAAGTCTGACGTCCCCTGCAGCCATAGCTTCTGGTCCATCAGAGGATCAACGCTCCATCCTCACCCCTCCCCCCCTTATTCACCGTTGTGGTGCTCCATATACGGCGAAGGTCCGTCTCTTTGAGGGGGATGATTGTTACTTCGTAAAGTTAGCGCCAGCACAGCAGTCAGGAACGGCAGAGAACAGGCTGTGAGAACAGCTCTGCCAATAGCACGCTGACCGACGTTCCTCCAGGACGACAACGCAACAGCAGCGGTCCTTAGGTGGAGACGTTATAAGCACCGCGCCCGTCTGGTGGCAGCCACTTTGATATCAGCTTCAACGTTAGCCACTTAGTTAGCCGACACATCGTAGACTCTTAATTAGCAATATGTAGCTCAGTAATCGATCAGCAGTCACTGCAGCTCAGTTGGCAGATGTTTGTTAGTAGCAGTCGCTAGGACCAGAAGTGTTACAAGTGTTTGTCTATTCTGAAGAAAACTGATTATTTTGCATGTCTTCCTTTGCTTGCGACATATGGGTGTAGTTGCACATGTGGATGATCATGTATAAGGGACTACAAGAATTCTCAGATCAAATTTAAGTATTTGCACTTTTATTATTGTAATAAAATTCATTAATACGAGTTGTTTGGCTGTTTATCAAGCGAACAGAGTATGCAGGATTCCTAGACACAACAAAATGGGTTCAGCATGCTATACCACAGATGTCTCTTATGGAAGATGAAGGTTCAAATGGCTCTGAGCACTATGGGACTCAACTGCTGAGGTCATAAGTCCCCTAGAACTTAGAACTACTTAAACCTAACTAACCTAAGGACAACACACACATCCATGCCCAATGCAGGATTCGAACCTGCAACCGTAGCGGTCGCGCGGTTCCAGACTGTAGCGCCAGAACCGCTCGCCACCAGCGGCCGGCTATGGAAGCTGATGATACCTCTCCATGTAAAGGTGGTCTCATACACTATGTGAACAAACGTGCCCGGACACCTGACTGAAAATAACTTAAAAGTTCGTGGCGCCCTCCATAGGTAATGCTGGAAATCAATATCATGTTGGTCCACCTTTAGCCTTGATGGCAGCTTCCACTCTTCCAGGCATACGTTCAATCAGGTGCTGGAAGGTTTCTTGGGAAATGGCAGCCCATTCTTCGTGGTGGGCTGCACTGAGGAGTGGTATCGATGTCGGTCGGTGAGACCTGGCACGATGTGGGCGTTCCAAAACATCCCAAAAACGTATGACACAAGTGCCCCCGATACCCTGGACACGTTCTAAGTCTGTGAGTTCCGTGGAGCGCCCCATTCTGCTCTCTCACAATGTCGAATGACTACCGAGGTCGATGATATGGAGTACGTGGCAGTAGGTGGCAGCGCAATGCACCTAATATGAAATACGTATGTTTGTGTTGGTTTCCGGAGACTTTTGAACACATAGTATGTGTGAATAAGATGGATAACATAAATCCCGGAATTGTCGTTGCCTGGTGAAGAAATTAGTGACAAAACTGCTACCGATGTGGAAAGTCTGTCGCGAGAAAGCTCTGTACAATTTGTAATTGGTAAGGGTAATAACAATTGTCATGGAGAATGTTCCTCACGTTCGTCTGCCTTACCCTTTACTGGATGGGCCACTGCCTGGTACCGACGCGGCATTCGCCTTCCTCAGTGTTAAGCAAATTTTCCTCCACATCTGGTGTCGAAACTTTTCGGGTATGCGCTTCATGACTTCTTGCTTCCTTAATCGAACCTGTCTCAGACAAAACGCGAAAAACTGTTGCAAACATTCAATGCCGTGGTTGTTTTCGGCGGGGATGTGTCTCCTTATTCAACCTTTCTGCCCCCCGTCCCTTTTCATTCGCCTTTCCGTAAGTAAATACCATATCGTCTATCGATTAGAATGCGGAGTCATGGTGGACAATGCTGCATTACAGCCACTACAAGGTGAGTCAGCAAGAGATGTAAATCGGACAGAACATTAGCTATTACTATTTCAGGAGAGGGTGGTAGAGCATGACGTATGAGAAACAGTACCACGCTCTAGGAGAAAACGATGCATACAGTGACTGTGGCTGCACGGTAGAGTGCTCATTAGACCGCAGCCTCTGTAACAAAGTATGATTGAATAAATGGTCTGTAACATGGAAATCATGCATTTCCAGGCATTAAGCATCTTACATAATTTTACATTATCTCCCTCCATTTTCTCATGTAACTTAACATTTCTGCTAGCATCTGAGCAGTATCATTAAATGAGTGCTTCATATCCTCCGAAGGTGATACACCTGTGACTTCAGCTTCTGATGCCAATAGAGTTACTACCTGATGCAGGTAGCACAAAAGTGCTACTGAACTCCGTACAAATTAGTCAGTTAGGCAAGAAAGCATTCAGTAACACAGAAAAAGTAAAAGGAAACATAGGAAACAAGCATAAAGGCCCATATGGAAGAAAAAACTTACTTTCGTACTTACCTGTAGTCTTTCATTCACAGCCAGCACTGCGCTGCAACTGTAATTGCCATCATTTCCACTTCCAACAGCTGTTTTGACACCACTCGATAGGGTGAACCACTCGCCGATGCCGTTCCAGCTCTGGTACCAATTTTGGTGTATGATGGGTTAGGGAGAGTGGATCACTGGTGGAACTAGAGAGGAGGTATAGAGGGTGAAGCCTAGTCAGAAAGAAGGCGAGGTGTAGTGGAAGTGGTGAACCTCAGGTGGGGTCAGGATGGCAATGACGAGCTGGTGACAACACATCTGAATCATACTCGATAGCGCGATCGAAGTGCCTCTCAATGCAGTGTCAGGCAGCGCCTCATTTCCTGTAACTGTGTATGAAGCAAGCCAACCCTCAGCCAACTGCTAGTTAGAACAGTGTTGTTCAGGATCAAACACTGAACCAGTTGAAGGTGGGGCACTGGGCTGACCGGACTTTTGAACCCTGTCCCATTCGGGCAATGGTGGACCTGCGAGCTCAAGGCCCCTTTGGGATGGACGGCCATTTTAAGGCTGAGACCTTGTATCTGCCTAGCCAAGTGCAGCAGGAACTGCTGGAACATGGAATTTTGCCCCAGCGTCTGGATCGTGGTTGCAGAGCTGGCATAGAGTAATGCTGAACGAACGAGGGACTTTGTATCGGATCCAGCTTAGAAACTGTAATTACCACAAGCAATGTAATGTTAAGGAAAAAAAAACAAGAAGGCATTTTCTCTGCCTGAGGCAGGTGCAAACTCAATTAAGGAAAAGATGGAAAGCGTGAGATGAGTGCGCTCCGAAACTGTTCATTCAGTTTACTCGGGACTACTCAACTACACAGCCCGTCGAACCAAAGTTAAAGATCCTTAAATTAGAGGAGACTGCCAGTTATCAGTTGGCGAAATCCATATTTTTTGCCACTGTTCCATGAAGTCGTACAGTGACATGGTATAACCAAGTTTAAAGTGTCATTGGAAAGAAGGCGTGTCTTACAAGCAGCGGATCTACAGCATAGCTTCAAGTGGATGTGATTGTACATTAACTGATATAAACTATCTGGGCACATATTAATGTGAGGTGTGTCCGCCCCTCGCCTTTTACGATCTTAATTCTGCCGGGTATGCTTTCTGTGAGGTGCCTTCCTCAAAGGCATTAATCGATGGAGGTAGTAATGCCCGAGGTTGGGATTCGGAGTGGATTCGACGTTCTCATTCATTGCAAAGGTCTTCCGTGGGTTCACGCTGGGGCTCTGGGTATGGTATCCCATTTCAGAGATATTATTGTCAGGAAACGAGGTGTTACTTTAGGACAGGGTGTACTGTCTGCCGATACAGACAGACGTTGTCTTAAAACTGTTCCTCTAATATACACGGCGCCCAATGCTGTAATATGTGTGTGTTCATATCCTTCCGCAATTAGAGTTTTTGAAACACAAAAATACAAAAAATACTCCAATAGCGCAAGACTATCTCTGTACTTTGCAGTTGTCGCTACACACGATGCCAGGAAAAGGTCTCCAGGAATTCGCCAAACCCATACCCATCCATCGGACTGAGATAGGTTATAACGCAATTCATCAGTGAAAATCATTCGTTTAAACTCAACCAAAGCCCAATGGTGTCATTGCACTAGCTCATACATTGCCCAGAATTGACTGCTGAAATGTGTGGTATATTATCGCAGTCACTGTGCTTGGTGGATTGCTGGTATTACCGTTGAATTCACGAGTGGTTCATTCCGCCGATTCCATACGATTTTTTCGACCACCTTGCGCAAAGCATGATTGTTCTTGTCCGTGACTTCATGAGGTCTGTCTGCTTTTGTTTTAGCTGTGGTGGTTTCTACATACCTCCGTCTCATAATTAGATAAACAAGAATCGACTATGGCAGTTTTGAAATGCTCCTGGTGTATTTGTTAAGTGGCACCCAGTCACTAGCCCATCCTGAGAGTCAGTGAGTTGTCGTGACCGACCAGTTCTGATGTTACTGCTTGGCCACTGACAGCGTAATGTTCCCCGCCTACTTTTATACTAGCCTTCTTTTATACTGGTGGGTCCACCAAGTACCGCCAGGTATAATTTCGCATTACATGGGTGTGTCTGGATACTTCTGATCAGATAGTGTGAGTGTATGTTGCAAGAAAGCGGTACACTAAGCTGTACACTGTACTTTTAGGGATACTGTCTGGAATGAAAAACTGAGATTTCATTTAGTTAAAGTGCAATGTAAAGGCTGTAAAATGATGGGGCTCAGTGCTGTAGTATTAATCCACATTGTGCTCGGTACAGATTCTCACCGCTTTCAGGCGAGGTACCAGGTAAGCTTGGATGTAAGCGTTTAGTATCCAATATATCCCAGTCTTCAAGAAGGGTCGTCGAGCCGATGCGCAAAACTATAGGCCTCTATCTTTGACGCCGATCTGTTGTGGAATTTTAGAACATGTTTTTTGCTCGATTATCGTGTCGTGTTTGGAAACCCACAATCTACTCTGTAGAAATCAACATGGATTCCGGAAACAGCGATCGTGTGATACCCAACTCGCTTTATTTGTTCATGAGACCCAGAAAATATTAGATACAGGCTCCAAGGTAGATGCTATTTTCCTTGACTTCCGGAAGGCGTTCGATACTGTTCCGCACTGTCGCCTGATAAACAAAGTAAGAGCCTACGGAATATCAGACTATCTGTGTGGCTGGATTGAAGAGTTATTAGCAAACAGAAAACAGCATGTTGTTATCAATGGAGAGACGTCTACAGAGGTTAAAGTGACCTCTGGCGTGCTACAGGGTAGTGTTATGGGACCATTGCTTTTCACAATATATATATAAATGACCTAGTAGATAGTGTCGGAAGTTCCATGCGGCTTTTCGCGGATGATGCTGTAGTATACAGAGAAGTTGCAGCATTAGAAAATTGTAGCGAAATGCAGGAAGATCTGCAGCGGATAGGCACTTGGTGCAGGGACTGGCAACTGACCGTTAACATAGGCAAATGTAATGTATTGCGAATACATAGAAAGAAGGATCCTTTATTGTATGATTATATGATATCGGAACAAATACTGGTAGCCGTTACTTCTGTAAAATATCTGGAAGTATGCGTGCGGAACGTTTTGAAGTGGAATGATCACATAAAATTAATTGTTGGTAAGGCGGGTACCAGGTTGAGATTCATTGGGAGAGTCATTATAAAATGCAGTCCATCAACAAAGGAGGTGGCTTACAAAACACTCGTTCGACCTATACTTGAGTATTGCTCATCAGTGTGGGATCCGTACCAGATCGGGTTGACAGAGGAGATAGAGAAGATCCAAAGAAGAGCGGCGCGTTTCGTCACAGGGTTATTTGGTAACCGTGATAGCGTTACTGAGATGTTTAGCAAACTCAAGTGGCAGACTCTGCAAGAGAGGCGCTCTGCATCTCGGTGTAGCTTGCTGTCCAGGTTTCGAGAGGGTGCGTTTCTGGATGAGGTATCGAATATATTGCTTCCCCCTACTTGTACCTCCCGAGGGGATCACGAATGTAAAATAAAAGAGATTCGAGCGCGCACGTAGGCTTTCAGACAGTCGTTCTTCCCGCGAACCATACGCGACTGGAACAGAAAAGGGAGGTAATGACAGTGGCACGTAAAGTGCCCTCCGCCACACACCGTTGGGTGACTTGCGGAGTATAAATGTAGATGTAGATGTAGATGAAGATGTAGATATGGCAAGTGTCATTCCAACATTTCGTACAAACATTGACTATCCCATGGCAGGTCACCTATGATGTGTTCCTGATCCACATCCTCGAATCTAATCTTTCATTTCATATCTGTAAAGTAACAGAGAGCAGAATAACGATTGTTAAAGTGACCTATTGAAATTTCTATTCGAAGAAAGTAAGTTAATGATTGTGGGTACTTCAGTAGCGTAAAAAGAGTGAAGGCACTTGCTTTTTATTACTATTTGACGTTCAGTAATTGGTTCAAAAAGTCTACGAAAGGTACTTGAATACAATATTAAGAGTAGCATTATCGTAAACACTGCGTCTCTTTTATGCTCCTGTTACCTTTTATATATCTTTAAAGTGGGGTACAGAAAAAGTGGAAAACCCAAAGAAATAGTATCAATATGAGGAGGTAATTTCCAGTGAAAAGTCTTGTAGTGATTGTAAACCGTTATTGATAATTGTCTACGAAATAGGCTACATGTTTCACGCTAATTGTGATAATGAAATTTTGTACCTCTAATTCGGACTGAAATACTGCAGTCAGTTTCAGTTCAGTGCTGTCGTTACAATAGCAAACGAGTAAATTTTGCTATGGAAGGCATACCGGTAGTGATAACAGTTTTATTAGTAGTGGTGGCATTTACAGATTTACGCGTATTCGTATTCATAGAAAATCCTTTTAGCAGTTTGAAACACGTGCCTTAATCGTTCGCAGCAGCAACGTTTCAGCTATAACTACTTTCCAGTTGTGTCCTTTGTAGCTGTTCACTGTAATTTGCTGCCTGCCACCACACAGTTCCCTTTCACGTACTGTGCACACATGGATCGACAATTACACACATGTATGATTGTCTCTTTACCGCTGAGTTCATTTTAAAATACGTGATTACCGAAGAACGTGGAAAATGAAAGTGAAGTCCATTTCCGCCATCCCAGGTAAAATTAAAAAAAAAACTGTAGTGAACTTCCATAATATATACACAATACCACTAGACAGGGAGTGCAAGGATGTTTTGGGTGTTTTCCTGTGAGATCCCCGTCATGTCATAGGCCTGTATCTACTGCCTCTCCTGTTTGTCTTATTACTGATGTGCATTGCTTATGCATTTAGCTACAATGCGTATTAAACGTCCTGATCCTCAATTGGAGTGTTCTACTTTCATCAGAAAGTTGCATGAAAAACTGCCTGCACTGCAGCACTGTAGGTATCAGGGGGCTGAAAGCTACAATACTTTCTACAAATAGTGAACTGTATCAGCTCGTTAAATTATTTTATTTTTGTATCAGATCACCAACCATATAAAATGAAAGGTAAAAATATAACCAACGAGACACCGTACGTTAGCAATACTCAGGTCCACTTTACACAGTTAATATTCAAATTCACGGAAGTGTAATATGATTTTCCTTTTGTGTAATAGAGCAATTATCAAAAAGATCTACAAGTGTGTGTAGTATACCACCCATATCTGTAAGCAGTGAGAAGCTTCTGCATAGATCCAAAAACGTTGTACCATTTGTGAATCTCGGAGTCGTACCTTTATTCTCACATATCACGTCTCAACTGAATGACAAAAGAAGTAACAAGCGTCTGACGTCCTTAGGTGAAAGCAAAAAGAACGGCAGATGCTGCTCAGTGGTTAGAGCAACGATAAGTAACTGTGCCAACTGCATCCTACTAGTTTTCAGTTGCGGTACAGAAGAAATAGATGGAGGGCTTATACTTCGGCCAGTGCACCAAAACTATTATTTTCGATTATTATTTATTACTTAATTAGTATCCAGATCTTGATCATAACAACATGGGAGAACTTCTTAATTCTGACTCATCATAAAGTAATCTCAACATCACTCTCTTTGCAGTTTAAAGTAAACAATTGAATGACTAGAAAGAGTCAAATCACTTGCTGTATGATAGCTCTTTTCCCGAATAACCGATTAATGAGATAGTTAATCTATAACACCGCTGACAATAAAACCATGAATGACATACAAGTAATTTGCAAAAGACGCGATAAAGAGATTTCCAACTTATTAAAAAAATATTGAGAAGATACATCGGTTTATTGACAGAGCTGTTAATCTCATTAAACCTACGTTAACTAATCATGAACAAGCACTAATAGGAAGAGGATTCCAATATAATATCACTTCGCACATGAATAAAACCAAAACTGTAGAGCTAACGGCAGAAACATAAGTTCCCACCAAGATAGCTAATCCGGAGAAATTTAATGCAGTTATTACACGAATTAATGATAATATTTGAAATAATCTAAATCAAAAGCTATGAAGAGAAATTCTATCGCCACAAAAGCTGACAAGAGTAACACAGCTGTTATTGTGTATGATAGTGAATATAGACAAAGAAACATAATTATCTCACTGAAAACCACATTATGGAATTTTAAAAAGTCCAATAAAAATATAAGTAAATACCGAAAGAGGAAGATGTATGTTACGAACTTTTTGCTTCCAGAATTTGGAAAAGTGTCGCCCACAGTAGTGAAAGCGCTGACTCCAGAATTGACATCTCAAATGATAATCCATAACAAGAAAGCTACTCAAACAATAGTGAATAACACCGTAAATCCAAGCTATAAATATAACAATTCTGAATAACAAGCCAAAAAGTGTATGTTTTACTGGCTGCACAAATCTCTCAGCAAAAGGAAATAGTCTTGAATTTACTAAAGCAGTTGCAAACTAATAATCGAGATGATGAAATACTAGCGTCTTTAGACATTGTTAATTCGTACACTAATCTGCCTGTGGAAGAAACAGTTAATTTTAAAGAGAATTTTATGAAAACAGAGATGAGTGCCACCGATACGACTGATCCAGTTGAGCGTTTACAAGTGGTTTTATATTTAAATTATTTCACCTTCATTAGTGAAACCCGCCACTACTGGAGTGTCTTAGGGTAACAGCTTAACTATCACAACTAAAAAGTTTTTTCTTAAATATGGTAAATTACAAGGGGAAACAATTACTTATTTATTGCAAATGAGATGTCGATGACACAGTTGTCCTCTTCAAAGACAGTATGGCTTAAACAGATAATTATGAACAAACTATGACTAACATGCACTGTAAAATCAATTTCGCTCTTGAATTAGACCATGATATCTGCATTACCTATCTAAACGTAGCTTAGCAGCAAAACAGAGTAAACGTGTTTTCGAATTTTACAGGAAACCGTTCAGCGTTGATCCCATGTGTGGTTGTTGGTCCCCCATCGGGCGCCTCCCCAAGTGGCGGAGAGCAAAACGTCCTCCAAATATGGATGCTACCAGGGAAACGAAATATCTGGGGCGGACCAAAACCAGCTGGTATGAGGGCCAATGGCTTGGAAAAAAGGCAAAGGAGCCTCAACCATGTCAACTTCTGCCTTTCAGTTAGTAGAGGGATCTACAAAGGCTAAGGATGTTCCCCTGAAAATGGAACCAGCTACCCGGCGAGATGTAAGGGAAAACCCCTGAAATGGTTGGGATGAAGATTAACAATCTTTCCCTGTAAAAATCACTTGTTGTGAATGCTAACAAAGGAATAAGCCGAACAGATATTTTCATGGCTACCCCAGCAAAAAAAAAAAAAAAATAAATAAATAAATAAATAAATAAATAAATAAAATAAAAAAAGAGAGATAAGAGACACATACATAGTAATATAGAATATGCGGAGCCTATACTATGCTGGAGCCCTAAGGCTGCTGCTAACGCAAGTAAACAATTTCAGTATAAAACTATCAGCTCTCCAGGAAATTAGGTGGAAGGGAAGTGACATGAGGGGCTCAGGAAATTTCACAACCTTCTATAGTGGCGGGAGGACGAATACCCTTGGTACAGGTTTTGTGATTGCTTAAGGACTGAAAGATCCTGTAATGCGCTTTGAACCAATCAATGAATGGATGCCCATATTAAGATTGAGGGGACAATTTTTGAACATAACAATTATAAATATACATTCACCCACAGAGGAGTCAGAAGAACAACAGAAGGATGAGCTTTATAGCAAAATAGAGCAGTTGTAAGATCAGACTCCTAAACATAATATTAAGACTCTAATACGAGACTTGAAAGCAAATATAGGAAGACATAGCATTCGTGAAATATCAAATGACAATGGAATTAGGGTTGTAGATGAATGTCAGCAGTACATGTTTCCACACAAAGAGATACACAAAGAATCATGGATGTCACCGTATGGACAAGCCAGAAATCAGATAGACCATATATTGATTGAGCAGAGGCACAGATAAGACATAATGGATGTTAGAAGCCAACATGGAGCTCACTGGATTTCAGACCATCATCTAATGACAGTTAAGTACAGCCAAAGGATCTAACTATTGAGTAATCGAGAAGGCCACAAACAGAAGAGCTTTGACATTAAGAAACTAAAGTCAGAAGGAGAGCATATCAGACGAAAATAGAAGAGGTGATTAACAATGGTACTGACATATCCAATTAACATACAGAAATAATGTTGAAATAATGTAACACTGCAATCCTCGAGGCAGCTGTGGAGGTTTTGCGACATGTACGGGCTAAAAGGAAGGCAGATTGGTGTGATGAAGAATGTATGTGAAGAATTGTGGAGCGGAAAACAGCACGAATTAAATTAGTTCTGTGAAGAATTAGAAAAAATCTGAATTATTATAATAAGCAACGAGTAGCTAAGAGGGTTTGCAGAAAGAAGAAAACAGCACTAGAAGAAAAAGATTGAAAGAAACTGAGCAGCTAGGAGAAGAGAAGCAAGTACTTGAAATGTACCTAAAGATTCAAGAAGGAAAGGGTGGGTTTCAAGCCAGAACAAATTTATGTAGAAGTAAAGAAGGGGATTCGGTAGGGGAGAGTAATAAAATACTTGACAGATGGTCAGAATACTTCCAAGAGTTATTGAACCCAGAAGTAGAACGATTAGAACAAGAATAACTGATAGAAATAACTGTTTATGGACCTGAGGTCTTAACACAAGAATCCACACTGGAGGAAGTGATACAAGCCATAAAGACCTAAAAACATAATAGGGCACCTGGAGAAAATCAGATCCAGACAGAACTTCTCAAATATGGTGGGGAAGCATTGTGAAAAGAAGTACATAGTAATACTGAACATCTGGCAGGAGGAGAGCACGCCAGTAGAGTGGGAAACAGCTGTTATGTGCCCCACACATTAATAAGAGATAAAATAAACTGCCAGAATTACCGAGGAATACCCTTGCTAAATACTACATATAAAGTGTTCTTTAAGATCCTGACTAGGAGGCTTACTCCCTATGTGGAAGAGAGAACTGGAGACTACCAGAGGGGCATTAGAAGAAATAGGTCAACAACTGATCAAATATTCACATTATGCATACAATTTAAAAAAATGTTATGATCATCAAATAAACATACATCAGCTTTATATACATTTTAAACAAGCCTATGATAGCATCTCAGGAGTGACATCGCGGAATATGGAAGAGGCAGGAATACCTAAAAAGCTCGTTAAACTTAGTATGATGGCCCTTAGTGAAACCAACAGTGGAGTAAAAATACAGGGCGAAATCTCCAGAGAAATGGAAGTGAAGAAGGGCTGAGACAGGGTAACAATATCTCCTCTCTGCTATTCAAACTCTGCCTAGAAAAAGTCATAAGTCAGATAGAGATAAATAGAGGAGGAACCATTTTAATCGTTCACTGCCGTACTTAGCATATGCAGATGATGTGGCATAACTCTCACGAAACACTACTGTGCTGGCTGATGCCTATCAACAAATGGAGAGAGGTGCAAGGGAACTTGGCCTGGTAGTCAATATCGAAAAGACCAAATATGTGGCAATGACCAACCAGCAAAACCTACCAAATCGCAGGATAGCCGATAATGAGTTTGAAAGCACCTCGGATCGACCATCACAGAGACAAATGACATTAGCAGCGAGGTGAAAGCTAGAACAGCAGCAGGCAACAGATGCTACTTTGCCACACTACCCATGCATAGCATCTCACTTCTATCACGAAAATCAAATCCTCAATTACAAAACAATTATGAGACCAGTTGTTAGATATGTTGCCGAGACATGGACCATGACTGTAAATGAGGAAAGGATCCTTAGCATTTGGGAGGGAAAGGTTCTGCATAAAATACACGGCCCAATATACGATCAAGAATGTTGGCGCATCCGTACGAATGCAGAAATAGAACAACTTTTTGAAGAACCTGATATTGCCACTACCATTATAATATGACGACTGCGATTGGCAGGACACGTGGTCAAAATGGAGGGAGACAGAACATGTAAGAAGATTTTTGACGACAAGGCTAAAGGCAGACGACGGAAGTTATTTCCAAGAAAGAGATGGGTGGACGGAATCAAAGAAGACATGCAAAAGCTGGATGTCAGAGGATGGAGACGGAGAGACGTGGACCGTTAGAATGGCAGGGTATTGTGATGCAGGCCAAGTCCTCCAAGGCTGTAGAGCCGAGGAGTAGTAGTAGTAATCTTTCAATTTCAATGTTGTAAAAGACTATTTTTGAAATACATGGAACATTGTCTATTCTGCCTACCGTTATGACTGTGTAAAATGAATAAAAATTTCGGGACACTGAAATAAGCAGCTGCAGTGTATACATATAAAACTGTCCATGTTATCAACTCTAATGGTAAAATTAAGAACCTAAATAAACCAGTTAGGAATATGGACCCGGAAACCAAATCTAAGTATACTGTCACGACATACAACAGCAAAATATCACAAAAAATTGAGCAATGTTTCCAAAAATCAAACGTTGCTATAGTTGTTGTTACAGACAATACTTCATATTATGTCTTCGTCACAAAACTGTACCTAAACGTGTCGATATCTAGAACCAAGATTGTATAAAAGGAACTGCAGCTCGTTTTAGAGAGCATATATTTCCCCAAAGGAACTAATTAAAACCAGCACTCTTCTTTAAATACAAAACAGGACATTGTAGTGCTAGGTGCAACAACCAAAGTAACATTGGTTGGTATACTAGAGAAAATTGAAATCCTTAGCAGCAAAATGTGCAGTCCGGAATACATTTCAAATGAACAGTGTGAGTTTCATAAGAATGAACGTTTTATCTATTTTCAGGAGCTGCTTTAGTGATCTGGTTTTTAACATCATGTATTAATATGTGGTGCCTTAATACACAGCAACATGAGTGATTTTGATATTTACTGTCCAGTGTGAATGAAAGAGACAGCGAGATCGCTTCCACTTGACCCACCTACTTAAGTCCACAACACATCAGCGACTGAAGACATGAGTTTAGAGCACACCTGAAGGATTAAGTTACTTCACATTTCATAATTTTCAGATGTGCAATTCTTTTATTGTCCTCATTTAATCTCCCAACATTCCTTTTCTGGATATTTTCTTTAATTTTCTCTTTTTGTGATATATTTAATCATCTAAAGATTCCCACTTTTCTACCTTTTGGCAGATGTGCGTTTGTCTCTATTTCAAATAGTATCTTTATGAACGCTGCGCGGGATTAGCCGAGCGGTCTAGGGCGCTGCAGTCATGGACTGTGCGGCTGGTCCCAGCGGAGATTCGAGTCCTCCCTCGGGCATGGGTGTTTGTGTTTGTCCTTAGGATAATTTAGGTTATGTGGTGTGTAAGCTTCGGGACTGATGACCTCAGCAGTAAAGTCCCGTAAGATTTCACACACATTTGAACATTTTATCTGTATGAAACGTATGGTACTTTGTAAGATACAGTACCTATCTGTGACATAAGCTCTTCGTTGTAAATACATTTTATGCTATAATATACTGTCTGTGTGCTTTAGATCTGAAGATCTTTGCTTGAGCCCCCAGAAACAGGTCATCATTTCATAAATGTACGATAAGCGCAGATAAATTTATATTAATAATGAAACTAGCATACTGTACAAACCATGTCAAGGCTTGTAATACAATACCAAGTTCCTAAGTCAGACAGGAGGTACAGCTGATTTCTAAACTGCATGAGATACAGCGTGCGTTTACGACCTGGTGCCTATAAGTAATGCAAATAATTACTGAGTTTCGGAAAGTGTAATGTGGCTGGTGATACGTTTATAACATTTGTTACTCAGTTGGAAAGTACTGAAGATTTGTACATTGACTAAGGAAACTACTGATAAATTTGTGATTTCGCATGATTAGGCGTCATTGTTGTTCGGTTTGCTATTTTATCAAAAGAAACGGCTATGATAAAAAATTCCTGGTTCTCGGACAAAGTACGGAACTAATTACTACAATGAGAAAGGGGCTTAGCCTGTTTCAGTGTGGTTTCATCAAAGCCTCAAAGAAACAGCAACGAACTCAAGATCTCGGTGTCATGGGGCAAGGATATCATTCGAACACCCCACAATGAGGAAAATGTTAGTAATCTGAGACTTGTATTAACGTAGCAAACAACAACTAGGTTTCTTACATATCCTGCTACTCCAGCACAAAATGTGGACAGTCTGATTATTACTCATTGAAATTAGGAACGCCTTATTGTATATTCACAGTTTTGTTTGAACGCTTACTTACGTACATTGAAATCTCCTTTCCATACGTCCTCTTTATTTACATTTGTCCCTTTTATCGAATAAATTAGCTTAAGATGAGACGTTAAGTCGCACAGGAGTTCTGCGACCAAGACGTAAACTTGACAAGACTTGTGCCACTCCTCAAAAGATCGCTAGAATAGCTGCTTACCTGCTGCTCAATTTTTTTTTAATTTATTGGCGTGTTTCGGTCACAGTCTGTTCCGTCATCATAACATAAAAAAGAAAAGCCTTCATACAGAGGACGGAGTCACATATGTCAGCCGTCAGGATCAGAACTCAATTGAAGTTTGACCCTTTACTCTGTATGAAGAATTTTCATTTGGGTATTCTGTTGTTTGGCAGTGTTCGAAACGCCTCAGTGTATAAGAGATTTTGAACTGCAAGTGATCGGTTGTCAGAGAATATACAGAATCCCCGTATGTCGGTTTTTTGGGAAAATGAAATTATCTAAGATTTTGTAAATATTTGTTCCGATCATGTTATAGAAAACACCCGTATGTACTGGCATTTCATGCATTGTTATGCAGCCAATGTATCACCTAAACCGAAATGAAACACAATATATATCGGCTTTCTCAGAATTTTACGTTGGCATCATTGTTATAGAAAAAAGGATAATAGCCGATAGTGCCTCTTACTCATTAGTTCAATAGTTTTCTATTGTTTTGGCAGTAGTATCTCAGACAAGGGTGGTGCTAATGATTATCCCAGGAAATAACAAAAGAAAAAACGAATGCAGTGGAGTTTTCCAAACATACTGCCATGAAACAGTAAGCCTGAAGAATGAAACTAATATAAACTGGAAGGGGGTAGAGTTCAGCCAGAACGTCATGATGACGACAGCAGATGAGTTCTAACATGAAACTATCGTTCCAAAATTAAGGTATTTACTATCACATGATATGTGCGAAAAGGCAAATGATGGCGTGCTGCAATTCCACATAGCTGTGGACTGAAAGATAGTATTATACACTAAATTTATTCACTTCCAAACCAAAAGTGAACAAGATCGATTCCATCAAAGCCTCATAGTATTAAAACAAGTGGCAAGAAAGAGACGTAGTTATGGTAAGGAAACCGAGAGGAAGAAACCAAAAGGACAGTCATATGTTTATTGGTTATGAGCCAGATAGTAAAATTCACATTTGTAAAAGTTCCTTTAAAATTTTTACGGTGTAACAGTGACCGAACTGGGTGCCTGGGCAAATTTTCGAAATAAGGTAAGTCTCTACAAGATAAGAGTGGAACATGTCCTCCTGAAAATGCAAAACTAGTGGCTTTTATAATGGAAATAATAAGTGAGATCAACTCTTTGCAGTCAAGAAAATGTACTATACCAATGACGAATCGGAGTGTCCTGATCTTAAGCGTAATGAAACGTGAAAACACTGCCTCATCATTTGTCCAGGAAGGAAAATGAGGAACACCTATAACAATGGGGTTTTGGCACAGTTCATTAGCAGGTCTAACATACTAATTTATTTTGCAGAGAGCGAGTGGCATTGAAGCCAACTGAGAATTCAGTTAAACAACGATTAACTAGAATACTGAACAATGATCAGTGATGGCAGAATATATCAATTATAACTCGCAAGCAATCACTGTTTGCCAGAAGATAAGATAAAAGACTGTTGATACAAACTTCAATCAAAATTCAAACAGCCGTAATATTACTAAATATTCATGAGCAGAAGACACCAATAAAAGTATATTAAAACTGAACCGGCCATGTAACAGGCTAATGAAAAAAATACTCTTATACTAAAATAACAAGTGACCAAAGGAGGAGAACAAAAGGTTTAAAACCTCATAAGACAGACATGGTAGCAAGGCTTACAGGGTTCTACAATTATATTCAAATAATTAAAATTTACTTTAAAATGTAATGACCATTGAGATCTCAACCACTAGTAACATGTGTAAGTAACGAACGGCAGCAATAAGTTTACAAAAAAGGAACCTCTTTTAATTAGTAAATAGAATGACTTAGAATTGCTCTAACATTTCAACTTAACTTTAAACAGCAGTATTAAAACCCACTCCTGCGCTTGGAATAAATAACACTGCAGAAGGCGGAAAGCGTGAGCTTTCGCTACCTAAGGCTCGTACACAGAATCGCATAAACAAACAAGCAGCTGCGTAAGCCGACTGGAATCAGAATGAGTGAGCCTCACAAGGAACTGTAAACAACACCGAGGCCAGAGCATAAGCATTCTTTTAATGATGTCCAGCACAAATCTATATCATTTCAGTGACACTCTCTCCCATATTTCGCGATAATACAAAACGTGTTGCCTTTCTTTGAACTTTCTCGATGTACTCCGTCAGTCACATCAGGTAAGGATCCCACACCGCGCAGCGGTAATCTAAAAGAGGACGGATAAGGGTAGTGTAGGCAGTCTCCCTAGTAGGTCTGTTACATTTTCTAAGGTCCTGCCAATGAAACGCAGTCTTTGGTTAGTCTTCCACACAACATTTTGTATGTGTTCCTTCCAATTTAAGTTGTTCGTAATTGTAATACCTAGGTATTTAGTTGAATGTACGACTTTTAGATTTGCCTGATTTATCGTGTAACCGAAGTTTAACGAGTTCCTTTTAGCACTCATGTGGATGACTTCACACTTTTCGTTATTTAGGGTCAACTGCCACTTTTCGCACCATTCAGGTATATTTTCTGAATCGTTTTGCAGTTTGTTTTGATCTCCTGATGACTTTATTTGTCGATAAATGACAGCGTCATCTGCAAACAACCGAACATGGCGGCTTAGATTGTCTCCAAAATCGTTTATATAGATAAGGAACAGCAAAGGGCCTATAACACTACCTTGGGTAACACCAGAAATCACTTCTGTTTTACTCGATGACCTTCCAACAATTACTACGAACTGTGACGTTTCTGACAGGAAATCACAAATCCACTCGCATACCTGAGACGATATTCCGTAAGCACGCAATTTCATTACGAGCCACTTGTGTGTACACTACCAAAAGCCTTCCGGAAATCCAGAAATACGGAATCGATCTGAAATCCCTAGTCAATAGTACTCAACACTTCATGTGAATAAAGAGCTTGTTGTGTTTCACAGGAACGCTATTTTCTAAACCCTTGTTGACTATGTTTCTATAGACCGTTTTCTTCGAGATAAATCATACTGTTCAACACCAATATATGTTCTAAAATACAGCTGCATATCGACGTTAATGATATGGGCCTGTAATTTATTTAGTGGATTACTCCTACTACCTTTCTTGAATATTGCTGTGACCTGTGCAACTTGGGTTCCGATCTTTCGTCGAGCGAATGGTTGTATATGATTGTTAAGTGCAAAGTATCAGCATACTCCGAAAGGAACCTAATTGCTATACAGTGTGGACCAGAGGATTTGCTTTTATTAAGTGAATAAATTTTCTTCACTACTCCGAGGATATTCACCACTCCGAGGATATTCAAGATTATTCTCCTATAACTGAGAAAGAAATGCATGACCTATGGTGATTTCTACCATTCCTACAAATAACAGAAGCTATCCAGAGTTTCTACTGTGACATAAACAGTACCCATTGGCCAGCACCTATCAAAGAGTGAACCTTGAGCTGAGTATAATGTCAAAGAGAACGCAAAAGATAATGGAAGATGGGCACAAATTGTCTGACTTGTATCCATAATATCTATGAAGTATGAGGTAACTTACAAATTATGATAATTTACTACACAATATTATGAAAGCCCACAGGTTAAGTAAATAAATTTGAACGTCAGGAAGAAAATACCAGAATTGTCTACGGCGCATTGGCATTTTCCTCTCTACATTCATTTTAATGAAAAATTAGAAGAAAACAGGTATCAGCAAAATTTTAAGACATGGAATTGTTTTTGTATCGCCTGTGAAGTTTCTGTTTTTCGACATGTCGTTATCTCAGTATTCCCATTGAATTTTTTCCAGTGACATATTCTGCAGAGCCCTAAGTTTCCTTGTGATATAATTAGGTCTGATGTGTCACCTGTAATATTGTTTTGATGCAGTTTAAAGATATTCTAAAGGTCCAAAGTGAATGTAAACATAACACGTAGCAAAGCAGTGCACTACATTGTGTACACTACTTACTAGCACTTACAATGGTTCCAATATGCAATTATTTGTATTTTTTTTGCTTAGTATTAAGTAAATGTGAATGCGATGCGACGAGAAGTTTGCTAAGGAGGAAGGAAAGCCACGACAGTTTTCATGCAAATTAGCAGCAAATATGCTCTCTAAATACGCATGCCAAAGAAATTCCTCACTGGCCTCGAAGTAAAGTGATCCGGGAGGCTAGAAGACTGAACAAAATTTACAGAAATTAATCACGAGAATGACTTATTGTTAAAAACGGCGGAATAACGAAGCTGATTTGTTTCTAAGCGGGGATTCTCTGTAGTGAATATCTAGAGGAAAGCACACGTACATTACAACTTAGATCAAAACGGCAGTTTGTTCTAACTCGGTATGCCATTTCGATACATTTCACTAGAGAAAACTGTTGAGTCTAAGGAACGTTTAAATATTATGTTACGATGTTAAATGATAGTGTGCTCCATCATAATGAGTGTAATGTCTCGAGCCCAGTTTAGCTAAGTGGAAAAGAAGGAACTAAACTTGTGCATAATTGTACTGGTCATTATCCGACCGATGCGCATATATGTGTACTTCTATGTTAAGAGTGATCTGTAACTATTATTTTATTCAGAAAATAATTCTGACAGCAAAGAGGATGCTTGGTGGGCAGTATCACAATGTTATCGGGAAATCGATACTATTACGTCAAAAGTTGTTGTCTATTATGGAACGGAAAGTAATCTTTGACGTAGATACAGTGATACTTTTGATCCTTCAGCAGTATGAGGCATTGGAGAACATTATTCTCCTTTTAAAGAAAACTGCCTTGAGAATCCACACTCACTCGAAATATGCTATTCTTGGATACAGAATTCAGCCACGAGCCTGTGCATAAAGTGCTTCAAGTGCTGTGTCGTTTTTACAGAAAAAAAAGTGCTGGTGGCAATTAGAAATAGTTTTGCTAGATATTTTTTGACAGGAATAGACAAGTTATTAGATTATTTGGGGAATATCACTGTTAGTAAGTGTCGGAAAAAGGGGTGCAATAAATAATAAGATTTACATCTGAAAAGAAAAAAAGAACCTTGTCGAAGTGAACTTATTTTGTTTTTATCACTTATGAGTAACCATCACAGAGAAAAACCATTGAAAAAATTTCATAATTAAAAATAAATAAATACGACTATTTGGCTTAGAAGTTGTAATCAAAGAGATTTACTTATATGAAAGTATCAACAATTTAATATTAACTAGTTATTAACCGTTTGATCAATGACAAAACAAGCAATTTGGTTGAAAACTTGGTTTCACAGTCAGATGACAAATTTTTTTGAATCATTTTCAGTGGGAAACAAATAATTATTAAATCGCTTTATGGAAAATGGTTAGGTACCTGGAAATCACTGATACACACCTAACTATGCTAGTGTACCGATCGTTTATTGAGATGTAAAATAAGACAACTGGGGACATGTGCATGAAGGCATGTTACATACAGGTAGCATAAAAAAGACGTACATTCTACTTTACTTAAGTCCAAATATTTAATTATCTCAATTCATTTATCAGTGATTTATTGTAGAAATACATATATTTTAAATAATGATAACAGAAACTGAAGTTGTTGTTCTTATTACTACAGTTGACTGAAAGATAAATCAATTTCACCGGTTATATATTTTATTGCCACAATTATTGGTACACGTTATTTCACTAATTTAAGAATGAAAATAAGTTTTACATGTAGTATCGATGAATTTGCCTTTGTCAGATCTTACTAGTACAGTTTTTAGATTACTGTTAAATGCACTAACTGCTGTGTTCGATATTTATCTCATGTGAAGCTTCTGTCAGTAGAGATTCTGTTAAACACCGACTTGGAACGCCGAACTTGTGTGTCAATATTCTGTCTCGCTCTTTGGTTCAACACGTTCTTATATATTGGCCTCCTCGTTACACATATTTCTCTTTATGACAGATGAGGGAATCTAAACACAGAGGTGGAATAACATGCCAAACAGCAATTGGATATTTTTGAAATGGTGTGTTACACATTTCCTACCTGAAGTATTCAATTTGCAATTTCCCCACCCATAGTTGTTTGTTTCTGCTATTAACATGTAGTCATTAGTGTTGTGGCAACTTATTCCGTATGTATAACTGTTTTCAACTGTACACTCAATAAATCCTTTGATGCACTCAGAAAATGTCGTTCACTATCTCTGTGCCAAGTCGCCTTGATTTCTAAATATGCCCAGTGGTCAGCATGTAAAGCCTACGCTATGGCTTACTTTAATAATTAATAACTTTTGGCCTTTTTGAAATGTATCAGTGCTCATGTGAAGCACGTGGCTAGTCGACCACTCTGCTGTGTTTTGCATGTGTCCATTCAGTTTGCATTTATGGTAGGAGGTGGAGGTGTTTTTATTGTATACTGTAATAGCTTTCACTGTATGTATGTTATGGTTTTATAACATCCTAATTTTCTGAACTTTGCATTCATCTGCATCTACTTATTTCTAGATAATAAAATTTCTGAAGAAGGCCCATTTATGTGCGTTGAACCCTAGATCAAGAGCTTTTGACTACTACCTTCTGCATCTGGTGGCTGTTGTTATTTCATATATTAAATATGCGAGAGCTGGTTACTTTATAACTATACGACAGAAACTCAAAAGTTGATCCGCTCTTATCGGAAGGAGTATATATAAATAATAAAAACTGAACTGTTAATAGCTAAGATTAAAATTCTAAATACAAATATAAATTTGAACTACTACTACTGCGTGATTATGTCGCACTCGTATGCTTGTTAGCGTGTGCGTGTGCGTGTGTGTGTGTGTGTGTGTGTGTGTGCGTGTGTGTGTATGTGTGTGTGTGTGCGTTTTTGTCTCGCGGTTCAATGTTCAGTCGGTCTAGGATTCTCTTTTTGTCAGTAAGAAGGCGCAGTGAAATTTCATAGGGCTGAGGAAGGGTGTAGGATAATATCACATGACGGACAGTAGTATTTCAATCAGGAACAGGCTATTATACACGTTTAATTTGTAAATTTATTCAGTTACCCAGCAGATAAGGCAAATATACAACTGCAAAACATGGATTCACGTGTACTTATTAATTGTTTTTCGGGTTGCATTTTCACTGATACTTCCATAAAGTCAGAGCAGCTTGTGTATTTTCGTAGCATGTAGACAAGTGATACAGACTTAAATCAAAATGAGGGAAAGTAATTAAAAAATTAATAGCTTATAACTGAAACATAACATTGCAGTTCTGTGCACTGTTCTAATTAATTTACGTTACGCAACGAAAACGAAATTAGGACAAGAAAATCTACTTCCTGGTTGTCAATAGAGAGGTAATAATAGAAAGAGTAAAATCTCTCAACAGGCCACTTCACTAAAGTCGTAGAATTTAGGTTGAGTTTGTATTCATAATGCACAATATGTTATTAAGTTTCGCCTGACTGTCCTTTGTAGCTCAATCCCAGAGCAATATATTTTCGTCAGTAATAAAGTAAGCATTGCACGAAGTGATACTTCATTTGTTACACGCTGGTATCCAACAGTAAAAACTTAGAACTAGCCAATCCTATAGCTATTGTCAATCTTGCGGTTACATCTAAATTGCGGGCGAGAAATCACTATTAATGTACTTTTGTGACGGCAACTCGAATATTTAGCTGATAAGCTATGAGATACGTGGAGAAGTAAACACACCTCTGTGCCCCGTAAAATTTTATTGCCAGGAAAGCAGTGCGGAAGAAAGACACGATAGATTTATTTTCCCTGATAATACAGCAAAGTGGAATGAAATATCTTTGATATTTTATGGTGTGGTGTTTGCAAAATTTGTCTTTTCTAACGCAATCAGCGAACTATATTTCAGTAGAATGAAACAGTAACTGTCAGAGATTAGCAAATATACAGCTACAGCCCTCGAACTCTGAAAATTACATCTTCAAGATGTAAAACTGGAGTCTCTGAGAAATGTATAAATCTCATATGTCTCCGATTTGTATCAGTGTACTTCACAATTTACGTATATGGGGTCTCTCGCTCATGCCTCAATTTATATCAGTTTACTTCACAATGTACGAACTCAACGTGTCTCAAATTTTTGGGCACCTCAAACAACGTGTTGGCAGAAGGGAGATAGCAAAAAAGTAGCAACCGAATGTTGTTTAGCAACCACGGTAATATTTAAATGGATGTTTTCCTTTCTTGTGGCTTTGTTTGATACGAAGCCATGAACAACAGAATGTCTGAAGATAAATTCTGTCAATTAACTACTGGAGGTTGGAGCCAATACGATGTACAACAATGAAGGGATGATGGAAATTCTACTCATCTCTGGAAAATATACGTTAGCAGAACAGTAATTGCTATAATGGTTTCTTAGTTACAAACTGAGTGCATGTAGTAGTACAATACTATGGCACTTGTAAACGATAAGATCTATACAATACAGATGATTAAAAATGGACCATTTATTTTATTTGTTTAAACTACTCCGTGAAACATGGCAGAGAAGATATCCTAAGAAGAACCCACATTACCAACGGATTTTTTTTCGTCTTGTTGTGACGCTTCGTGTAACGTGAAGTTTCAACGCAAGGCATCGCAAGCCACGAAAATTACTGGTCTCACTTCTGTAAAAATTACTTCACTCGAACAGGAGATTCGCAGTCCTAAAACCAATATACGTTGCATTCTAACAAGTCACCTTATTTGTCCTTATGTTATACACTAATAAATTATGGGTGCACATAGGTTGTGAATATCAGCTTCTACATATGAACTGAAATTCATCGTGAAAGCCTTAGCTGTCTTTTGCTTCGAACTATTGCTGCTAGTTTCGGTCATAGCCCATTTTCAAGCTTAGCAGGTGTAACTGGCAGGAATGTAATATGATGATGTAAACGATTACAAGTGCTGTCACAGGCCAACGACTGACTATGACCTATGACAATTGCCTATGACTGAAGCTAGTAACACTGTGCAGAATACAAGAGAGCTGAAGGTTTTCACCATGAATTTAAACAATAAGCACTACCTGGGAACGATTTTCAGAATCATGTGCAGTTCCGTCAGAAGACCCGACAGGAGAGTCTCATTAACCAGAACCTCTTTTCCTTCGTTCTTTCTAGCGATACATGTTCCTTCTCAAAAAGAGGACAGAAAAATGAAAAGCAAAAAAATGCGTTTTTGGTTCATTTGAAACCCACTACCGGTTAGACAAGTAAGTGTAATATGAACATCGGTGAAGAGTTAATATCTGCTGTGGGACGCAAGCTACCACAAACATTGTTCCTTGCCTTTTGTGTGAACATACATGGCAGTGAGTGTGCAATATTTCTTATAAGGATTCTTTCTCGCATTCCGGATGAACTCTCGCTAAGAATCTGACTGTTACCAATGTGATGGACGTCCAGCCCATAATACCTAGTGCATACGTCATGTCCTAAACTGGAGTTATAATGCCAGATTGGTGTTGAAGGAACAGTAGATTGGTATGATGTAACTTATCTGAACATTTATGTTTGGAGATGAATAAAAGATGTATATCGCGTTATCTAAAAACTCCAGAGAACATGCTAAAACATATCATGTTTGCTTGTAATTTACTTCTGTATGCAACAATGGAGGCAGTAAAGATTACTTTCACTGACCGTGAGGACTAGTGCACAGCCCAAAGGCACTACTTTGCGCATCTTTAATGTTCCACACATTAGTGTCGACAGTTAATTACTCCCCTATAAAATGAAGTTCCTCATTTTTGTTTCTTATTTAGTTGTGTTCACAAGAAATTGAGGACATTTATATTTAAGGGTATAGGTCATTTAGCGAGCAAAACTTAGACTACACGTGTAAATCAAACATACAGCAGACTAACAGTCAACAGCTTGCTGTTTAGAGACATGTAAATTACAGTAATTCCGACTGCAGCTACTACTGCATATTGTGGTTTCTGATCGAAGGTATCTAGGCAACCGTGTGACTACTTGGTTTCGGGAGAGGCGCATCCGCCAGTAAAAAAGCAGATAGGGAGTACAGTCAGAAGGAAATGAGTGACAGGCTAATAGTTCGTTCACGAGAACTTATTGCCATCCGACGTGGACTAGTCATTGAGAGCCACCTGCGAAACACAACCTTCAGGGACTCAGTCCTACTCAACTAGATCACTCTACTGTTTGCGATGTAATTGTGGATTGGAAAGGGGAAAGAACAGGGCCGCCCTCATGTACCAACAGACAGCGACCGCTCAGGATTTCGGAGGGTGGATATAATAAATCTTGTGGAATATGCTGAAGGAATTCATCGTTAAATCCAAAGTGATATCAGAACTTCAGCTGGCACTATCACTATGCGTAGGTAGATAAAAAGAAGAGGACACGGAGGTCTAGAAGCTCATGATAAGCCACACATTTCTGTAGTCGATGATAAACGACACTTGAAGTGGCGTAAAGAATGACGTGACAGGTCAGTGGATGACTGGAAACGAGCGTTATGGAGTAGTGAATCACGCTATTCCTTGCAGCAGCAGAATGGAAGGGAATGGATTTTGCGATGCCTGGAGAAGGTGGCCTGCCATCGTATGTAATGCCAACAGTGAAATACGGAAGAGGTAGTGCTATTGTGTGGGGTTGCTTTCCGTGGTCAGAGAGTGGTACCCTTCATACGCTTAAGAAATAATGAAGTTCAGAAGGGTATGAACGCGTTTCACAACATCGAGTTCAGCGTACACTGGAGGAACAGTTCGGAGACAATAACAGTTTGTATTACTACGACAATCCACCCTGTCATGAAGCAACATATGTGATCCAATGGTTTGTGGGCGACAAAGGTCTCGAAACAGATTGCCCTGCCTAGAGTATCGACCTAAGCCCAACGAAAAACACTTGCGATGAGTTAGAGCGTCAACTTCGCCTCAGATTCAGAGACCAGCATCACTATCTGCTGCATATTTGGCTCTTGAGGAAGAATGGGCTCCCATTCCGCCACAGACATCTCACTGAAAGCGTCATCAGCAGAGTTTAAACTATCCTGAAGCCCTGCTACTGACAACTTCGTATTTTATGTTACAGTTTTCAAGTGTTTTGTGCTAGATCTTCTAAAACCTTTAATCGTCGAAAAATTATTAACTGACATTTAATTGTAACGAAGGATATCTATAACAACGAGTTTTTATGTCTCTTCAGTGTAGCGTTGACTTCAAACGGCGTGTTTCCATATTATACGAGATATAAAAATAAATAAAATACGAAAATTCCTTATCCACCAACGTGATGTTTCCAATTATTTTACTACAACAATTTGTCTCGGGACATTCAATTTTCTGGAGCCTAGAAACTGCATATGTTTGCATTGTGTAACGTATAACTAAACTGCCACGCCGTCTTGCTTTCTGCTTATAACGTAATGAGCGCTGTTGCTTCCTATTGATTCAACTTTAAAAAGCACTTTGTCGAATTGTCACAGAACTTATTTTTTGTGTCACGTGAGGAAACCGGTCGTCATCGTGAAATGGCAGAGTGTGACGTCACAAATTCGCGAACTCGTAGAGCGTCACGCCGACGTTAGCTAACTCGTCCCGTGTACTCATGGTCTTACTGAGGTATGTGTGCACGAGTTGGATACGATCAGTCAGATTGCACCCCTATAGAGTAAAGTGACGGCGAATAACGCTGATGAGCTTTCCACTTTGTCTCATTCACACGTCCTTCAGTCCTATTCACACGTGTACTCCTCGTGGTCTCGCCACCAGTCCCTCAGACGCCCCCCTCTCCTTCTGGAACAGTTACTCGTCGCTCTGGAACTGTTGCTGCATGCTCGGGAGGGTGCGAAGTAACGCGGTGCCACGCCGCCCCGCTGCCCCCACCCCCCACCCCCACCCTGAGCGCCAGAGACCAAACTTTGTTTGGCGCATCCCTCAAAGGCGGACCCCGCAGCAGCGCTAGCTCACACTACACCACGCCACGCCACAGCACACCACAGCACACCCACGCACCCTTTGTGGCACCGCCAGCCGCACCTCGCGCGCTAATCTACTTCCCGCCGACCTCATTTTGCAGACCGCGGCCTGTGGTAAACAAGGCGACAATCCGCGCTAACCTCCTAGTTCTGCTCAACACCGCACCTGCTGGCCGCAAGCGTTCGCTCCCTCTACCTGCGTCTCACCTCCACGATGGGGCTGCTTTACAACGTGTGTATACAGAGCTGTCAGATCGTTTAATGGGATTAACGCCACTGCTAGAATAAAGGCAGTTTCCGATGCTAACAAGAAAAGGATACGCGCAACTGATCATCGATTGACTAATCTTTCTGATGACAGTAGAACGCACTTTTTTTTAAAATTTAACCTTCTGACTGTCTTTCAGCCAACTAAAAGGTAAAGAACTTACATACAATCCGAAACATAAACTAATGACACACGCACTTCATTTCACACAGACACACACACACACACACACACACACACACACACACACACACGAGCGCGCGCGCGCGCGCGCGCACACATGACTCCAGCCTCTGGCAGCTGAGGCCACACGGCAAGAGTCTGCAGTCATGTGTGTGTGAGTTGCGTTTGCGTGCGTGCGTGTATGTGTGCTTGTGTGTGTGTGTGTGTGTGTGTGTGTGTGTGTGTGTGTGTTGTGTGTGTGTGTTTGTCGTCTATTTTCGGAAAAGACCTTGTTGGCGGAAAGCTCATATTGTGACAGTCATTTTGTTGTGCCTGTCTGCGACTCAGCATCTCCGCTATATGGTGAGTAGCAACTATTATTTTCATAATATTGTTACTTCCGTGTAAATAATTTATAAACAGATTGTACAGGACAAGGAACAATAACTTTTGCAATAACCATCTGAAATTTATTGCAGAACTCAATAAACTAATCTCCTCTATGGTACCTAGTGTTTACATCATATTTCCTGGAAACAAAAATGGTTCAAATGTCTCTGAGCACTATGGGACTTAACATCTATGGTCATCAGTCCCCTAGAACTTAGAACCACTTAAAGCTAACTAACCTAAGGACATCACACCACACCCAGTCATCACGAGGCATCCTGGAAACCTTTTCTTCTGTTCCTTCACTACAATTGCGTTCCAGTTCACTATTAGTATTAGATTTTCACCTCCCTATAAAAACTGAAGCAACCGCTAAATATCCTCAAATACTCTGTACCTTCATCTTCTGTGTACGACTTTGGCACGTATGCCTGAAATATCATTGTCAGCATTTGTTTGCTGTAGAATCTAACGAGAGAACCGCTGTCACAGAACTGTTCACAGTCGCGCACTCTCTGCTCTGCTTTCTCTTTGTATCCAACTCCCTTTAATATATTTTGTGCTGCTGTTCGTAATACGTCACATCGCTTGACCAGAAATTCTTATTTCTCGACACCCACAATATGTAAATCAAGACTTTGTAATTTACTTTACAGATTTTCTGTATTTAAGCTTCTAACATTCGATACTCTAACTCGTATG
Source organism: Schistocerca cancellata (assembly GCF_023864275.1). Classification (NCBI taxonomy): domain Eukaryota; kingdom Metazoa; phylum Arthropoda; class Insecta; order Orthoptera; family Acrididae; genus Schistocerca; species Schistocerca cancellata. The sequence goes on from NC_064633.1 coordinate 469,968,986, forward strand.
AAGCTATCCCTTCTTTCTTCATTTTAAGCAACATGGTTTTCTGATGGGGAGCTATAATGAATATCGTATGTTAATGTCTGAAGGGTTGTCGTGCAATTTCTTGTTTCTCTGAGGATTTAAAGATTCCATTCAATTCCATTCGTGGACGCGAGTAAACAATGTGTTTACCAACTTTAAGAATAATGTAGATGGAAGGTTAAGATGTTGGTTTTTAGGAAGTTCTCTACTAAGGAATAGAGAAATGGAATAAAATTTTCCAGATATTTATGTACCAAAAATTGATAATTATTTACTGTTTTGCTTGCTGAAGTGCCCCTTCTTCGTCCAGTATATTTTAAATGAGAAATTAATCACACTGCGTGAAAAGTATGTGACCGTTTCATTTGGTGCCAGAAGCACTGACCAGTGAGCGTGTTACAAATACGAAAAACTTTTTCATCACAATGAAGAAACACCAATTTCGGAGAAATCGAATATAAGTAAACAGTAAACTACCAATCATCAACAGATTAACTAAATTTGCTTGAATATCTATATGAGATGCTTATTGAATGTTTCGGGGACAATTAAGTAAAAGGTCTTGACAGGCATTTCGGAAAAACAGGAATCATGATATCATAGTCATCTTAGCACCTCAATGAGTGAGCTCTTTGAACCTAAACTGATGAAAGTGTCTGTACATTCAGTAACAAGAAATATTTTTGTTACTCGTTTGTAGTGAAAGGTCTACTGAAACTCATAGATCCATTTTCAGACATCAGAAACATCCATGTGCATAACCCTTGAGATAGCCTTGTGGTTTGAAAAATAAATATTTATTTCTTATTAGCCCGTAACACTGCCCCCACTTGTCATTCAAAAGCCACTGATGTTCATGTCTTCTTCAACATCAAAGAAAACATGGCATCACTGTAATGTGCTAACTATAAACGGTCGTGGTGATCTAGTGAAACCAGGCTCGATAACAAGGTGCCATAGTCCAGAAAGTCAGCACTGTGCCATTTGCTTGCGCTTGGCTTGTTTAGTATTACTTCGTCGTTAACGCAAAGAATGGTAATGTGACGTTATCACATGGGAATATAGGAATGCCTAAAGATATTTCTCTTCATGCAAGCAATCCACAAATTTAGAAAAATATTTCCACGTGAGATAAGGCAAAAAAACTGTGCAGTCTATAGCACTACTGTACCTTCGTAACTCAGATGCAGTGCAACACGGCACGTCTAGTGCACAGACCGCTAGAACCAGTTTTGAATGTTTTCGGAAGAACCACTTATAATATATATGATAACGTCAGTTCTTCCAGTGATAAGTTAGGATTGTGGGAAACAATATCCGACGTTGTTTTCACACTCACTGATTTCTTCATTGGTTTCTTAGTCAACGCAGTTGGTCTCCGCGCAGATCGGTAATGGTCATTCCACACTCGCAATATCACATCGGAGATGCGCCGCATCTTTTCTGGAACTTTGCATAGCAGTGTATCTTCCGCCACCACCGTCTCCATCTCAAGCGCATGACGTAAAAGAAGACCAATGTCTTATTGTAAACTACTCTTGTATTCCAGACGGGATTTAAGCTCTGTGGTATCATGAGAGTCGCTTCTGTATTTGCTTATCCAAGCTGTTTTCCTACTATCGAACGGTGGTCCAGTATCTCTGTCACACTGTCAACGATATCCGTGAATTTCTCATTACTATCGGCTTGTTCCTCTAAAATTATCTCTAATGTTATCCTATTGCTTCAGCCTTACCCTATTGCTTCCGTCCTTCCTCCGATGAGTCGCCTTATCCGTATTTGGTTCCATCTGCCTGCTACCATACATTCCTGTTATTTATTTATCTGCTATTAATTAGACTGACTGTCTTAAATACAATACATTCATTATTAATTTAATATCAAGGCAACTGCCATTACACATAAGAAAGCAATTTCCTAAAACTATATTATGTACAGTACTAGAATATGATCAACGTGTTACAAAACTTGCAGGGTATTTGACATTACCACGGCCGGCCGATGTGGCCGTGCGGTTCTAAGCGCGTCAGTTTGGAACCGCGTGACCGCTACGGTCGCTGGTTCGAATCCTGCCTCGGGCATGGATGTGTGTGATGTCCTTAGATTGGTTAGGTTTAAGTAGTTCTAAGTTCTAGGGGACTGATGACCTCAGTAGATAAGTCCCATAGTGCTCAGAGCCACTTGAACCATTTTTTTTTGACATTACCACATGTTATACATAAAATACATGCGCTGTTGCGAATGAGGACCACCATCAGCTGCATAATGGAATGATGACAATGAATACTGGTGCCGGACCAGGACTCGGGCCCGGATTTCTCACTGATCATGAGCGGTCGCCTTAAATTAATTAAAAATTTAATTTATGGTACTCTCTTATGGGACCAAACTGCTGAGGTAAACTTACACTATTGATTCTAACTTTAAATAATTTACGCTAAGGACGACACAGACACCCATGCCCGAGCGAGGACTTGAAACTCCGACGGGGAGCCGTGCGGACCGTGACAGGACGCCTAACACCGCCCGACTGCCCCGCGCGGCGGTAGCCTTACCATTTGACTACCAGAGCACGAGTCGTGGCCAGACCCAAACTCCCATACGAAGTCAGGCATGTATCTAAAAGCTGTACTCATACTCCCTACGTCGTCGTCAACAAAATATTTTTGCATTCGGAGGAGAAAGTTGGTAATTGGAATTTCATGAGAAGATTCCGTCGCAGCGAAAAACGCCTTTCTTTTAATCATGTCCAGCCCTAATCCTGTATCATTTCAGTGACACTCTTTCCCATATTTCGCGATAATACGAAACGTGCTGCCGTTCTCTGTACTTTCTCGATGTACTCCGTCAGCCACATCCGGTATTCTAAAAGAGGACGGAGAGGGGTAGTGTAGACAGTCTCCTTAGTAGATGTGTTACATTCTGTAAGTGTCTGCCAATAAAACGCCGTCTTTGGTTAGCTTTCCCAAAATATTTTCTATGCCTTCCTTATAATTTAAGTTGTTCGTAATTATAACTCCTAAGTATTTAGTAGAATTTATGGCCTTTAGATCTGACTGATTCGCCTAACCGAAGTTTTAGCACTCATGCGGATGACCTCACACTTTTCGTTATATAGGGTCAACTGCCAATTTTCGCACCATTCAGATATCTTTTTGAAATTGTTTTGCAATTTGTTTTGATCTTATGATGACTTTATTAGTCGATAAACGACAGCGTCATCTGCAAACAACCTAAGACGGCAGCTCAGATTGTCTCCCAAATCGTTTATATAGATAAGGAACAGCAAAGGGCCTATAACACTATCTTGGGGAAGTCCAGAAATCACTTCTGTTTTACTCCATGACTTTGGGTCAGTTACAACGAACCGTCTATGACCGTAGTGGGGGTGCTTTCTTTTCTTTTTCTTTCTTGCTGTGTTAATTACAGTTTTGCGCCAACATGAAATTCCAATACGGTTAATTCCTCGGACAATGGTCTTACAACCCATTAACATACGAAGTGACAGTGGCTATTCACATTTTTTGTTAGTTATTGAACGTTATAGTTACATTAATTTAATAAATACATCTTATTTAGCAGAGTAATTAGAGGTTTTTGACATTTAACACGTTCTAATTCTGCGTGTAGTAGGGCTCACTGCTCCAGTAGCTACATCCAGGAGATCGCAGAACTGTAGTGCTGTATGCAGACCGACACGTGGGAAATTCCCTTGGCTACAAACGACGATCAATGCTTTTTTGTGGATTCAGCCGCCTACTAAATGTTATAAGAGACTTTTGGTGACAACTGAAGAGGAATGGAAAACTCTATAAAGGGTCATCTCAGAAAATGGAAAGAACAACATGAGTACAAAGAAGGTAACTGCGAAGAAACCATGGGTAACAGAAGAAATACTTCAGCTAATCGATGAAAGAAGGAAACACAAATATGTCCAGAGAAACTCGGGAATATAGAAATACAACTCGCTAAGGAGGGAAATAAAAAGGAAGTGCAGGGAAGCTAAAGTGAAATGGCTGTATGAAAAATCTGAAGAAATCGGAAAAGAAATATTTGTCGAAAGGACTTTCTCAGCATACAGGAAAAATTCAAAACAACCTTCTGTGACACTAAAAGTAAGTTGGTAACATTAACAGTGCAAAGGGAATTCCACTGTTAAATGCTTAGGAGAGGACGAATAGGTGTAAAGAGTACATTGCAGGCCTGTAAGGGGCATATTTGTCTCATGTGTTAGAAGAAACAAAGGTAGATTTACAAGAGATAGGGGATCCAGTAGTAGAATCAGAATTTAAGAGAGCTTTGGAGGACTTTAGATCAAATAAGGCAGAAGGGGTAGATAACATTCCATCAGAATTTCTAAAATCATTGGGAGAAGTGACAATAAAATGACTATTAACGTTGATGTCTATCGACATACTATCTGACTTTCGGAAAACTATTAACCACACAATTCCGAAGACTGCAAGAGCTGACAAGTGCAAGAATTATTGCACAATAAGCTTAACAGTTCATGCATCCAAATTGTTGACAAGAATAATCTACAGGAGAATGGAAAAGAAAATTCCGGATTTGCTAGATTGCGACCAGTTTGGCTTTAGGAAAGGTAAAGGCACCAGAGAGGCGTGTCTGACGTTGAGATTGTAGTGGAAACAAAACTGAAGAAAAAGGAATACATATTTATAGTATTGTCGACCTAAAAAAAGCGTTCGACAACGTAACATGATGCAAGATTTTCGAAATTCTGAGAAGAATAGAAGTAAGGGAGGGACGGGTAATAGACAGGTAGAATATGTACAAAAGCCAACAGGGAATAATAAGAGTGGGTGACCAAGAAAGAAGCGCTCGGATTGAAAAGCTTGTATGACCGGGATGTAGTCTTTCCCCCCTTATATTCAATCCGTTAGTCGAAGAAACAGTGACGGATATCAAAGAAAAGTATAGGAGAGTAATTAAAATTCAAGGTGAAAGGGTATCAATGATATTCGGTGATGACATTGCTATCCTGAGTGAAAGTCAAGAAGAATTGCACGATAAGTTGAATGGAATGAATAATCTAATGAATGCAGATTATGGATTAAGAGTAAATCGATCAAAGACGAAAGTAATGAGATATAGCAGAAATGAGAACAGTGAGAAACTTAACATCAGGATTGACGGTCACGAAGTAGATGAAGTTAAAGAATTAAGCAAAATAACAAACAACGGACGGAGCAAGGAGGACATCGAAAGCAGACTAGCCCTCTCAAAATGAGCATTCCTGGCCAAGATAAGCCTGCTAGTCTCAAAAGGATTATGTGGGAAACACTGAAAACGAGAAGGGACATAATGAAGGACAATTGTTATTACATCAGGAGATGACTACCATGGTAGTAGAGGGAGCTGTAGAAGGCAGAAACTGCAGAGGAAGACTGAGACTGGATTAGATAAAGCAAATAATTGAGGACATTAAGTTGCAAGTGCTACTCTGAGATGGAGAGGTTGGCATAGGAGAGGAATTCGTTGCGGGCCGCATCAAACCAATCAAAAGACAGAGGACCTAAGAACTGATTGGCGTCCCATGTGAAATTCCGACAACGTAGCTTAACAGTCTGCCCCATCCTGAATATCCGAGTCGCATGTACGAGCAATTAACTTCAGCTAACAGTGTTTGATCGAGCCGACGCCTCGTGTATCACCGCTCTACATTAAACAGACTGAAGACGTGAGGTTAGCGTAATTTACAGAACTTTGGGATATTTTCCAGTGCGTTAAGATCCAGATGTGACCACCACACGGTCTATACACTCAGTACAATGAGGCCAGTATCACGGACATATTGTAAGTAGGCTGTTTATGTTTTCTTATTGGCAACGTTACGTAGCGCTCTGTATGAAAATCACTGGCTGTGCTGTGTGCAGTCTGTGGCTAGTTTGCATTGTTGTCTGCCATTGTAGTGTTGGGCAGCGGCAGCTGGATGTGAACAGCGCGTAGCGTTGCGCAGTTGGAGGTGAGCCGCCAGCAGTGGTGGATGTGGGGAGAGAGATGGCGGAGTTTTGAAGTTTGTAATACTGGATATCATATATTATGACTATTAAGGTAAATACATTGTTTGTTCTCTAAATCTTTCATTTGCTAACGATGCCTATCAGTAGTTAGTGCCTTCAGCAGTTTGAATCTTTTATTTAGCTGGCAGTAGTGGCGCTCGCCGTATTGCAGTAGTTCGAGTAATGAAGATTTTTGTGAGGTAAGTGATTTGTGAAAGGTATAGATTAATGTTAGTCAGGGCCATTCTTTTGTAGGGATTTTTGAAAGTCAGATTGCGTTGCGCTAGAAATATTGTGTGTCAGTTTAAGCACAGGCTTGTATAAATATTCTAAGGGGACGTTTCAACATCTATATCTACATCTTCATCTGCTCTAGTAGTGGACTACTGCTATTTTCCATCTTTCCTGTTCCAGTTTCGAATAGTTCTTGGAAAGAATGATTTCCAGTAAGCCATCGTGTGGGCACGAGTCTGATTTTATCTTCGTAGCGTTTTCGCGAGATATATTGGGAGTAGGCTGTTTGCGTTTTTATGTTGGTAACGCCACGTAGCGTTCTGTAGGAAAATCACTGACCGTGCTCTGTGCAGTCTGTGGCTGGTTTGCTTTGTTGGAATATTTGTTACTATATTCTTGGGCAGTCGGATGTGAACAGCGCATAGCGTTGAGCAGTTATGAACCACCAGCAGTGGTGGATGTGGGGAGAGAGATGGCAGACCTTTTGAGAATGGACGATCTGGACGTGTGTCCGTCAGAAAAAGGATATTTGTTAGACTGGATGTCATGAACTAATGTATATATTATGATTTTTGAATATTGTTAAGGTAAATACATTGTTCTCTACCAAAATCTTTCATTTGCTAACTATGCCTATCAGTAGTTGAAAAATGGTTCAAATGGCTCTGAGTACTATGGGACTTAACATCTGTAGTCATCAGTCCCCTAGAACTTAGAACTACTTAAACCTAACTAACCTAAGGACATCACACACAACCATGCCCGAGGCAGGATTCGAACCTGCGACCGTATCAGTCTCGCGGTTCCGGACTGAGCGCCTATAACCGCTAGACCACCGCGGCCGGCCCTATCAGTAGTTAGTGCCTTCAGTAGTTAGAATCTTTTATTTAGCTGGCAGTATTGGCGCTCGCTGTATTGCAGTAGTTAGAGTAACGAAGATTTTTGTGAGGTAAGTGATTCATGAAAGGTATAGATTATTGTTAGTCAGGCCCATTCATTTGTGGGAAAGTCAGATTGCGTTGCGCTAAAAATATTGTGTGTTAGTTTAGTGTTGATCAGAATAAGTAAAGAGAGAAAAGTCTGAGTACGCCCAGTTTTGCTCAGCTGTTTGAAAATCAAATAACGTAAGAGGTTTTATCAGCACTGTCTTTAATAATTTTCCAAAGGGGGCGTTTCAATATGTATAAGGAAGGAATATCTTCACGTATTCATCTTGAAACGTAAACTCTCGAAACTTTAAGAATAAAACACATCGTGTAACAGAACGAGTCTCTTTCAATGTCTGTCATTGGTGTTTGTTGATAGTGTCCGTGACGCTTTTGTGCTTAGTTGATGAACGTATAAAGAAACGTGCTGCTCTTCTGTGGATCTTCTCCATTTTCTCTATCAGTCGTATCCGGTACGGATCCGACACTGACGAGCAATAATCAAGTTTTGATCAAACGAGTGTTATGTACGCTATTTCCTTTTTTAATGGACTACATTTTCCTGGCATCCGCTTTCCTTTCAACGAGTATAATGTGCTCATTCCACTCCAGATCGCTCCATGTGCATACTACTAGATATTTTATGGAAGTAATGTAAGTTATTGCTCCGAATGATTGTTCTGCAACCGTATAATCGTGTAAACAAGGAGTCATTCCATTTAAGTGTTCGCATTGTGATACATTTGCTTATGTTGAGTGTGAATTGCCACTATCTACACCAATCGACGATGTCCAGCAGGTCTTCTTGCATTTGGTGAGTTCTCTATATTCAATAGCATCTTCTGTGAAAAGCCGCAAGGACCTTCCAAATTTATCTTCTAGGTCATTTATATATACAGGGTGGTCCATTGATCGTGACCTGACAATATCTCCTGAAATAACTGCGTTTTTCTTAAATAGTCACCACCATTTTTATTTCATATTCGTGTAGTACGCGAAGAAATATGAATGTTGTAGTTGGACGACATCCTTCGCTTTGTGATAGATGGTGCTGTAATAGTCACAAACATATGGCTCACAATTTTAGACGAACAGTTGCTGACAGCTAGGTCTTTAATTTTAATGCAGAACCTAGGTACGTTTGAACATTTTATTTCGGTTGTTCCAAAGTGGTACATGTACCTTTGGGAACTTAATATTTCTGCGAACGCATACTGTTACAGCGTGATTACCTGTAAATACCACATTAATGCAATAAATGCTCAAAATGATGTGCGTCAAACTCAGTACATTTGGCAATACTTGTATCGACATTCCTCTCAACAGCGAGTAGTTCGCTTTCTGTATTGTTCGCACATGTATTTACAATGCGCTGACGCGTGTTGTCAGGCGTTGTCGGTGAATCACGGTAGCAAATATCCTTCAACTTTCCCCACAGAAAGAAATCCGGGGCGTCAGATCCGGTGAACGTGCGGGTTATGGTATGGTGCTTCGACGACCAATCCACCTGTCATGAAATATGCTATTCAATACCGCTTCAACCGTACGCGAGCAATGTGCCGGACAACCATCATGTTGGAAGTAAATCGCCATTCTGTCATGCAGTGAAAGCCGACGGGTGTGGCCAAGCGGTACTAGGCGCTTTAGTCTGGAACCGTGCGACCGCAACGGTCGCAGGTTCGAATCCTGCCTCGGGCATGGATGTGTGTTGTTCTTAGGTTAGTTAGCTTTCGAAATGTGGTGCTACAGAAGAATGCTGAAGATTAGCTGGGTAAATCACATAACTAATGAGAAAGTATTAAATAAGATTGGGGAGAAGAGAAGTTTGTGGCACAACTTGACCAGAAGAAGGGATCGGTTAGTAGGACATGTTCTGAGGCATCAAGGGATCACCAATTTAGTATTGGAGGGCAGCGTGGAGGGTAAAAATCGTAGAGGGAGACCAAGAGATGAATACACTAAGCTGATTCAGAAGGATGTAGGTTGCAGTAGGTACTTGGAGATGAAGAAGCTTGCACAGGAATGAATAGCATGGAGAGCTGCATCAAACCAGTCTCAGAACTGAAGACCACGACGACACAAGTTATAGGGGACTTATGACCTCAGGTGTTAAGTCCCATAGTGCTCCGAGCCATTTGAACCATGCAGTGAAACATCTTGTAGTAACATCGGTAGAACATTACGTAGGATAACAGCATACATTGCGCCATTTAGATTTCCATTGATAAAAGGGGGCCCAATTATCCTTCCTCCCATAAAGCAGCACCATATTTTAACCCTCCAAAGGTCGCAGATTTTCGTCTTGTCGCAGCCATCGTGGATTTTCCGTTGGCCAATGGTGTACATTATGCCGGTTGATGCTACCGCTGTTCGTGAATGACGCTTCGTCGCTAAATAGAATGCGTGCAAAAAATGTGTCATCGTCTCGTAATCTCTCTTGTGCCCAGTGGTAGAACTGTACACGACGTTCAAAGTCGTCGCCATGCAATTTCTGGTGCATATAAATATGGTACGGGTGCAAATCGATGTTGGTGTAGCATTCTCAACACCGACGGTTATGAGATTCCCGATTCTCGCGCAATTTGTCTGCTTCTGATGTGCGAATAAGCCGCGACAGCTGCTAAAACACCTACTTGGGCATCATCATTTGTTGCACGTCGTGGCTGACGTTTCTCATGTGGCTGAAACTTCCTGTTTTCTTAAATAACGAAACTATCCGGGGAACGGTCCGGACACTTAGATGATGTCGTCCAGGATACTGAGCAGCATACATAGCACACTCCCGTTGGGCATATTGATCACAATAGCCATACATCAACACGAAGCAAATACCGTCCGCACTGGCGGAATGTTACGTCATACGTACTTACATATTTGTGACTATTACAGCGCCATGTACCACAAAGCGAAAAAAGCGGCCCAACTAAAACATTCATATTTCTTTACGTACTACACGAATATGCAATAAAAATGGGGGTTCCTATTTTAAAAAAAACGCAGTTGATATCCGTGTGACCTATGGCAGCGCCATCCAGCGGGCCAACCTTAGTGCCATCTGCTTTCCCTCTTCAAGCTAGACGAGATTCGTTTTATGTAGTTTTTTCGTTTGATGCTTATTTCGTGAAATATTTGGCCGGGTTGCTATCAATGGACCACCCTGTATATATTGTGAAAGGAACACTCCTCTGGCACGATCCAAACTATTTTTGTATCCAAGAACTTCCCTACGTTCGGAGTTAAATAGTGTGTTCTGTTTTCTAGAGAGTCTTGAGTTCACAGTCACTCTAGGTCTGAAGTACTATATGCTCATATTTGGTCCATTAAGTGACTTTGCGGAAGGGTGGCGAGTGCCTAAAGGAAGTCAAGGAACACGGTATCTTGGTCTCGTCGACTAACACAGCGAGATGGTTTTCACAGGATCGTTGATTCCATAACTCGTGCTGGTTCCTACGGGGGAAGCTTACGAACACAGGAAACTTCGTAATACGGGACCATAAAACATGTTCGGAAACTCTACAATTGACCGACTTCAGAGATACAGGCCTACAGTTTTGCGTGTCTGTTAGACGACACATGTGGACAACGGAAGGAACCTGCGCTTCTTTTATCAATTGTCGGGAATACTTCTCTTTTCCAAGGACCTACGGTCCACTACTGCTAGAAGCGGGGCAAGGTCTTCGAAAACCATTTGTAGAATCGTATCTCTATACGTCAAGTCCAGACGCCTTCCATCTGTTGAACTCCTTCAGTTGTTTTCCACCCAACGTACATTTCTTTGGGTACTAGCCAGCGATTTAAAGTAGGCCCTACAGTGCGATCTTCCTCTGTGAATCATTTTGGGAAAAAGATGTTTATTACTTCGGCCTTATATGTGTCTTCATCCGTTTAAATCCCATTATGAGAGCGGACAGATGGCATCGACGTATTTACTGGTTCAGGGGGAACATATCTAGGATACGGTTTCTTGTGCTCTTAACGCCAGCTAGAGCCTACGGCAGACATGACCAGTGAGAGGCCAACGAGCGACACAAGGCGGCACATGTAAATACACTCCTGGAAATGGAAAAAAGAACACATTGACACCGGTGTGTCAGACCCACCATACTTGCTCCGGACACTGCGAGAGGGCTGTACAAGCAATGATCACACGCACGGCACAGCGGACACACCAGGAACTGCGGTGTTGGCCGTCGAATGGCGCTAGCTGCGCAGCATTTGTGCACCGCCGCCGTCGGTGTCAGCCAGTTTGCCATGGCATACGGAGCTCCATCGCAGTCTTTAACACTGGTAGCAAACGTGGGGCGTGAGGTCTCCACAGTACATCGATGTTGTCACCAGTGGTCGGCGGAAGGTGCATGTGCCCGTCGACCTGGGACCGGACCGCAGCGACGCACGGATGCACGCCAAGACCGTAGGATCCTACGCAGCGCCGTAGGAGACCGCACCGCCACTTCCCCGCAAATTAGGGACACTGTTGCTCCTGGGGTATCGGCGAGGACCATTCGCAACCGTCTCCATGAAGCTGGGCTACGGTCCCGCACACCGTTAGGCCGTCTTCCGCTCAACCCCCAACATCGTGCAGCCCGCCTCCAGTGGTGTCGCGACAGGCGTGAATGGAGGGACGAATGGAGACCTGTCGTCTTCAGCGATGAGAGACGCTTCTGCCTTGGTGCCAATGATGGTCGTATGCGTGTTTGGCGCCGTGCAGGTGAGCGCCACAATCAGGACTGCATACGACCGAGGCACACAGGGCCAACACCCGGCATCATGGTGTGGGGAGCGATCTCCTACACTGGCCGTACACCACTGGTGATCGTCGAGGGGACACTGAATAGTGCACGGTACATCCAAACCGTCATCGAACCCATCGTTCTACCATTCCTAGACCGGCAAGGGAACTTGCTGTTCCAACAGGACAATGCACGTCCGCATGTATCCCGTGCCACCCAACGTGCTCTAGAAGGTGTAAGTCAACTACCCTGGCCAGCAAGATCTCCGGATCTGTCCCCCATTGAGCATGTTTGGGACTGGCTGAAGCGTCGTCTCACGCGGTCTGCACGTCCAGCACGAACGCTGGTCCAACTGAGGCGCCCGGTGGAAATGGCATGGCAAGCCGTTCCACAGGACTACATCCAGCATCTCTACGATCGTCTCCATGGGAGAATAGCAGCCTGCATTGCTGCGAAAGGTGGATATACACTGTACTAGTGCCGACATTGTGCATGCTCTGTTGCCTGTGTCTATGTGCCTGTGGTTCTGTCAGTGTGATCATGTGATGTATCTGACCCCAGGAATGTGTCAATAAAGTTTCCCCTTCCTGGGACAATGAATTCACGGTGTTCTTATTTCAATTTCCAGGAGTGTAGATGTTAATTTTAGGTCGTCACCAGAATTTAAATGTTTAAACTTTGATTGTTTCTTTCCGTAAACTTTATTTCTGACATACGAAATTACAGAAGTCTGTGTTATATGAAGCAGATGGCAGATGGGTTTATAGCGTTCGCCGGGACAAGTATTTTCAGTTTTGTACGTGAATCTACAATCATTCTTGCGCGGCATTCGAAATTACAGAGTTGCCTGTCGAACCGTAAAGCGATTAAGCCGTAATTGCGTGAAGTGATTTCAGTGTGGCTCAAAACAGCACCGACACGGCAGTGAATGTACCGTTTGGTTCAGCAACTTTTAGCCGTGTGTACGAAAGTATTGAATATTTTCTAAATCGAATAAGAAATTAGGAGCCTGGAACAACAAAAGCATTTAAATGTCGTGTTATAGAAAAAAAATGAAGACTAAATTGGCAGATAATGTATTGGTACTATACTGAACAGACGAGTAAATTTCATATTACATGTGGCGGGTTTGTGATAAGGTAGTGAGCAGTAACTTGGAAGTGGAGTGAATGGTATGAGGTGAAAATTATGCAGGCTGAAAATTTATATATATATTTCATGCTAAAGATGAAACATCCATCACTGACTTTTGGTAACTACGGCAGTGATCATGGACAATCGTTGAATTTAAGGAACTTATTTCTTTTTCAGTACTTTATTAAACACTAAGAACAAAATATGTCGTTAGTTCCTTCCCTTAACTCAATTCAATCATACATACGTTGCTCGTACCCTATTATGTAATCGACCTTTATTTAATAGTAAACATATTTTGGTCATCTGCACCTCAGGGGATATGAAATTTTAGCTTTTCTAAGACTAGCGTTTCACAGTTCTGTGCCATACGTAAGTTTATCTCGTGGCTAATCCTTTATTTCATCTCTGACTTGTTATCTTATACTTACTGCGTCTTTCCTTTGTTGACATCATACGCGTAAGAAATCAAACATACGATAGTTCGAGTAACTGCATCTCATTAATGTAATTTGTTTATTTGTTGCTCAGCGTCGTGGTTATCGGCGACCTTAACGGTACTACTTGAAATGAATTTGGTTAAAACATATTAAACATATAGATGCGTAGAGCTAGATAAGCTCTCACATATTATTCTTTACGATTTCTCATAACAGCACATATACTCGCTAGCTTTTTTTATTTATGAGTCATCGGCATTGTCAGTGGCCTGATGCGGCTCGCCCTGAATTCCTCTCTTGTGTCATACTTTTTATCCCAGAGCAGAAGTTGCAGTCTACGTCCTCAGTTGTTTGCTGGATAAACGCCAGTCACTGTCTTCTATAGCTTTCGCCCTCTACTGCTCCCTCTAATACCGTGCAACTTATTCCCTGATGTCTTAAAAATGTCCTTTCACTCTATCCTTCCTCTTGTCGGTGTTTTCCACGTATTTCTTTCACAAACTTCTGGTTGCCACAACTTTCAACAGGTTTAGTGCAAGAAACAATTTCATTAAGAGTATTACCAAACAAATACTATTTAAACAGTTGCAGGATTTTAATCAGTTACAACCTGCGAGGTAATGGACGAGTTGTGGTGCCCAGAAAATATTCTAAGTTCGGAGTTGCCACGTGGGCCGCTCGGCAAGCCGGGGCTAGTCAGCGACAAAGGGGTGCCATGCGTTAGCAAGAGGGGTAGTCCCAGCGCGTGGTGCAGGTCGATCACGTAGCTGGGAATTCCACGTTAACGCTGTGTTGCGGAATGGGCTTTGTGTCAATGAAGGAGATTTGTATATCTCGGACTGCCAAAGATGGCGGACTTTGTGAAACTATAATGTCAGACATTACACATATCAAATAGAAATTTATAATAGCCAGAGGAATCATGATACCTTACAAATAAACATGTACATTGCCATTAATTGCATGGTGATTCTGATGGTGTAATCATATTTTCAGTATCTTAAAAAGTTTAAAATTTAATATCTGACTTAAATTATACAAGTAATACGCAGCAACGATTTTCAAAAATCTAAACTGTTCATCCGATTTTCACGATCGATGTGTCTTCAGAAAGCTATTAGTGTAAATCTAAATTGATATGAATGACAGGAATGTAACTTGAATAATACAAGAGTTATTGGAGGTCAAAGTGGCTGATTACTATTAATCGCGTCAGCCCATAAGCACACCACATTTACACGAAAAGACGGTAGCAGCATGCTTATAAATATATTTATTCATATATGGCTTTGTTCACATCCAATGTATACTATTCATGAAGAAATTAGTCAAATATTTACTGTGTTTTAGAATGCAGTGAGACATTAGGCTACTGACCTATTTTGTTCTATCCCTTTTGATACATGTTTCATTGATTTGTTAATGTACTCAATAATGTGTGTTAGGGCGTGTTTTTGCTTCAGCGATAGGAATATTAACTTAATTTAAAGTTATTTAAATGTAAATCCAGTTTTTCATATGTGTTCCAATATGTGTGTGAGTGTGTTGTGGCTTGAAGAAATGGCGCGAGCCATCACAGCGCTCGTTAATGAAAAGACTATATGGAAGTGGGGGAGTACGGCACTGGATATGAGGGGGTGCTGGGAGAGAAGTAGCGACGGACAGTAGCAGGAAAGACTAGCAGATTGGGGCAGTTTGCACTGCTTCATAATGCCGACTTGTGCACTTGTGAGATTTCCATGGTTTCTGCAGTGAAGACGTAGTATGCGTTTAGAAGTCAATATCTCGTGAACTATGTTGTTGTTCATAACTAATTACGTGAAGTAAGAATCTCTTGTTTCCCTTTATTCGACTTACGTTTTATTTAATTACTGGGCCATCGACACCAATACGTGTTTTACAGTAGTAAAGGGCATTCTTAAAGGTACATCTGGTATCGTACTCGCTGGTTGATGTGGCCGAGCTGTTCTAGGTGCTTCAGTCTGGGACCGCGCAATCGCTACTGTCGCAGATTCGAATCCTGCCTCGGGCATGGATGTGTGTGATGTCCTTAGGTTAGTTAGGTTGAAGTAGTTCTAAGTTCTAGGGGACTGATGAACTCAGATGTTAAGTTCCATAGTGCTCAGAGACATTTGAACCATTTTTTGCTATCGTACTCATCGTTTACAGTCGTTAAAATAGTACCTGCAGAGTGTATTTAATTGCAATCTTCCATTTATAAATGTCTCTTCAGTTACATCTAACCAGTGCGCTCGTATTACACTATTGTAAGAACCGAGATGCATTATTTTGGATTTTTGAAGATTAAGTTTTGTGCCAGAGGATCGTGAGTACTGGTGTACCAAGCGTCGCACTTCATCGACCTCACTGTTCGAGCTTACAATAACGCTTATGTCGCCAGCTTAACCGTGACAAATTGTCTTAATATTATTCTCTGTTTCCCTCTACGTGTCTCCCTTATTACATGGTATAACTTCGTACGTTCGTGCATAAGATCGTCCTTGGCTGGAGCACGCGTATGTACCCCGTCCACACGCTGCCGCTCAAGGCCCGTTATTTTCGATTTAAAGCATTTCAGTTTTATTACGTTAGCCGAAAGGCCATCTGGTTGTTGATAAAGGTCTCGCAAGCAAAAGAAGCAATATTCAGCAGTTTGTAGGCGCCAATATTCTTGGGCCTTTGCATGCTGTATAATGCATTTACGAAGTACGGGTTTTGCGTATTCAGTCGACCAATTGATCCTTTCCCGATGGCTCGTTTGGGAGCGTAAGCATTTATGCCAAGTCTGTTAATCTGTTACTTAAGTTCAACAGCCTACAACAGGGAGACGTTAAGGTGCCGTACCCCACGGCCACGAAAGGATTTTTTTGTCGGATGTACCTCAATGAAATGTGGTATGCACAATGGTGGTGAAGTTTATAGGCCATACCTCACAGTCATCAATATTGTGACGAATTCTTTAGTAACATAGATTCTATCTACCCTGTTTGCTGACGTGCTACTGACGTAAGTATACCCGGTATGGATATATGCTTTCACCATTGTTTTCATGTGATTGTCTAGCTCCATCAGAACGTCTTCATTCGGAATGCGAACCGTTACCCTCACAGAATCACCCACCGCCGTTTCACCTGTCTAAGATATCTTAAGGATATCACTGTGCGCGTTCGTTTCCTTTCTAATTCCTGTTTCCCTACCTGACTTCGTATTCTAGGGCGCCGTTTCGTTTGTTTAGACGACTTCTTTGAACTCTCCTCACTTAATACTGGCTACTCAGATCGGTGGCTGACTGCTGGGTGGTTTGGGTTTGAGTCTTCGTCAATCAGCATGTCACCACCTACTGATTACACCGGAACATCACCGGGACTGCAACTTAATGGTACCTCTTGATGTGCAACAGGCATTGTAATTTCTTTATCATGTGTTTTGCTACCGTCTACGTTCTGGGAACTAGTCTCTCCTGGAGAGGCCTGATTCGAACAGTTTGGCAGGTTAACCGTTGAACTCTGTTCAGTTGTCAGTACGCTACTTGCAGTTGAATCCTGATTTCGCTCATTTTCTCCCTGATGCGATATGATAACCATTCCCGGTTTCCCGTAATGGGGCTGACAATGTCTCCGCATACGACAGTTCCTATTGATATCGCACGTCGTCCGCGGAGGTGAATGCCTGGTTTTCCCTCCGTAAAAATTTGACACGAGGACAGGTTGACTTAGAATGAGCCGTGGTTCCGCATACTACACAGGTCTTGATTGTCCTTGAACCATAAAATACGACGGGATATGTTTATGAAGATCAGTTATAACATTTCGCACACCATTCTCAACATTGAAATGTTTATTTCCCGTCCATTTCTCACCAGTAACCGGCAAAACCGTTCCATAAGACGCTAACGCTTGTTTGATGAGCCGGCCGTGGTGGCCGAGCGATTCTAGGCGCTTCAGTCCGGAACCGCGTGACTGCTACGGTCGCAGGTTCGAATCCTGCCTCGGGCATGGATGTGTGTGATGTCCTTAGGTTAGTTAGGTTCAAGTAGTTCTAAGTTCTAGGGCACTGATAACGTCAGATGTTATGTTCCATAGTGCTAAGAGCCATTTGAACCATTTGTTTCATGAAATCGAACTTCAGTCCAAATGGGAGGTAGAATATGCGCACAGATCGCAACCCTATAGCAGCGTAGCTGATCGCAATTGAACTATATTCACCACTGGAATGAAGAAAGTTCGTGAAACCGCCTGTTTTTGTCATAATCCAGGTACAAGTTTCAACGTCTGACACTTTAGCATGCACTGCATTACCAAGGAAGTCATATGACAAACCGTGAACGTCATCATCTTGTAAACCTATCTTTTCCAACAACCAGTTATCGATTTCATAAACTTTCGGTCTGTCATATACAAACGGGAACGAAAATTTCAATGTAGACTTCCTAATCTTAGCTTCCACAGCTGGATGGCTATGTTGTACTCACAAGCCACAGCGACAAAAGGCCGAAGACGTGCCCCACTCGCGCCGAGCTTCGCACGCGGCCGCGGCTAGGCCAGCACTGACCATCGAGGACACAGAGGATAGTGTGACTGCAGAGATTTATATCTGACACGCTCCCCGTGAGACGCACATTTCCAACGTACTGTCCACACACTATACTTGTAGTGGCCCTGCCCACTATACTCGTTACTCGCGGCAGTCAATCTACCGATTCCCGTAAGACTTTGAGCAATGTCTGTGCATCCTCACTCAGGAAGATTATTGGCCGGTAAGCCTTATCTGTATGAAGATGGTATCTGTTATTTCAGACACTTCCGAAAGAATAGAGACCATTGGCGATCTTGCAGCGTGACAGAGATAAGTCCCTTAGTCGCACTCTCCTCTGTGCCCTCGATGGCTCAGTCAGATAGAGCGTCTGCCATACACGCAGGAGATTCCGGGTTGGAGTTCCGGTCCTGGCACACATTTTCCACTGTACCCGTTGAAACTTATCAACATCTGTAATCAGCTAATGGTCTGGATTTCATTGTAATTTCATAGTGAGAACTAATGAAATTCGGTGGCAGGAGAAACGGGACTTCTGGTAAGGTTAATACAGAGTTATAAATACAAAACCAAATAGGAGTAATGTAGAACTAACTTTAATAATGAATAATAAAATAGGAATGCGGTAAGCTGCTATGAACAGTAAAGTAAACGCATTATTGTAGCCAAGATAGACACGAAGCCCACGCATACCACAGTAGTACTACTCTATGTGCTAATTAGCTCGGCAGCTGATGAGATGGAAGAAGTTTATGATGAAATAAAAGAAATTATGCTGATAGTTAAAAGAGATGAAAATTTAATTGTGTTGGGGGACTGGAATTCGACAGAAGGAAAAAGAAGAGAAAAGGGAAATAGGAAGTTAACAGCCATGGCGGCTTTAATTTTGGAGGGCATGCTACTCCACTGGCAACACTAACTACTACTTGTACAGCTGATATCGCTCCTGGTGGAGGAGTGTGTTGTGGTATTTGGCGGGCTGTAGCACGGGCAGTTAGTGGGAGGCCACATGGCTGGTGAGTCGGTTTCTGCGGAATTTCTGCTATACAGGGATGGACACCGTCAAGCTACGGGATTTTCAGTTGCCCACAGCCAACGTTTTCCTTCTGAGTGAAATATTTATAGCGGCGAGTTACAGGAGGGGCAGCTGGCGCTACTTGCAACCATGTTAGTGAGCACTGGGCCAACTCTGGAGGCTTAAACATTACAGCTCCTGTAGATCACTTGCACGGACTGCAAGCCAAACACCCCTGCTTGGGATCCTGAAAGTCATGCATTCTTCGCTGCTGAGTGGCGTTAAGTGTTGATCGTTTATTGGTTCTTGGTATCGCACGCCCACACCTGTGTTACTGCTGAATTCGATTCAACACATTTATTACACCTCCGAGTGACAGTGTGGATGGTCACCGGTCAATGTAACTGATTTTGATCTGATTGTTCCAGATCTTGCTCGTTACAAGTATATGAATACTCTCTATTGAAAATTGAGTTGATGTAATTGGGACTCCAATATAGTCTGAGTCGAAGGCAATGCACTGTTAAAAGATGGTGTGGCTTGGTGTTTGGATTAGCAGGTGTTTGTAATTCATGTCGTCAGTTTTCACGTAATATTAAGGAACTTGTATGTGTAGCACTTCCGCAATAAGCTAATATTTTCTACATGTTACATGTTGTCCTTTGTAGCGTTATTTGGGCAGATTACTGTTTCCTGTCTGATACATTTTGGTAGGTTATTTCCGACAGCAGACGAGGCGTCCTAGTTTCTTGGGCGCAGACCAGAGACGTATTTTCTTCCTGTTGCAGCGACACTTCCTTCGTCACGTGATGTGTAGGTTTGCCCACAGACAAGTGCCTCTTGTATAGCTGAAGTTACGTAAATTTGACCGTTTTGTATGTGCCACGTTGGAGTGTCAGCCAATTAATTCTGGAGCGCTTGATCTATTCATATATTGAGAGTTGAGCAAGTACACAAGCCTTAAGGTGTGTTATGCTAGTTCGAATTTCCTTTTGACAATATTTCCCCTTTAGCAGCCCGTTGAAATCTTACAGGCCCTATTTTACTAGTTCTGGAGAGTGTTAACTTGGTGTGATTTCTTACTTGTATTTGGGGACTTATGTGCATTGCTTGTCTTAAGCCCTGTTCTCAACGGTATAAATTGTTCACTTTTTTATGAAAGAATTCTTCCTAATATGGTTCCTTAAATTATTGTGGGCATTATTAGTCAGTTCTTGACAGGGCTTTCAATTCTGAATCATCATAACGGTTCTTAAGCAAGGAGTGTATTCCATGATTTGACTATGACGAATTATCTTGGTCACATACCCTTGTTTTTCCTGAAAATTATCGTAATTCTTGTTTCGAGGTACCAGTTGAATATAGACTGGGGGAAAGGAACGAAAGAGAATGGTACCTGGTAGAATATTGCACAGAATGTAATTTAATCCTTTCTGACACTTGGTTTAAGATAATAAAAGAAGACTGTATACATGCAGCTGCGTTAAGATCTGAAGTTTTGCAATAGGCGCATGACCATTTTCTTTCAGGACGTGGCGGAAGACGAGGTGCGGATAGGCGGATAGTGGAGAAGTTTTGGTGGAGGGCACGACGTCAAGGCGTGGACGAGTACGTCAGGAATTGTGTGCCATGCGCACAGCGTGCGGACTTGAGCCACCAAAAGATTCAGCTTCAAAGATTCATGTTGCCGACCGAACTCGGGCCGACCTCCAGAGCTGAAGTTGACTTCTGGCGGCGAACGGATGACTCCTGTGAGCTGGAATAGACTTCCGGAATCGTCACCTACGAAGATTGAACGTTCGGACACGGACCACGTCCGTCCTCAGACTCGAACTGCTTGTAACCTCCCCCTCACTTATTGACCTTAATGACAGTGAAAAATGAAACCGCGTGTACCTAATGGGAATTTGGGAAAAGCAATCGTCACCGATGTTAATTTGTCGGTAAAGAGGGAGGAAAGGGTTGCATCTAAATGAAAGGAAAAATGCTAATGGAACTGGTGGAAATTAATTTTGAAAAGGGGTAAAGTTAATAAAGAAAGTAAATGTGCGGCCGTTACGTTAACAATTAACTAGCGGTAATTAGATATTTGAGATTTGGGGGAAATTACGGTCGCCAGTCCAAAGGACAATTACTACAGTAACTGAAAAAGAAAGGTTATTACACATATAATTAGCACTAGAAGCGTGGCAACTGAAGGTTGACACGTGTAGTGTGAAAACTGAAAGTTTGTCAGAAGTAATAAATTTCGCTACACTCTGACTTAATTTAGCAAAAGAATTAATAAAACCGGAAAATCGAAAGTTAATTTAGTGACTGAAGTTAATAGTGAGCTTTCTTCCTGAAGCACATCGAAATTCAGTAAAATATGGTTAATCTTGGACTACCTCAACAATCATTTCAAAAGCTACTTGAATCTACGCAATTTAGAAATAAGAGATTTAACCATGAACTTGAATTAAACGATTCTGAACAATTAACAATAGTAAAATTTAGTACGTACCAAGCTGAGCTTTAGTGACAGGTAAGCTAAACTACGGTAACAAAACTCACACTCTTAATTTGTGCTTGTGTAATCTAAATATTGTAGCCAGCTATGAATACTTTAACTGAACTTTGAAATTAAAGCAGCGAAATTGAATTATATTACTTTAATGCTGGCGTTTGAATTTCAACGACACTCGGGTTCATTTCGGAAAAGGAACAGACCCTGCTTGGCAATGTAATTGGGACAATGAGCAACAAAGGTTCATGCTAAGTTGCTGTAATTATGTGATGCAACAATTTTAAAAGTTTGAAAAGCTGAGGTCTGCCATACAGTTCTAAAACTTTACATGCTTCCAGTCTTCCTTGTTGGTTGATTGAAGGTTTGAAGCCTTCGATCAAGAAGGTGGCGACAGTCACTCATTGTCGGCCGTCGCTGTTGCAGAAGCTGGATGTTGGCGCGCCTTCTTCTCGACACGGTCACCAGACGAAACGGGCTCTTGATGTGCGCCGGATAATGCTTCCCGTCCGCGACACCATGTCAGAAACTATCATCGCAAGTCGAGCGCAATTACATGCGGCCAAACCCCGAAAGCACGGCAACTCGCGGGAGCTTCACACAACACACCTGCTCCACTGCACCACCCCAGCCAGACTCTCTCTCTGCCCGCGCTCCACGCGACAGAGTTAACACTACCAAAGATCCTGAACACTCTGGTTCTCCACAGGCAAGACCCAGCGTAAAAGTACAAATAATATTTACAAAACAACCAATTATACATCGACATAAATCCATATATATATATATATAAACAGTAAAACAATTACAATATATAAAGAGAAAAAAATGTCATATCTTGAGGTAACAAAACAAGGAAAAAAATTATACTACAATAGATGGAAATAGGAGGATATGCATTTCCATCGTTACATGCTTCCTAATGGCTTCTGTCTGTTGCTGCCTGCGCTCCACAATTTATATCCAGCAGGAGGACTTTTTTTCTTCCCTCGGTGGCAGCTTTTTGTTATTACTTCCGCAGTACACTGCAGCGTAGCTTAGCGTGCTGGCCTCACTTCCCCTTACTCAGCACTCACCAGGCTTCGCTCGGTGCTCGGTTTGTGTGCGGAAATGCGTTAGCGTGCTGGCAGACTGCTACTGTCAGCAAGGCTATGTGTGCCGGACGTACTTCGCACCGCCTCGGTCGCCGGCGTGCCTCTGTTTTGCCATTCTCCACTGCATGAAGCAACGCTTATTACATGTGGCCGCAACCCTGCCTTCTCCAAAAAATTAAATTCGCCCCCTAATTCACCCTATACGTTAACTCTAGTTCTATCCTATATTCTACTTGTTCCCTATATACATCCAGGTTGCCCTGACTGTTGCCCTACTGATAATCCATTATACAGGAACCTCATGGAGTGGTCTTGCATTAACATGCTCAATCCCCTGTTTTAATAAGACAGATACCACACCAATAAATACAATCAAAATGGTAATAGTACTGGTTGAAGTACCAATGGTCACTATGCTATGTTGCCACCTGGTATTGTACTCCTCCACATGCCTTATTAATATTGCTGCATTGAAATTTGACCTTTCTCCACATCTACTAGTTTATCTATCGTTTGCAATAGTGTAGCATCCAAGGTGTTGTTAATATAAGTCAAATTTTCTGCTGGAGCGATGCTGAATGACACATCTGGCCAGTACAACGTCAGATCAGTATCTGTAATCTTGGTGACTCCCGTGATTGTCGCTGGTAAGCTGAAACGATCCCCTACTATTTCAAAATTTGTCCCGATGATTAGCAAATTACTGTCCCGTAATTCCACCTCCATGGTTGCTGTCCAATTCTCATTATCATAACACTTGGCTGATATCCTCCCCATAGCGAATACTGAATATAACCAATGCCTTCCAACTTGATGAAAATGTGCCGTAAACTTTACTACTATTCTCCGACACACTGAAGCTCCTGCTTCTGCCCTAAATTACTGGATCTCACATGACACCTTGCCCATGAAAACAGCCCATGATGGACAAATGGAAAGTGACCCAGGCATCTACTCAACTCTAAACTCGACATAGGAGCATGAGTATCCCCCTCCTTAGAAACTAATGAAATCTCCTATGTCCTGAACTGTACGCCTTTCCCCATGCGCTCCCATCTGACCAGATAAGGATGCACTGTATAACAGTAATACTCTCTCCCCGCACTAGTTACTGGAAGTCTAATCTCTATATATGTCTGAACTATATCCATTGTTGGCTTAATCCTAGACATATGATTTAAAAGGGACATACTCGCTTCAATTATTGGCACTACGTGCTCTACCCCCTCTCGAAACTCTTCCTCTGCCTGCTTCAGACTCCGTCTGAATTTTTCTGGTGACATCAACGTCATAAAAGAAGGTTGTATACCTGGAAGAATCCTGGAGATACTAAAAGGTATCAGATAGATTATATAATGGTAAGACAGAGATTTAGGAACCAGGTTTTAAATTGTAAGACATTTTCAGGGGCAGATGTGGATTCTGACCACAATCTATTGGTTATGAACTGCAGATTGAAACTGAAGAAACTGCAAAAAGGTGGGAATTTAAGGAGATGGGACCTGGATAAACTGAAAGAACCAGAGATTGTAGAGAGTTTCAGGGAGAGCATAAGGGAACAATTGACAGGAATGGGGGAAAGAAATACAGTAGAAGAAGAATGGGTAGCTCTGAGGGATGAAGTAGTGAAGGCAGCAGAGGATCAAGTAGGTAAAAAGACGAGGGCTAATAGAAATCCTTGGGTAACAGAAGAAATACTGAATTTAATTGATGAAAGGAGAAAATATAAAAATGCAGTAAATGAAGCAGGCAAAAAGGAATACAAACGTCTCAAAAACGAGATCGACAGGAAGTGCAAAATGGCTAAGCAGGGATGGCTAGAGGACAAATGTAAGGATGTAGAGGCGTATCTCACTAGGGGTAAGATAGATACTGCCTACAGGAAAATTAAAGACACCTTTGGAGAGAAGAGAACCACTTGTATGAATATCAAGAGCTCAGATGGCAACCCAGTTCTAAGCAAAGAAGAGAAGGCAGAAAGGTGGAAGGAGTATATAGAGGGTTTATACAAGGGCGATGTACTTGAGGACAATATTATGGAAATGGAAGAGGATGTAGTTGCAGACGAAATGGGAGATAAGATAGTGCGTGAAGAGTTTGACAGAGCTCTGAAAGACCTGAGTCGAAACAAGGCCCCAGGAGTAGACAACATTCCATTCGAACTACTGATGGCCTCGGGAGAGCCAGTCATGACAAAACTCTACCATCTGGTGAGCACGATGTATGAGACAGGCAAAATACCCTCTGACTTCAAGAAGAATATAATAATTCCAATCCCAAAGAAAGCAGGTGTTGACAGATGTGAAAATTACCGAACTATCAGTTTAATAAGTCACAGCTGCAAAATACTAACGCGAATTCTTTACAGACGAATGGAAAAACTGGTAGAAGCCGACCTCGGGGAAGATCAGTTAGGATTCCGTAGAAATGCTGGAACACGGGAGGCAATACTGACCTTACGACTTATCTTAGAAGAAAGATTAAGAAAAGGCAAACCTACGTTTCTAGCATTTGTAGACTAAGAGAAAGCTTTTGACAATGTTAACTGGAATACTCTCTTTCAAATTCTGTAGGTGGCAGGGGTGAAATACAGGGAGCGAAAGGCTATTTACAGTTTATACAGAAACCAGATGGCAGTTATAAGAGTCGAGGGACATGAAAGGGAAGCAGTGGTTGGGAAAGGAGTAAGACAGGGTTGTAGCCTCTCCCCGATGTTATTCAATCTGTATATTGAGCAAGCAGTAAAGGAAACAAAAGAAAAATTCGGAGTAGGTATTAAAATTCATGGAGAAGAAGTAAAAACTTTGAGGTTCGCCGATGACATTGTAATTCTGTCAGAGACAGCAAAGGACTTGGAAGAGCAGTTGAACGGAATGGACAGTGTCTTGAAAGGAGGATATAAGATGAACATCAACAAAAGCAAAACGAGGATAATGGAATGTAGTCAAATTAAGTCGGGTGATGCTGAGGGAATTAGATTAGGAAATGAGACACTTAAAGTAGTAAAGGAGTTTTGCTATTTAGGGAGTAAAATAACCGATGATGGTCGAAGTAGACAGGATATAAAATGTAGACTGGCAATGGCAAGGAAAGCGTTTCTCAAGAAGAGGAATTTGTTAACATCGAGTATAGATTTAAATGTCAGGAAGTCGTTTCTGAAAGTATTTGTATGGAGTGTAGCCATGTATGGAAGTGAAACATGGACGATAACTAGTTTGGACAAGAAGAGAATAGAAGCTTTCGAAATGTGGTGCTACAGAAGAATGCTGAAGATAAGGTGGGTAGATCACATAACTAATGAGGAGGTATTGAATAGGATTGGGGAGAAGAGAAGTTTGTGGCACAACTTGACTAGAAGAAGGGATCGGTTGGTAGGGCATGTTTTGAGGCATCAAGGGATCACAAATTTAGCGTTGGAGGGCAGTGTAGAGGGTAAAAATCGTAGAGGGAGACCAAGAGATGAATACACTAAGCAGATTCAGAAGGATGTAGGTTGCAGTAGATACTGGGAGATGAAGAAGCTTGCACAGGATAGAGTAGCATGGAGAGCTGCATCAAACCAGTCTCAGGACTGAAGACCACAACAACAACAACATCAACGTCACACTCACCTGCCCGTGCAATGCATGATGTACTTCCTCTTGCAATTCATCCATCCTCACTCATGCATCACTAATGCTGTTAACCAGTTTCCGCAGCAATTTAGCCATTTCCAGCTTTCTTTCCACTAAATCCAATCGCGTTTGAACCTGTTCCAGATCCGTATTCAATTATTTCTGTGCTTGTTTTATATATGTTCGCAACCCCGTAACCATCCTACGCATGACGCGTGTCACATTCAACAACTCTGTACCTAATCCCCATATCTCTGTTGTGTGTATATTCACTAACTTCCCAATGCTTTCCTCCCAGCCGCGAATAACTGTTCAAGAATAGTTCAAACCCTCAATATCGTCTCTCTCCGCTGTTCCAAAAATTTTTTTATGCAATTTCCCACCTGCATTCTACCAACCCCACTTTACTCTCTTTATCCTCCCTGGAATCATGCTCATGTCTAGGCGCAGTTGTTCCCTTATTTCCTTACATAAGCTATCCAAAGCCTCATACTCTTCTTACACGTCCCCTAATATTCCGTTCTTAGATGCAACCGTTTCCACACATAATACCACCTCCTGTAGCTGCCGCATCTCGTTCCTTACCTGCAGGATGTTGAGTGCCAGCCGAAGCGTCCACTAGTGACATATGAGGACCACTTCCGGCTGTTACCCAAACAACACCCCACTTTGCAATGGCAGATCCTGTATCTGGCCATCTTGTGTCAGCTGCCAGAGGACTACACCCCACTTGTATCCCATCCTGTGTCACTTACAGAATGGAGAGAGACGGAAAAATTTCCCATCACTACCCTTTAATATCAATAAAATTGCCCTAGCCCATGCACAAAAATAATACACACATGATAATTACTGCTAACTACACATCCCTTGAACTACTTAATACCCTATTTACTGTCTGCTTCTGGCGCTTCTTTTCGCTTTCTGCCAGAAGGAGAAGCACATATACACGGATCTACAGGGTTATTACAAATGATTGAAGCGATTTCACAGCTCTACAATAACTTTATTATTTGAGATATTTTCACAATGCTTTGCACACACATACAAAAATTCAAAAAGTTTTTTTAGGCATTCACAAATGTTCGATATGTGCCCCTTTAGTGATTCGGCAGACATCAAGCCGATAGTCAAGTTCCTCCCACACTCGGCGCAGCATGTCCCCATCAATGAGTTCGAAAGCATCGTTGATGCGAGCTCGCAGTTCTGGCACATTTCTTGGTAGAGGAGGTTTAAACACTGAATCTTTCACATAACCCCACAGAAAAAATCGCATGGGATTAAGTCGGGAGAGCGTGGAGGCCATGACATGAATTGCTGATCATGATCTCCACCACGACCGATCCATCGGTTTTCCAATCTCCTGTTTAATAAATGCCGAATATCATTATGGAAGTGCGGTGGAGCACCATCCTGTTGAAAGATGAAGTCGGCGCTGTCGGTCTCCAGTTGTGGCATGAGCCAATTTTCCGCGGGTTACGCGTGAAACTTGCCAGCACGTGTTCATAAGCTATCCAAAGCCTCATACTCTTCTTACACGTCCCCTAATATTCCGTTCTTAGATGCAACCGTTTCCACACATAATACCACCTCTTCGCTCACTGCAGGCCGACCCGTTGATTTCCCCTTACAGTGGCACCCATAAGCTTTAAACTGCGCATACCATCGCCGAATGGAGTTAGCAGTTGGTGGATCTTTGTTGAACTTCGTCCTGAAGTGTCATTGCACTGTTATGACTGACTGATGTGAGTGCATTTCAAGCACGACATACGCTTTCTCGGCTTCTGTCACCATTTTGTCTCACTGCGCTCTCGAGCGCTCTGACGGCAGAAACCTGAAGTGCGGCTTCAGCCGAACAAAACTTTATGAGTTTTTCTACGTATCTGTAGTGTGTCGTGACCATATGTCAATGAATGGAGCTACAGTGAATTTATGAAATCGCTTCAATCATTTGTAATAGCCCTGTACTATCCCATGGAATGGCTTAGCTCTACTAACGTGAACCACCGTTGTCTTGGTAGGCAATTGTAATTTTACATTGACAGTGATGTCATTTCCACTACCTGGTATGGTCCCTGGAACTTGTTTGTAAACTTCTTGGTTCTCCCTTTTGGAACACACGGATTAGCTAGCAGCACCCATTGGCCTACTCTGTACTGTAGCAACTTCCTTGTTGGACCTCCCATCCGTTCTTGTCGTTCCAACGCTTTCATGTTAGCTCGTCTAACTCTCTGCCATACTTCCTCAATGGTTTTCGCAAATTGCCTGACATGCTCGCCCTCCACTCCCAGCCTTGGACGAAGCATGTCAAAAGGTGATGGCATCTTCCACCCATACACCACTTCGTACTACGACAATCCTGTCGGCGTATGTACCTTACTATTATATGCACTGGTTACGAATTGCAATTACACATCCCAGTCGGTGTGTTGACTATTTACATAGTGACTCAACATCTTAGCAATCGTGCGATGAACTCCCTCCGTTCGTCCGTTTGCTTGCGGATGGAATGGAATAGTCCGTAGTTTCTTTACCTTCAGTAAATCACACAGTTGCTTCATCAGATCAGACTTGAAATCAGTACCTTGATCTGAGATTAAGGACAGAAATATCCCACACTTGAGTAACCAATTATTAACTAAAGTTTGTGCCACCGTACTTACTTTCTGATCTGGTAATGCGGCCATGACTAAATACCTAGAAAAGTAGTCAATCACTGTTAACTCATACTTATTCCCTGCTGCACTCCTGTTAAATGGCCCTGATACATCAATTTCGATTTGTTGGGAAGGTCTGTCTGCCTCTGGTAATCTTTGAAGCTGAATCTTCTGATGGCTCAAGTGAGTACGCTGTGCGCATGGCACACAATTCCTAACGTACTCCTCCACGTCTTGCCTTCGATCCTCCACCAAAACTTCTCCGCTATCTGCCTATCCGTAGCTCTTCTCCCACCATGTCCTGAATGAAAATGGTCATGCGCCTGTTGCGAAAATTCGGATCTTAACGCTGCTGGTACGACGACGCAAGGGCCGCATTTCGTCGACCTGCAAAGTAACCCGTCCTGTACTAGGAACTGCGGTTGCTTTCTGAAAAATTGGCAGTCACTATCCACGGCTTGTGCCCTTTTCCACTCATCTTCAGTCACCCCTGTTACTTGTAATACTGCCACTTTTCTGCTCAATGCGTCAGCATTAGCATGTTCCACACCTGACTTGTGTATTACCTCATAATCGAACTCACTGAGTTTCAGCGCCCATCTCACCAGCCTACTCGCTGGGTCTTTTAGACCTAATAACCATTTAAGAGCTGAATGATCCGTCACAACCTTAAACCTTCTACCGTACAAATAACATGGGAAGTACGAAAACCCGTATATCACCGATAGCAATTCCTTCTCCGTCGTTGAGTAATTTTGTTCCGCCTTGTTGACGAGACGCGAACGCAATCGGACGTTCTTTGCCAATAATTTCTTGCCCAAGTACAACCCCAAGAGCGTGATTAGACGCGTCACATTGTAGTATAAACTCCTTCGAAAAGTCTGGAAACTTCAAAACTGGATCTGATGTCAGTATCTGTTTCAACCCTTGAAATGCTTTCTCGCACTCTGACGTCAATTGGAAGGTAACACCTTTTCCTAACAACTTAGTAAGTGGCCTCGCTATTTCTGCGAACCCTTGTACGAATTTCTGATAATAGCTCGCAAGACCAATATACGATTGCAGATGTTTAACCGTTTCTGGAACCAGAAGATCTCGTACTGCAGAAGTGAGACGAGGAACTGTCCGTACCCCGTCCTGACTGATAACATACCTGAGATAAATTACTTGTGCTTGCGCTAAATGGCATTTGTCCAAACTTAATGTTAGCCGTGCTGCCTCTAATCTTTTAAACACCTCCTCTAACCGTTCCACATGGTGCCCTATATCTGTTGAAAAAACTATAATGTCATCCAGATACACCGTGCATTTTTTCGGTTTCGACCCGCGAAATACTCCATCCAACAACCTCTGAAACGTTGCTGGAGCGTATTTTAATCCAAACGGCATTCTTTTATTCTCGAAGTGACCACAATGCGTAGTAAATGCTGTTTTTTGCCTGTCCTCTGGACATACTTCAGTCTGATGATAACCGCTTCGCAAATCCATAGTGGAGAAAAATGTACACTGCCCTAGGTTGTCTGACGTTTCTGTGATATTCGGAATCGGATATACGTCCGCCACTGTCCGTTCATTCAAATGTTTTTAATCGCAACAAAAGTCAAATTTTTCGACCCGTCCGGTGTCTTCTTCGGAACAAGGACCACGCTACTGGACCAAGGACTATTACTGAGCTGCATTATCCCATCTTCCAGTTGTTGCTCTATCAATTGCTCTACTACTGGTTGTAATTGTTTCGGTAGTCTGTATGGCCTACGATACAACGGAGCGTTATTCCCTGTCGGAATATGACGCTGTGTTGTCGGTGTAGCAGGTAACGTAACCCGTGCTTCAAACAATGCTTTATACTACAGTAACAATGCTTCCATATGAGAACGATCATTTCCTGTCAAATGATTTACCTTGTCACGAAGTGCAGACGTGCTGACGGTATGCTTTACATTATAATCTCGGCTCGAACTATCCATGTCCTCTTCATCCATTATCTCTACTGTGGCTATTACTAATCCCTTCGGCAGATCGACATCATCCCGCCCAAAGTTATCTAAACTCACTGGGACCATAAACTGCCCGTTTATGTCCGTTACCCGTGATACACAGCTACTAATAAAGCAATACTTTTCGTCTAAAACCTCGCTACTCGGTAGTGGCTCTACCAAGAATAACCCCTGCTGTGGCACATAGACATCCACCGGTACCCAGATCAACTTCCCTGTACCTGTTCGTACTTTGTCACACGAAATCACCTTTAATGCACTTGTATGCAGTTTAGTTGGTACCACCTTAGCTATCGGTCCACCTTGAAACTCTGAAACATTTGCAACGGCTGTACCCATTGAGAACAAGTTCCCATCGACTTCCAGCGTATGTTGCGAAAGGTCAATTTTGGCGTGATGTTTAATCAGAGAGTCCAACCAAAGTATCGTTGAAAATCCCTGTCCCACAGTTGACAACACCTCAATTTTTTCCCGGAACCACACATTCCCTTTCTTAAACTTGAGCAGTGCTGTCTCTAGTGAATCTAATTTTTTATCACCTGCTGCACGCAGTCTGTAGCTCGGAGCCTCCAACCCTTTCTTGCCCACGAGGTCCACACTGACAACTGATGCATGCGCTCCAGTATCCACTAAAACTCTTCGCCACTTATCTTTTATCCAAACCATCAAACTACAGTCCGCCTCTTCGTGCACTCTCTGTGTACCTCTTTTTACTGGGAATGCCTCTCGACGGCAGGAACACTCCCTTTTTCGTTTAAAAGTTTTTTACCTGCTGTATCATTAACGCCTTTTCGTGGCTTAACACTGCAGTGCGTTATGCCATATTTTCTGACAATTGAAACACTGCGGTTCCCGACATTGTCCCTTAAAATGACCTTGCTTCCCGCAATGGTAAGACTCTTTGGAAGACTAAAAGATTTTCTTGTCATTGCGACTTCTAGTGGCGCTATCCACTTCCTGCAAATGTGTAGCTACGCGCAATGCTGCTACTAAGTCACTTGGATTTTCCATCCGTATCCGGCGTGAAAAATCCGGCGAGACCCTCGTAAAAATGCGTCTAAAGCTCTATTATCTGCTTCTTTCAATATAACTTCATTTGCACTCCCATCTTGCGTTAACTCATAAGTGTGCGCATTCGTTCTCCTGATTCTGTCTGAAAATTCTTCTACCGTTTCACCCGTTTTTTGCATCATCCTTCCCAATTTTTCTCTAAAAAATCAGGCACTGTTTTGTTCTCTAAATCTTTGCAATAATCCCTTAGCCAACTCTGTGGACGTAGTAGCATCGTTTAACCGTTCGTGGTGTGTCACATAAGTCTTTCCGTCACCTACTAACTGTAACCTCGCCATTTCCAGACACATTTGATCCGACCAGCCACACAGTCTAGCCATACCACGTATGTCACCAATGAAAACATTCACATCCTGTGATGTTTTACCTGAGAAGGAAGGTATCAAATTAGCTTCTGAACAATCTGCCACACCGGAAAAGACAGTACCCTTGCATTCTACACTATCGCTTCCCGAACCTGATCGAGTATTTTACAACAATTGTTGCTCCATCCTCTGCATGTGCTGCTTTTGCAACTTATTTTCTTCAATCGATTTCTTAACTTGCTGTGTCAATGCGACTACGGCGTCACTTGTCCTGGTTGCGCGTGTCTGTGGCATTTTCCATGACAAGAAGAACGGACCGGTTGGTAGGACTGGTTCTGAGGCATCAAGGGATCACAAATTTAGCATTGGAGGGGAGCGTGGAGGGTAAAAATTTTAGAGGGAGACCAAGAGATGAATACTCTTAGCAGATTCAGAAGGATGTAGGATGCAGTAAGTACTGGGAGATGAAGAAGCTTGCACAGGATGGAGTAGCATGGAGAGCTGCATGAAACCAGTCTCAGGACTGAAGACCACAACAACAACAACAACAACATGCCTCACCTCTCAAAAATAAAATTGTATTACCCAGAAGCAGGTTAATTCCTAGCTAATGGCATGGCATCTAGACGTACCACATTGCCCGGATACATGACCATGGAAGCTGAACACATCACAAGTGCTTGGTACAAATTTATCGCAAGGAGCGGCGTGACCTGTTAATCCACACTACACTTTTAGATGGTACTAAGTTAACGTGACTATCATTCCCATGAAACTGTGATAAGTCAACAGGGCTGCTAAGCCTTTCAAATGACACTCTCACATCCCTTAACGTTACCCTTGACATGTCTAGCTACACAGGAAACATTGGACGAAGGCAGCTGCTCGACTCACCCAATTCGGTGTTTCTCGGTTGCGCCGGCCGGTGTGGCCGAGCGGTTCTAGGCGCTTCAGTCTGGAACCGTGCGACCACTATGGTAGCAGGTTCGAACCCTGCCTCGGGCATAGATATGTGTGATGTCCCTAGGTTAGTTAGGTTTAAGTAGTTCTAAGTTCTAGGGGGCTGATGACCTCAGAGCCATTTGAACCATTTTTTTTCTCGGTTGCTCCGCACAGTGCTAGTCAAAGTCGGGCATGGGTGCGCCTGACACCACTTTTTATGACTTCTGCACCACTCGTTAGCAGCAGACACAGTGGCTGCGCCAAAGACTGAGACAGTGTGGAGTTTTACAATTGTTTATTGAACTTTATTTACAATTTCTCCCTCGTCGTCGCTGCCCAGCCCTGGAGATCCCTCCGCCTGGCAGCTGCTGTGTAGATTCTCTGACAATGCGCGCAACGCGCGCTGCTGATCGCACTCGGGTGACTCAGGCAACCAGTGCTCCGCTGAAGACAGAAGCCCTGTGTTTGAGATGAATTCGTCGCCGTGAAGTTAGCTGCCGACACCTCCTGCACCTGTGTCATGGACGGACCACGCTCCGCCGGGCCGGGTTGCCGTGAAATCCGGGCTTCAGTCCCCAGTGGCGCCTGTGACCAACACCGCTCTGTGGCCGGTCCTGCTGGAAGTTCTCGCTGTAGTTAGCCAGCCATGGCGCCGACCGAACTTGGGCCGACCTCCAGAGCTGAAGTTGACATCTGGCGGTGAACAGATGACTCCTGTGAGCTGGAACAGACTTTCGGAATCGTCATCTATGGAGATTAAACATTTGGACAGTGACCACTTCGGTCCTCAGATCCAAACTGCTTCCTAATGGCTTCTGTCTTTTGCTGCCTGCTCTCCACAATTTATATCTCGCAGGAGGACGTTTTTTACCCTCGGTGGTAGCTTTGTATTATTACTCCTGCTGTATATTGCAGTGTAACATAGCGTGCTGGCCTCACTTCCCCTTACTCGGCACTCTCCAGGCTTCGCTTGGCGCTCGGTCTGTGTGCGGAAATGCGTCAGCCTGCTGGTAGACTGCTGCTGTCAGCAAGTCTATCTTCTGTGCCTGCGTACTTCGCAATGCCTCGGTCGCCAGCGTGCCTCTGTTTTGCCATTCTCCACTGCGTGAAGCAACGCTTACTACATGTGGCCGCAACACATATTTCAACTTGTAAGACATGTTCAGGGGCAGATGTGGACTCTGACCACAATTTATTGTCTATGAACTGTAGATTAAAATGGAAGAAGCTGAATAGAATATGGGAAATTAAGGAGATGGGACCTGGATAAGTTGAAAGAACCAGAGGTTGTTGAGGGCGTCAGAGGGAGCAGAGGAGGAATAAAGTAGAAGACGTGTTGATAGATTTAAAAGATGAAATAGCAGAGGATCAAATAGGCAAAAACACAAGGCCTAGTAGGGATCAGGGGATAACAGGAGAGATACTAAATGTAACTGATGAAAGGAGACAATGTGAAAACGCAGAATGAAGAAGGCGAAAGGAAATACAAATGATTAAAAATGATGTTGACAGGAAGTACAAAATGGCTAAGCAGGAATGGCTAGAGGAAAAATGTAAGGATTTAGAAGCGTATGTCACTAGTAGAAAGATAGATACCGCCAACAGGAAAATTCAAGAGGCCTTTGGTGGGCAAAAGAGAAGCAGAGGTTTGATAATCACAAGGTCGTATTTTAAACCAGTCCTAAGCAAATAAGCGAAAGCTGAAAATGTAAGGAGTGTGTAGAATGTCTATAGGAGAGAGGTAAACTTGAAGACAATATTTTAGAAAGGGAAGCGAACGTAGACAAAGATAGAAGATTTGGTACAACGAGAACAATTTGAGAGAGGTCTGAAATATCTAAGTCGGAACAAGGTCCCGAGATAGGCGATGTTCCGTAGGAACTACCGATAGCCTTTGGAGAGCCAGCCATGACAACAGTCTTCCATCTGGTGCACAAGAAGTATGAGACACATGAAACACTATCAGACTTAAGAAGAATGTAGTGATTCCCAATTCAAATAAATCAGTTGCTCACAAATATGAAAATTACCGAACAATCAGTTTAATAAGTCATGGTTGCAAAATACTGACACGAATTCTTTGCAGAAGGATGGAAAAACTGGTAGAAGCAAACCTCAGGAAGATATCTTTGGATTATGAGGAAATGTAGAACATGGGAGAAAATATTGTTCCTTATCCTACAAGATAGGTTAAGGAAAAGCAAACCTACATTTATAGTATTTGTGGAAGAGAAAGGTTTTGACAATGTAGACTGGAACACTCGTTTCGAAATTCTAAAGGTAGGAGGAGTAAAGCATAGGGAGCGAAACGCTATTTACAACTTTTACAGAAACTAGATGGCAGTTACAGGAGTCGAGGTGCATGAAAGCTAGACAGTGCCAGAAAAGTGAGTGAGACAGGGTTGTAGCCTATCCCAGATGTCATTCAATGTGTACACTCAACATGCAGTAAAGGAAACGAAACAAAAGTTTGGAGTAGAAATTATAGTTCAGGGAGAATAAATAAACATTTTGAGGTTTTTGCGATGACATTGTAATTCTGTCAGAGACAACAAAGGACTTAGGAGTTGATCAGAACGGACGGCGTCTTGAAAGTATGATGTAAGATGAGCATCAACACAAGCAAAACAAGGATAACGGAAGATGCCGAATTAAATCAGGTTAAGCTAAGGGAATTAGATTAAGAAACGACACACTTAAATTAGTATATGAGTTTTGCTATTTGGGCAGCAAAATAACTGATACTGGCAGATGTAGAGAGGATGTAATATGTAGACTGTCAATGTTAAGAAAGGCGTTTCTGAAGAAGAGACATTTGTTAACACCGAATATGGGTTGAGGTGTTAGGAAGTGTTTTCTGAAAGTATTTTTCTGGAGTGTAGTCATGTATAGAAGTGAAAAATGTGTGATAAAAAGATAATTGAAGCTTTATAAATGTGGTGCTACTGGAGAATGATGAAGATTAGATGGGTCGATCACGTAATGAATGGACAGGTACTGATTAGAATAGAGGATACAAGGAATTTGTGGCAGAACATGAGCAAAAGAAGATGCCGCGTTAAAGGACACATTCTGAGACAGTAAGAGATCACCAATTTGGGGCTGGAGAGAAATGTGGGTGTTAAAAATCGTAGACGGAGACCAATACAGTAAGCAGATTCAGAAAGATGTACGTTGCAGTAGTTATTCGGAGATGAAGAGGCTTGCACAACATAGAGTCGCATGGAGATCCCCATAAAACCATTCTTCGGGCTGAAGGCCACAGCAACAACAACAACAGCTTCACAAAATTAATTTAGGATATTATTTCATATGCAGCTGCAATTAGTTATAAATCACCTTTCAGTCATTGAAACCAAGTACATATTTACTTATAAGTAATAAATAACTATTTTTAGCAGAGAAGTGGACGTACAGGCAAGACAGCAGTTTCCATTAATAAATAAACATGTTAAGCAGCAAGAGGATTCCTCAACAAGAGCATCGACAACTAAATGGACAATAACAGATAGTTAACTAAACAAATTTTTGATAATATCTCCTAAGCAGCTGCCATTAATTATAAAGCTACTTTCATACATTGAAACGAAATAAGTGAGAACCAACTATTTTGAAAATGATGGGAGGGGGAGGGGGGGAGGGGGGGGGAGGGGAAGGAAGGGAGAGGCAAGGCAGCAGCCTTCAGTAAATAGTTATAGCAAATAACCTTACTGCAGTGGTTTGATCATGTGTGAAGGTAACAGGAAACCCACCAGAAGGTGAAAGAGGAAGAGAGGCGGGAGGCGGGAGGCAAAGGCAGTTCACTTAGCTTGGGCAGGATAGGGCCGTTCTTTCACTCCTGAAGGCTTAGGGCGTCGAGATACTGGGCCACCTCCGCTGCCTTCGAATAGTTTAAAACAACTCCAGGTAGCTGTCGGCTCTAAATTACGCTAGGATTCCCCCTAACAGAAACCACTTGGTGGGACAAATAGTGATCGCTTGTGAACCACACGATCCACCGTCATTAGGCTTGGCCGCTGCTCTCCACAGCATCAAATGCACCGCACCGCTCGCAATTCCAAAACGAACTCCATTCCTTACCGATCTCACTCATCAGGAAGCCCTCCCGCATCACATCGTTAGCGAGGGCGCCACTCGCGACTTCCAAAGTGAAGAGACAGAAACGACCGTAAAAGGAGGATATGGGTACTGTATCGAGCCCACACGGCTCAGAGCTCATGTAGGATCACCTTCTAGCAATTAACATATGACACTCAAGAAGACTAAACACCAGTAATTCTACAATAACGATTAACGCCTGAAGTAGCAGGCAGTTCCACCACACACACTGGAACAATAGGTCAAACATGTTCAGATGAAGCCAGCCAAATAGGAATCAAAATCAATTTTGCATCCAGCCGCTATCTACTGGCCAGTAATTAGTAGAATGTACTTTTATATCTTGCTGGCCCTCATTGGGCAGCGTTTTCTTTGAACCGAAGCCACTAGACAGGTCTCACGGTTTAAACCTCCCAGTGGGGCCTGCCATTGCGTGTCACACCAGCCGGCCTCCGAGGGTCCTGAGTTGGAGCACCTGCAGGTTTTCGGCCAATCAGCACGCGCTACGCTCTACCCAGCCATTAGGCCCAGCCACGCCATAGTTAGTGCTGTGCTGGGCCATCAAGAGCGTCGCCGCTGCCAGGCGCTGTATCTCTTCCTCAGAATCTCACCGGGAGACGACTCACGCTGCCTGTGGGACACGGGTTGCACAACCTCAGCGACTACTGTTCTGATGTACTGAGCCAACAGTCACTATATGAAGTACAAATTGCCCTTCCATCTCTGTCTCCGCACCGAAGTAGCTACTGGAAAACTAATCCCTCTCGCACACTGGAGGCAAGAGTGGCCGCCACAAACATGTTATTTGTGCACACAACACCTAGCCTACGCTTTTCTTAATGGGTTAATTTCGCATGACATTTAACTATTTTTCAAATGGTTCAAATGGCTCTGAGCACTATGGAACCTCATCTAAGGTCATCAGTCCCCTAGAACTTAGAACTACTTAAACCTAACTAATCTAAGGACACCACACACATCCAGGCCCGAAGCAGGATTCGAACCTGAGACCGTAGGGATCGCTAGGTTCCAGACTGAAGCGCCTAGAACCGCTCGGCCACAGGGGCCGGCCTAACTATCTTTGCTTGTTTTGCTACTATTAATTGAAATTAACTTGTCACTTAAATCTAAGGCAATTATTATGTCTCCTATCATCATTTAAATCCATTGGGCCCTTCGACGACGTTGCCCACCAACCCTCTCCCTAACAGAATATACTGTGAACCCCCTGTAGTGAATGGTTCTCGATGTACCAGTGTCTGGCTGGTCAGTGACGCTACAAATCAGTTTCTTGTGATCTTCATCATATCATCATAATGAAACATCATCATGAGATTAAGCAATGGAAATTAAAGTTTCCACACATAAGAATGCACGTAATGACGGGAGTTAGACTCTGGAGCAACTGCACTTTGTCCAAGATGTGTGCAAAGAAAATTTAGCTTGGAGGATTTACCTCCTCGTGATGTTACATCATACAGGACTGTTATAGTAAATCAGTCGTATGCCGCTACGTAAAATGATCATTCTGCTAACTTTTTAATTGACAAACATGTGCTTGTAAGGACCCGACGTATGTGTAAGCTTTCGAAAGATGATTCTATATCTATATTTACTGTGGCACTGACTCGAAATTCAGTTTGGTAGGTGACATGACTGTGTATAATAGTATATGATCTGGGGAATCAGCCGCTAACAGCACAAGGCCACAACGGGAACCTGTACACAGAAAGATGTAACAGACTGACAAATAAAGAAACACTGATCATTTCGAAAGCTGAGAAGCGATTTTATTTTCTTTCGTAGCTCTGTTTACACACAGCCTCCTGTCCTCTGTGTTTCCTTTCACATTGATTGCGTAAGCAGTTGCAAAACGCTTGGCCGCTGATAACACTGCCACGCTAGCAGGACACGAAATCTAAATTTTCTTAGTCCGCATCCGTCCAAGGGCGGGACTTAATGTCTGGCGCGAGCTGTTGAGATTATTAACGTTGATGTAGCTGAGGTGACATGTTCAGCATGGTCCATCTGTGTCTCGTGGTCGACATAATGATTTTTCTTTAACTGATGGTGCTGTTGAAGTAGGAAAAGTCTGGTTTTCAATGTTTTTTATGACTTTAAAGTATCATTTAATTCTTTTAGTAGATGTAGATTCTTTGTTTGAAAGTAAGTCTTTTCACACCGTTCCTCACAATCAACTTCTAATCAAATCACTTGCCTGTGTAGTATTGCCTCAGTTGTACCTCTGGATTCATTATTTCCCATAACGAAGCTCACAGTTGGTGTTAGTTAACGAAACATTGGGTGTGACGTTCCTCAACAAGCCGTTTGACGTTCGCAATCTACATTAACAATTTAGTAGTCAATCTGAGCAGCCCTCTTAAACTGTTCGCAGGTGATAGTATTATTCATTGTCTCGTTAAGTCATCAATGCAGACTAGCACTAGCAAAAAGGGCATTCTGCACAAAAGAAGTATACAAGTATCTAATATAGGCCTTAATTTGAAGGAGAAATTTCTGGTAACGTGCATTTGGAGCGCAGCATTCTGTGATAATGAAACGTGGACTGTGGGAAAACCGAAATAGAAGGGAATGGAAACATTTGAGATGTGATGTTACACAAGAACTTTGAAAGTTAGATGGACTTATGAGATAATGAACGAGGAGGCTGTACGCAGAATGGAGAGGACAGGAATACTAGGAAAACACTGACAAGAAGAAAGGGTAGAACGATAGAAGATGTGTTAAGACATTATGGAATACTGTCATGGTACTAGAGAGAACTGTAGAGGTAAAAAACTGTAGACCGGTGTCGGAATACATCCACCAAATAATAGAGAACAGGTGTTACTCTGAGATGAAGAGGTTGGCACAGGACAAGAATTCATCGTGCGCCGCATCAAACCGCTCAAAAGAGTGATAACTCAAAAAAAAATCTAGTCAGCAGAAGTTAAAAACCGTTTAGAAAATTATGTAGGCTACATATCTGCATCGTGTGAAAAGTGGCATTTGACTGTAAATAATGAAACATATGAAGTCATGCACATACGCATAAAAAATCCGCTGAATTTCTGTTATACGATACATCACACAAACCAAATCGTTGTCAATCCAAGCAAAAACTTGGGGATTACAGTTACGAATAACTTAAACTGGAACGATCACTTAGATAATGTTGTGGAGAGAGAGAGAGATAAATGATCATCGTAATAGTATAATAAATGGAGAGCTCGTTTGGGAAGATTTAATTGTTGTTTTTCCCGAGCGCTGTTCTAGAGTGGAACAGTAGAGAAATATCCTGTGGGTGGTCCGACGAAGCCTCTGTCAGTCACTTAAATATGAATTGCAGTATGGTCATGTGGACGCAGATATATACCAGAAGATATGAATAACCTCTGTGACATAGTAAATACTAAAAATACACATAGAACTGGTATCTACAGTAACGACACGTGAAGCATATAAAAACAGCGTTTTCTAGTGTAATAAATGTCTATTACGTAAAGGTAGTATCGCATATCACGTAAATTATCGTTGTTTATCTATAAAAGCGCCATTGAAGCTGAATAATATTCTTTAAATTAACATTCCTAAACATCTTTTATCGAAATGATCGGAATATACGAAATGCTGGCTGTACTATGCGTGACGCTAAAATACTTCGAAAACTTATATCTAAGTGACTGTATTGGCTACTATTTTGACTAAGCAATGTACAAGGTAAAGTGTGCTTCTCAATGTCATAAGGGAACAGCTCTTGATACAAACATACGTTCATGTTTCTGGGCGGCTGTCGCAAATAATACATTCTCAAACAGGGGGTCAGCTTTCTGGTTTGCTTTTGTAGGGATTTCCTCTATAAATTTCCTGAATAAACAGAGTTAGTTGAATGCTCACAGAGACTCTAACGTTAGCCCGCCATGTGTTTGCTCGCGTGTGAAACGTTTCTGTTGCGTTGTTCAGCTGCTTGTTTTGCTGTTGTCCGCTGCCAGCCTGATATCGGATACTCGAATTTGCTAGAGAATATGCGGACGGATCGAACATGTGCAGTTCGCTGGTTGAATACAATAGACGAGTCAAATAAAGCCCTCCACGCCAGATTATAACGTTTTCACCGAAACGGAGGAGAAGCTCATAATTGGCAAGAGGATTGCCAATTAACTAGTGAAGTTCGAGACGAATTGCGAATATCTGTCACGAAGGCAAAATAGTTCACAAATGTGATTCATTCGCAAATCGCATCATTCCAATCTCTCTTTGTCCGTCAAAATTTTGCATACAATTTGAATGTGATCGTTACATTGGTCCTGCAGTGGAGTCCATCTGGAAAATGCCCTTTTCTTGTTTATATGTCTCTCTGGCTAGAAAGGATAGCATTAAACATCGAATTTCGTATTTGTCGTCAAGATGTCGATAATGGAGCAGGAATGATGAAGAAACTTCACACGGGACATAGTCACTTAATGGTGCTTTTCAACCAAACGAATAATGCGGTGGATTTCTATCTTGGTGCCTAGTACAGGGGTCATGTAAGTTGGAATATCTATAAAAAAAATGTAAGTTTCCATTCATAATGCAAATGTAAAATCGTTTAGTTCTGTTTTGAATGGGGTAATACAATACGTGCACACTATAAAGGATCAATTTTTCTTGCAGATTTCGAAAAACTAATAACATTATTATTTCCCACGCTTGCTTGGTTAGTTATGTATACGTCACACATTAATATTTTATGTTCAATAAATGGAAAAGTACAGGGTGATTCAAAAAGAATACCACAACTTTAGGAATTTAAAACTCTGCAACGACAAAAGGCAGAGCTAAGCACTATCTGTCGGCGAATTAAGGGAGCTATAAAGTTTCATTTAGTTGTACATTTGTTCGCTTGAGGCGCTGTTGACTAGGCGTCAGCGTCAGTTGATGCTAAGATGGCGACCGCTCATCAGAAAGCTTTTTGTGTTATTGAGTATGGCAGAAGTGAACCGACGACAGTTGTTCAGCGTGCATTTCGAACGAAGTATGGTGTTAAACCTCCTGATAGGTGGTGTATTAAACGTTGGTATAAACAGTATACAGAGAATGGATGTTTGTGCAAAGGGAAAAGTTCTGGACGGCCGAGAACGAGTGATGAACTGTAACTGGACTACAGTATCTGGAGATGTTAGAGAATTGGCTGTTCCCTCAGCTCGAACAAGAAGCACAACAATTCATATTTCAGCAGGACGGAGCGCCACCACATTGGCACTTAGCTGTCCGTAACTACCTGAACGTCAACTACCCGAGGCGATGGATCGGCCGCCAGGCAGCCCGTGACAGAGCACTTCATCACTGGCCTCCAAGAAGCCCTGATCTTACCCCCTGCGATTTTTTCTTATGGGGGTATGTTAAGGATATGGTGTTTCGGCCACCTCTCCCAGCCACCATTGATGATTTGAAACGAGAAATAACAGCAGCTATCCAAACTGTTACGCCTGATATGCTACAGAGAGTGTGGAACGAGTTGGAGTATCGGGTTGATATTACTCGAGTGTCTGGAGGGGGCCATATTGAACATCTCTGAACATGTTTTTGAGTGAAAAAAAACCTTTTTAAATACTCTTTGTAATGATGTATAACAGAAGGTTATATAATGTTTCTTTCATTAAATACACATTTTTAAAGTTGTGGTATTCTTTTTGAATCACCCTGTATA
Source organism: Schistocerca cancellata (assembly GCF_023864275.1). Taxonomy (NCBI): domain Eukaryota; kingdom Metazoa; phylum Arthropoda; class Insecta; order Orthoptera; family Acrididae; genus Schistocerca; species Schistocerca cancellata. The sequence goes on from NC_064633.1 coordinate 470,012,012, forward strand.
TCAACATTTCCTGAATCTTGCCATTGTACTTTTTCCTTTGGTTGCGGAAACATTACATAAGCTGGATAGCTCCTCCCTCACTCTTACCGAGCAAGGCTCCGACTACCACATCTAAAACAGAGAAAATAGCACCCCTCTTTCAACAGTTCCATACTGAGATTTACTTAACAAGAACGAAAATAGCTTAAAGAAGAAAATGATGTGATAGTGACCCAGACTACTGTCAGACACTTAGAAATGCGCTGAATGGAATGCACTGAGTAGTCCTCTTATTCAACCATAAACAGAAATATATTTTCCTCACGTCACTTTTGTCATTCCTTCTGAAGCCGAAAATGGGACTGTTCCGTCTATCTCGTGTGTCGTCACGGTAGTAAGTTAGCGTCTGGAGGGCGACGTTCGCATTTCTTTAATGAAAATACTCACACAGTACTAAGACAAATTAGAGGTATGAGTTATCTTTATCTGTATCTACCGAATTAGACAGTAAATATGTCACCAAAAGATGCAAATTCCTATTGTACATTCAAGTTCTAAAGAAACTGTACAGGCATGTGTATTCAAATACAGAGACAAGTAAACAGGTAGAATACGGTACTGTGGCCGGCAACGCCTGTAAAAGACAACAAGTGTCTGGCACAGTTGTGAGATCGGTTACTGCTGCTACAATGGCAGGTTATCAAGGTTTAAGTGAGTTTGAACGTGGTGTGTAAGTCGGTGCACGAGCGATGGGACACAGCATCTCCGAGGTAGCGATGAAGTGGGGTTTTCCCGTACGACAATTTCACGAGTGTGCCATGAGTATCAGGAATCCGGTAAAACATCAAATCTCCGATATCGCTGCGCCGGAGAAAGATCCTGCAAGAACGGGACCAACGACGACTGAAGAGAACCGTTCAACGTGACAGAAATGAAACCCTTCCGCAAATTGCTGCATATTTCAGTGCTTGGGCATCAACAAGTGTCAGCGTACGAACCATTCAACAAAACGTCATCGATGTGGGCTTTCGTAGCCGAAGACCCATTCTTGTACACTTTATGACTGCACGACACAAAGCTTTATGTCTCACCTGGATCCGTCAACACCGACATTTGACTATCGATGACTGGAAACGTGTTGCCTGGTCCGACGAGTTTAGTTTCTAATTGTATCGGGTGGATGGACGTGTACGGCTATGGAGTCAACCTCATGAAACCGTGGGCCCTGCATATCAGAAGGGGACTGTTCAAGATGGTGGAGGCTCTTTAATGGTGTGGGGCCTGTGCTGTTGGAGTGATATGGGACCTCTGAAACGTCTAGATACAGCTCTGACAGGTGACAAGTATGTAAGCTTCCTGTTTGATTACCTGCATCCATTCATGTGCATTGTGCGTTTCAACGGGTTTGGGCAATTCCAACAGGACAATGAAACACCCCAAACGTCCAGAATTTCTACGTAATGGCTCCAGGAACTCTCCTTTGAGATTAAGCACTTCCGCTGGCCACAAAACTGCTCAGACGTGAACATTATTAAGCATATATGGACAGCCTTGTAGCCTGCTGTTCAAAAGAGACCTCCACCCCCTCATACTCTTACGGATTTATTGACAGCCCTGCAGGACTCATGGTGTCAATTCCCTCCAGCACTACTTCAGACATTAGTCGAGTCCATGCCACATCGAGTTATGGTACTTCTGCGCGCTCGCGGGAGCGCTACACGACATTAGACGTGTTAGTTTGCTTGGCTCTTCAGTGTATGTATACTACAATATTCGTAGGTTAACAGAGATTTATATTATTTTTGAAATTTTCAGTACCAGTTGTGTGAGTACTAACTCCGTCAACGTTTTTTCGTATTGGTCGCTCTTGTAACTGTGAAAATTTATAGGTCGTAAAGTTGTAAAAATTTCATGTGCCATAAAAACGGCAAGCAGTAAAGATGCACTCGTTATGAGAGTGCTTTGTGGAGTACTTATATGTGACCAGCATGTATCGATCGCCATCTCGGGCCTTCATATATGTCTGATGTTCACAGCTGCTCGTTCTGCAAACGTATGAGGGATGGTGCCTTTGAATTACATATTTAGCAGCTATCCTCGAGGGTCTACAGCCACTTTGAATGCATCTCAGTTAGCTCCGCACGTTTTGCACGCTTTATCTTTGGTCTCGTTCGAGGGCTTACGGCCTTGGAATGATTCTTTCATTTCAGCTCGCTTGACGCTCAGTGACAGATAATGTTATCTCGCATACGTAGACGGTTGGTAGTTTTTTCTATCAAGTTTTGATATCAAAAATCTACTATACGACCACTGCATAAGGATAATAATTCGTAACTCTTTTCTTAACCACGGTGATGTAGAGCTTTTACCCCCTGATACGTCATAATATTTAGCTCCGAATTAGAAGACAATCTACTTTCATTTCTTTTCCACTACAAAAATAAAAAAAAAAATTCTCCATTAGTAGTTAGTTACTTGGAAAGATACACATGTGACCATTTTATTAGTAATGTAAAAAATTCTCGAATCTTCATATGCATAAGATACTCGTCAAAAATAATTATATAGGGTGGTCCATTGATCGTGACCGGGCCAAATATCTCACGAAATAAGCGTCAAACGAAAAAACTACAAAGAACGAAACTTGTCTAGCCTGAAGGGGGAAACCATATGGCGCTATGGTTAACCCGCTTGATGGTGCTGCCATACGACAAGCGGATATCAACTGCGTTTTTCTAAATGGGGACCCCCATTTCTCATTACATATTCGTGTAGTACGTAAAGAAATATGAATGTTTTAGTTGGACCACTTTTTTCTCTTTGTGGTAGATGGCGCTGTAATTGTCACAAACATATGGCTCACAATTTTAGACGAACAGTTAGTAACACATAGGTTTCTTAAATTGAAATACAGAACGTAGGTACGTTAGAACATTTTATTTCGGTTGTTCCAATGTGATACATGTACCTTTGTGAACTTATCATTTCTGAGGACGCAGTCAGTTACAGCGTGATTACCTGTAAATACCACATTAATGTAATTAATGCTCAAAATGAAGTCCGTCAACCTCAATGCATTTGGTAACGTGTAACAACATTCCTGTCAACAGCGAGTAGTTCGCCTTCCGTAATGTTCGCACATGCATTGACAATGCGCTGACACATGTTGTCAGGCGTTGTCAGTGGATCACGATAGCAAATATCCAACTTTCCTCACAGAAATCCGGGACGTAAGATCCGGTGAACGTGCCGGCCATGGTATGGGTCTTCGACGACCAATCCACGTGTCATGAAATATGCTTTCAATACCGTTTCAACCGCACGCGAGATATGTGCGGGACATCCATCGTGTCGGAAGCACATCGCCATCTGTCATGCAGTGAAACATCTTGTAGTGACATCGGTATAACATTACATAGGAAATCAGCATACATTGCACCTTTTAGATTGGCGTCGATAAAATGGGGGCCTATTATACTTCCTCTCATAATGCCGCACTATACATTAATCCGCCAAGGTCGCTGATGTTTCACTTGTCGCGGCCATCGTGGATTTTCCGTTGCCTAATAGTGCATATTATGCCGGTTTACGTTACCGCTGTTTGTGAATGACGCTTCGTCGCTAAATAGAACGCGTGCAAAAAATCTAACATCGTCCCGTAATTTCTTTTGTGCCCAGTGGCAGAACTGTATACAACGTTCAAAGTCGTCGCCATACAATTCCCGGTGCATACACATATGGTACGGGTGCAATCGATGTTCATGTAGCTTTCTCAACACCGACGTTTTTGAGATTCCCGATTCAAGCGCAATTTGTCTGTTACTGACGTGCGGATTAGGCTCGACAGCAGCTAAAACACCTACTTGGGCATCATCATTTGTTGCAGGTCGTGGTTGACGTTTCGCATGTGGCTGAACACTTCCTGTTTCCTTAAATGACGTAAATATCCGGGGAACGGTCCGGACACTTGGTTGATGTCGTCCAGGATACCGAGCAGCATACATAGCACACGCCCGTTGGGCATTTTGACCACAATAGCAATACATAAACACGATATCGACCTTTTCCGCAATTGGTAAACGGTCCATTTTAACACGGGTATTGTATCACGAAGCAAATATCGTGCGCACTGGCGGAATGTTACGTGATACCACGTACTTATTATAGGTTTGTGACTATTACAGCGCCAACTATCACAAAGCGAAAAAAGTGGTCCAACTAAAACATTCATATTTCCTTACGTGCTACATGAATATTTCATAAGAAATGGAGCTTCATGTTTAAAGAAAATTAGTTGATACCCGTTTGACCTATGGCAGAGCCACCTAGAGGGCCAATCATAGCGTCATCTGGTTTGCCCCTTCAAGCTAGACGAGTTTCGTTGTTTGTAGTTTTTTCGGGGTTATTTCGTGAGATATTTGGCCCGCTCACTATCAATGGACCACCCTGTATACTAAGGAAAAACTTACAGGACAGTTACAAATAATACATTTTAATTTCTAAAACCCACAACCAGAAGACCTTAGATTTCAAACCTACATAGGAAATCCTGAGAATAGATGTGGCTAGAGTATTAACAGCTATATGATAGTCGCTGATGATGCTGGACAGGGAGTAAGTTTCAATTACCGTGTTACTTTGTTTTGAGAAAGATTCATTCAACCTACGTTATTACACCAACTGATGCTACAGCTTGTATTAGAACATGACAGGACAGTGGTAAGATAGAGTAGGAGATTTCATGCCATGAAACTGTTCTCAGATTCCCTAGAGGTAAAAAAGAAATACTTTTGAATGAAACCTATATGAACAAGTGTCAAGTCCATGATGATACTGCACTGTTAACCTCTCATGCAGATAAAATTCAACGACCACATGATCAACAATGCAATTCACAACAGCTGTTATCAAAAGTTCATTTATTAAACCATATCATCAGCTGACTTGCAGTTCACCTAGATATAAGCACATAATATATGATACGTAGCTATTACAGCGAATATTCAAAACATTCTTTGTAAAAATAGCCAGAGACTGGCAGTAACGTTTCAGTGTCATGACTTTACATTCGTAATCCCCTGATAAAACATTAAAGGGTACATTTTGGAATACTACAACTAAAATTTTTCATTTCTTTGATTATGGTTGGTTGTTCTGTAGCCTTCAGGTACTGCTAATTGTGTTTATTATAGCATAGTATTATTTGAGAAGACCGCTGGTAAGTATTCGTTGTAGAGCTGCACATATGATGTATATATGCAGACTGAGACGACGAATGGAAATTTATACCAAGTGTGGGATTCAAACCAGGCTCTCCTACTCCTTAGGCCCATGCACTAACCACTACGCAACCCTCGCACCGTGGTTATGCACATCTGCGCAGACTACCTTAGCAGGCATCAATCCTCAATCCAAAATCCCGTTCATACGGCAGACACTGTATCAGGGTAGCGTAGTGGTTACTACATCTGAGTATTCAGCTTCAGAACCAAGTTCGAACCCTGGTCTTTGCACTAATTTTCATTCGGTCTTTCAGTATGCATATTTACATCATAGATCATTGATGAAAAGATCTCGGGAACTATGTAGTTTTATTTTAGTTTTCATACACTGACGTGACAGAAGTCATGAGATATTTTCTAATATTGTGTTGGACCTCCTTTTGCCCAACGTAGTGCAGCAGTACGACGTGTTGTCAACTCAACTAGTTGTTGGATGTCCGCTGCAGATATGTTGTGCCAAGCTACCTCCGCAGGAGTCCGTAATTGTGAGAGTGTTGTTGGTGCATAATTTTGTGCAGGAATTGACCACTCGATTATGTACCATAAATGTTCGATAGGATTCACGTCGGCGATACGGGTGGCCAAATCATTCGTTCGAACTGGCCAAAATTTTCTTCAGAGCAAGTGAACAATTGTGAACCGGTGACATGGTTTATTTTCATCCGTACATATTCCATCGTTGTTTAGCAACAAATGGTCTCCCGGTAACCGGCATAAGTATTTCCATGCGATGGACCAGATGGCCCAATCCATTCATGTAAAGCCAACATCTCGTACGGTGCTTTGTTGACAACCTGCGTCCATCGCTTCGTCTGGTCTACGCCACAATCGAAACCTACCATCAACTCTTACCAACGTAAATCGGGACTCATCTGACCAGGCCACGATTTTACAGGGCCCAACCGAAATGGTCACGAGCCCAGCAGATGTCGTGCTGTGAGCAAAAGCATTCGCGTCGGTCCTCTGCTGCCATACCCCATTAACGTAAACATTTGCCACCCAGTCACAGAGGATACGTTCGTCGTATGCCCAACAATGATTTCTGTATTTATTTCATGCAGTGTTGCTTGTCTGTTAGCACTGACAACTATATGAGGACGCGCTGCTCTTAGTCGTTAAGTGAAGGCCGTCGGCCACTGCGTTGTCTGTGGTGAGAGGTAATGCGTGAAATTTGGTATTCTGATAACACACTTGACACTGTGGATCCCGGAGTGTTGAATTCCTTAACAATTTTCGAAATCGCACGCCCCAGGCATTTTGCTACAACTAACATCCCATGTTCGAAGTCGGTTAGTTCCCGTCTTGCAGCCATAATCATGTTTGATACCATTTCACATGAATCAGTTGAGTAGGAATGACAGCTCCACCAATGCACTGCCCTTTTATAGCCGGTGTACATAAGCCATATGTATATTTGTGTATCACTATCCCATGAGTTTTCAACACCTCTGTTTTTTCTTAGCCTGATTCTAATCCGTGTTATTGGACATCGGGTCAAGTGAGCATTTTCGTACAGAATGAAACAGTTTGTGGCTTCATAAATGCAGTTGAAACAACTGCGGTGATGCTTTTCTTAATATTCATATTAATCAGTAGCCGGAGCTTAACATGATGAAGATTATAACCAAATAACAAGCTGCAAATCACAACTTTTTTCGTTTTCGGTAAATCGTTCTTAGGACTGTTCTAAAACTTTCTTCACTAGTTCTGAATGTACGCCTATATACACTCCTGGAAATTGAAATAAGAACACCGTGAATTCATTGTCCCAGGAAGGGGAACCTTTATTGACACATTCCTGGGGTCAGATACATCACATGATCACACTGACAGAGCCACAGGCACATAGACACAGGCAACAGAGCATGCACAATGTCGGCACTAGTACAGTGTATATCCACCTTTCGCAGCAATGCAGGCTGCTATTCTCCAATGGAGACGATCGTAGAGATGCTGGATGTAGTCCTGTGGAACGGCTTGCCATGCCATTTCCACCTGGCGCCTCAGTTGGACCAGCGTTCGTGCTGGACGTGCAGACCGCGTGAGACGACGCTTCATCCAGTCCCAAACATGCTCAATGGGGGACAGATCCGGAGATCTTGCTGGCCACGGTAGTTGACTTACACCTTCTAGAGCACGTTGGGTGGCACGGGATACATGCGGACGTGCATTGTCCTGTTGGAACAGCAAGTTCCCTTGCCGGTCTAGGAATGGTACAACGATGGGTTCGATGACGGTTTGGATGTACCGTGCACTATTCAGTGTCCCCTCGACGATCACCAGTGGTGTACGGCCAGTGTAGGAGATCGCTCCCCACACCATGATGCCGCGTGTTGGCCCTGTGTGCCTCGGTCGTATGCAGTCCTGATTGTGGCGCTCACCTGCACGGCGCCAAACACGCATACGACCATCATTGGCACCAAGACAGAAGCGCCTCTCATCGCTGAAGACGACACGTCTCCATTCGTCCCTCCATTCACGCCTGTCGCGACACCACTGGAGGCGGGCTGCACGATGTTGGGGCGTGAGCGGAAGACGGCCTAACGGTGTGCGGGACCGTAGCCCAGCTTCATGGAGACGGTTGCGAATGGTCCTCGCCGATACCCCAGGAGCAACAGTGTCCCTAATTTGCTGGGAAGTGGCGGTGCGGTCCCCTACGGCACTGCGTAGGATCCTACGGTCTTGGCGTGCATCCGTGCGTCGCTGCGGTCCGGTCCCAGGTCGACGGGCACGTGCACCTTCCGCCGACCACGGGTGACAACATCGATGTACTGTGGAGACCACACGCCCCACGTGTTGAGCAATTCGGCGGTACGTCCACCCGGCCTCCCGCATGCCCACTATACGCCTTCGCTCAAAGTCCGTCAACTGCACATACGGTTCACGTCCACGCTGTCGCGGCATGCTACCAGTGTTAAAGACTGCGATGGAGCTCCGTATGCCACGGCAAACTGGCTGACACTGACGGCGGCGCTGCACAAATGCTGCGCAGCTAGCGCCATTCGACGGCCAACACCGCGGTTCCTGGTGTGTCCGCTGTGCCGTGCGTGTGATCATTGCTTGTACAGCCCTCTCGCAGTGTCCGGAGCAAGTATGTGGGTCTGACACACCGGTGTCAATGTGTTCTTTTTTCCTTTTCCAGGAGTGTACACACGTACGAAAATTTCTCTGCAACACGCTTTTGCCTTGGAACTAGACGTGGAAGTAATATGTATTATTCTAACAAGTGAGGGAAATTTTTAACACTTGTTTTATCTGAATTTAGAGGAGACAGTTTTTATACTCATACAGTCTCGACACTGTTCATCCATAATCTGGGTTCAGTTCCACAGTTGCTGTAGTGCCTCGTGCTACGGGGGCGTCTGAAACCGCTGATGCCTAGGCACTGTGAGATCAGCTGTATTCTTGTCAACAACAGGTAAAAAACCAATATTTGGTGCCACGCTTGACCATCTCCCCCCTCTTCGACAGTTAACCAAAACACGAAAATAGTCTGCATGCACTCTTGACGGATTTTGTGTTTTTGAGTCGTCAGTCATCTCACTGGTTTGATGCGGCCCGCCAAGAATTCCTCTCCAGTACCAACCTCTTCATGTCAGAGTAGCAATTGCAACTTACGTCCTTAATTATTTCCTTGATGTGTTCCAATCCCTGTCTTCCTCTACATTTTTTACCCTCTACAACTCCTTCTAGAATTGTCGAAATCATTCCGTTATTTTCCACACGCTCCCTTCCTCTCCATTCTGCGTGCAACCTCCTCATTCATTACCTTGTAAGTCCACCTAATTTTCAACATTCGTCTGTAGCACCACATCCCAAATGCTTCGATCCCCTTCTGCTCTGGTTTTCCCACAGTCCATGCTCCGAAAGTAAATTCTCATAAACCTCTTGCTCAAATTGAAGCCTATATTTGATAGTAGTAAACTTGTCTTGGCCAGAAATGCCCTTTTTGCCAGTGCTAGTCTGCTTTCGATGTCCTACTTGCCTCGTCCATCATTGGTTATTATGTTGCCTAGGTAGCAGAATTCCTTAAATTCATCTACTTCGTGACCATCTATCCTGCTTTTAAGTTTCTTACTGTTCTCATTTCTGGTACTTCTCATTACTTTCATCTTTCTTCGATTTGCTCTCAGTCCATACCCTGTACTCGTTAGACTGTTCATTCCATTCAACAGATAATGTAATTTTTCTTTACTTCCACACAGGACAGCCATGTCATCAGCGAATCGCATCACTGACATCCTCTCACCTTGAATTTTAAATCCACTCTTGAACCTGTGAACTTCATTTTATATGAATCCTTGCTTCTTCGATGTACAGACTGAACAGTAGGCGAGAAAGACTACATCCCTGTCATGCAATCTTTTTAATACGGGCAGTTCGTTCCTGGTCGTCCGCTCTTTTTATTCCTCTTGGCTCTTGCACATACTGTGTATAACCCGTCCCTCCCTACAGCTCACCCCTATTTTTCTCAGAATTTCGAACATCTTGCAGCACTCTACATCGTCACACACTTTGTCCAGATCAACAAATCCTATGAACGTGTATTAATTTTTTTTGTCTTGCTTCCAAAACCAACCGCAGTTTCAGTATTGTCTCCGTGGTACCATTATCTTTCCTAAAGCTAAACTGGTGGTCAGCTAACACATACTCAGTTTTCTTATCCATTCTTCTGTACATTAATTTTTCCAGGAACTTCAACTTTTAGGTTCATCCTGTGATAAATCTTGCACCTGTCAGGGCTTGCAGTCTTCGGAATTCTCTTGATGATATTTTTCCGAAAGAAAGTCGGTATGTCTCCAGAGACATACATTCTACACACCAACGTCGTCTTGTGGTTTCCACTTCCCAGAATGGTTTTAGAAATTATTTCTGCCTTATTTGATCCTATGCCCTCCAAAGCTCCCTTAAATTAATTGGCTCCACAGTCTCTTCTAAATGGACTCCTGTTTCTTTATCTTTCGCATCAGACAAATCTTCCCCCTCATTGAGGGGACTGGAAACATGCTGCCTGGCCGAACAAGTCTCGTTTCAAATTATATCGAACGGATAGACGTGTACAAGTATGGAGACAACCTCATGAATTCATAGACGCTGCGTCTCAGCAGGGGACTGTTGAAGCTGATGGAGGCTCCGTAATGGTGAGGCGCGTGTGCAGTTGGAGTGAAATGGGTCTCCTGGTAGTCCTTATACGTCTCTGACAGGTGACACGTGCTTAAGCATCCTGTCTAATCACCTGTATCCATTCACTTCCAACGTGCATTCCGACGGACTTGGGCAATTCCAGCAGGACAGACTAGCTCCAGAAACATTCTGAGTTTAAACACTTCCACCGGCCACCAAGCTCCCCAGACATGAACATTATTGAAGATATTTGGGATGCCTTTCGACGTGCTGTTGAGAAAGAGATCTCCAACCCTTCGTACTCAAACGGATTTATGGACAGCCCTGCAGGATTCATGATGTCAGTTCCCTCTAGCACTACTTCAGACATTAGTCGAGTCCATTTCACGTCGTGTTGAGCCACTTCTGTTGGTTTACAGGGATCATCCACGATATTAGGCAGGTGTGCCAGTTTCTTTGGCTCTTCAATGTAGAACGATTGTATATTGTGTGATTTCTTATGACTTCTCTTCTCTGTATTTAAATTGCACTGAAAATATTGTGCCTCCATAACAGTGCAGATATCGACGGTAAATACTGTGTGACTTGTTTGATTCATTCAAAGTATTCGCTGTTGACAACACTAATGCCAACTTTTCGCCTCAAACTTGCATTCAGTACTGCGCTGTTCAGTCCAGTGTTTGATTTTTTCGCGGTGTTAGCTACTCGTTGACAGTAGCACCCGGAAATATGTGTGGGTTTACTGATGATGAGTTGGTCGCTAACTGACTCTTGCATGGGTTTCCTTAATGAAAGAGTCGACCAACCAATCGACGCTAGGCTGGTAATGTAACGACATCAATGTACTTTTGTATCACCCTGAATTAGTTGCACTGCTACGTGTTTAGTGTTGTTCGTTTCTTGGTTGCATATTACATTATTACTCTGCAACGAGCAACTGCATTCTTTGGAATATTGAAGACAGCAGAGATAAAATTCATGGAGCGAAAGGGTTTCTACAATTTGCAGAAAACCACACACATCAGTTGCAAGAGTCGAAAGACGATAAAAGTAACCAGTGGATGAGAAGTGAGTGAGACGGGCTTCTAGTTTATCTCCGACGCTATTGAGTTTGTACCCGGATCACACACGACAAAAATTCAGGAAGAAATTTGTAAATGGAATTAAATTTCAGGAAGAAGGAATAAAAATGATATGGTTCGGCGGCAACGTTGCAATTCTGTTAGAGATAACAAATGACCTGGAACAGCAGCTGAATGAATAGTCTTTAATGTCTTGGTTATATCATCAAAACTAAATTAAGGTTAATGGATCGTGTCTCATATACGAGGCATATTCCAAAACTAAGGTCCAGTGACGAAGATTTAACTGATAGTAACCCTGAATACAGACTCACGCATGCAGCGCTGTCTTTCTTTTGTCAGTTGTAAGAAAAGCGTGGTACAAGGTAGTCAGTAACATCATCAGCTCTAATGAGTTTCTCTTTGCCATCGGCTTAAGTGACACTAACCTCTGCAGTAAATGCTAACTCTTTGCCAGTGTGCCTCATCGATACACATGTTGCGATCGGATTATCAACTGCAGGTTGACCAGGGCGAAAATTTCTGAAATATGAGGAATTTCCACAAACAATGTACCGACTAATATTTTATTCACGCCAGAAGAAAGTTACTAGTCTCAGGCATAACGTAATGCAGTGATTTGGGTAATGGGCAAATATACAAGTTACATTTTTAAGAACATTGGGAGTGATGAACGTATTGAATACAAGACGTATAGGGAAAATTAATTCGAGAAAAACACTTAAGTATCAGAATCACAATAAGGAATATGGTAAGATGCTCCGAATTGTATTCAGCAGAATGGGTACAGATTAGGGACACATGGATTCCTTGTGGTGAGGGTATGGTTTGGGTTGCGAAGCACTAGCAGTGCCGCAGAGATGCCCCTGAGGGGCGTTCCTGACCCTAACCCTATATGTCACATATGAAAAATAAATCAGTAGTAGAGCGTACAACAATATGACAGCAAACATGTCGTGTCTGTTGTAAAGGAAGATCTTGAACATCCTAAGGATGCGCTTAGTAGGCTGATACGGACAAAAATAACAAGGCAGTAAGGACTTTGCGATGTCGTTGTTTGGGATTGCTCTTCTGTCCACTTAACCTACCACGGAGGAGAATTAGGAACATACTTCAAGAATTTACTAAATGATTAAGTTGGGTGTAGGAAGTGATGAAGAGGAACCTCAGGCTGCAGATGAAGAAAATGTGCATACAGAACTGCCACCCGTTGAAGGTGACAGTGAAGATGCTAACTACGTGTTGCTGCTAAAGACTGAATATCATTACTCGTTCTACGAATGCTGTAACTTATGACTGAAATTAGCTGTCACCTTATTTATGTCATTTCATTTTAAGACAGTCATTTTTGTTACTGTTTCTGTGGAATAAAAAAATTATCAAAAAACTCCTTAGAAAATTGTTGCAGTGTTGGTTTGATTCAGTAGTCAGTTGCCAGTCGGTGAGAGCAGATCACAGTGGCAGAGATAATCGCAGATTCTGCTAGTTGTGAAGTGCGCGGTGTGATTACATTTTTGCTGGCAAAAAGGTCTTCAGGTACTGAAATATATCGCGTGTTATACCTGTCGTATGAGTTAGAAAAATGTTCGAAAATTACGAGTAGGTCGAGACTTTCAAAACAGCAGCAGTCATGTTCATTGTGAACATTGTGAACAGCCGGATGGCAGGCCCAGTATTTGAGCTGGGGATATTGTTGATCAAGAAAACCAAAAACTTCGAACTGATCGGTGACTGACGGTTAGTTGTCTGGCTAATGAATTTCAAAATATGCTAGAATCTCAGTTTACGAAATTGCAGTGAACACCTTGCACATAACATACCATGTGCGAGGTGGTTTATAAAAAATTCTCACTGATCAGCACAAAGATAAAATAATGTTTCGTGCATCACAGTATTAAGACGAGATGTGCTTATCGATTCCAAAGCAGAATCGAAACATCGGTCAATGCAGTGGCGACATTAAACTTCACACAAACCAAAACTGTTCAAGCAGTCTTCGTTGTGCGATCGAAAAATTATAGCTACCGTTTTCTGGGACGAAAAGGGCGTCCTTTTGATAGAGGTCATGGACCATGGGTCAACAGATATAGGTGAAGTGTACTGTGAAACGCTAACCAAACTGAGACGTGCGATCCGAAATCGACGCCGAGGCAAATCGACGTCTGCGATTGTACTCCTCCACGACAAGCCACTGCCAAAACCAAGGACAAGATTCAAGATTTTCGTTGGGAACCTTTTTTTTTTTTTTTTTAAAGAAATGTTCTTCATCTTTGTAATATACAATACGCAACCCACCGCCTTACATGATTAGTGGGTCCTAGGATGTTACAATGTTATTATTGTTAGCAGCTAACTACAGTTATTACATTTGAGCTACAGTACAGTTTTGCAGTGGGTAATTTTTATTCTATTAGTACTCTGCTCAGTTCTAATGGCTACTTATGAGTAAAAACCTTACTGCCTGCAGCGTAACAGGTGTCAGTGATCGTATAAAAGTACTGTGCGGCCTTGCTCACCGAGCTAACCCCGATGAGCGCTCCCCTGAAACTAGGCAGGCGAAGGATGACTTGAATCGCTGCAGGTTTCTATTTGTATTTCCTATTCGTAAGTCCTATTAACTAATATCCTATCCTACGTCAGGTCCGGTGCATGTCCCAGTTCGATTTGTTCTACCCTATCCTCCTAGTCCTGCATGTGGCGGATTTCAACTGTATTGTGAGTTGACCTATCCACGGGCAGGCGGTACTGGATCAGGGTACTGGGACACATTTAGTTACCTGGTACTATTCCGAATTTTCCCTCAGATATTCTGTCAAAACTTCCCGCGATACCTCGTTGGCTAGGTTGTTCAGAGTTCGAAATATCTCCTCACGTCCTAGTGGGGCGTATGTGTCATAGTCAGGTAGTTGAAGTCGTAACGCGGCAGCTACATCATTGAAAAGGGGGCACTCGGGAGTACCCTCTGGAGCGCCACAGTCACACGGAGTCGTAGCCCTCGTCCCAAACCGACATAGATATGTCGGGTAGGGCCAGTGACCAGTGAGAAAATGGAACAGTCTCTGAGTTGGATCAAAATTCTTCATTCCTAGCCTTTCTTTCACATCCGGCAGATGTTGAAATGTTCCAGGACCAGTATAATCAGCCTCCCAAAATTCCTGCCACAGTTCCTCCCCTCTTCTCCTAATGGCACCCTTGTCCCCAGTCCGAGCACCCAGAATATCCTCAGTTTTCTCTATATTCCCTTTCTTGGCCAAGAAACATGCTGCCTGCTCTCTAATCTTGAGCTCGGCGGAGGTTCGAGTCCTCCTTCGGGCATGGGTGTGTGTGTGTTTGTCTTTAGGATAATTTAGGTTAAGTAGTTTGTAAGCTTAGGGACTGATGACCTTAGCAGTTAAGTCCCATACGATTTCACACACATTTAGACATTTTTCTAATCTTGATGTCCAGAGGGCAGAGCCTCATTACCACTAACAGGGCCGCACCTCGAGGTGTCCTAGAGACCCCCACTGACCTTAATATCATATTACTCTGCATCCTTCTCACTGAAATGTCGGGCACTACCCTCGTGAGCCTGTGCGCCCAGATTATTGAGCCATAACCCACTATTAACGTTAATATTATGTTGTGATACGGTTTTAACAAATGGGAGGGAATATGACATCTCTTGTGACCAATGGAGATGAGGTTATTAAGTACTTGTAGGGCTCTTTCGGTTACAGTTTCAATGTGCTTTCCAAAACAATCACGAGCTCACACGAAGCGACTATTTCCACTCCTTGCATTTGAAAAAGTGGCGGGGAGGAAAACGATTTCGAAACGATAATGAACTCAAGACTCGCGTTACCAACTGGTTCTCTTCCAACGCTGCAGACTTTTATGCAGAGGGGTTAAAGGAGCTGGAGCAGCGTTACAGTGTCAATAAAAATCTTTTCTCTTGAGCTTCTTTTTTTGTGACCGAACGTACCTTACTTTGTGAGCCGTGGTAAAATTTGCTGTTTTGAACAGCGCGCCGGAGCGCGTAGTGTAAAGTAGTCGCCTTCCGTTTCTGGCTGTAGCGCCGTTGCGGCAATCGCAGCTCTGGTGTCTCCCTATGGTGGGAAAGGGGAAAAGTTGCCTGTTCACGTGCATTTAAGGGGCGCTGTGGTCTCGGCAGTTGGTCAGTTGGGGCGAGTCTGGTCAGTTGGTGAGACGAGTCAGTGTGGGGCAGTCAGTGTCTGTCTGTTGTCCGTATTGCTAGTATGTGTTAGGGCGCTAATGTGGTCGAGTTTGTTCAGGCAATGGTCATTGGCGGTTGGATCGATCGGTTGGTCGATCGCGCACTGGGACACAAGATGACTTCTCCATCTTGAGTATCGGCATGACTGGGTGTTGTGTGATGTCCTTAGGTTCGTTAGGTTTAAGTAGTTCTAAGTTCTAGGGGACTGATGACCATAGATGTTAAGTCCCATAGTGCTCAGAGCCATTTGAACCATTTTGAGTGTCGGCGCATGTGACGTCGCCGCGTCAGTCCAGTGGGCCATGCCGTATAGCGAGGGATAGTGGCTTCGCGACCGACACGAGAGCAATGGGAGCCACCCTACGACATCCGTCTGGCCGGTGCGAGCTGCGATGCCGTGAGACGTAAGATCGGCGCGCCTTCCTGCGTCCGTTGAAGCGGCTGGCAGCGGACGGTTCGGGGGATCGTTTTGAGGGTGCTGCGCCAGGTCCTTGCCAGACACCGCAGTTATTAGAAGGTAATTGATTCGTGATATGTTGTTTCATTTACTTATTAAATTCTTCTTTTTGTCGTGGTCAGTCACTCGTCACCAGCTTGCTCGTCTGTCCCTCGTCTGCATTTGTTAGGCAGCTAGTGTCTGTCTGTCTGTCAGTCTGCCGTACGTTAATAGCTGACTCTGTCATGTTTGTCGGATTCGGTGTTAACGAATTTATTGCTTCAGGTGTAAAGGCCGAATTGCTGAAATATGTTTTTATCTTGCCTATCATTTTGAGAGGCGGTATATGTGTAATGTAGAGTACGTTTGTACATTTTATGTAAGACTGCATTTCATGGGTTTTAATTTAAATGGTCATTTTAGTATATAAAGTTGCCACCCTTCCACCGTAAGGGTTTTCTTTTAAAAACAAGTTGCACTTTCGGTGGCAAGTACTTTTTTTTAATGTGTGTGTTTTGTACCATTTCCATCCCTCCTATGGTTACATAGTTTATGTGTTTGTTCGAGTTGTTAAAAGTTTTAGTTTAAAGTAAGCTGGTGTGTTGCAGATTTGCACCAGTGTAGTCTTTCAGAGGCTGTTGCGAGCGGTCGTGAATACGACCGTGTTAAAAGGGAACGGCAAGGTTCTCAGCCCGAAAGCTCAAACTGTCAAGACAAAAATTTTGTTATTTCTGCCACAGAATAAATTTGTAACTTGATATTTACAGGGTGCTTTCTGATTATAATTTTAAATATGTTAAAAAAGGGGTGGGCTTTTATGAATAAATTTCCATTTATGAAAAAGAATTAATTTGTTTTTATCAGTTATCCAATGGCAACTACTTTCACGCTCACATAGTGTGATTAAATGTGTTAATGTTCTTGATGAATCACTAGTAAATAAACTAAATTTTAGAGAAAAGGTTTCGGATGTAAATTCACGGTTCACTTTGGAATGGTTCTCGTTCCAAAATACTCAGGAAATATCTTTGAACCACAGGGTGTTACAAAAAGGTACGGCCAAACTTTCAGAAAACATTCCTCACACACAAATAAAGAAAAGATGTTATGTGGACATGTGTCCGGAAACGCTTAATTTCCATGTTAGAGCTCATTTTAATTTCGTCAGTATGTACTGTACTTCCTCGATTCCCCGCCAGTTGGTCCAATTGAAGGAAGGTAATGTTGACTTCGGTGCTTGTGTTGACATGCGACATTTCTGTGAATGTCTGGGCAGGCATTGTTGGTGATGTCTTGATTGGGCCCCATGTTCTTCCACCTACGCCCAATGGAGCGCGTTATCATGATTTCACACGGGATACTCTACCTGTGCTGCTAGAACATATGCCTTTACAAGTACGACACAACATGTGGTTCATGCACGATGGAGCTCCTGCACATTTCAGTCAAAGTGTTCGTACGCTTCTCAGCAACAGATTCGGTGACCGATGGATTGGCAGAGGCAGACCAATTCCATGGCCTCCACGCTCTCCTGACCTCAGCCCTCTTGACTTTCATTTATGGGGGCATTTAAAAGCTCTTGTCTACGCAACCCCGGTACCAAATGTAGAGACTCTTCGTGCTCGTATTGTGGACGGCTGTGATACATTAAGCCATTCTCCAGGGCTGCATCAGCGCATCAGGGATTCCATGCGACGGAGGGTGGACGCACGTATCCTCGCTAACGGAGGACGTTTTGAACATATCCTGTAACAACGCTGGTACGTTCGGTTGCTGTGTGTTTCCATTCCATGATTATTGTGATTTGAAGAGAAGTAATAAAATGAGCTCTAACATGAAAAGTAAGCGTTTCCGGACACATGTCCACGTAACATACTTTCTTTCTTTGTGTGTGGGTAATGGTTCCCGAAAGTTTGGCCGTACCTTTTTTTAACACCCTGTATATGCAAAATATTGTCGGTGGAGATCGGAGTAGCCGTGTAAATCCTCTGGCAACAAGACCACTCTGAAATGCCTCTGCGCAGGGCACCTAGCGCCAGAGGTGTATTCACGAGCGATCTGCTGCGTGCGTAACACGGTCGTGCAGCGCGGTGCAGTTGCAGTGCAGGTGCGCCGCTGTGGGGTCCCGGGCGTCCACAGGGCGCCGGACTTCGTTTCACGCCGCGCTGCGCCGGCTGACGGGTCTGAGCCGCGGCTGAAATATTCAGCCGGCTTAACTAAACATGACGTGCCGCTCCGCGCCGAGCCGAGCCGAGCCACAGACTGGGGGCACGCCGAAATTGGCCGCACGGCTCCGCGGCAACAGATTGCGGCTAGACGGGCCGCCGACCTGTCTGCGAGGTGCTGCATGCTGCCGGCGAGGTTCCCTGACAAATAACTTCACTGCTCCTCTAGTAATAGCGAAGAACAACGTCAAGTGCGGCAAGTACATGTTCAGACTTCATATCATCATTCATCGTTATTATAAACTACACAGACAGAATTACGAAGTTTCACACCATGAGCAAACACCTTGACTGAAAACTACCAAACTTATGGGCCAACATTTCCTTGCCGTTGGGATTACTCTCGCGTCCCAAGCGTGCGATTGAGCGACACGGTTCGTGAAAGCCGGTTGACCTTAGTGAGAGGGAGACTTTTTGATCTGGCTAAGATGTGAAAATCCGCGCTGTTGAGGTACAAGGCTAGGAAGCGGGTAGAATTAAAGTCTTGCTAACTTTAACAAATTGCAGTCTGTTCCGAATATTTACAGCTCACCCTAACTTCGTGGTGATTGCATTCACAGGAAGGTCAAGTGTAATACAGAGACTGTGACTGATTCCACCGTTCCGACTGCCTACTAGATGCTCTGCAATATTTCCTAGCGCCCTACGTCAGAGTCCCGCGGCTACGCCCTAACGCTCTTCAGCGACTGTCTACGGCTGCCTGCCTACAGCCGGCCGGTGTGGCCGAGCGGTTCTAGGCGCTTCAGTCTGGAACCGCGCGACCGCTATGGTCGCAGGTTCGAATCCTGCCTCGCGCATGGTTGTGTGTGATGTCCTTAGGTTAGTTAGGTTTACGTAGTTCTAAGTTCTAGGGGACTGATGACCTCAGATGTTAAGTCGATAGTGCTCGGAGCCATTTGAACCATTTTGCCTGTCCACAGCCCGTTCCTCAGCCCAAGTCGGCTGCTGCTATCACGCTGACTAACGGCCCGACAAGAAGAACGCAGAGCGCCGTGCTCTCGAGTTTTGTTAGCGTTCCCCCTTCGACCCCGCCAGCGCTTGGCATGACGTAGCGTCGAATTGTTGTATTTGTTCTTCAGAGGCTGTGTGGAGGGATAGAGGCGCCTCTCCCTATATGGTCAAGCACTGCGTCCTGAGCCCGTCATTGGCTCCTCATGACGTAGTGCTGCCCCCCGAAGGGCCCTCTTTCTTTCTCTCTCCACTCCCAGACCTCTCTCTCTAGCCAGGAATGCTTTCTGTTGATACTCGTAATTGAATGCTTATCATGAGTCCCTGCTCAGAGCTTCGTTTGTATCTGTTGGCTCTTTTCTTTCTTATCAAGCGCCGCTGCCCAACAGTTTGACTTACCCCTCGACTGACCCTTCGGCCACGCCAGGCGTCCGGCGCTACAGTTTTAACTCATTCCTACGTACTATGCTCGGCGTACTGCCTGAAACGACTGTAATTAGACTTGGCTTGTTCCTGCGGTTACATTATGATATTACAGTATCTTCCTTGTGTGACCTTAATTTGAGTGCAGAAGAGAGCGAGATAATTCTATCCACGTCCACGGCATTCTATGAGCCACTCATCCCTGCTGCGTCGTGCTATGTAGTGAAAACCTTCATTAGCTGGGTACTTATTTGGCGAACTCACGGTTCCATAGGTAGGATCTCTAAGTTCCACTTGTCCTCAGAACATCGTGAGGCGAGGCGGTTGAACGCTGTGTCACAGGGAAAATAGATATTGGTTTGATTGTCTGTATCGAAATGTAAACTCTCCACCGACAGTTGCAAGGCTGTTGTAACTAAACTTTCAGTAGCGGGCAACCT
The DNA here is from genome assembly GCF_023864275.1 of Schistocerca cancellata. Taxonomy (NCBI): domain Eukaryota; kingdom Metazoa; phylum Arthropoda; class Insecta; order Orthoptera; family Acrididae; genus Schistocerca; species Schistocerca cancellata. Next base: position 470,032,167 of record NC_064633.1, read on the forward strand.
ATTGAGAGCCAATTATTGTCCTGACTGCAATAAAGGCGTAGCCTTCCGTCGTTATGGCACTAGCAGGGGGAGGGTGGAGAGATCATCACCTCAGGCGCCACGAGAAACTTCCAGTACTAACGTGACAACAGGCTGAGTGAGTAAGGTGCTGTCCTAGAGTGACTGGCACTAGGTAAAATAACAGAGAACCTACCATCCATAAGTCCAGTCTGTCGGGTGTACCACAGGATGTACCTACTACCCAACTATAAAAGACAGCACGACTGATTATAAAATGTGCATAGTAACATTTGAATCAAAATGTCTCATTGTGAAAAGGAAAGCCGAGAAAATCGAAAAGCTGTATCACTTCTATTTTCAGAAATCTCTGGAATGTATAATTACATGGTCAATGTTAGGATCTTCGCAGAAGATGGCCGCTGAAACCGTGCCCGAAACTTTGGTTTCTCGAGCAAAACATTTTACATTACGACGCGGTGTGATACTCAGATAATTTTTGTATCAACTAACTGCAAAGTGGTTAGGAATTCCTTGTGGTGAAAGAAAAGCATAACTCCCTACCTCAAGCAGAGACATGGTCTCCTGCAGAGATATTATGATAACAGACACCAACGATTTATTAGTGGAATCGTCTGCGGGAAGGACTAAAACAAAATTATTAAACGTGTCTAACATGAGGTCAAATTTGTGATGCATTTGAATAAGTTTTGCCTCGTTAGTGGCATCATATATCCCAAATCCCCTGCGATGTTTGTAGTTTCAGCGATATGGTCAAACAACTATTGCAGACAGTAAAAAGGCAGGTGCGTGCAACACGAGTCACCTGCTCACTTCCAGAGTGCTGCACTAATTGTCTTGGTGGCCACATACCGTGAGATCCAAGCTAAAAAGCATTTCAGAGGGAAAAATGGCTGCAATAAATAAAATCACCAAGTTAGTAACCTACGATAAGGCAAAAAGTTATACAAGTGGATGCACCACACTCATTCAGGACATCGTTCGGATCGCCCGCATCTTGTGGTCTTGCGGTAGCGTTCTCGCTTCCCACGCCCTGGTTCCCGGGTTCGATTCCCGGCGGGGTCAGGGATTTGCTCTGCCTCGTGATGGCTAGGTGTTGTGTGATGTCCTTAGGTTAGTTGGGTTTAAGTAGTTCTACGTTCAAGGGGACTGATGACCATAGATGTTAAGTCCCATAGTGCTTAGAGCCATTTGAACCATTTTTTTTCCTTTGGATCAGTTTTAACAATCTTGTTGCTAATGTCGATATCTGAAAACAGACGCAGATTAGCGACATATTCATAAGTATATGCAGCTGTAAGTTTGACGGCAACGCAACAACTGCTTCCAATCCGATAACAAGCAGAACTATTACGTAAAGAGTCGAGGGTGAAAAAAGGTAGCCACATCACAATCGAGATTGGCACAAAATGCAGCAAGGAGCCTGGCATGATGTTCATGACCGCCAACATTGCCAATGAAAGACAAATGTCACTCGAACAAACAGAAGAAAGATCAAGCTCAAGCCATCAGAGGATCAAAAACTCGTACTAACGGCTCAGTCCGAAGAGGACCTATTCTTGGAGATAGGGCTACTGTTGTAAGCAGTGCAGAGTATAGTGTTGGTTTCGAATAATACTAAGATTTTTCAGAATATTTAATATGTTCTTAACACATAGAGAAATAGAAGCTCAAAAATTTCAAGATAATAGCAGTAGTTCAATTTCTCTAACCGAATCAGAGAAGTAGATAATTGAGTCACTTCAGTTGGAGTAATTTAGTGAAAAGTAGTTTCAGTTTCCTGGTGGCTTAGCTTGTAATACCAAGTTGGTGCGGGTTTGGCAGGTTATAATGATTATGTGTTGTTCTCTGCAGTCCGAAATTCGATCCTTCTGCCGAGCCGCCTACTAGGTTTCGGCTATCATTAATTGATGTTAATAAACTGAACTGTAATGTTTCGGCGAGAGAGGGGGCCAATTCTTGGTACGGTGGATCTGCACCCATGGTCTAGAGAAAGCGTCTTTGACTAGTAATCAAAATGTCTTGGCTCCAACACTCGAAATCAGCTAGCACTTAAGTTTTGATTAATAATCAGCGTTGGCAGCCGAAGACCACTCTCATAAGAAGTCACCCTCATTTTGCCAGCGGCCATGTTAAAGTGGGCGGAGGAGTGAACAGAGGATCAGGGCACTCTCTGATCCTGAAGGTGGGAAACTATCCATAAAGGTGGAAGAATCAACAATGATCAACGCCATGAGGATGCAGAAGGCAATGCAAAAACAACTGCAAGAAAGACACATAACGTGTATTCACGGGACATGTGGCCGGTAATTGAAAAAGTTTCTTGATGATCTCACTATTGGCAAAGGCTTCCTGAATAGTCCTCCATTCGGATCTCCAGCAGGAGGCTGCCAAGGGGGGAGCATTACCATGAGCCAAAGACTTAATAGCTAACGAAAGGATAACGTTCTATGAGTCGGGGTGGAATGTCAGAAGCTGGAACGTGGAAGGGAAGGTGCAAATTCTGAAAAGGGAAATGCAAAACCTGGATATAGTAGGGGTCATTGAAGTGAAATGGAAAGAAGACAAGACTTCCTAGTCACATGAGTGTAGGGTAATATCGACAGCAGCGGAAAATGTTATAACGGGAGTAGGATTCGTTGTAAATAGGAAGGTAGAACAGAGAGTGTGTTACTCTGAACAGTTTAGTGACAGGGTTGTTCTTATGTTGCAAACCAGCACCGAAACCGACAGTTCAGGTATAGATGCCGACGTCACAAGCTGAAGACGAAGAAATGGAGAAAGTATCTGAGGATATATGAGGATACTGAAAGGGTAATACAGTATGTAAAAGGAGATGGAAGTCTAATAGCCATGGTGGGGGGGAGGGGCAGGAATGCAGTTGTAGGGCAAGGAGTAGAAGAAAATGTTACAGGAGGATACGGGCCTGAGGCAAGGAATGAGAGAGATGAAAGACTAATTAAGTTCTGGAATAAACTAGTACGAAGTTTGCCCAGAGAGTAAGGCATCGCATTTTTCTTCAACAGTTCTTTATTGAACATAGTGAGAATTACGCACACGAAAGGATGGTGTTTTGTCTACTCACCCTATTTTTCCAAGAGATCTCTATCCCGTTCTATGGCCTTCCTCCAGCGAGAAACAAGAGCGTATATGCCCTGTCGGTGCCAATTCTTGTCCTGGTCGCGGAGAAAGTACTTCACTTGTCAATCATCACCTCATCGTCCTCCAAATGTCTTCCATGAAAAGCCCAAAAAAGTGGAATTCCGAGGGGGCTAGGTCAGGGCTGTCAGGTGTGACAGGCGTGGATGGTCTCGCCGACCGCTACAAATCGTGGAGATCCACCGAACCACCTTCTGAAGATCTCACCCTCTGTGCCCAGAGACTAACTGTACCTCTGTGAGAGCAGATGCTCTATAGACTTTGCACAAGCGCTTGTGAATATTCCTCGCACTTTCTTTCTCTGTTGTTTGAAATTCAATGGCGGCACGTTGTCTGTAAGGTCCATCACTTAGATACGTCACTTTGAAACTGTCCTGCAGTTACTCTCTCCGTCATAAGTGACGGAAACTTGGCGGGCTCACTCAGGAGACTTCAAATAACACACACGTAACGTTTCGCATTCGTAGCATTGTTTTCGGGTGAGAAAAAAAGTGCGGTGAATTACTTTCTTGGCAACCCTCGCAATAGCGAATACCCTGTTCAAGAATCGCAAGAGGGGGCGGGGACTTATAAAATGGCCGAGTGATACAGGAATATTTTAGTTAGATTACGTCATGGTCAGACAGAGATTCTGAAATCAGATACTGGACTGTAAGGCGTATCCATGAGCAGATATGGGTTAAGATCACTATACCGTAGTGATGAAAACCAGGCTGAAGTTTAACACATTACTGAGGAAGAATGGATATGCAAAGAATTGGGATGTGTAACTGCTAAGGAATGATGAGATACGCTTGAAGCTCTCTGAGGCTATAGGTACAGTAATAAGGAATAGCTCAGAAGGCAGAACAATTGAAGAGGATTGAGTAACTCTAAAATGCAAAATTACAGACGTCGGAAAAAGAACAAAGGTACAAATAACGTAACTGCGAAGAACCTATAGGTAACAGTAGCAATACTTCAGTTGATGGATGAAAGAAGAAAGTACAAAAATGTCTAGGGGAATTTAGAAATACGGGAACACATGTCGCTGAGGAATGAAATAAATAGGAAGTGCTGGGAAGCTAAGACGAAATGGCTGTACGAAAAACGCGAAAAAATTGAAAAAAGAAATGTCTTTCGGAAGGACTGACTCTGCATATAGGAAAGTCAAAAGAATCTTCGGTGAAATTAAAAGCAAGGGTGGTAGCATTAAGAGTGTAACAGGAATTCCACTGTTAAATATAGAGGAGAGAGCGGGTTGGTGGAAAGAGTAAACTGAAGGTCTCTGTGAGGGCGAACATTTATCTGATGTGACAGAAGAACAAACAGGAATGTATTTAGAAGAGACAGTGGGTCCAGCGTTAGAATCAGAATTTGAGAGAGCTTTGGAGGAGTTAACAACAAATAAGGCAGAAGGGATAGATAATAGTCCAGCAGAATTTCTAAAATGATTGGGGGAAGTGGTAACAAAACGATTGTTCACGTTGGTGTGTTAGAATGTATGAGTCTGGAGACATACCATCTGACCTTTGGAAAAATATCGTCCACACAATTCCGAGGAGTGCAAGGGCCGGCGAATGCGAGTATTATCGCACCATCAGCTTAACAACTCATGCATCTAAGTTGCTGACAAGAATAATACACAGAAGAATGGAGAAGAAAATAGAGGATGTGTTACATGAGGATCAGTTAGGCAGGAAAGATGAAAACACTAGAGAGGCAATTCTGACGTTTCAGTTGATGATGGAAGCCAGACTAAACAGAAAACAATACACGCTTATAGGATCTGTCAACGTAGAAGAAGCGTTAGACAATGTAAAATGGAGCAAGGTGTTCGAAATTCTGTGAAGAGTAGGGGTAAGCTGTTAGATGAGACGGGTAATATACAATATGTACAAGAGCCAATATGAGTGAACGACCAAGAACGAAGTGCTCGGATTAAAAAGGGCATAAGACATTGATGTAGTCTTTCGCCTCTACTTTTCAGTTTGTACATCGAAGAACCAATGATGGAAAAAAAAGCCAGACTGGGTGGCCGAGCGGTGCTTCTAGGCGCTTCAGGAAAGGAATTCGAGGCGAGCCACATTAAACCACTCGGGAGAATGACACTCAAAAGAGAGATTTGAGGATCTTTGATTCCCGAGAAATCCGTATGAAAGGAATAGAACTGACACATATTAAACAATGAACTTCAACTGAAGGTGGTAGGCAGTGTCCTGTAAGAAGTGAAACAAGCCATGGTCACATGACAGCGCTGTATATAGATGTGGATGAATATATTTGTGGATACAGATGAATGAGATCAAATGTATTTATGCCTTAATGGAGCTCGACAATCGGCCAACGTAGCCTTCACTGTTATCGCAGTATTGAAAGCAGTACGTTATCTTGCTTCCTATGACGTTACTGAGATTGAAACAAAGACACTCAGTGACAGTGTGATACTGTCATCCACCGGTGGCAGATATCCCAAGGACAGTATGGATATGAAGATACTTGATTCAAGCTTGGAAATAAATTTCTGACTCTAAATGAATCTTATATTATAAATACCCCTCTCTAACCAACAGAATTCAGAACAAACCAGATTGTTTATAACTGATTATATGTACTAATATTTTTCTTAAGGTATACGAAAAACGCGAAAAAATTGAAAAAATAAATGTCTTTCGGAAGGACTGACTCTGCATATTAAATTGTCTTATTCATTACGAATGTGTTTCATGTTCTCTTGCTATCGCTGGGTCATGGCGCTCTGGAGGTCACATCTACACATTCGTCCATCTTGAGGGTCAGCCCTGATCCTGAGCATCCAACACCGTTGCCTATATCCCGAAGGACTACTATGGCCACCAGTCTAAGTTTATATCCACCTAACCTTCGGCTTCAGACAGATACCGTGGGGAAATCATTCTTAGTTGTTTCTGAAATGGATCCTGTGTCTCCACTAATGAACATTACACACTGTACACTGAGTTGAAATTTGCTATTTTATGATCATTATTTGTATTAATTGAACGAAATTCCGGTTTTTAGCCTCTGAGACGTAAACCAAGCATGACAATTCCTTGTCCCATGTTTTCTGGGTCCAGGCGGAGGTTAGAGTTCTCCCTCGGGCATGGGTGTGTGTGTGTGTTTGTTCTAAGGATAATTTAGGTTAAGTAGTGTGTAAGCTTAGGGACTGTTGACCTTCGCAGTTAAGTCCCATAAGATTTCACACACATTTGAACATTTTTTTTTGTTTCCCGCAATTTCCGACCAGAAACCGTGCCCGAATGGGGAAGGTAATAGAAACCAGTTAGATCCACAACGACACTAACAGCCGTTGATTTAAGAAAAGCACTAGTTGCAAAAATTTATCAACCTTGGTTGATCTATTTACCAAAATCGCCTGTGGCCTTGTGGAGTGAAGAATACCGCTCTGTAATCATGGTGAGGTCAGTGGCAATAAGTAGGTTCGAATGACGACCGCTGCGGAGAACCTCTTAGCTTTACGAAGGATGAGGTACATATACTGTCACATTACATTAGCCAACAGTGTTTTTGTCAGAAGAAATGTGAATGGTGTCCTTACCTAAGTCGTGGTTACTGAATGAGAGTTTGACCATCTAAAATACCGTTTGTGCCAAATTGGAGTGTTTAGCTTCACAATCCTAAATAACTGTCGCTGTCGAACATTCCTCGAACTCAACCTGATAGCGTAGTTACAGAAATACTCACAACACTGAACGAGCTACGTTGGGTGAAGTATTATCACAGGGTAGAGTTGCGGCTAAGATGGAACCGACCACTTCTCCCTTCGTCAGTCATTCCCACAAATAGTTGCTTGCCGCTTATCGGTTTGCGTCAGCTCCGTTAGTCTTGACTGTCCATGTGTTCACAAAAACTAATACGTAAGTGGTTTTTCCTACAGATGTGTAAAAACTCATGTTAGTATGACGTAAATTGTTTTACGGAAGACTTTACTTGTTTGACTGTACAACTGTGTCAGTAAAGTTTTAGACGACACATAAACTGCCAAACCAATATTAATAAAAAGAGGGCAACGCTATAGGGAAATACGGTAAATATATTACATGTACAAAACCCAAGAGTGGAAGACCCAGAGCGAAGTCATAGTATAAGTTAGGGAAGTAGTCTTTCACCTCTACTTTTCAGCGTGTACGTCGAAGAAGGAATGACGAAAATAAAAGAAAAATTGAAGAGCGGACCTATAATTCAAGGTGGACGGATATCAATGATAAGATTCGCTGACGAGATTGCTTTCCTCAGTGAAAGTGAAGAAGAATTATACGTTGTGTGAAATGGAATTAACAAGCTAATGAGTACGTGAACGTGAACAGCGAGATACTTAACATTACGATTGGTGATCACGAAATAGATGATCATAAGCAATCCTGCTGCTTCGGCAGAAAAATTACCCAAGATAGACGGAGCAAATAGGACAGAAAAAGCAGACTAGCACTACCAAAAAAAGGTATTCCTAGCTAAGAGAAACTACTAGCATCAAACATAGGCCTTAAGCTGATGAAGAAATCTGTAGGAAAGTACGTTTGGAGCACAACTTTACTTGGTTGTGAAACATGGATTGTGGGAAAACCGGAGCGGAAGAGAATCGAAGCATTTGAGATGTGGTGACACAGAGAAATGTTGAAAATTAGGTGGACTGGAACGGCAACGAATCAGGGGGTTCCCGGGTGAATCGTAAGGGAAAGGAATACATGGAAATCACTGACTAGAAGAGGGAAAGGACGGTAGTACATCTGTGTAGATACCAACAAATAACTTCCATGGTACTAGGGGCAGATGTAGAGGCTGAAAACTGTAAAGCAAGGCAGACATCGGAAATAACTAAGGACGTAGGTTGCAAATGCAACTCTGATATGAAGTGGTTGGTGCAGGAAGTGAATTCTTAGCGGGCTGCATCAAACCAGTTAAAAGAGTGGTGTCTCAAATTAATAATAATAATAATAGAAGTATAATGAGATTTGGCAGTAATATGCAACGTATTACAGGTATGCGCCCCTTGAAATAAAAACGGAATGACTAACGGTATCACAAGAACCAGACACTGCTGTATTAGGAGGAGCGAGTCTGAAGATGATTCCTACTTCTCTTTATTTTACATGTAATTCAGACTCCGAAAACTAGTTTGTAAGTAATTGTGTACATCCTAGGGCGATGATTTCATAACACAGATGTCATTCGTTTTCATTAACAGCGTTACATGGGCCGTGGCGCTCGATTTGATAAATCGCTCGTCGATTGGTTCGCGATCGCAGTTCGGCAGGCCATGACATAGGAGTCGTTCGAGAATGGTAGCGGGGCTAGTGAAGCCGCGGAAGGTAGTGCGGGCTCGGAGCTGAGAAACTATGCCTGCTCCGGACAGCGGATGCGGTGTATTGCGGGTGGCGAGCCGAGGAAATGACCGAGCAGTGATCGGCCTCTTGCGGCCGTCGTTTTGGTATACGGTTTTGGGACGCCAATATTACCTCTCGAAGGAGCGACAGTCTTCTAGTTGTCTCTCTCTTTCCGTACAGGGCTTCTCGGGATCTTCTGTGACCAATTCCAGTTCCTGAATTTGGAGCCGCGCAGGGTAGGCGCTTGGTCTGAGGCATCTTGGCACGGTTCGCGCAACTGCTCCCGTCGGAGGCTCGAGTCCTCACTCGGGCATGGGTGTGTGTGTTGCCCTTAGCGTAAGTTAGTTTAAGCTAGATTAAGTAGTGTGTAAGCCTAGGGACCGATGACCTCACCAGTATGGTCCCATAGGAACGTACCACAAATTTCGAAAATTTTCCAGAATTTGGTGAGTCGTTGTATGATGAGAGTATGCTTATGTGTGAAGGAGAAAGTCCTGCGCTCTTCCGAGTTCTAGTGGAGCCTGAAGAGAAGCATTTCACGCATTTATTAATGGCGTAATAAGCCAGTCATTGACAAAAGAATGTTCCTAGGCAGTACTATATTTGTAGTGAAAATGTTATACGATTGTGGCTGTTGCACTGCCTATAGTGCTTTCCGTAAGTGCGTTATCCGACAGTTAAGAGTTGAGGCCTTTATTATCATTCGGGAAATTTAGCTTCAATTCTAAGGACTGTTAACATGGAAAGGATTTGTTAATTTGTAGTGAACTATTTCCAGAACGTAACTTTGAGCAGAATTGGTCTTTGTTCCCTAGTTGAAATTGTTCAGTCTTGTAATCGAGAATTAGTTAATTTAGAACCTTATTCTCTTGTAGCTTAGTCCAGTCTGTCGGCCTGTGTTATCCTCCAGTTAACGGGCGAACGTTTCTGACAGTTTGGGCTGTGCTGGTTGGTTTTCCGCTGTTCTGGTTGACCAGGAGTCTAGCGGCACTGCCTAGGCAGGCGAGGTGCCTGTGTTACAGACAGCCAAGCGATCTCATGACGGTCTGCTGATTGCTCAAGGCCGGAACTGTAAAACTGCACCTCACAATTTTATTTAATACTGTCTTATTTCTTGAACGGACTTTACTTTATTTGTGTAGCTGTTAGAACCGAAATTTGGGATTTATTGTGTGTTGTGCAGGTCACGCTGGATTAATGGTCAGTCGATAACTGTGACGTGTTTCCCTCACATACAAATTTCATTGATATTTTTAATAACAACCTTCTCTAGCGAGGGTTGTAGTGCTTTTCCTTAAATACAATTTTCATTCAAACTGTTTTGTATAAAATATTCTAGTGACCTCTGTGGCGCACATTTCATAAATTCAGCTTTCATTTAACTTTTTATAAAATAGAATTTCATTTTAATTTGTTATGAATCAACTATTCCAGTCAAAGCCGTGGCGCATTTTCCTGGAATTCGATTTTCATTTTTTATGTGCAGATTTCTATGTTCGTCAACAAACGATTAGTATTTTTTTAATGATCACATGGCCATTTGACTGTTGTCGTCTTCAGTCCACAGACTGGTTTGTTGCAGCTCTCCACGCTACTGTGTCACGTGCAAGCTTCTTCATCTCCCAGTACCTACTGCAACCTATTTCCTCCTGAATCTGTTTAGTGGATTCATCTCTTGGTCTCCCTCTACAGTTTTTACCCTCCGGCCATTTGATTCTATTGTTGTTTATTTATTTGCGACCTAGGTTGCGGCCATTTATGCAATTTTCAAGTGACTGAGTTTATGTCTTTAACATATATCGCAGGTCGTAATAAAATAAACAACAATATAGTCAAATGGCGGTGTGTTCATTTGAAAATTGGTGTATTACTGTTGTTCAGCAACATCAAAAGCTGATTGCAGTTAGTGTCCAAAATAATGCGGTGGAATATGTTTCTTGAATACTAACTTTATTTTAAGTTTTGTGAGAAAATGTTCACGTTTGGTAGGTTACTCATAGTGATTTGTAATTTTAGTGAACTCAGAGGCGGATTTCTTTTAAGGCACAAAAATTCGATATACTATTACTCTGCTGGGAGTACCTGCATGTTCGCTAAGCAATGATTGATAATTAATAATGTAGTGGTCACTGGGGCGGATTTCTCTTGAACAGTGACTTAATGGAATATTTGTGGAGGGTTTTCATGTGGTGATAGTTATGCTGAATAATTGGAAATACTGTGAAAGTTGTAGCCTTGTGGAAGATATTTTACCTTGCTTGGGATTGGTGTTATTGCTAAAATTGTGGTTAATCTCCATATTGGTTAAACCGTTTCTCAATAACCAATATAGTGATTGTGTATTGTGGAAAATTTGTTAAATTGTGTGATGTAAGTCCGTACAACTGTTATTGTTTCTTAACCATTTCAAAGGTAAGAAATTTGTTTAACTCATGTCCATTTAGTAAGTGATAAAAGTCGTATAAACAAATTTGTGTCATAGTGGAAACTGTAAATGATATTGCTGATTGTGGGCTAACACTTCCACTCCATAGCCTTCAGTGATAACGCCTGTGATATATGTTTGTTAACGTAATTTCAATGGTAATTTGTTCCATTTGATAGTAGTTCTGCATCATTCATGGTTTAGCTATTATGCAACTGTTAAGTAGATATAGTTACGTTTCTTGCAAATTTGTCCAGACATTATGTTACAGTTATCCGAAATTTGGCTCAGGGTGGTACGAGGAGATCTGGGATTAAATTATTTAAAACATGAACAGTTGGCTTATGAATTGAAAATAAGAAGATAACCGACTGATGGGTCGTCGACGGAGCTTGCTGGGAGGTTACTTAATGCACTGGACGGTTCGATACAGTTGACTCTGGCGTGTATTGAAGACGTAAATCCAACCTTGTCTCACTGCGTTGCAACTCTTTCCACTGTGCATGATAATACAAAAATTTTGCAAGATAGTAGGCCTTCGTGTACTCAGATTGACAGGATTCGAACCCATATTAAGCAAAGGCTTAATACACCTCTTGGTATAAAACATCTAGAGGTCAGCAACGAACAGAGGATCACTCTAGAACTAACTGCTCCTCAAGCAGGCCATGAATCTTAATATAATGATGTGGCAGGAGGAAGGTACTGTGATTGAACAACCAGATCCTACTCGTGGAACAAGCGAACACTACACTGAGGCGACATAAGTCATGCGATACCTCCTAATATCGTCTCGGACCTCCTTCTCCCCGGCTTAGTGTAGCCGCTCGACGTGGACTCAAGAAGTCGTTGGAATCCCCACACAGAGAAATTGAACCATGTTGCTGCTATGGTCGTCCATAATTGCGACAGTGTTGCCAATGCAGGATTTTGTACACGAACTGACCTCTCGTTTATGTCTCATGTCGGACGACCTGCGTAGCCAAATCATTCGCTCGAACTTCCATAAAGTTCTTCAAACCAGTCGCCAACAATTGTTTCTGGGTGGCATGGCGCATTGTCTTTCATAAAAATTGCATCATTGTGTGGGTAGATGAAGTCCATGGCTGCTAATGGTCTCCCTGTAGCCGACAATTACCATTTCCAGTCAATGGTCGGTTCACCTGGACAAGAAGACCCAGTTCTTTCCATGTAAACACAGATCAATCCATTATGGAGCCACCATCAGCTTACACAGTGACTTTTTGACGTCTTGGATCCACGGATTCTTTAGAGCTGCAAAACCCTCGAATTCTACCTTGAGTTCTTACTCATTACTTAAATCAGGAAGCATCTCACTAAGCCAGGATTTTCCAGCCATCTAGGGTCTAACCGATATCGTCACGAGCCCAGGAGAGGCAATACAGGCGGTGTTGTGCTGTTAATAAAGGCTCTCTCATCGGTTGTCTTCTTTCACATCCCATTAACGCCAACTTTTGCCACGCTGCCCAAAGGCATGCGTTCGTCATTAGTCCCATATCGATTTATGCGATTATTTCACGCTGTATTGTTTATCTTTTAGCACTGAAAACTCTACGCAAACGCTGCTGCTGCCGGTCGTTTAGTGAAGGCTGTTGACCACTGTATTGTTCTTGATGAGGTAACATATGAAATAGGGTATTCTCGGCACACTCTTGACACAGTGGATGCCGGAATAGACAATTCCCTAACGACTTCCAAAATGAACTGTCCTATGGTTCTAGCTCCAACTCCAGTTCAAACTCTGTTAATCTCCGCCGTGACGCCACAATCACATCGGACGTTATTTCACGTGAATCACCTGAGTACGAATGACATCTCCGCCAATGCACTGCCCTTTTATACCTTGCGTAAGCGGCACTGCCGCCATCTGTGTGTGCGCGTAACGCTATCCCAATGATTTCCGTCACCTCGTGTACAATTCCTCTTTTAGGAACCAAGATAGGATTCAAGTAGTACCAGAACCGTTTGATAAGCTACCAGTCACATTCTCTGCCTACTCAAAGACTTAATTGTCTTATAGACTGAAGTGTTACAACAGGCCGTGGATGTTTTGTGGCTTTTGGGCTATTAGTTCATATAGAGAGACAATCCGAAGCCCGAGGCACCCCCGAATGAGTGAGTCTTCAGTTATTATATCCTTTGACGAAAGGGCGGCTAAATTCTGATTTTGAGGAAGTATTACAGGATCAACTGACATTGCAGGATTGGAGAAAGAATACAGTTAGGGATAAAATGTCTCCTCGTATCACAAATGAAGTGGCATGTTCGAAAGAACATACACCATATCCATATAAGTATATAGTTCTGCCAATATCGGCCATGACATTCCTCTTCTGTGCAGAAGTACACATACTCACCGAACCCTCACGGGACTTGGTAAGAATGTCTTCCACGAGTAATGAGTGTGTAGGGTAGGGACACTACGAATGTAGTGTGTGGACATATAACGTGAGAATGTGGGTATCGTAGGAGGCATGCGCGAGATAGTCCCTTCAGTGGCACTATACTTTGTGCCCTCGGTGGCTCAGATAGATAGAGCGTCTGCCGTGTAAGCAGAAGATCCCGGTTCGAGTCCCGGTCGCGGCACACATTTTCACCTGTCCCCGTTGATATATATCAACGCGCGTCAGCAGCTGAAGGTAGTAATATGTAATTCAACATCATTTTAGACGGCTACATGTCATCAATGATGTCTGTTCTTTCGGAAATTTCCGAAAGAACAGACATCATATCCATATAAGTACAAACTTCCTTGCGTCGTCAACCATACTTCTATATATGTTCGCCGCAGTGCATCGTCTTTAGAATAACGCAGGAACTGCAGTATCGCACTTATCTGCCCATACCGGTCATGAGACTTTCAAACGCATCGTCTGATCTGTACGGGAATACACATAATGGATGTGCGAGTACTGATAGTAAACGTGTGGTTGACGACATAAGGAAGTTTTGGGCTGGCTGCGCGTCGTGCACGGATAGTCGAAAGGCAAAGGTCCCGAGTTCGAGTGTCAGTCAGGCACACAGTATTAATCTGCCAGGAAGTTCCACTTTTACAAAATCTCTACTAAAAAAGGATTCAAATAAATAGATTGTAGAGATGCTGAAAGCAAGACTTCTATTTAGCATGGAACGAGTCAAACTATGCCCTACCTTCTTTTATTGTAGGCGACAGTATCGTGATTTTAACAACTTTGTATGTTCTGTATCCTGTCAGTTTCTTGTATTTTAGGGATTTATTGAATTATTTCTTGATTATTGTGAGAGATTCTCCGCTTTCATCCACATCAGTCTCGACTTTGTGTTTTATACATGTCGCATGATTAAATGAAAAGAAAACTGGTACAAAAAAAATGGTAAAGCGATCGCTCGCTATGAGTAGGAAATAAGAGTTCGAGTCCGGGTCCGGCACAAATTTTCATTTTCGCCACTCCATTCTACAGATGATGGTAGTTATTATTCGCAATTGCGAATTGATCTAACGTGTTTCATAACGATTGTGGTGGCCGCAGTGGATTGTAATCAGAATTACGCTGGTACTGTAACATCATAATTATAATAGAGTTAGATATAAGCTTCACACAGGGCGAATGATCAAGAATAATAATAATTGAACATGTAAATACAATAGCCTCAAGGTGCAGTTATAGTCTTATGCGTATTACTGTTATTCTATGATCGGTTTTTAGACTTCATGTCTCATTTTCTGATCTACCTGTGCACACAGGAAAACCATTTTTTTTAAACTTACACGTCATTTCCTTTACAACATAACAGTATTTGTTTAAAGTACACGTAATAAGCAAACCAGTCTTCCAATCGTAAGATTTGTTTAGAGATCTTGTGCGTAAATGATAATATGTAAGATTATATTTAGTCACTGCTAATACCAATACGAAGTCGGCAATACTTTCTGTCTTTAAATTTTTACGACATTACACATAGTTAGTACTCAGTTTCAACGTGAAGTAAACATATATAAGTTTTGAGTGTAATATCGCTCTCTAATATAATATATTTATGGCAGTGAAACAAAATTTTACACCAACCGTGAGTAAATATTAATTGGAGAAGTGGAATGAGGTATAATGAGAACTACTGATACCCCATATGCACTTCTACTGAACCGTGCAGTTACTTTAACTTTTGCCTGGGGGAATGTCATGAGGTAATATAGAAGAATATAATACGCGTAGTGTCAACACTCACAGTCAAGTAGAACATGAAATGTATGTGGAGGAAACGTCATTATCTGGACCGGGAATAATGCATATCGTATTTGTTACAATTATGTGAAAGTTTTATGTATTTAGTGATATTCACTCAGTAAATGTTCTTCAATGTAGAACGAAAAAGTGGATACCAATTGTATATAATGATACGTTACACGCAAGGTGGAAAATGAAATACCATCTGAAGACGGTGAATTCGTACCACTCTAGATGTACAATATCATATATTGATAAGAAAATGAGGCCCTTAGAACCTTGTTTATAGCATATACTGAGGTGAAAAGAATTCAAGGGATAATGATATGCATTGATAATGATGGCGGTAGACTTGCGCACACAAAGTATAAAAGGGCAAATGAAAAGAGGAGCAGTTATTCGTACACAGATGATTTTTGTGAAAAAGTTCCGAAGTGATTATGGTAGCACGACCGGAATTAACAAACTTTTAGCGCGGAGTGGTAATAGGAGCTAGACGCATGGGGCATTTCGTTTCGGAAATCGTAAGGGAATTTAGAATCCTGAGATCCGTAGTGCCAAGAGTGTCCACAGAATACCCAATTTCAGGCACTACCTCTCACTCCGAACAACACATTGGTCGACAGCTTTCACCGAACGAACAAGAGCAGCGGCGTTTAAGTAGGGTTGATAGTGCTAACAGACAGGCAACATTGCTTGAAATAACCGCAGAAATGTGGCGTGGCTTACGACATACATATCCATTGGGACAGTGCGGAAAAATCTGGCGTTAGTAGGCTATGAGAGCAGCCGACCAACGCGAGTGTCTTTGGTAACAGCACGACACAGCCTGCAGCACCTGTCCACGGCTCGTGACCGTATCGGTGGGACTTTAAACTATTTAACTGTGGCCTGGTCAGATGAGCCCTGATTTCACTTGGTAAGAGCTAATAGTAGGGTTCGAACATGGCGCAGACCCCACGAAGCCATTGACCAAGGTTGTCAATAACGCACTGTGACTCCATAATGTTGTGGACTGTCTTCACATGGAATGGACCGGCTCTTCTGGGCAAGCTGAACCGATCGTTAACCGGAAGTGGCTGTAATCGTATTCTTCTAAATAATTTGCAGCCATTCATGCATGGAATTTTTGTGGAAGACAATGCGCCGTGTCTCGGTGCCACAGCTCGTGGCGATTTGTTTGAAGAACATCCTGGACAATTCGTGTGAATCATATGGCCACCAAGGTCGCCCGACATGAATCTCATCGAACATTTATGGGATATGATCGAGAGGTCTGCTCGTGCACAAAATCTTGCACCGACAACACTTTCAGAAATTATGAACGGCTATGGAGGTATCAAGGCTCAGTATTTGTTCAGAGGACTTAGAAGACTTGTTGAGTCACTACCACGTCGATTTATTGCACTACGCCGGGAAACGTTCCGACACGATATTAGGACGTGTCCCACGACTTTTTCGCCACAGTTTAATTACATATACTACTCAGTTTCACATAAATGGTAAATGTACCAAACCATTGAAGTAGGTTACTTTATTGGTTTAGATTCAAAAAGGTTCGCTTCAGTGGATATCTGGGCAATTGGGTACCTAACAACTAGTCTCCTGGTTTGTCACAGTTTTTCTTTCAGTATACGGGAACGATAATGACTATGCCCCAGCAGTGCAACGTAGCTGGACCTACTCTGACATCTGTAAACAAATCTAACTTCGACAGTTCGGGTTAAATACTGACATAGCTTACTTGTACTTTATAGTATCAACGATTCTAGTAATTATTGATATACTTTCGCCGTTATTACAATAACATACCCCCGAAAATATGACTAGCCCATGAGACACAGATTAGTGTTCTGTTGTGTCCTACAGTCTCTTGAGTTTTGGTAGAAATTATGTGAACGTTATCATGTGAAAGTTTTATGTGTTTAGCTATAGATCCTATATAAATTTTCTTTAACAAAGAGGATGTCCGGCGCTCGTGGTTCCGTGTCCCGGGTTCGATTCCAGGCGGGGTCACGGATATTAACCTGACCCGAGATGACTAGGTGTTGTAGTGTTGCCTTCATCATCATAATCATCACTCATCCCTATTACGGGCGGAGGAAGGCAACGGAAAGCCACCTCCATTAAGGCCTTGCTCAGTACGGCGGTGCAGGACTCCCGCAACGTCCTCCTACGCTCTATCAAGAAGCATGGAATTTCATTTCCGTTTTCCAATCAAGAGGCTAATAGAAGTAATACACAAAGATACGTTACACGTAAGGTGGAGAATGCTATTCCATTGATGTTCTACTATGACAGGAAATAAAGCCACAGTGTGTCCAAAAACTAGTGGTTATGAATTTAATAACTTGTACATTGTCTCAAGACGTTTCCACAGCTGGATATTAACATAATACCTTTCTAAATTAAAACCTATGTGGTCTTCAGTCCCGAGACTGGTTTGATGCAGGTCTTCATGCTACCCTACGCTGTGCAAGCTTCTTCATCTCCCAATACTTACTGCAACCTACGTCCTTCTGAATCTGCTTAGTGTATTCATCTCTTGGTCTCGCTCTACGATTTTTACACCCCACGCTGCCCCCCAATGCTAAATTTGTGATCCCTTGATGCCCCAGAACATGTCCCACCAACTGGTCCCTTCTTCTTGTCAAGTTGTGCCACAATCTCCTCCCCAATTCTATTCAATACCTCCTCATTAGTTATGTGATCTACCCATGTAATATTCAGAATTCTTCTGTAGCACCACATTTCGAAAGCTTCTATTCTCTTCTTGTCCAAACTAGTTATCGTCCATGCTTCACTTCCATACATGGCTACACTCAATACAAATACTTTCAGAAACGACTTCCTTACACTTCAATCTATCAATTTTGAACAAGCCCAATAATGCAGCAACCGTAGACGAAATTTATAATATTACTTGAAAATACAGGTCTTCGGTTGCACAGGTAAAAAATTTTCAACTTTACTTAAGTTTCAAATGCTCTGAAGCAGCCTTAATCAGAAGTAAAAAATTTTTACTTTACATAGAGTAAATGGTTATGAAATGGTCAGAGCAACAGTGCTCACGTTAAAGATGAAAATATTTTTGTACATTATAAAATTTTCCTACGAATGCACAACTTGATTAAGACGCGCAGCAAAGGGTCGCGTGTGCGGCCGGCACTGTAAGCAGCATCATACTGACAGACTCGATGTTAACAGATTTCTCTTCTTCAGAAACGCTTTCCTTCCCATTGCCAGTCTACATTTTATATCTTCTCTACTTCGACCATTGTCAGTTATTTTGTTCCCCAAATAGCAAAATTCCTTTACTACTTTAAGTGTCTCATTTCATAATGTAATTCCCTGAGTATCACCCGACTTAATTCGACTACATTCCATAATCCTCGTTTTGTTTGCTTTTGTTGATGTTCACCTTATATCCTCCTTTCAAGATAAAGTCCATTCCGTTGAACTGCTCTTCCGAGTCCTTTGCTGTCTCTGACAGAATTAGAATGTCATCGGCGAACCTCAGAGTTTTTATTTTTTCTCCATGGATTTTAATACCTACTCCGAATTTTTCTTTTGTTTCTTTACCGCTTGCTCCATGTATAGATTGAATAACATCGGGGAGAGGATACAAACCGGTCTCACTCCCGTCCCACCTACTGCTTCCCTTTCATGTCCCTCGACTCTTGTAACTGCCATCTGGTTTGTGTACAAATTGTAAATAGCCTTTCGCTCCCTGTATTTTACCCTGCCACCTTTAGAATTTGAAAGAGAGTAATCCAATCAACATTGTCAAAAGCTTTGTCTAAGTCTACAAATGCTAGAAACGTAGGTTTGTCTTTCCTTAATCTTTCTTCTAAGATAAGTCGTAAGGTAAGTATTGCCTCACGTGTTCCAACATTTCTGCAGAATCCTAACTGATCTTCCCCGAGGTCGGTTTCTACTAGTTTTTCCATTCGTCTGTAAAGAATTCGAGTTAGTATTTTGCAGCTGTGACTTATTAAACTGATATTTCGGTAATTTTCACATCACTCAACACCTGCTTTCTTTGGAATTGGAATTATTACGTTCTTCTTGAAGTATGAGGGTATTTTGCCTGTCTCATGCATCTTGCTCAACAGATGCTAGAGGTTTGTCAGGACTGGCTCTCCCAAGGCCGTCAGTAGTTCTAATGGAATGTTGTCTACTCTCGGGGCCTTCTTTCGACTCAGGTTTTTCAGTGCTGTGTCCAACTCTTCACGCAGTATCGTATCTCCCATTTCATCTTCATCTACATCTTCTTCCATTTCCATAATATTGGCCTAAGTACATCGCCCTTGTACAGACCCTCCATATACTCATTCCACCTTTCTGTTTTCCCTTCTTTGCTTAGAACTGGGTTTCCATCTCAAGTCTTGTTATTCATACAAGTTGTTCTCTTTCCTCCAAAGATGTCTTTAATTTTCCTGTAGGCAGTATCTATCCTACCCCTAGTGATACAAGCCTCTACATCCTTACATTTGTCCTCTAGCCATCCCTGCTTAGCCATTTTGCACTTCCTGTCGATCTCACCTTTGAGACTTTTGTATTCCTTTTTTGCCTGCTTCATTTACTGCATTTTTATATTTTCTCCTTTCATCGATTAAATTCAATATTTCTCTGTTACCCAAGGATTTCTACTAGTCCTCGTCTTTTTACCTACTTGATCCTCTGCTGCCTTCACTACTTCATCCCTCAGAGCTACCCATTCTTCTTCTACTGTAATTCTTTCCCCAATTTCCGTCAATTATTACCTTATGCTCTCCCTGGAACTCTGTACAACCTCTAGTTTAGTCAGTTTATCCAGGTCCCATCTCATTAAATACCCACCTTTTTGCAATTTCTTGTTTTAATCTACAGTTCATAACCAATAGATTGTGGTCAGAGTCCACATCTGCCCCTGGAAATGTCTTACAGTTTAAAACCTGGTTCCAAAATCTCTGTCTTACCATTATATAATCTATCTGATACCTTTTAGTATCTCCAGGCTTCTTCCATGTATACAACCTTCTTTCATGATTCTTAAACCAAGTGTTAGCTATGATTATGTTGTGCTCTGTGCAAAATTCTACCAGGCGGCTTCCTCTTTCATTTCTTACCCCCAGTCCATATTCACCTAAAACGTTTTCTTCTTTTCCTTTTCCTACTGTCGAATTTCAGTCACCCATGACTATGAAATTTTCGTCTCCCTTCACTACCTGAATAATTCCTTTTATCTCATCATATATTTCATCAATTTCTTCATCATATGCAGAGCTAGTTGACATATAAACTTGTACTACTGTAGTAGGCGTGGCCTTCGTGTCTATCTTGGCCTCAATAATGCGTTAACTATGCTGTTTGTGGCAGGTTACCCGCACTCCTACTTTTTTATTCATTATTAAACCTACTCCTGCATTACCTCTATTTGATTTTGTAATTACAACCCTGTATTCACCTGATGAAAAGTCTTGTTCCTCCTGCCACCGAACTTCACTAATTCCCACTATATCTAACTTTAACCTATCCATTTCCCTTTTTAAATGTTCTAACTTACCTGCCCGATTAAGGGATCTGACATTTCACGCTCCGATCCTTAGAACGCCAGTTTTCTTTCTCCTGATAACGACGTCCTCCTGAGTTGTCCCCGCCCGGAGATCCGGATGGGAGACTATATTACCTCCGGAATATTTTACCCAAGAGGACGCCATCATCATTTACCCATACAGTAAAGCTGCATGCGTTCGGGAAAAATTATGGCTGTAGGTTCCCTTTGCTTTCAGCCGTTAGAAGTACCAGCACAGCAAGGCCGTTTAGTTTAGTGTTACAAGGCCAGATCAGTCAATCATACAGACTGTTGCCCCTGCAACTACTGAAAAGGCTGCTGCCCCGCTTCAGGAAACACTCGTTTGCCTAGCCTCTCAACAGATACCCCTCCGTTGTGGTTGCACCTACGGTACTGTTCGTTATATCTAAACTTATTGCTCGAATTAATACTAAGACATGGTCTTCCTTAATGGTGGTGACAATGCCACAAATGTTTACATAGTAGAAAGTGGTTATGCACTCCTAATGTGTACATAGTTTCACTTCACCTGTAAACTGACTAATAACAATGTCTGATGACATAAACATTTCAAGCCAGAAGATACTGTTGACTTATTAGAATAAAACATAAATTACTCCAGACGGTTCATTCACTTGCAAGAAAACTTTGGATGAACGTGCAACGATAACAGAATGTTTAGTGTCCGCTTTGTGGCGGTTAAAATCTGTTATCAAGTGGACTGCCAGGAACATTCAGAGACTGGACTCTGCGAGAAAAGTTCTCCAAATTCATCTCTGTGAGACAGCGGAATCCAGGCAAAACAACCAGTTGAGGTACACGGGAATGAGTCAACAAGAGCAACACGGGGAAAAAGCTGGCTAGGAAACCGTTTTGAAGTAATATAGAAATCCTTGGATGCTCCCTATAAAGTGAAATTGACTAACATTAAAGTAGCTGTACTGTCTGGACTATGGCAGTAGCTGTATGTACACGACTACTACCTTATTAAGATAGGTATAGTGCAAGATGTTCAAGGATTTTAACAAAATGGATATGTTTGACTACCTAACATAAATCTGTAGCTATTCGTGCAAGAAGACTATAAGGGAACCTGCAATGTGATTGTGGACAACGATAAAAGTTTAGAATAGTCAGTTTAACGTTGATTCTCTCCAGTTTTAGAATAATTACGTGTAAAAAAAATGTATATGCAAAATCACAAGCCCAAGTGCGAAAAAAGATATCAAATCCGCAGCCATTTTATCAGTTCTACAAAGCGTTTCTGTTGTGCACCTACGTGACATTTGCTGCAGCAACGAGCGAGGTGGGGCAGTGTTTAGCACGCTGGACTCGCATTAGGAACGACGACGGTTCAATCCCGCGTCCAGCTATCCTGTTTTAGGTTTTCCGTGATATCCGTAAATTGCTTCAGGCAAATGCCGGGATGGTTCCTTTGACAGAGCACGGCCGATTTCCTCCCCTATTTCGGTGAGGCCTGTTGGTGTCTTCCCCCAAATCCACCCACCAACCCACTTGCTGCTGGTTTCAAAAGCAGCAGACAGTACTTCATAACAACAGAATATCATCTATTGAAGAAAAGCTTAATTAAGCATCGGTTATTGATCGAAGTTTACGACGGACGTCAAACATACTTAGGTCAACGACTCAAGACAGAGTGGAAAGTTGCATGTGAAAACATTCTATCAGTATAAAGGCGCCCATAATAAGTGTGGTCTACAGATTTGGAAACAGTTCAGATAGTTATCGCTTGGAATTTCAAACTGTCAAAAGCTCACATTTTATCTAGGGTACAGGTGGCAAGCAAATGTGTTCCATTTCAGAGGAGTGACACAAGGCATAACTGAGAGAATGTATGAGATGCAGCTGCACAAGGTGCTTCCCATGAGTAGGCCGGTGCCCACTCGCAACTGTTTCGGCATTTGGAATGAGGTGGGGTGGCTTATCATGAAGGAGTTGCTGGGAGTTTACTGAGTAACTGCAAAATTTTGGTTTTGCCACCCAATGTAACCGTACAGCACAGAGTTGCAGAGGGGCAACAACAGCATCTGAGTTCGCCTCATGCGCATATATGTTTTTTACTATTTAAAATGTGGATATATAGGATGCACATTTGAGACTACATTACAGTTTCTTTAATTATGCATACCTTGAAGCACACTTACATTAAAAACCAAGTTGCTTGAAACGGGAAATCGAAATATGATGCTAATTTTAACAAAACCTGACGTCCTCTGTACTCCACCAGATGACAAATCACACACTTTTGCCCGTCGAAACAGGTCGGAAAAACTTTCACTTTTTCTCTCAGATTGATGGTGTATTATTAGAGAAATGACTCCCTATAAGTAGCTTTTTGCTGGATCGTATTAAACTCCGTGGTCATAAGCGTCGACATAGCTGAAAGATCTCTATTTTCTGGACACTAAATGTAGTTCCAGTATGCACTACGTTCAACTTCTACGGAGACAATTTGTTTATAAGTTACCTAAGTAAAATACAAGAAAGCAAGGATCCTTACATATGTCACAACTTGAAGCATCTGTGTGATGGCAGGAGCAGTGTAGAAGGAAGAGCAGCATGGAAACTTGGGCGCAAGGTGTATTAGCACCAAATTTCGAGCGGTATTGCCGGTTTCCTTGAAGGACTGAAAAAATATATTTAGCGACAAGCTTGACGACTGTCAGTAATGGTGAACTTGTAATAATCGATAGTGGCACGATGTGAATGATATGTCGAGGAAGATTGAACAACAAGGGCAAATTTGATCAGAAAACTTGTCACAGAAACTACACCCATGCTCATAAATTAAGTATAATTGCATAATGTGGTGCCACAGAATGTTGCACAACACAAAACTGGCGCTAATAGCGTAGGCACATTGGGAACACACACGACACAGATCTGTAAGTCCACGGTATTAGTGATAAGTTGACAAAACCAGACCGAAACACATGTGCTACAAAACGCCACTGTTTCCTATATACACAAACTTTAACCATCTGTAGATCTCATTTTTACAAGGATATAGTACATGTAGAAGTATTTACAAATTTAGGTCAATTTAAAATAAGCTAATTCGTATATGCATATACACTCCTGGAAATGGAAAAAAGAACACATTGACACCGGTGTGTCAGACCCACCATACTTGCTCCGGACACTGCGAGAGGGCTGTACAAGCAATGATCACACGCACGGCACAGCGGACACACCAGGAACCGCGGTGTTGGCCGTCGAATGGCGCTAGCTGCGCAGCATTTGTGCACCGCCGCCGTCAGTGTCAGCCAGTTTGCCGTGGCATACGGAGCTCCATCGCAGTCTTTAACACTGGTAGCATGCCGCGACAGCGTGGACGTGAACCGTATGTGCAGTTGACGGACTTTGAGCGAGGGCGTATAGTGGGCATGCGGGAGGCCGGGTGGACGTACCGCCGAATTGCTCAACACGTGGGGCGTGAGGTCTCCACAGTACATCGAAGTTGTCGCCAGTGGTCGGCGGAAGGTGCACGTGCCCGTCGACCTGGGACCGGACCACAGCGACGCACGGATGCACGCCAATACCGTAGGATCCTACGCAGTGCCGTAGGGGACCGCACCGCCACTTCGCAGCAAATTGGGGACACTGTTGCTCCTGGGGTATCGGCGAGGACCATTCGCAACCGTCTCCATGAAGCTGGGCTACGGTCCCGCACACCATTAGGCCGTCTTCCGCTCACGCCCCAACATCGTGCAGCCCGCCTCCAGTGGTGTCGCGACAGGCGTGAATTGAGGGACGAATGGAGACGTGTCGTCTTCAGCGATGAGAGTCGCTTCTGCCTTGGTGCCAATGATGGTCGAATGCGTGTTTGGCGCCGTGCAGGTGAGCGCGACAATCAGGACTGCATACGACCGAGGCACACAGGGCCAACACCCGGCATCATGGTGTGGGGACCGATCTCCTACACTGGCCGTACACCACTGGTGATCGTCGAGGGGACACTGAATAGTGCACGGTACATCCAAACCGTCATCGAACCCATCGTTCTACCATTCCTAGACCGGCAAGGGAACTTGCTGTTCCAACAGGACAATGCACGTCCGCATGTATCCCGTGCCACCCAACGTGCTCTAGAAGGTGTAAGTCAACTACCCTGGCCAGCAAGATCTCCGGATCTGTCCCCCATTGAGCATGTTTGGGACTGGATGAAGCGTCGTCTCACGCGGTCTGCACGTCCAGCACGAACGCTGGTCCAACTGAGGCGCCAGGTGGAAATGGCATGGCAAGCCGTTCCACAGGACTACATCCAGCATCTCTACGATCGTCTCCATGGGAGAATAGCAGCCTGCATTGCTGCGAAAGGTGGATATACACTGTACTAGTGCCGACATTGTGCATGCTCTGTTGCCTGTGTCTATGTGCCTGTGGTTCTGTCAATGTGATCATGTGACGTATCTGACCCCAGGAATGTGTCAATAAAGTTTCCCCTTCCTGGGACAATGAATTCACGGTGTTCTTATTTCAATTTCCAGGAGTGTATGTACAGACTTCAAGTTAGAGACGATCATTAGATTTACTCCTGGTATACAATTCTTTTCTTAAAAATAACTTATTAACGCACACACACACACACACACACACACACACACACACACGAACGCACGCACGCAAGCACGCACGGGCGATCTTTGCCATTTTCTGTACCACAACATCCCATTTGCTTTCCTGAAAAACTGAGTCAGCATCCCTCCATAATGAGTGAGATGCTGAACTCAGAAAAAGGAGGAGGCGTTAGTATTGTGTTATGCATAGCTTGGGGGTAAGTATTTCTAGAAAGGAAAAGAAAAGAAGGAAAATTCGTAAAGTGAACGTGTTATGTGTAATGTTGGATATTTTATAATCATTATTGTTATTACTTATTTGTAAAACATGTTTTTCATCAAACCCCTACTCTGTTTTAGCTACGTAAACCTCTAATGTATAAAATATATTGCATAAGAGGTACGTTTTAGCTGCCTTTTTAAACAAGTGTACTTCTGCAATTTTTTGATCTCTTTTGGTAATTTACTGTACAGTTTCATTCATTGGTAGAAAATACAATGTATATATATGTATGGATTCAGTGGCAAGCTTGAAATGTTCGACAGCGAAAGAATTAGTATGGTAGGAGCTATTAAGTAGTGCTAAGGTCCCATCAAGGGCAAACCGATATGATGATACAATAGTGTCAAATTTGATCCCAAATCAATTATAGCATCATTCAAAGTTTTCAACTCCAGCTCGCTGACTATTTGTGATAAAAGTTTAAAATGGCCAAGGATATTTGAAAATGCTTACAGTAAACTTAAAACAATGTTATAATAACCAAATGACAGCAAATCAAACGCAAGTACGGTATTCAGATAAATCTGATTTACGAAAGCACTTGAAATACACAACAAATTACAGCGGGACCGCTTTCTCACAAGTTTTATACACGCCAGTTTTTCTCGTGCCACACCTTATAATTTCCATATTTACTGGGGTAGCGAAAAATTTCAAAAAAGTTTGTATGCAAACTTCTTCAAATGAACACCAAATTAAGAAGCATTAGTACATAAATTATAAAAGGTAATTACGTGACTCAAGAACAAATCTGCAGCGTTACAATTCATCCGCTTCTACCTCAGTGGGTTTACTGTGCCTTTATTGTGCCATATTATTTTATTTCATACGTCTGCCTTCACACACTTTCTGGCAATGCATTACGCACGTCATTAAATTGGTTTGATAAAACTTGAACTATAAATCAGTTACTACAGTTACCACGCATGCATACAAATAATGGTCAACAACAGGGCAAACTGCGTGACAACCTTGTGACATGAACAGTTAAGCCCAATGACCAATCATGAAATAGTGGAACTAAGGGCACCCCACAAGACCAGGCAATTACAGTTTTACAAGATGAACAACTAAAACACAGACGGGCAAATACACCCTAACTTCTAGTAAAGTAATCCAGCACTCTTGTGTCAATGCAACGAGGGCGCAGCGACAGAATAGTTACGGCTGTAGAGACCTGTAACTATTGCTTTAACCGCCGGTCTCCTTCGGGCAACACCAGTACTGTGCAAACGAAACGATCTTTTATGCAATAGGGGAGCTCCAGTCCAAATTACAGCTTCGCAAACAACGGCTCCCAACCACAATTAGACCGCGCAATCACTCCATGTGTGGCGAATTCGTTTTCAGGCACATACATGGGCTGCTCCCAACACAGAGACCAGCTTGCCTCCTTCCTCGTGCGGCTGCTTACTCACGGCTCCGCCCTGCCCGGGCCACGCCGCCTAGCGGAGCACATTCGCAAGATATTCTACACAACCAGCGATTGCACTAGAGAGGCACACAGTCAACAAATACCACACTTTGCGGCAGGTCTCGATGAAGAATGTCAACAATGTGATGGCCTTTGTGCCGTCCCAGACACAGTTGTGTCATAAACACATTTAATAAAAAAGAAAAAAAAAGAACTTGGAACGAGAAGTGTATCTCGCCAGGAAATAAATGTACACGATCCTTACGTGTTTCAACCGACCTCATGGGCATCGTAAAATTTTCCTATTTTATACAAAATATTAAGTTAAATTTTAGCATCAAGGAGTAAACTCCTTGAATGTTAAAACTTCTATCCAATTAATAAGGGAGAAGAACGCTGCTAGATAGTTCTTCTAGCCCTTTCTCTTCACTTGTTTGTAGTAATAGGGTGCAGACATATTGTACCATTAGTGGTTGATACTACAGTATGTTAAAGTTTACTTGTGAGTTGTTTCGATTCGCAGTGAGCCCTCTGACATGTTCCTTGCATTGAATTAATTTTTCTTAAGACGTTTACGGTTGCAGAATTTTAGCGGCCTTTGCTTCAACGGACGCCATTACCCGTCGACCTATAAAGCGAAATCGAAGTGGGAGCGCAGAGCTTGCCCGTTTCAACTTTTAACAGACATTTATTTCACAGCAATGAACCGCAGCGAAGGACCACATTAGTTTTAAGATTTTACTTTTCAGTGTTGTGTGGGTCCACAGTTATTACAATATCTGAGTCCATGCTCTTAAAGTACAAATACGACGAGTTCAATTATAATACTGCTATATTTTCATTTTCAAGTAATATTCCTGAATGGAAATCAGTCCATTACGTTTGATGATTTTACCGCTCAGTTGCGAGTTACGTAAAAGTAAAACCAATTTTGAAATAATATTCTAAAATAGTTAAATAACATCGATATGCGATATGATCACCATGCACACGTACACAGGCCGCACAACGGGTCGGCATACTCTGGATCAGGCGGTCGAGCAGCTGCTGGGGTATAACCTCCATTCTTGCACCAGTGCCTCTCGAAGCTCCAGACGTGTCCTAGGAGTTTGAAGACGTACAGCGATACGTCGACCGAGAGCATCCCAGACGTGCTCGATGGGATTTAAGTCTGGAGAACAGGCAGGCCACTCCGTTCGCCTGATATCTTTTGTTTCAAAGTACTCCTTCACTATGGCAGCTTCGTGGGGCAGCGCGTTATCATCCATTAGGAGGAAGGTGGGACCCACTGCACCCCTGAAAAGGCGGACATACTGGTGCAAAATGATGTCCCGATACATCTAACCTGTTACAGTTCCTCTGTCAAAGACATACAGGGTTGTACGTGCACCAATCATAATCCCTCCCCACACCATTTAACCACGACCTCCATACAGATCCCTTTCAAGGACATTAAGTTTTTATCTAGTTCCTGGTTCACGCCAGATGGAAACCCAGCGAGAATCACTGTTCAGACTATACCGGGACTCGTCCGTGAACATAACCTGGGGCCACTGTTCCAGTGATCATGTACTGTGTTCTTGACACCAGGCTTTACGGGCTCTCCTGTGACCAGGAGTCAGTGGAATACACCTTGTAGGTATCCGGGCGAATAAAACATTTATGTTCAGTCGTCTGTGGACTGTGTATCTGGGGACAATTGTTGCAGTGGCTGCGGTAAGGTCCCGAGCATGGCTACCAGCAGTACTCCGTGGCCGTCTGCGGGCACTGATGGTGAGATGTCGGTCCTCTTGTGGTGTTGTACACTGTGGTCGTCCCGTACTGTAAGGCCTGGACACATTTCATTTCTGCTGGAATCGTTGCCATAATCTAGGGATCACACTTCGTGGCACACGGAGGGCCCGTGCTACGACCTGCTGTGTTTGACCTGCCTCCAGTCGCCCTAGTGTTCTACCCCTCATAACGTCATCAATATGTATTGTTTGAGCCATTTTCAACACACAGTCACCGTTAGCACGTCTGAAAACGTCTACACACTTACTCGCTGCACCGTACTCTGACATGCACTAACACACTTCTGCGTATGTGGAGAGCTGCCAGCGCCACCGTGCGACGACAGCAGGTAAAATGCACTGCATGGTCATACTCCGAGGTAATTTAAACCTGCAAATCGTCCGAGCGTTGTTTCACTATGTATCAGCATTAGCCTTAATTTATGAGCATGAGTGTAAAATAAGTGAGTAGTATAAAAGCAGTGTTTATAGAAATGTGAAACTGTAAGAGAAAGTAAAGTGCAGTTTCTAAAAGCAGACTGTTATGACTCAGAGTTTAATTTAAAGTTGTGTTTAGTTCTCACATACATAGCCATTGGTTTAAATAACAATTTAAATACTTTTTCAATAGTGAAAGTAAAATTAATACATTCGCTCAACTGTTCCTGTTTCTCTATAACTAACAGGTTCATTTTTACATTAAGGGTTTACTATTCATATCGTGTACAGTTTGCCCAAAATGGCACTCTGTCTCATCTCGATTTTATTTAGGCAAACGGAGCTGCTAAGCTTGGTTATCAGAAAGAAGTGTCTCAAATAATTACTCTACTTGTAGCTACTTACGGTTTACTAAACACGCCATTCGAAAAAAGTGATGAATACGTTGATTAAATTTGTATGTTTCCAGTGTGTGACAGCAAAAATTACAAACCACTGGCGCTGCAATTCATAGTTATCTATGATTAGAGAGAGAGAGAGAGAGAGAGAGAGAGAGAGAGAGAGAGAGGGAGAGGAGGGAGAGAGCGCAGTATTCGACAAGAACGTTCTTTGTGGTGCATGAAGCTATATAATTTACTGGTTTTGATGGTGATAAGGCATAAGTGGAATTACGATATGTTTGAAGTTGTGTGCACACATTGGAGGCAAAATTTAACGACAAGTCAGTACAATATTTGACATGCAAAAAGGGAGAGAGAGTGATGAAATGCTGACGTAAAACGCTATGCAGTGTTTGTGTGTGTGTGTGTGTGTGTGTGTGTGTGTGTGTGTGTAACTGGGTATCCGCGTGGGTGTGTGAGCAATGGCTCCAATATACTCAGGACAGAGGCATAAATCTATGAACACGTCGCCAGTTGAAGTGCAGCTTAAGTTTTTTTTCGACGTACAAATATTGTAGCGTTAACAAATATCTTTGAAAATAACGTCAATTTACACAATTCGGAGGCACATTTCTCTGAACACGACGCTATTTTTACGCATATCAAGCGAAGTTCGTATTTTCTTTTTTTTTAATACTGTATATCAATGAATGCGCCGCTGATTTAACGCTTTTTAAATGAAATTTACGTAATTTGATCTCTACATTGTGAATGGATACTTCATTTTAATGCATTCTAAAATACTAGGTCAGGATTCGTCTCTTGTTTTAAAAAGCCCGCTAAAAAACTTGGCTGTGATTGACTGTAGACAGGCGTATAGAGGGAGAGGGAGAGGTAATGGGGAGTGGGAGGAGGAGAGAGGAGACGGGAGCGCGTGGCTACCCACTTGACGATGATGAGGTCATTGAGAATGTAACGACGTCATCTGAAAGGATATGGTGTCACTGATATGAGTACATGTCATTGGCTGGCCACTGATCTGCTCACGTGACCTCATAAATGGGAAAAAATTGAGCAGGAGGGTACCTTACTATACTACTGACATTATTTTGTGACAGCTATATTCAAAAGTAAGGTTTCTGAAATACCACCCACAAATTTCTGCAGTAGACTTCACAAAATACTTACTGAGAACACAGTGAGAGCAGCTGGTAATTTTCGTTTGATATTAAGTTATTGTTATTCTCGCTAGACCTGTGGAAATCTGAACAGTGCTTCAAAACGTCACTGACTCGTGTTTGATGTAAACTATGTAGGTGTGACTGCAAGAATTTAGCTACCAGGGTACTGCTGCGGTTATCTTTGCTCCACCACTGTTGCATTTGTGTACAATAGCGTCATGTACGAGATAAAAGTTTCCATTATTCCTGTAATATACAACTGAAGCATGCATTTCGAAGAAGACGTGTGGGTAAAACATTTATTGTGTGTGGTCTCGCGGAGTGACTGAACGGTTAGTGACGCCGTGTCACGGATGGAGTTGCCACTCCCGCCGGCCGTTCGAGTCCTCGTCGGGCATGGGTGTGCGTATTCCTCTAAGCATAGGTTAGTTTAAGCGGTGTGTAAGTTTAGGGACCGATGACTTCAACAGTTTAGTCCCTTAGGAATTCCCACACACATTTTATCCTGTGGGTATCTGCATGCCATTTGGAACCATGAGCTGTGATAACGAGTAAACGATAGTTCAGATCCACCGCACCCTGATGTTTGTGCCTTTGTTATGAACTACCGACTCGGAAAACCATTGAAGACAAATTAAACGGTTAATAAGGGTTTTCCTGGACTTAAACACCAGCTGTAATAATCACTGTAAATTTAGCATATTTTCAGGAACATTAGAAGTTATCCCTATATATAAAAAAAAATACTGAAATGGAGATGAAGTTGCTGTAATAATTTGTCTCCAACACTTTGTTAACTTCCGTCTGTATATAATCCATCAAAACTTCCTCTCACCTTACAATATATAGCGAACTCAGTAGAACGAATTAGATCGAATATGTAACGAACAGAGACTGATATGCCAAAGTTTTAAACGACTGGCTCTGTTGTGTTATTTTTGTGTGAAAATGTTGTTGCCATTAATGTACACACACAGAAATTCGTAATATTTCTCTCTCTCTCTCTCTCTCTCTGTCTCTCTCTCACACACACACACACACTCACACACACACACACACACACACACACACACACACACACACACACACACACTGTAACATAACGAATTGGTCGAACTACATTATTTTTAAGTCACTTATTTAGCATGCATAAATGTGTTGACCAAAACTCGCTTGTTGCTAATATCAGTATTCTTCTGTGTTAATTAATTACATTTAATTTGCTTTTAGCTCCTATTTCGATGCTCTGTTCTTTCCAAAGTCAAAAAACTCCGCTAGTTATGAATATAGAGAGATCCTAATTTTGGAAATTATACAGCAGTGACATCTCCATTGATTTAATAGCACGTTACTGAGAGAGAAAAATGTTTCAGCGAACTAAAATATTAAAAGTGTAATACACCACATATACAAGGTAAGCCTAAACTAATGTCATAACTTAATCTTTCACTAAAACATATATGTGACCATCTGCCAATCACCTGCAACAAGTCTTAGTCAGAAGAAAGGCGGCGATTATAGAAGATCTGCGCACAAGCTGTGTAATAGTGGACATCACGTTTCACACTCTCAGGTTTGGAAATTTTTCGTTAACAAGATGAAGTGGTTCTACGGGGAGAGTATATTTATTTACTTATGAAATTTTTCTCATTTGTTCGGTGTCTTTAAGAACACGCGTGAGTGTAATTGTGTGGTCCAATATGTAAAAATTGTTAAATGATTTTTACATGAAATCTGTCATTCAAAGAAATTTATATGAACACTTTGGTTTTTGACTTTTGAGTTATTTAACTATTTTAAAAAAATTATTTCAAAATTAGTTTTACTTTTACGTAACTCGCAACTGAGCCGTGAAATCATCAAACATAATGAACTGATTTCCTTCCAAGAATATTACTTGAAAATGAATATATAGCAGTATTATAATTAACCTCAGCGTATTTGTACTTTAAGAGCATGGACTCAGACACTGAAATTATTTTGGACCTACACAACACTCGAAGAATGCTTCTCCTTCCATCATACTCAGGCTGTATTTGTCGAATCCTGCCTCTCGGCGTAAGCTGAAAAGTAAAATCTTAAAACTAATGTTGTCATTCGCTGCGGTTCATTGCTGTGAAAAAATGTTTGGTAAATGTTGAAGCGACCGATCTCTGCGCTCCCACTACGATTTCGCCTTAATGGTCGACGGGTAATGTAGTCCTTTGAAGCAAATGCCGCTAATATTGTGTAAACGTCTTATGAAAAATTAATTTAATGCAAGGAACATGACAGACGGCTCACTGTTCATCGAACAACTCACATATAAACCTTAACGTACTGTATTAACAGCCACTAACCTTCGTGGTACCATATGTCTGCACCTTATTGCTAGAAACAAGCGAAGAGAAAAGGCTAGAAGAACTATTTAGCAGCATTCTTCTCCCTTATTAATTGAATAGAAGGTTTTACATTCAAGGAGTTTACTCCTTGATGCTAAGATTAAACCTAATATTTGCTATAAAACAGGAAAATTTTACGACGCCTATGCGGTCGGTTGAAACACGTAAGGTTCGTGAACACTAATTTCGTCGCGAGATACTCTTCTCGTTCCTAGTTATTATTTTGTTTCTTTTTACTAAACCTTTTTACGACACAATTTGTGGCTGGGACAGCACAAAGGCCATCACCTTGTTGACATTTTTGTGTCGTTCATCGAAACCTTCCGCATATTGTGGTATTTTTCGACTTTGTGCCTCTCTAGTGCAATCGCTAGTTGTGTAGAATCTCCTGTGAATGTTGTCCGCGAGGCGGCGTGGCTTGGGCAGGATGGAGCCTTGAGTTAGCAGCCGCACGAGGAATGTGGCAAGCTGGTTGCATTGACACAAGAATACTGGATAACTTCGCTAGAAGTTGGGGAGTAGTGTGGTAACAGTAGTAACTGATTTATATTTCAGATTTTATCAAACCAATTTAATGATGTGCGCAATGCATTGCCAGGAAGTGTGTGATAGATTGACGTGTGAAATAAAAGACTACGTCACGATAAAGGCACGGTAAACCCACTGAGGTAGAAGCGGATGAATTTTAACGCTGCAGATTTGTTCTTGAGTTAAGCAGTTACCTTTTATTATTCAACTACTCATGCCTCTTAATTTGGTGTTCATCTGAAGAAGTTTACATATAAACTTGTTTGAAATTGTTCGCTATCCCAGTAAATAAGAAAATTTTATAGTGTGGCACGAAAAAACTGGCGTGTACAAAACTTGTGAGAAGGCGGTTCCGCTGTAATTTGTTGTGTATTTCAAGTGCTTTCTTAAATCTCATTTATCTGAATAAGGTATTTACGTTTTATTTGCTGATATTTTGTAATAATAACTTTGTTTAAAGGTTAGTATAAGCATTCTGAAATATCCTAGGCCATTTTAACCTATTATCACAAATAGTTAGCGAGCTGGAGTTGAAACCTTTGATTAATGCTATAATGGATTTGGGCTCACATTTGATACTGTTGTATGACCATACCGGTTTGCCCTTGATGGGACCTTAGCACTGCTTAATAGCTCCTACCATACTAATTCTTTCACCGTCGATCATTTGAAGCTTGCCACTGAATCCATATACACTCCTGGAAATGGAAAAAAGAACACATTGACACCGGTGTGTCAGACCCACCATACTTGCTCCGGACACTGCGAGAGGGCTGTACAAGCAATGATCACACGCACGGCACAGCGGACACACCAGGAAGCGCGGTGTTGGCCGTCGAATGGCGCTAGCTGCGCAGCATTTGTGCACCGCAGCCGTCAGTGTCAGCCAGTTTGCCGTGGCATACGGAGCTCCATCGCAGTCTTTAACACTGGTAGCATGCCGCGACAGCGTGGACGTGAACCGTATGTGCAGCTGACGGACTTTGAGCGAGGGCGTATAGTGGGCATGCGGGAGGCCGGGTGGACGTACCGCCGAATTGCTCAACACGTGGGGCGTGAGGTCTCCACAGTACATCGATGTTGTCGCCAGTGGTCGGCGGAAGGTGCACGTGCCCGTCGACCTGGGACCGGACCGCAGCGACGCACGGATGCACGCCAAGACCGTAGGATCCTACGCAGTGCCGTAGGGGACCGCACCGTCACTTCCCAGCAAATTAGGGACACTGTTGCTCCTGGGGTATCGGCGAGGACCATTCGCAACCGTCTCCATGAAGCTGGGCTACGGTCCCGCACAGCGTTAGGCCGTCTTCCGCTCACGCCCCAACATCGTGCAGCCCGCCTCCAGTGGTGTCGCGACAGGCGTGAATGGATGGACGAATGGAGACGTGTCGTCTTCAGCGATGAGAGTCGCTTCTGCCTTGGTGCCAATGATGGTCGTATGCGTGTTTGGCGCCGTGCAGGTGAGCGCCACAAACAGGACTGCATACGACCGAGGCACACAGGGCCAACACCCGGCATCATGGTGTGGGGAGCGATCTCCTACACTGGCCGTAACCACTGGTGATCGTCGAGGGGACACTGAATAGTGCACGGTACATCCAAACCGTCATTGAACCCATCGTTCTACCATTCCTAGACCGGCAAGGGAACTTGCTGTTCCAACAGGACATTGCACGGCCGCAAGTATCCCGTGCCACCCAACGTGCTCTAGAAGGTGTAAGTCAACTACCCTGGCCAGCAAGATCTTCGGATCTGTCCCCCATTGAGCATGTTTGGGACTGGATGAAGCGTCGTCTCACGCGGTCTGCACGTCCAGCACGAACGCTGGTCCAACTGAGGCGCCAGGTGGAAATGGCATGGCAAGCCGTTCCACAGGACTACATCCAGCATCTCTACGATCGTCTCCATGGGAGAATAGCAGCCTGCATTGCTGCGAAAGGTGGATGTACACTGTACTAGTGCCGACATTGTGCATGCTCTGTTGCCTGTGTCTATGTGCCTGTGGTTCTGTCAGTGTGATCATGTGACGTATCTGACCCCAGGAATGTGTCAATAAAGTTTCCCCTTCCTGGGACAATGAATTCACGGTGTTCTTATATCAATTTCCAGGAGTATATATATATAAAATGTATTTTCTACCAAGGAATAAAACTGTACAGTAAATTACCAAAAGATATTAAATAAATTGCAGAAATATACTTGTTTAAAAAGTCAGCTAAATTGTACCTCTTATGCAATATGAACGATGTTTAGATTTATTACATATGTGCTACTATCTGTATTCGCTATTAATTTCGCAGATAGTTACCTCATGTGCTGCTAAATGCCTCTACAGAATTATATCTTTGTACGAGACTCCGTTCGAGAGATATGACATTATAAACACTGAGATGAGTGAAAACTGCCACATTATAGGGGATTTTTGAATGTGTTACTTCTTTGCTACTAAAGGTATTCGCAAAACATTTTGTAGACAGTGAACACCAATCCCGCTGAATGTGCCTATAAAATTATGTCATTATATGACATACAGATCACTTATGACTTAATAACAATGAGATGCCTAAAAACCTATCGCATCAAGCATGTAGTTTAAATGCATCTATTCTTTACGACTAAGACAATCCTACAGTCGAGTCAGGTTAAGTAATTCCCTAACAGCTGCTAGCACTTTCGACAGTTTACAGCTGCAAAGCGAAGTGGCTGTATGCGAAAATAATAGACTTCTCTATATTACTACGAAGAAGCGTTACAAAAGAGGCGTTTACAAAATCACTATGTAAATACGTGACACAGCTGTACTTACACATTTGTACGTTATGCATATTTCTTTGTACGATTGTTTCATTATTTCAATTTTCAGGATTAGCTGGCACTGAATATTTTCGCTATTACAACACGAACAAAGCTCAATTTTTGTTTCCGTTTCTAACAGAAAATTTGCTAACAGAAATTTTCTAGTAGAAGGCAAAATGAAAATCCTGGCAATGCCAGGCTTGTCAGTTAGTTGTACGCTAATACACAATAGTGTACTAAATTATCTAAAAAAACTTCCCCAAATCATCAGACTGTAATTTCGGGAACCCTGAGGATAATTAAACTCACGATACGTGAAGGAAAATTAACATAGTTCTCTATTTTCTAAATACGTATTTTCTCTTTTTAAAACTGTCAATATGTCTTACGAAATGTAGAGTTTTGTACCTATATGTATGTATCATAGTAGTGGAAGGAAAGAGAAAAAATAACTGTAATGGAGCTTGTGTGTTAAACAGATTGTATATAGGAACGGTAGATTTGAGTGTTAATTAGCATACAATAATGGCAATGTTTCCTCTTACAGCCATTAGGTGAAATTAGGGAAGTGGAAAACTAAACATGTAGTGTCTATAATGGCAATGTTTCTAACGGTAGGTCGGATAGAATTTCACAGACAAGTCGTCAGAAAGTATTTTAAGCAAAGGAAGTTGATGAACTTCCGGTCACTGTTTCAAACAGTGCACGCTGAACCATTGGAGCGAACAAAAAGTATTTTCCTTTACACGTCCTCTCACGCACGGAAATATGTGGGATATTAAGTGAAAGCAACTTTTCGGCGTGGCGCGTGAATTTTATCGTCGCTTGGAGTATTCCTGCGGCAGCCAGCGGCGCCGCGTTCCACAGCCGGCTATCAGCGGTGACGGCATCTGCCAGCTATTCGCGCGGCGCCCCGACCCCGGCTCGCAGCCACTGTTAACTTGGCGGAACCCAAGTTTGGCGCCGGCATTCGCAAGCACCTGTTAGCGGGAATAACAAGTGCTGCGGACTGCTATGAATTATTCAGGCGTGCCGCCGCAAACGGCTTCCGCGCTGGAAGCTAGGCCGCCCTAGAGACGCCGGCACGCCACCTGCGGCCGTCCGAGGCGCCATCTGATAAGACGAGGGCGCTTCCCGCTCCTTTGGCCTGCTACCATCCTTGGAGATTAAGCGGACCTGTCTCTGTATACTCCTTCCTCCTTGTCCATTAAGGCGTTCCTTCTCACGAACGATCCTATCATTAAAGTGACGTCACAAATATAAATGTTTCCACACATCACGAAAAAAAAAATGCTTATGACGTAGCACTGAGAAGTGGAAACGATACAGCCGTATGATTAAACCCTCTCGGTGGACTTTCGGAATGTCATAATTCTGTATACATGTATTCGATAAGTATTTGGTAGGTTTAAGAACCTTCAACTTCGCAGCGCGTCAAAAATCGTTGGTTAATATATTAAAAAACTAAAAACCCGCCTCGATTGCGAAAAAAGCACCTAGTGTTAAGTGTTAACCTAGGTTTCGACGTAGATAACTGCACCTTCTTCAGAACAACAAAAAAAACCACAAGTCCCTAAAAAGACATTTGTGAATGATTAAAAGAACACCATAGCTATACATTCATAAACGAAGAAAAGGAAAACACAAACAGTACACAGTATCAAGTCAAAACCACTACTTAACTTAATGGTGTACTCTCCACCTCACACCGGCCTATGTTCAATGGGCCATGGCCCGCCATAAAC
Source organism: Schistocerca cancellata (assembly GCF_023864275.1). Taxonomy (NCBI): domain Eukaryota; kingdom Metazoa; phylum Arthropoda; class Insecta; order Orthoptera; family Acrididae; genus Schistocerca; species Schistocerca cancellata. Next base: position 470,070,392 of record NC_064633.1, read on the forward strand.
TGCAGCTACAAACGATCGCTCACTTACAAGCCTGACCAGCTATCTAAGCACATGCGCAAGACAAGGGAAGTTACTTGAATGCACTTGCGCATACGAAAACGAGAAAGTTTATAGATAGGTCGGGGCTAAATAACCCATATATTCCCAACCGTGGATCAACGTATATCAGAAAATGAAATGGATAGAACAAGAGACGAGCTAAATAAGAGAGTAAACCTAAAAATAACCGCACACGCTTGCTTACGCTAGTAAAGAAACTTATGCATGAAGCTACCTATGGCAACAGGAGGAACTCTTAAAAAATATTCCTAAACCCAGTAGTTAGCCTTGGGTGGTGTGTGAGGGGGGGGGGGGGGCTGAGGGGACTTAATCTAAGGACTTCGTGGTAATAAATATATAGGGATAAAACTTGAGGTGTTCAACGGGCTAAAATCACCTTCATCGTAAAAGGAAAGTGAGGATAAAAAGAAAAAAAGATGAACAGCTTGACCAACCGCGCTCGCCAATCAGCGCGCGCATGTGATAATCCCCGGATCATCAGATTTACAAGTATGAAGAACAAAGTAAAGGCGCGAAACTTTCAAAAAATTTTCTATTTCTTAGTAGGAGTTGGTCATTGAGGATATTGTCTTTAACAAGTTACAGATGTTTGGAGATCAGCATTTCTTCCAAAACATCCAGTTTTAAAGCCTTAACCTCGACATGAAGTAACTCGACATTACCTGGAGGGCTCGGCGCATGAGCCGTTTGCACAAGGTGCTCCGCATAAGTAGAGCCCTTAGTACCGTCACCGCTTCCAGTAGGAATATGCTCTTTATACCTGAGACCCAGAGCTCGCCCCGTTTGCCCGACGTAAAATTTTGGACAATCCCCGCATGTAATTTTATATACTCCTGATTGGGAAAGTTTATCGCTCTTACTCTGCAAGGAGTGAATTAAATTCCTATGTAAACTATTATTAGTAGAAAAGGCGACTCTGAAATTATGGGCTCTGAGTAAACGCCCCAATTTGAAACTTATATTGCCTATGTAAGGGATCGATATCGTTGCCACCTGTTTGTCATCTAACACATCCCCTAGGGTGGAAGACATAGTATTATTTTTATTTATTTTCTTGTTATACATCTGTCTTACCAATTGAGGTCTATACCCATTATTTATAGCAATATTCTCAAGTGTGACCAGTTAAGTTTCTACTGCATCTGGTGCAAGAGGGATAGCTGTAACTCGACGAATATTAGAATGAAAAAAGGCCATCTTATGGGCGTACGGATGGGCCGAGTCTGCAGGTATAATATTGTAAGTGAACGACCGTTTGGAGCAGCAGTTTATGGCGGGTCATGGCCCATCGAACATAGGCCGGTGTGAGGTGGAGCGTACACCATTAAGTGAAGTAGTGGTTTTGACTTGGTACTATGTACTCTTTGTGTTTCCTTTTCTTTTTCGTTTATAAATGTGTAGCTATGGTGTTCTTTTAATCATAGACAAAAGTCTTTTTAGGCACTTTTGGGTTATATTGTTGTTCTGAAGAAGGTGTAGTTATCTATGCCGAAACCTGGGTTAACACTTAACAGTAGGTGCTTTTTTCGCAATCGGGGCGTGGTTTTAGTTTTTTAATATATTTGGTACGTTCCACAAAGTATGTGGCATCAGAAGTGTCATGTACATTACGGATCAGTGACTTGCGGCCAACCTTCCATACTCCTCAGACTACTGTAGCAGGATTCTGGCCTCCTGACGTGGACATCTAGCCCTCTGAAAGACGCCATCGCAGTGGGCAAAGACAACAGGCGTAATTGGATGCAAGTGGTCCCCAGTTACGTCACGTACGCCACAGCAGTCATATTGTCTTTTATTATTACCGTAAGTTCTATGGAAGTGCAGGTGAGTATTTCCCCAGACCACTGGTCTGCGTCCGTGGCCTAATCTGTGTTTCGAGTAGCCGTTTGCCTCGATAACGTCGTAGCTGGATACAGCCACATCGACCTGGTGAAACAAGAAAACTGATTCATTCTTCCAGACCACACGTTTCCATTGACCCACGCTACAATCTCGATGAAACCGTGCCCAAAGTAGCCGTAAGAAGGAACTACACGGGTATCCGAGTACTTTTGGAGTCTACATGAGGTTTTCATAGCCTAGACGTTCGGTTGACGTTCCCTGATGAACACTCGTCAGACAACGCGCAGTTAGTGAAATCAGGCAGCATAAAGACACTTAGACTGTAAAAATTTTATCAGTAAATTCTTGAAATATTCGTAACAGATTTCTAGAATTTACTTTCCTCCACAAAACGTTTGCACTCAGATTATTCTGGAGATCAAGAGCTGGCTTAAATCCGAAACAGGAAGCTCTGAGATATTTAGCGATTCATGGAACATATATCAAAAAGACAGATTAGATACCATAAGGGGAGTGGATTAGTTCTTCACTGCAGTTTACAAAAATATTGTCTCTACTGAGGCTGAATTTTAGTGTGACAGTGAAGTCATTTGGTCGTGTAAAACAGCTCTACGTGAAGTAAATTGTTGGGTGTTTTTACCAATCACTCGATCTCACTTTGACGGTTATAAAGTTATTTACAGAAAGTCTATTCAGTTCATGCAATATTAGTTGGAGGCAACTTTTACCTACAGGGTATAACTGGAACGTCGTTGGATTCACTGCAGGGCTACAGTTAGCCTTGTGAAGTTCTTCGAATATGTCTTCTGAAATCTACACTCCTGGAAATGGAAAAAAGAACACATTGACACCGGTGTGTCAGACCCACCATACTTGCTCCGGACACTGCGAGAGGGCTGTACAAGCAATGATCACACGCACGGCACAGCGGACACACCAGGAACCGCGGTGTTGGCCGTCGAATGGCGCTAGCTGCGCAGCATTTGTGCACCGCCGCCGTCAGTGTCAGCCAGTTTGCCGTGGCATACGGAGCTCCATCGCAGTCTTTAACACTGGTAGCATGCCGCGACAGCGTGGACGTGAACCGTATGTGCAGTTGACGGACTTTGAGCGAGGGCGTATAGTGGGCATGCGGGAGGCCGGGTGGACGTACCGCCGAATTGCTAAACACGTGGGGCGTGAGGTCTCCACAGTACATCGATGTTGTCGCCAGTGGTTGGCGGAAGGTGCACGTGCCCGTCGACCTGGGACCGGACCGCAGCGACGCACGGATGCACGCCAAGACCGTAGGATCCTACGCAGTGCCGTAGGGGACCGCACCGCCACTTCCCAGCAAATTAGGGACACTGTTGCTCCTGGGGTATCGGCGAGGACCATTCGCAACCGTCTCCATGAAGCTGGGCTACGGTCCCGCACACCGTTAGGCCGTCTTCCGCTCACGCCCCAACATCGTGCAGCCCGACTCCAGTGGTGTCGCGACAGGCGTGAATGGAGGGACGAATGGAAACGTGTCGTCTTCAGCGATGAGAGTCGCTTCTGCCTTAGTGCCAATGATGGCCGTATGCGTGTTTGGCGCCGTGCAGGTGAGCGCCACAATCAGGACTGCATACGACCGAGGCACACAGGGCCAACACCCGGCATCATGGTGTGGGGAGCGATCTCCTACACTGGCCGTACACCACTGGTGATCGTCGAGGGGACACTGAATAGTGCACGGTACATCCAAACCGTCATGGAACCCATCGTTCTACCATTCCTAGACCGGCAAGGGAACTTGCTGTTCCAACAGGACAATGCACGTCCGCATGTATCCCGTGCCACCCAACGTGCTCTAGAAAGTGTAAATCAAGTACCCTGGCCAGCAAGATCTCCGGATCTGTCCCCCATTGAGCATGTTTGGGACTGGATGAAGCGTCGTCTCACGCGGTCTGCACGTCCAGCACGAACGATGGTCCAACTGAGGCGCCAGGTGGAAATGGCATGGCAAGCCGTTCTACAGGACTACATCCAGCATCTCTACGATCGTCTCTATGGGAGAATAGCAGCCTGCATTGCTGCGAAAGGTGGATATACACTGTACTAGTGCCGACATTGTGCATGCTCTGTTGCCTGTGTCTATGTGCCTGTGGTTCTGTCAGTGTGATCATGTGATGTATCTGACCTCATGAATGTGTCAATAAAGTTTCCCCTTCCTGGGACAATGAATTCACGGTGTTCTTATTTCAATTTCCAGGAGTGTATATTGAAGAGCTGGTTCCACAGCACATATTTTAGGTCTCGTAGCTGCGAACAGGCCTGATCTAATCGACAGCGTCGGTAGAGAGACAGTGATTAATGACCATACGTATTCATAGCGACTATGCTTACTAACGTTGATAAATCTGTCAAGAAGCATAGGATAACATTTCCGCTAGAAAGCGCTGCTAGATAGTTGTTAGCATCCCAGTAAATTAATCGACATAATTTTGTTCCAGTACGTTGGAAGTAGAGAGCAAAGTTATAGCGCATTGTAAACCATACTCAGGAGAAGCAAGTGACGAGTAAGTAGGTTAAGGACAGAAAATACTCACTGAAATTGCTGTTACACTCCCTGTTGAAAAAAAGAAAACGCAAATGACGACAGGCAAAAGGTAATAGAAATTCGTGCGTCTGTAGAAAGATCGATGTGGGAAACTTGTAACATCTGTCACCGCCATGCCTTAACAACAGTTCTTGCCGAGAAGCCGGGAAAATTCCGGTGCTAAGTAAAATCGCTATGTGGGTGTAAGGCTTCAGTCCAGTCACTCGATGAGCAGTCTGATGTGGCAGTAGAACACACAGTAGAACATACCAAAAGGAAAGCCAATGTGCTAATTTTCACGTTTAAAAAACCATTCACGTGGGAGAAACGTACAAGCATGCCGTCCCTAAGCTGTCGACGGGCGTAAATATACATCAACAGGGACAGTTGAAAATGTGTGCCCCGACTGGGATTCGAACCCAGGATCTCCTGCTTACACGGCAGACGCTCTATCCATCTCAGCCACAGAGGGCACGATGGATAGTGCAACTGCAGGGATTTATCCCTTGAACGCTCCCCGTGAAACCCACATTCCCAACTTAATGTTCTCACACTACATTCGTAGTGCCCCTGCCCATTACACCCATTACTCACGGCAGACAATCTTACCGAGTCCCGAAAGAGTTCGGACAATGCGTGTGCATCCAGCACAGAAGAAGAAGGTCAATGGCCGGTTAACCTCACCTATATATGAAGATGGTATCTGTTCTTTCGGACATGACTTGCTGGAAATCTGAAAGAGTTAAGGAACTCGGTCGGGAAATTATTGAACAAAGGTAAGACCTGAATGACTGCAATCCTTAATTGGTCATCTGAGAAGGAATTAGATAGTGACTTGAATGAAAGTACGCTACTCCTGATTGCAAAATCTATGAAGGGAGGCAGGTAGCCAAATAAAAACGTGAGAAGCGCCAGAGTGAATACTGAAAGTCCAGGCCCCGGACCTGACCTACCCAGATATCCCTTTTGAACAGCTATCTGTACAACTCTCTTCCCGGACGACGCCACCTTCATAATGCGCGGGACACCCCGCGTTCCCATCCACGTTGGCGCGTCTATACACCACACTGCGCGGTCTCGTGTGACCATATATGTTCACCCTTAATGCACTGCCACGCCTCGCAGCTCTCCATATGAGCTCACGTGATACCTAAAGAGTCTATGTAACACGTCTGGCCAATGCTCAAACCAACACACTTCCTGTTCCATCTCCTTCGTACTCTGAGTACTTTCTACAAGACCTATTTGTTCTGGCAGCTGTTCAGTTAGTTTCTGGGCACTGCATTTTCCAAATATGTGACAATAGGTGGTTAATAAACGAGCAAATAAGAAAATCCATGATTAACAGCATCAAGCAGTCATCATTACCTTCAACATCTCCAGAGCAAGTTCATTGTATTCATGATGGGTCCCAATATGGTACAAAACTCATCTATCACTATTGTCAACTAACAGAAACTGACATTAAAAATACACATTATTCATGAGAAGCTAGTTGTACGTGCGTGCAAACTTTAAAGTATATCACAAACTACTTTGTTCTGGATCTGGATTGAAACCCACCACATATAGACTATATAACTAAGAAAAGCTTCTGTACCTGACTGAGACGCAACCCTGATGTTCATTGCTAGCTATGCTCTAGAAAACAAGAAATCCCACATTCTTAACTGGTAACAGTTAGTAAGTCTGAACCTAAAATTAGTACTCAAAAATCTTTGTAATGGACTAGGACTCCTATACGGTAAGTATTGTTCCTATTAACAAACTCTTAAGGTTGTTCAGAGTGGTTCCATTTGAAGTAACAAATTTGAAATAGCAATAGTGGGCAAAGGCGTTCTAGCTCTCTTAGAAATATATAAAAATTGATATAGGTTGTTAAACTGTGATTGATTTATGTCCTTAACCTATTGTTCTGGTAAGTGGTTTTTCATTTAACCCCCACCCCTCTTCACCTCAAGGATTCCTTAACCTACTGTTGTGCTAAGTAGTTTCCCCTCACCTCTCCACCGTCCTATGCAACCTTTTGTTGTGCTAATTGATTCTGACTTTTTAGAATGATTTATGACCCCCTAGATGTAATCTGCCCATCTGAGAAACCTCCTATCCCTTCCTCTCCTCTCCTCATCCCACCCCTCTGGGAAAAGGGACACTTTTTTTTGCCAGCCTCTCCTTTTTACAGTTATGAGCCATTTTTCACGCTCCTGGGAATGCCCCAATGCTTCCCTTCCCTTCCTCAGTTCCCCCTCCCCTCCTCATATGGTTGGCAATGACACAGCCCACGGTGAGCTGCTGCACAGGAATGATTTCAGTTTTGTCTTTGTTTATCTATTTAATTTTTTTAATGATGACTTCCTGCTGCTGGATTGTCCTACAGCTGCCTCCAAACTGCAATGTCCCCTGTACACACTTTACACCATCCCCACATCCACATTATCTGATGATGTGTGTATACATTCACCTCTTAAGTTTGAAGACCAATTGCTCTAGCATCAGAGGGTGCTCTAAACTACCCTACAGTGACCTCCCCTCAGCCAAAACTTCCTTCAACCGCACCAACACTTTCTCTGCATGTGTGTATGAATGATTTGTACCCCAGTCGACAGTAACCCTCGAAGATGGCAGGCTATGACTACAACTATAGATGAAACAATCCCATTAGCTGGTCCACACATTATAAAACGCTTTGTAAATAGTCTGATCATAACCGCTTATCGCGAAAGGAACTTCGAACTTCACACACAAAATATCGAAGAAGAAGGAAGCACTTGTTGTTGACAGGAATCCACTTTCACTACCCTACCACATTAACTGTTTAACAATTTACATGAGTCAAACAGAAAGCTTCAACCACTCACCGACACATCACAATGATTCTCCTTCATAACAAACCGTATTTTCAACGTTTGACAATCACATGCAAATATGTCCACGGCCTTGTATGCACTGATATTTGAGACCACAAGCTCACTCCTCTAACATAACGTTTCTACTAAGTGTATCTGGCGCAAAAAAATCATCTGACCGACACAGCTGTGGCCACGAAACATGCGCCGTCAGCCGACTTCTGGGGATCTGAGGCCACACAAATTCCGAAAGTTATCTAAATTTTCTCAGTAGTGTCCCTCAGAAAGAACGTCGTCTTCCCTCCAGCGATTTTCGTTAGAGCTACCTGGGGAGTGTAACACAACTGCAGGGAAAATTTACTCACCATGCAAAGGGACTCCGTGACCAGTTTAATTAATTGATCATTCAATTTTATAACAACGACATACTACCAAGAGCGAGAGTACCACAGATTTGATTCCCGCGCTGGAGTAGTAATCAGGCTTTCTTTTCCACTGTGGCGAGATCTTTTAATCAAATGTGAATCCCCCAACCACACTGGGATAGATGACCATCGTAATAAAGTCAGCTGTACAACCAAATTTATAGGGCGATACACACCTCTGTGCTGCTAGCATAGGTGATGACGCATCTGGCTAGTTTAAGAGATTTCGAAAGTGAGAGGCATCCTGTGACAGAGGTACAACATGTTCTTAGCACTCCGTCATGAGTCAAAAACGAATTTAATATTCTAGTCCTAAGATGCAGAACGGATATTAAGCTGATAAAAACAGATTTTTTTATCAGCTGAGAGATTAATTAGAGAGAATATAGCCTATATCATAATATTGTACAGAATTTTCACAATGTAACTGTGTTTCAGCGTTATCAAAACTTGTATATAGCCAATTTCTCCTGTCTTCAAAAATAATTCGTATAAAAGAAGAAATATAGAATTTGCTAGAGATATTCTAATTGTATGTACAACAGCATTGTAGTTTTGTATTGGGTAAAGTGGTTTTTTTCTGGGGAATTTATCTTGGGGTGAAACTGCATTTAGAAGTATATGTTCAAGCCATACCTGCTTGTCTCTCACGTTCCATGGCCATCAGCTGGCAGAAGCGAAGCTTAGCCTTGTGTGACTGGCAGGAACAAAGAATGATTCTGATCTGTTGGCTCTTGTCCACGTCCATGGGGACAAGTCACAATGGCGGCACTTGCGGCACCTTCTTAGTGGCTAAATGATGAACTAGCCAATATGCTGGTTGTGTGACAGCAGAAGAGGACATGCGTGTTGCTTGAGAAGATTAAAGTGTTTGTACCGGACGATTGCACATCCATATGTAAATTAATCATTCAACTGCTTGGCAGTCACAGTGACTGTCCCTCTGGTTTCTGAACATCTGTACGAAGAGCACGTGGCTACCTGGAGATGTGCATGCAACTGCCAGCTTGATCAACGCATGTGCTGACGTTTGCCGATCAGTGCAGCTGTGGCAGCCCGGCTTTTGGCGAATATGGAGACTCATCATAGCGTGGTTGTGGGTGCCTTAAGCTATCTATTTGACTACTGGAAGTTGTTAAAAAATTAATTTCATAGGGTAGTGCAAATGGATTATTTGCCACTTAGAAAAAATGCTTTCCTCTTCTTTGAAATCTTTCTATGTTTAGTTCAATGTCTTTTTCGCCATTTGTGGTTATGCTCAGACCATTTAGAAAGCGTTTATTCGACGTGTAGACCAGTTTATACGATTGTTTCATTTTATTGTCCTGACAGTTTCGAGTGGTGATGTCGACTAGGGCAGACAGCAGGATCATATGCATACACAACCAGAGAAAGCGAGAGTGGGTGGGGGTGGGGCGGAGAGGTGGTGCGAGATGGAGGTGGGTGGGATATAACTGTAGAGCATTTCTGACTACCCTCTGGTGGCAAACATATACACATGTGATCGATAACAGTAAGACATGAGGCAGTGGAAAATGGGATTTGGAGACGTCACAGGATTACACCATCAAAAATAACTATAGTAAATAAATAAAGATGTTACAATACATACTTCCTCTCGAGCAACTAAGCACAGAATGTGTCATTTTTCTGCCAATTATCAGATGAGGGAGGGGAAGGGGGAAGTTGGGGATGCGAGAGGAGGCTTGGGGGATTTCTCACTGGGGCAAGGAGGGGTAGGGGTCACACGAAAAGTCACTTAACACAACAGTAGGTTAAGGACATAAATCAATCATCTATCAAAATTTAATTAATATACACATGGATTTGTTATCAAATGTGCACCAGAACCCCCTTTACCTCCCAACTAATGACTTGAAGTAAAGCTTTATGCTGGAATGGGAATTGACTCAGCATCTAATCCTGTTGTTAACCAAGCAGAAGCCAATGTCAGATATCGAATTCTCGCTGCCGCATCGAGATGTCTGAAACTGAAATGACGAGGAAAAGGAATAATTTATTCCTTCCCTGGCAGAGATTCCTGCACCTATCGCCGCTCTTTCCTAGCTACGAATGGACAGTAAATATAATTTTGTTTCAACTGTAGCACGATTTTCACATGATTGAAGTGGAAGTAATGTGTAGAAGAGCTGAGTGATGACTTGGAATCGAAGTACTCGCTTATCGTTTTTGACTACTCGTATAGAGATATTAACGGTCGAATACTTTTTCGATTTGTGTCAAATTTCAACAATGGAAAATCCAAGATGAAATTCAATACATTGAGAACACAATAAGTATTATTAATTCGACCCAGAACAAAACACAGTAATACGATCGGGATAGCCGAACTGCAGTGTAGTATCTTTGTATGCAAAATTATCCATTCGACATTGAAAGTGAATATATTCCAGTGATGGCAACTAAAAACTTCTAACATGCCAAGCATTGTAAATCAACCTCGTTAACCGCCTTAGACACCATTTGGAGTATAAAATGTAGAAATTGTTCACCATGTATCCTTTCTTTGGCGACAACCAGTCTACATTCGTTAGAGAAATTGGCCATCATTAACAAGTCCAGGCTGCCTTTCTTTCTGAGATACCACTGCATACAACCAGTGCCTCCTGAATGATGACACCAACCTTGAGCTAAGTCCACCGCAAGGCTTCACTATCACCGGCGAAGTCGATTCCCGGTGTTCCGATCAGCCACCTGCCACTAGGAAAAACTGTCCATAGTCATAGCAGTTTCCAGTTTCCCTCCCCTTGCTGGCGGAACCGCTTAAATCGTCTTCTCCGGTCATGCCCTCTATCGGCCGGTCAGAGAAGACAGAATTCTCTGAACAAGGATATGTGATCGTAATGACTGTAGATATGCACACTCGCACGGTTCGGTAGGAAAGCTAGAATATCTGGAAATCTACATGGAAAGGCTCAGTCTAGATACTGCTACACACTAAAATAGTAAGCAAGCAGAGGATGTTTCCGCTGGCTATTATGCAACGGTCCCGTGGCTGAATGTCAAGAGGGGGGTCCGAAGTACAAGCAAGCATTGAGCCCTTTCATTTCATCAGTCTATGCGAGAGGGAAGCCACGAACAATGATTCAGAACTTTGGCAACAGTGCGGAACGAGGATGTACGAAGGAATGTTCTGAAACCTTGAAGTTAACACTGGAGCCGCCGAGAGCGCTACAGGCTCCGAAAACGAGAGCAAATTACGTCACCATTTTGGGGGATCACGTCATCGCTCACTATCAATCCTCTGCCCTCTTCAGACTCATTCTCAGCACTAGGCCATTCTATAGCGATGGAGGAACTGCTCTATTAAGTTGCAAAATATTCTGGTGAATTCAACAACTGTCTACAAGCTGCCGCCAACTTGGAGTCCACTGCTGAAAATCCACAGACGTCCGATCGTGGGGTTTGGACTTCCGATGGGCAAGTCGCATTCCAGCCAATCACAACGGTGGCTGACCGAGGATGGAGCCTACTCGACCATCTGAAGATGAAGAACTGACCTGCCCCTCTTCAAGCAGTCAATTTGAGCGCACAGCGCTTGCGTAGCTGTTACTGGGGCAGTAAAAGTGCATAATTACTGGCTGTATGCTGGGCTGCCTTTTGTGTTGCTGCTGGATCTTCCGCTCATAAGCCATCTCAACAACTGACAAGAGGAGCATGCAGATTTCTGGGGCCAGAACTAAGAGCAGCTTCACCCTTGGTGACCACTGATTCTCTGACTGACGTCCACAGCTACTCCAGGCTGCGGGGAAACACGGCCGCACCACCCTCCTGCGACGGAGTAGCAACGCAGGACCTGTGCTCAGCAAGTTCCTGACAGGACAACTGAAGGGCTTCCTTTCGCTTTAAAACAGCGCGGACCCAACACAGTCGCTGCTAGGCAGCGCCGCGTGGAAGAGGGGTGATTGTAAGACTCTCGCCAATAAATGATTTTCAGTTGAATGTTGTTTCATCAGGGCTCCACCGCCCTACAGGATCACGCACCATCGCTCTCGGCTCGAAATGCTGATAACAACGCGACCCGATCATAACAACATGGACAGGGACAGTTACATGGAAAAAAGATGATATCTGATCAGACGAAGATAGGACAATACCAACAGCAGAAGTAAATAGTAAAAAGGGACTAGAATTAGTTATTAGGAGGAGAGTAAGGCAAAGTGGGACCTACTGTGAACGGTTAAGTCATGGAGCAGTTTTCATGAGATTTGACAGGAAACCAAAGCCGACAACGATAGTTCAAGTGCACATGCCGTCGTCACAAATAGAAGATGAAGAGACGGAGAAAGCATGTGAGGATACTAACGGGTAATTCAGTATATAAGTGAACGTGAGTATCTAATATTTATGGTGAACTGGTACGATGATGTAGGGGAAGGAACAAAGTAAAGGGGTAGACAGAGAGGAGAAACAATAAATAAATTTCCAGTAAGCTTCATATGGTAAAAGTGAATACCCTGTTCAAGAATCTCAGCTGGTGGAGGTGTACTCGGAAAAGACCAGGAGATGCTGCAAAATTCTACCTGTTTTACATCATGATCAGACATCATCCCTTCGTACTTCAGTATCCCGCAACCTTCCACGTTGATAATTCCACACGATTCTCCTATACTTCAGTCCACTCCTCGTCATTACTGAGTTATGGTCTGATCCCAAATCCTGCGTGCAACTTACAATCCAGTATCAGATCTCTGTAAATTAGGTACTGGATTGTAAGGTGTACTCAGGAATAGATATTGACTGAGACCATAATTTAGTAACAATGAAGTGTAGATAAAATTTAAGGAGAATCGTACGGAAGTATCAATGTGGAAGATAGTGGCATACTGCAGTACTGAGGAAAGATGAGCCCCTTCTGAAGATCGCAAAGGATGTGGACACTGCGATATGGATTATTGCAGTAGGTGGTTTAGTTGAGGAGAACTGTACGTCTCTGGAAAGGGCAATCACAAGTGTGGGATAGTCAGACTCAGGTACAAGGAACTTAACTGCAAAAACACAATGGGCTACAGAAGAAATACCTCAAGTGATAGGCGAAAGAAGGAAGTACGAAAATGTTCGGAATAAGATTGGAATACAGCAATATAAATCATTTACCAATGAAATAAATTTAGTGTGCAGGGAAGCTAAGGCGGAAAGGCGTCAGAAAAAATTTTAAGAAACAGAAGAAGATACGATGTCCAGCATACAGAAAAGTAATAAAAACCTTCGATGAAACTGAAAAGAAGGGGGATGCCATTTAGAATGTAATGGGAATTCCATAATTATATGCAGAGAAGAGAGAAGACAGGCAGAAAGATTACATTGAAGGCCACTATAACAGAGAGGAGTTTTCTAATGACTTGACAGAAAAAGCAAGAGGCATCGATGAAGAAGAGATAGTGGATCCGGTATTAAAGAACAATTTAAATGAGCTATTGTGGACTTAAGATCAAATAAAGCGGAATGGATTGATAAAATTTCATGTCAATATGCAAAGTCATTGTGGCAGTGGCAACCAAACGACGTTTCTAATTGGTGTGTAGAATCTATGAGACTGGCGATATACCAGCAGATTTTCAGATAGAAATGATCTACACAGTTCCGTAGATAAACAGCATTAGCATCCAAGCCACTGACAAGAATAATATACAGAGGAATATAAAAGTAAATTTACGACCTGTTAGATGAAAATTAAGTTGGCGTTAGGAAACGTGGAGGTCCCCGAGAGTCAACTCTGAGTTTGTGATTGATAATATAAGCAAGACTGAAGCAAAATCGAGGAACGCACGTGGGATATGTAAAAAACGATCGACTGTGTGATATGGAGCAAGATGTTCGAAATTTTGAGAAATTAAGGAGTAAGCTACACTGAAAGACGGATGATGTACAGTACATATAAGAACCAAGAGGGAACAATAAGACAGAAACACAAGAACAAAGTGCGCGGATCAAAATAAGTGTAAGATGGAGATGCAGTTCATCGCCATTACTCCTCAATTTATTCACTGAAGATAGAATTACATGTATAAAAGAAAGTTTCAGGAATGGGATTAAATTCATCTAGTAAGAATAGAAACGATAAGGTTCGCTGATATTGCTGTCCGACGTCCAAGATTTACGAGATCTGTTGAATGGAATGGCCACGTCAGTAGTGAATGCAAAATATGGACTGAGAGTAAAGCGAAAAAAGACAAAAATTATGAGAAGTAGCAGAAACGAAATTAACGATAACGTAGACATTAAAATTGCTAATCTCGCAGCAGACGATGTTCAGGAATTCTGCTACCTTGGAAACTAAGAAAGGCTTGTCAGCCGAAGCAAGGAGGACATCAAAAAGCAGCCTATTAAATGCAAAGAAATACATTCTGGTGTAGAACATAGGCTTTAACTAGAGGAAGAAATTTCTGAGAATATACTCAGAACATTGTACTGTAGTGAATTGCCGGCCGCTGTGGTCGAGCGGTTCTAGGCGCTTCAGTCCGGAACGATGCGGTTGCTACGGTCGCAGGTTCGAATTGTGCCTCGGGTATGGATGTGTGTGTGACGTCCTTAAGTTAGTTAGGTTTAAGTAGTTTTAAGTCTAGGGGACTGATGACCTCAGCTGTTAAGTCACATAGCGCTTAAATCCATTTGAACCATTTTGCAGTGAATCAGTTCAGTGAGGGAACTGGAACAGAACACAGTGAAAACGTTTGTGATGTGGTGCATCAGTTCGGCTCAGTTTGTATGGTTCTGACCTTTCTGTAACAGTTTCTGTGGCCTAACGGGCTTTGGCCATTCAACAGAGAAGTCTTGACGCTCGTGAAGAGTACAACACCAGAATACATCGAAAATTTGAGGTTCACGCCAAATCCATCGTAACCGATCATAGCTTCTTTAATTTTAACAACAAAGCGGCCAATGTAAAGCGCAATGTCATCTTGAGTATCAAGGAGTCCACCATTACGCCGCAAAATATTCAGGTGTGATTCTTGATACAACATTGCCCTACAAGAAACACACAGGAAACACCACAGAAAGGGTGAGATCGCTAAGTAATATCATACAGAAGCTGAGTGGTGCCTCATGGAGCGACAAGCTACTTCACTACGATGTTCCTCCGAGTACACGTACTGTGCACCCGAATACTGCGCTCCATTATGGCTGAAAGATTCAGCTATAAGAAAAATCGAAGTTCAGCTGAACGCCGCGACGAGAGCAATAATAAGAAGCTGTAAGTAGGCTGTTTATATTTTCTTATTGGCAACGTTACGTAGCGCTCTGTATGAAAATCACTGGCTGTGCTGTGTGCAGTCTGTGGCTAGTTAGCATTGTTGTCTGCCATTGTAGTGTTGGGCAGCTGGATGTTAACAGCGCGTAGCGTTGCGCAGTTGGAGGTGAGCCGCCAGCAGTGGTGGATGTGGGGAGAGAAACGGCGCAGATTTGAAATTTGTGAGATTGGATGGCGGAACTGCTATATATATTATGATTATTAAGGTAAATACATTGTTTGTTCTCTATTAAAATCTTTCATTTGCTAACTATGCCTATCAGTAGTTAGTGCCTTCAGTAGTTTGAATCTTTTATTTAGCTGGCAGTAGTGGCGCTCGCTGTATTGCAGTAGTTCGAGTAACGAAGATTTTTGGTGAGGTAAGTGTTTTGTGAAAGGTATAGGTTGATGTTAGTCAGGGCCATTCTTTTGTAGGGATTTTTGAAAGTCAGATTGCGTTGCGCTAAAAATATTGTGTGTCAATTTAAGCACAGTCGTATATAAATTGTTCTAAGGGGACGTTTCATATGTCGACCCTTAGCCGAGGGTACCTCACTGGAATCTTCTGATTTTTTCTTGTAGTTTGTGTAATAAGTGTCGATTTTGTTTATTGCTAGCGCGTAATTGTAGAGAGAATCTCCTTTGTAGTTGCAGCCTTTCATTGTTGTACAGTAAAACAGTTGTGGCATGCATGTAGAATTGCACCAAGTATTTCGCAGCTGTGCTTGCAATTAACGAGATATTATTTTCAGTGCTATGTTAATGTGTTCTCTTATTGTTGCTCTTCAAATTGTGTTTTTCTTTGTTATCGTGTGAAATACTGTGACAATAATGGCGTGTGAAAAACGTAATACTAGGCTCCAAAATAAACTGAGAAGTGACAGTGAAGACGAAAGCAGTGTGTTAGCGCCACCGAGTAATGAACTAACTAATATTCAAAGTAGTAATTTGGTAACTGTGCATAGGGAAATGGAGCGGGCGTCAAATAATGGTGTAGACAGTGAAACAGGTAGTGAACAGGGAAGTATTATCGATCGATCGGTCGGCAACAGCTCGCCTCAGGAATCGGGAATGACAGAACACAATATCGTAAATACTGTGGACTCAGGTTTTGGGTTCTCACCGTTTTCTCAAATGAGTGAAGACAGATTTTCCGCTTGTCAAAATGTGAATGTTGCCGGTGAAAATTCACTGCCGAAAAGCACTGAGGAACATGTTTCAGACACCAGTGCATTGTTATTACAATTAATGCAACATTTTGGTTTACTAGAAAATATATTCTGGATTTAAAGTACTTTCTGTGAGATACCAGATGACACAGTGGTTAATTTATTTGACAGCTACACGACTATATCACGACGCTACTAATATGTGACACAATTTATATTGTTGCCTTTGCGGTGTTTCTGTTTTATATCTGCACAGTTTTTCTGAATTCTTCTGGAAAGTAAAACATGTTTTAGTAGTAACTTTTGTGGTGCAGCTACAATGAGGTAGCCTTTTTCGTAGCACAACAATACGTTACATTATAGTACTTTCTTGATCACAGTAACGTACGTAATAACTACGATATCTATACCCTAAGCATTTCACTTTCGTTTATCATGAGGTAAGTATGTTAATTTCAGCAGAACTTTGCTTACAGAGGACGATACCTACGACACTACAGAGATTACCTTACAACAAGATGCACAGTTTAGCGGTACAGTACACGTATTTGAGTGATTAATTTTGTACTTAAAACATTTATTTTTTAAAGATTTTTGAATTACAAAGAAAGTTTTCCGTGATACATTTCATTCCATTGCTGTAATCTGTAACACCTGAGGGTATAATTACAATAATCCTCAGGGGGGTACACACTTACTTTGTGTATCATGTGTTTGGCAAGCACAAGGAGCCCTAGCTAATATGGTATTTGCTTATACAACTTTACACATCGGTACCATATTCCTCTAACACATAAATTACATGGCTATCTGATCATTTAACTGAGATAGACAAACTTTTTTACTACGGCAGTGACAGAGGTTTACGTAATTACACCGTTGGATAACTTCACACTTACGAAATTGTATTTTGTCTGTACTTTGTGAACTGTTCATATTTTTTCGGACCCATTCTGATATTATGAGAGCATTGAATGATATGTTTGGTATGGGATCACGATTTTTAAAGTACGTTTCAGGCAGATGACACTTTTGACATGAGCAGAGAATTTTTTTTAGGTTTTGAAATTATTGGAGGAAGCTACGACGATTTTGAGAGTTGAATGAGGTGTTATGATGTTATTATTACGATGACTATGTGTATTATGCTGTTGCGGTATGTTTATGATCAATAAGCTGATGCTATATGAGGAATTTGATTATGCTATGTATTTATTATGATGAAATATTGAAGTGTCGTCACAAGATTCACGTGTCGACGAATATATATATGTGTAATAAGGTAAGGAGTAATGAATAGTGGTTAGGGACTCTGACTTGTGAAAAAGGATGTTGAAAACCAAGAATCGTACATTAAGAGTTATGAAATGTGTGTAAATGCGTGAATGTATCACAATGCCGGCGAAAATTTTTTGGACACTGTTATATTCATAAGATTTTGTTTCTATACATTTGCAACGCAATTTCTCGACCCGTGAAATTTTGTATATGAGACTGTCACTGTAGCGGAAACTGCTCTCGTAAATATTTCGGTAAGAAAGTTAAGTGACCACCATCACGTAATGCGTCGTGGGCACACAGCTGCGCAAAAGACGCCTGGAAAAAAAGCCATTAGTGTGTGCCTTTCAGAGGCACAGGTGGAGAAAAAAAAAGAGGAAATTATCCTCACTATTGACATTCTTTTATAGAAAGCACCGCAAATACGACACGCTCATTACTTGGAAACATTCTTACATCTGCACACCTGATTATGACAAGTATCTTTCTATGAGATTTGAGAGATTTTTTTTACTGCCTTATGAAATGTCATATGGCTAATGAATGATGTTTCATGCCTTCCTTTGTACATATTTTCATTTTTTTAAATATCTAGTTTCTAGCTGCACTGCAGCATTGGTTAAAATAGAATTTTATAGATGTACTAATATAAATATTTTCTGTCTACAGATCGAGTAAATAATAATTTTTTTAAAAAAATAAGGAAGCACAAAAAGACATTTACCTTCACAGGAACTGCATTCATAGTTTTCTTTCCAAGTACTGGGTAATTTATTTTGTAGAATAAGTTGTGGTGCACCACTATAATGACATAGATATTAAGATGTGAATAGACATTTCCCTTATCTGCATTGTTGTCTTTACTGTTATATTTTTCTGCTTGAGCTATGTCATATTTAGATATAATTTATTGCATTTGCTGCTGCTGTTTGCCAGGCATAGTGCTACTAAATTTCACTTTACTTTACTCTGTTAAGCCAGTTTTACTACTGATTTATTTTTCTTGTAGCTACACATTCGCTCATATTAGTTGTAATTTTGAATTTTATCTGTTAATTTAGATTTACTGCTGCTTGCTTTGCACTCTGCATCTTTTTTTTGTCATTGCTATTTCTGTTAATTGTTTTGTATTGCTGCATTGCCTCGTCCCTTACTTTTAACATCTGAGCTCAGTAGATTTAAGTTAGCTTAAGAGGGGGTAGCCTATAAGAGAATGATTTGCTATGAATTTGAAGAAATGCACTGAGAGGCTATTCGAGAAAAGTACAGAGAGCAGGTACAGATAGAACTTTTGGAAATAATGAAGAACGAAGGGAGATCTCCGAGAAGTAAAGCAAGTTTTGTTTGCAAAATACTGCAGTAAAACAAACCCTGTCCTTTCCTTGTGTTATTCCGCTATATGTTTGTGTACCCTTGTGTATTTGTTTTCTTCCTGTCTCTGTGTATTTTCATAGAATTTTTTCTTCTTCTAATACTAAGCTATATTCACTATGATGCGGAATACTGTTATCCTCAAATATAATTGGCATTAATAATATGTTATTTACCTTGTAAATATGCTTAGACGTTATTTATTCTGTTTTGTTTTAATGCTCATGTGTAAAGTTGATGTTTCAAAAGTTATTCTGATCTTTTATGTATGTACTTATGTCACAATTCCTGTAACACTGATGTATATGTTTATTTCTATTCTGTTGTAAAGCCTGTACTACAAATGTTATCTGTATTATTATGTTTATAATGATGTATTTTGTACATTTATTATTGTATTCTTATGTTATGAAATTGTAATTGACACCAGTTCATCAAATTAAGTAACTTGTAGGTTACATTTCACTGCACACATTTCTGTCGGTCATAGTATATGGACAATATGTGAGAAGTAGGGACTGATAGTGTTTGCACGTGTGTTAATAATTCAACAAGGGACTGGATAACAGCATTGCTGGTTCTAAGGACAATTCCAAAAACTTCGTGAGTGTACAAGTGGTAGTTTATGGACTTGCTATATTGTCTGCAAGACTTCTAAGGACAATTCCAAAAACTTTGTGCGTACACAAGTGGTGGTTTATGGACTTACTATCTTCTCTGCAAGACTCTTCGATGGTGATTGTGCATCTGCACAGTCGCAGCAGATGGCTGCTGGCCATCTCTACATGGACTACAATGGGTCTGCTTCTTTGATGGCCCACCAATACCATTATTTCTACAAGGAATGCAGTGGGTCTGCACCTCTGGTGGCCCACCAATACCACAATCTCTACCAGAACTACAGTGGGTCTGCACCTATGGTGGCGCACCAATACCATAATCGCTAACAAGACTACAGTGGTCTGCTCTGTGATGACCTACCTACCAATATTCTTCAAAACGTCGAATGACTCTGCTGTGGGTTTGCTCTGTTGTGGCCCATTACCTGTCAGCATGTCAAGAGTCAGCACTGTCTTTCCGTTGGAAGGACCACACTACTTCTTCAAGACTGCATGGACATCCACTACTTCTGTGTGCATTGTCTTTTACTGCTCAGACTTTGATAAAAGAAACGGCAGTTTTACTGTAATGAATGATCAGGACTGTCTTTATGGACTGTGAGAAAATTATAGCTTTTGACCAACATTGTATTAATAAGTGTGTGCATAGGATATCTTTGTTATTCTAGTTATGAAAAATTTTATCAAATCATTATTGGCCACTACCCAAAACAATTTGTAAAAACTTTCGTGGGGAGCATGGGGGCTATGTAAGTAGGCTGTTTATATTTTCTTATTGGCAACGTTACGTAGCGCTCTGTATGAAAATCACTGGATGTGCTGTGTGCAATCTGTGGCTAGTTAGCATTGTTGTCTGCCAGTGTAGTGTTGGGCAGCTGGATGTTAACAGCGCGTAGCGTTGCACAGTTGGAGGTGAGCGGCCAGCAGTGGTGGATGTGGGGAGAGAAATGGCGCAGATTTGAAATTTGTAAGATTGGATGGCATGAACTGCTATATACACTCCTGGAAATGGAAAAAAGAACACATTGACACCGGTGTGTCAGACCCACCATACTTGCTCCGGACACTGCGAGAGGGCTGTACAAGCAATGATCACACGCACGGCACAGCGGACACACCAGGAACCGCGGTGTTGGCCGTCGAATGGCGCTAGCTGCGCAGCATTTGTGCACCGCCGCCGTCAGTGTCAGCCAGTTTGCCGTGGCATACGGAGCTCCATCGCAGTCTTTAACACTGGTAGCATGCCGCGACAGCGTGGACGTGAACCGTATGTGCAGTTGACGGACTTTGAGCAAGGGCGTATAGTGGGCATGCGGGAGGCCGGGTGGACGTACCGCAGAATTGCTCAACACGTGGGGCGTGAGGTCTCCACAGTACATCGATGTTGTCGCCAGTGGTCGGCGGAAGGTGCACGTGCCCGTCGACCTGGGACCGGACCGCAGCGACGCACGGATGCACGCCAAGACCATAGGATCCTACGCAGTGCCGTAGGGGACTGCACTGCCACTTCCCAGCAAATTAGGGACACTGTTGCTCCTGGGGTATCGGCGAGGACCATTCGCAACCGTCTCCATGAAGCTGGGCTACGGTCCCGCACACCGTTAGGGCGTCTTCCGCTCACGCCCCAACATCGTGCAGCCCGCCTCCAGTGGTGTCGCGACAGGCGTGAATGGAGAGACGAATGGAGACGTGTCGTCTTCAGCGATGAGAGTCGTTTCTGCCTTGGTGCCAATGATGGTCGTATGCGTGTTTGGCGCCGTGCAGGTGAGCGCCACAATCAGGACTGCATACGACCGAGGCACACAGGGCCAACACCCGGCATCATGGTGTGGGGACCGATCTCCTACACTGGCCGTACACCACTGGTGATCGTCGAGGGGACACTGAATAGTGCACGGTACATCCAAACCGTCATCGAACCCATCGCTCTACCATTCCTAGACCGGCAAGGGAACTTGCTGTTCCGACAGGACAATGCACGTCCGCATATATCCCGTGCCACCCAACGTGCTCTACAAGGTGTAAGTCAACTACCCTGGCCAGCAAGATCTCCGGCTCTGTCCCCCATTGAGCATGTTTGGGACTGGATGAAGCGTCGTCTCACGCGGTCTGCACGTCCAGCACGAACGCTGGTCCAACTGAGGCGCCAGGTGGAATTGGCATGGCAAGCCGTTCCACAGGACTACATCCAGCATCTCTACGATCGTCTCCATGGGAGAATAGCAGCCTGCATTGCTGCGAAAGGTGGATATACACTGTACTAGTGCCGACATTGTGCATGCTCTGTTGCCTGTGTCTAAGTGCCTGTGGTTCTGTCAGTGTGATCATGTGATGTATCTGACCCCAGGAATGTGTCAATAAAGTTTCCCCTTCCTGGGACAATGAATTCACGGTGTTCTTATTTCAATTTCCAGGAGTGTATATTGTAATTATTAAGGTAAATACATTGTTTGTTCTCTATTAAAATCTTTCATTTGCTAACTATGCCTATCAGTAGTTAGTGCCCTCAGTAGTTTGAATCTTTTATTTAGCTGGCAGTAGTGGCGCTCGCTGTATTGCAGTAGTTCGAGTAACGAAGATTTTTGGTGAGGTAAGTGATTTGTGAAAGGTATAGGTTAATGTTAGTCAGGGCCATTCTTTTGTAGGAATTTCTGTAAGCCATATTGCATTGCGCTAAAAATATTGTGTGTCAGTTTAAGCACAGTCGTATATAAATTGTTCTAAGGGGACGTTTCAAAGCGTCTGCCTTTCTTCACTGGTCACGATCTCTAAGACACAGTGATTCAAAGATCTGCGAGGACAGGATGTCCTTCTCGAGGAATACGGAAAGTTAATTAAAATGATCCTCCTCACAATCCACTTTCATGAGCCCACACATAACGATTGAAGTGCAGGCACCCGTGAGGATGACAGTTCAAATGCGCCTCCGGCCATCATGATTTAGGTTTTCCATGATTTCTGCGAATCGCTTCTGACGAATGCCAGGATGGTTCCTGTGAAAGGGCACAGCTAATTTCTTCCCCCATCGTTCCCTAATCCAACTTTGTGCTCCGTCTTTAATAATATCGTTGTGGACGGGACGTTAAACACTAATCTCCTCCTCCAGGCACCCTTTATATTCGCAAGATAGATGCGAGTAATGGATTTCAACGTGAACAGGAATCCGACAGAATAATGGAATAAAGTTTCCTATGAGCAATTCCAGACTCATAAAACCCGTTACAAAGGCAGCTGACATCGAATCACCGCCACTTGCTTAGAAGACAATTAACAGGATTCGTAAAGGCCACTTCATCTTTGCAGAAAGCCTCCACCGGTGTGAAAAAGGCTTCACGTTTCAAATATGGCTATGGCAGTAATTATCAGACCATCAGTCGCACTGTAACTAGCTGTGGTAAACAAGATTATCCTGTGGACCTTCAAGATGTGTTCGAAGTGAACTGAGCAGCCCTTGAGTGGACTGAAAATTTGAATATTAATTTGTAGATTTAGAGTTCTAGTTCTTTTCATTTTGGAGACTTGTGTGTTTCATGTATCTTAGCTGCACTTCAGTTTGTGTTGTCGTATTCTAAGTAAGTAAACAAACTTCTAATGCGAAAACCATACAGATACTCAGAGTTTTACAGAGAGCAATGAACATATTGCAATTTCGTACTTTCTAGGAGAGCACAAAAAGAGTTACACGCTCATTGGAAAGACGAATGGAGGACGCAAAGATGACATTAACGAAAACGAAATATCATTTGCCGAGACGTGTCATCAGGCAACTGGATGGGAAATAGAGAAAAGTTTCTGTCGGTTTCCGAGGGACCAAGAGTAGGGAGGGAAGATGGCGTAGCATGTTAGATACCTGAATGTGAAGGCCAAAGAGCATCGATAAATGTGGAGACTGTCTTATGCAGCACTATACAACCCCGTATGTCAAATGTCTAATGATGATGAATTATGACTGACAGTTCTTTGATGTATTGCGAGGGCAAAAGCCGATTTCAGCCCCACATACTAGGACGGGCGTGGCCGCTGCGATAAGAGTGTACGTTGAGCAGAGTGCCCAACGCCACTTGATTGGAGCCTTGTAGTTTTTTGCACGAGTACCCTCGCGCCACGGGCTTTCGGCCAGCGACGCGACGAGTAATTAAAAGCAGCGGCCTTTGTGACGCGCTCCGCTGCACCAGGGTGGACGGCGGCCGATGGATGTTCCGCCCGGGGGCTGCTATCGGCGTGCAGGGCTGGTGTGGCGCTGTTCAGGGCGGCGAGGCTGGCGAATTAATGTACCCGCCAGGCGGCGCCCGCCACCATCCATTTTACGCCTCACCACGCCACACCTGCTGCACCTCTTAAAGGGAACCCCAAATTTGCTAATTCCATCCTACACTCGGCGCACACTTGCTGTTCTCAGCATCGCTGATAAAGAGGTGTCATAAATACGGTTCATTCAGAGTATTAACACACGGTTAGAAATAGCTTTCGTCTACGGATTCAAATTAAGAATGTACACCGCTGGTAATTAATATTACAATACCACATTGGATAACCGGAGTGCCCCAACATTCCGTTCTCTCCTCTCACTTTTATCTCTTATACATTTCTGATATGCCCAAACCACCTCATCCCCTCCACCTCCTTCCATATGCTGATGACACTGCTTTCCTCACCCTCTGTTCTACGCTCTAGAAATGCAAACGGTCCTTCCAAACCCACCTCAATCACTTTACCTCCTAATGTTACCAATGGCCGTCCCATCCAACTACACACTAAAGTACCTTAGACTAACCTTCAACCGACAGCTAATGTGAAATCCTCACCTACTAACCATCCAACAGCAAGCGCACAGTAGAGTAAAACTACTAACCGACCGAGCATGAGAACTACACCCTTTCATTACTCTTAACACATACAAGTCCCTGATCAACCCCTTCGTTTGCTGTGCAAATGTTCCATGGGACTCTGCCTCTCTTAAGTTCTACAAGTCTCACAAGACCCTTTTCACATCCACTTCCTTCCACTACAAGAATCCTTCACCAACCCATTAACCTCCCACCTCCCCTTGCACACATCTAACACCCCTGAATAACTTAGAACTTCCGTAAACATACCCAACAATCCTATTGTCCCCCCGCTCCCTCCTGATGCCACTGTGCTCTGTGTCGCCCTTTTCCTCTCAGATCTATAGATCCTAATACTAGCTATCCCTTTCTACTTGTTTCACACATCACCCCTATCTCATCACTATCTCTTACCAGTCCTCATTCTTCATCACCACAATTCTCCATTCTCCCTCTGTAACTCCCCTCCCCCTTCTCATTCCCCTACAACCTGCCGGCCGAGTGGCCGAGCGGTTAAAGGCGCTACAGTCTGGAACCGCACGACCGCTAAGGTCGCAGGTTCGAATCCTGCCTCGGGCATGGATGTGTGTGATGTCCTTAGGTTAGTTAGGTTTAAGTAGTTCTAAGTTCTAGCACAGTCACAGTCACAGTCACAGCAGTTGAGTCCCATATTGCTCAGAGCCAGTTGAACCATTTGAACCCTA
Source organism: Schistocerca cancellata (assembly GCF_023864275.1). Classification (NCBI taxonomy): domain Eukaryota; kingdom Metazoa; phylum Arthropoda; class Insecta; order Orthoptera; family Acrididae; genus Schistocerca; species Schistocerca cancellata. The sequence continues at coordinate 470,095,345 of NC_064633.1, forward strand.
CAACCTAACGTCCCAGGGCTGGTCCAATTTCAGTAAAATTGCTCTGCTTTTAATAGTCAGTCTAACTTCTCTAAAGTTCAGTAATTTGTTCTTCAACTTTATTTTTCAAGAGTTCTGTTATCTTCAAGTGTTTCTCAGATGGTTTTAACTGTACTGTCGACCCTCATTTTTGTCACTATCCTTAAACAGTTCATCAAGACAACATTATATTACTTAAATTCTCTCATTCACTTCGGATTATAAAATTATTTTAGTTCGTGTTTCGTACGTTTCTTTGTTTTGTTTTTGTTTTGCCATCTACGTTAGAGACATGTTCAGTTAGTTGAAGAGCGGGTTGCTGAATCCTCCTCAACCCCCCCCCCCTTCCCGCTCCCGTCCACCTAAGGCGACGGGGGATGAAAAAGTAGTAAAGGAGAGAAAGGAGGGATATAAAATGACGAAATTTTTCTTTTTGTGCACAGAAAAAGAAAATATTCTTGATTAAATTCGTAGGCGATAGCGAATTAAATTTATTGCACAGAGCAGCAACAATCGCACTAACGCAACTAGGAAACGAGATGAACTAGGCTACGACGACAGATACGTCATTGCTCAGACCACTAACGCTATGCCAGAGATCATCGGTCATAGTGCCAGTCTCCCGCCAATCCAAGTCCAGTCTATAGGAAAAATGCTCCTATCGGAGCACAAAAACTGCGATTATGCACCAATCTGAGAGACTCTTACTGAAAAGTAGGGTACCAGTAGCCTCACTCTGCTTTCCTCAGCATCTTCAAAAACTTCCCCCAAGGTTTTGACATGCGAACATATTCGCGCTTGTTTTAAGATGTAGCTCACGTCTCGACCCCAGAGTCTCCTCTAATTGTAACTCGCTGACACACACTAGTCCACAAGTGGCTCAGGTCCCATACACTCCCTCTTGCTTAATCTCACTCATTCAGCCCAACTCATTGTCATTAACTCCTTGTGTCTGTCTGTCATTATTTCCTACCTCATAGCCAGAGTCTGTTTAGTTCTGTTCTACTACTTCTGTCTGCTCCCACTGTGAATGTCTCCATCTTGGTCTCTCTTACTACTACTGTGTCGTTCATTTCCTCCCACAGGTGCTGTCTCTTCTCACTGTCATTGCCTCTCTGTTCCTCACTGTCACTGTCCTGTATCTAATTACCACTGGCTCTCAGCTGTCTCCATGTCCTCTTTACTCCTCTCTCACTTGTAAGTTTGCTTAAGATTTTGCATTGAACTGTCCAGTCACTGTCAGCTATGTTCCACCGCCGCTGTGTCCCTCTCTTTCAGTCACACTGCCATTGCCTCCTTCGCTCTTTCTATACCATAAATTTTTCGAAATTTGTGATAAGTTTCTGTGTGACCAAACTGCTGAGGTCATCAACCCTAGACTTACACACTACTTAATCTAACTTACACTAGCTTACACTATGGACAACAAACATCCTTGCTCGAGGGAGGACTCGAGGCTCCGGCAGAGGGAGGCCGCGCGAACCGTCACAAGGCGCCCAAGACCTTACGACCACCATGCGCATCTTCTACGCCACAGGCACTGTCAACTATCTTCCAGTAATTATTACTTTTCCGTGTCCACCCATGGTAGCTGAGTGGTCAACACGACAGAATGTCAGTCCTAAGGGCCTGGTTTCGATTACCGGCTGTGTTTGAGATTTTCTCCGTTCAGAGACTGGGTGTTGTGTTGTGCTAATCATCAACATTTCATCCCCATCGACGCGCAAAGTCGCCGAAGTGGCGTCAAATCAAAAGACTTTCACCCAGCGAACGGTCTACCCGACGGGAGACCCTAGTCACACGACATTTACATTACTTTTCCATGTCTATCCCACTGCCACTGTCACCTACTCTGTCAGCATAAAAAAAGCATGTTCTCAAAGCAGAATTTTTATAGAGGTGCTGAGAAAGGCAGAATGTGCCAACTGGTACTGTATCTTTCAGTCAGAGTTTTTAAAACACGAGTATATTCGTCTTTTTGTGTGCTCAGATGGGAGCATCTCTTCTCTCGTTACTATCCTTTCCCTGCTACAGTAGGGGATATTACTCATATGAAACGACCTTTATGGGTTGGTAAAATTTTGATAATTTACTGACGTGAAATTCAAATATCCCAAAACTAACTTTACAGCTCAGAAAACATATTACGTGCGCAAAAAAATTCCATATGCTTCAGTAATATATCATGGGTTTCCCAGAACCATTCTGATGATAACATAGAGACTTTAAAAAATATTTTTCCACGCTATGTCACATTATGAAGCATGTTTTCGACTCACGGCGGATTTTACATATATGAATATGGAAAATCTGAACCGATGTATCTGGGAAAAGCCTAATGATATCATTAACTTTTAAAGGTTGCTCGAGTTCGGGGTCATAGGAATAGATTGTAAAAATTTCAGGAGGTTTGCCATGTATAGTCGTCTTGGGAAACGCGGTTCGGTTCTGGTATCCAAAAGCCGTCGATAACAGATAAAGATTTTTGAAGACGTGAAGATAGAATTTCTTTATATATGCCTGTAGCAATGGCTGCCGAAGACCTCAGGCATAAGAAGTCTTCATTCTGCTATCAGCGTTGTCAAAGAGGGCGGAGGAGTGGACAGAGATTCGGGGCACTCTGTCGCCCTTGGGGTTGGAAGCTTCCCCTAAAGGAAGAAGACTCAGCTATGACCAACGGCATGAGGACGCAGAAGGCAGTGGAAACCACCGCATTAAAGACAGAATTTATGCATCCACAGGAAATACGGCCTGTAACTGACAAAGTCTCATGATGACCTCTCCGTTGATAAAAGATTCCGAATCAATTCCCCATCTTCTGCATGAGACTGTCGGGGGGGTGGGGGGGCGAGGTGACCACGAGAAAAAAATTGAATAACCTTCGAAATAGGGTAACGTTCCATGAGCCGGGATGTGGTATTTCAGGAGTTTTAACGTTGTCAGGGAGGTGGAAAACCTGAGAAGGAAATAATAAAAAATGGTTCAAATGGCTCTGAGCACTATGGGACTCAACTGCTGAGGTCATTAGTCCCCTAGAACTTAGAACTAGTTAAACCTAACTAACCTAAGGACATCACAAACATCCATGCCCGAGGCAGGATTCGAACCTGCGACCGTAGCGGTCTTGCGGTTCCAGACTGCAGCGCCTTTAACCGCACGGCCACTTCGGCCGGCAAGGAAATAATAAGGCCGAATCTAGATATAGTGGGGGCTAGTGATGTTAAATGCTAAGAAGACAAGGATTTGTGGTCGAATGAATGCAGTTAATATAAACAGCATCACGGAATTGTATAGCGTGAGTGCTATTCGCTATGAACAAGATGACAGGGCAGTGAGTGAACCACTGTGAATAGTTAAGTGATATTGTTGTTCGCATCAGAATCGACAGAACCAACACCGAAAACAGTAGTTCAGGCACACGTGCATCGGTATCCAGCAGAAGATGAAGAGACAGAGAAAGTATTTGAGGATATTAAATGTGTATTTCAGCACGTAAAGGGAGATAATAATTTAACAGACTTGGGGAATTTGAATGTGTTTGTAGGGGAATTAAAGCAGAAATAGTTACGGGAGAATGTGGGCTTTGGTACTAGGAATGAGAGAGGAGAAATATTAATTGAGTTCTACATTAAATTTCAGCTACTAATAGCGATAACACTGTTCAGGGATTACAAAAGAAGAAGGTATACTTTGGAATGGCTGGGATATACTGGAAGATATCAGTAGACTACATCACGTTCAAGCAGAGATTCTGAAATGAGATACTGGGTTGTAAGGCAAAGTGATGTGGCTCGATGGCAGCTCTGAAGTCTTGGGGAAAGGTTGGTGGATGCTGACGTCTTGCAACCCGTCTCCCTAGTGTATCCCAGATGGGAACAAGCAGGCCTTTCCAAAAAAAAAAAAAAAAATATCAGCAGCCTGTACTCTGTGAGGTCGAGCATTATCGTCCATCAATAAGATTTCTGTGCACACAGCATTTCGCAACAACCGCGCATGTGATCCCAAGATCTCCTCAAGCTATCTCACAGCAATTAAACCTTCATGATTCACCTGTACAATTTCATGAAGAGGTGTTCGAGTGGTCATCATAATCCCTGCCCACATCATTAATGATCCCCTTCGATATCGGTTTCTCTCCAGAATGTGCTGGGTTATAATGTTCCACGTGCGTTCCCGATGCAAATCCGTCGATATTCACTCTCCACACCAAATGAAATTCATCTCTGAAAGAACATTGCGCCACCGTTCGACCATTCAGGCCCCTTGTTGACTGCTCCACTCTCCACCTTCCCCTCTCGGAAATCACGCCAGAAGTAAACAGACAGCAGGTCTACAGCAATAAATGCTACTCTGCTGAAGCCTTCTGTACACCGTTTGCCTGGATATGACGCGTCCAGGGAATGCTAAGATGTCAGATGCCAGTTGCAGCGCAGTACTAAAGCAACAAACAGAATGATTCACATTAACCCATCGGGCCACATAAGTTTGCTACTCTCGTGCTGCCATTCTTCCTTTGGCTCTCCACAACCGAGAGTCTGTAGGCGTCTTCTCTGTGCCACACTGCACCGTCTGTGACTGTTTACATAGTGATTGTGGACGTGAATCTACCCTGCATACACTACCACGAATGACAGTGTCACGCCATTACTGGCATGGTTTGCCGGCCGAAGTGGCCGTGCGGTTAAAGGCGCTGCAGTCTGGAACCGCAAGAACGCTACGGTCGCAGGTTCGAATTCTGCCTCGGGCATGGATGTTTGTGATGTCCTTAGGTTTTTCAGGTTTAACTAGTTCTAAGTTCCAGGGGACTAATGACCTCAGAAGTTGAGTCCCATAGTGCTGAGAGCCATTTGAACCATTTTTTTTGGCATGGTTGTCCGTTGATCAGAATGCCATCTTCCATGCAGAACACGATCGTAGCGACATCTGTAGACAGTTTGTATGATTATATCGTGAATTAGACACGTGACGGGAAAATAGCGGTTTGTGGCTTTAAATTTAGATATCAGTGCATGCACAAGAACTAAGAAGGAATCAGCATGGTTTTAGAAAGCATTGCTCATTCTAAACTCAGCATACCCTTTTCTCACATGATATACTGAGAACTATGGACGAAGGGCAAGATGTACATTCCGTATTTATAGATTTTCGGAAAGCATTTGACACGGTGCCGTATTGAAGGCTGCTGCGGTTAGTTGATATCCGCCACTGCCTGCGAAACAATGGTGAAAAACGTGTTTTCGTGTTTACTCCGGAAACGCCCGTAATCTAAATAGTGCCTCCAAAAGCCCCTTAACCAGTTAAATGGGTACTTCGTGTGCGCACGCCTCCTCCTCAGTGGGTAATTTGAGCTAGCACTCCTTGGCGCGGGCGTGCTGTGTACTTTTCCGACACATAAAAGACTTCCTTTGTGTTTCAGTTTTCGAACTTAAATTGTTACTAGTTGGGAATGAATAAAATATATTTCAGAAATCAACAAAAATTTATTTCCGAAATATTACAAGTTGTCTTCAGGGTGACACATTTTAAAGCAAGGTGCTGTACACAATGAAACTTCGCATTCTGCTCAACAGCATGAAGTCTCTTTGCAAAGATCTTTTTGGTGCATTCCACATACCTTCTTGTTGGTATTGTTTTCACTGTGGGCTGCAGAAGGTCTGGAAAATTCCCGGCTGTAAGGCGTGTTGCGTTCAGTGTTCGAGGTAGATGTCCAGCTGATGGCCAACTGTTCGCCAAGACTGATCAGAAAGCTCATTCTACTTTGTCACCAGCATGCAATGTGCAACAAGTGGCGGAAAAGCTCCTGTTGGTATTTATTCAGCCTCCACATCGACATCTGGCAGGTGTGCGACTGAGAATCGTACCTATCCACGCCTTCCACGTTCTTGTTGTAATCAACGACATGTAGCTTTTGAACGATTTCGTTCTTCGAGTTAACATTTAAAAATGTATCGTCATGGAAACTTCTGGCCGGAACAACGTCCCTTTTTTCCTTCCATTTCATTACTATCTGTTAGCCTCTGTTCTCTATTACGTACTCTGCTTTCTTCCGTTTTTCCTTTCCTTACGAAGTCAGGAAACCCCTACCTGTCCTGCCGCATTGTGCCGACAACGGCGGTGCCATTGCTGGTTATTTCGTTTACCAGACTTGGACTGGTGAACCAGCTCCCAAGATAAATATAGTCACCTTCCCCAAGTAGATCAACTGGAAGCTCCAAAAAATTGAAAAGGTTATTGTTTCTTCTTGATAGTGGCTAGCATATTTAGTGTTCATTCTACTGCAAGCAAAGTTCCATATCTACCGAAGCCGTTTTCACAGAGGTCGTAAAATTTAATTCGCAATTTTCTGCTGTTTGATGGAATAAACTACTTCCATCAAAGCCGTCCTTTCCAAAGCAAAAACGATTCGTGAATGGTGAGGTTCCTTTCTGGCACGTATGCTGATCTGAATTTACGCCACAGATGCTCCATAGTCGGGTGAATTTTGAATAATTTTCTGCTGATAGTACCCAGTGGGTCATACGAGGTACTGTCAGAAAAGTCTAAGAATTTCAATAAGAGATGAAACTGCTTTTCACTCTTCATTTTCCTGAAGAAAGGTGTGTCAACTGATTTTTCCCTTTCAGAAGCACATCTTATGTTCTGGTCTGTGAAGAATTCCAAAGTATCAGCACTCCAGTAAGTGTTTTTTATCTTATCGCTAGTAATATCCTGCCAACTGCGAATCCTGGAGGTGGTGCAAAGTTGAGATGAGAAGCTATGAGCTGTTGTACGTAAGTTACTTTGCACAAAGCATCATCCACAAAACAAATAAAACAGCTCATCACATCGTGCTGTCTTAGAGGCAAAACTATACCACAACGGCCACTTAAAAAGGTATTTATTACTAATTGACCTAGCACGCACAAATGCTCTAGGTACCATATGTTGCAGAAGTGTCTCGTCGTCAGATGTTTCTAGCCTCAAAATCTGTAGCTTGAAAACTTTCAGAACCATCAGTGAAATTATCGTCGCTTTCTAAAAGCAGCTGCTGTTTCTCCGAATCTGATAAACGACTTCTTTTCGCCATTGCAAAAGATCATTCACTAACGCAGCGGCAAATAGAAACAAGTCGCACATTAGAGGCTTCGTCACAGGACGCATAATATCGACGCGTGCTTGAGTGGAAAATGTTGTAACTTGCCCAGAAAACGCTACCTGAGAGAGCTGCCATATAATGAACGGAGCTACTGATATCACAGTTTCAACAACAGGCCGATAGCTCGTCATTCTCACTAGCTACTAGCCACAGAATGCAGCGGACGGATATGTCCGTCCAACCCACTATGAGTAAGCAGAGCGTCGACGGGTACATTCGTCATGCCCACTTACAGTGTTAAGGCGCACCGTATACCACATGTAATGCAAAAGCACCTAAATGATTTTCTCGTTTTGTTTAAGCTGGGGAAACTGTGTAATATTCAAACTTTGACCCTGTACTGCTGGACAGTTAACGTAAGACGATCATTTTGCTGGATATACAAATGATCCCTAACCAAAACACTTGACTCTACGTTTCTATCTCTAACAGAACCCGAATTAAGAGGCCCGGAAAATTTCAGTTGCTATGCACAGCATTTTGGAAGACATTGGTAGGGCATGCCGTCGCTTGCGTACCAATGACAGGTTAGGTGAGAGATTTGATTAATGAGCTACCACGGTAACATTCGAGCATCGTCCGTGTAGAGGTATGCCAGGAGTGCCCGAGTAACACATGGTCTTCCGTCCTATTGATGAAAATTAACTTCATGAGGAACTGAAATATGGGGCACCAACACTGGTCGTAATACGTCAGTAATCTAACTCGTTCAGTACAGATTACCAGCAAGAACTGTCTAAAAGTAATCGTGTTGTGTACTCAGTGGTAGCCTATACCATTGTTCCAGATGTTGTCCTCGAATTGATGAATGCGATATGGCAACGTTCATTCTCCTCGGAGACTCCACAAATGCTTTCTCATCATAGTGCACTCCTCTGAAAAGACGACGTGGTACTACTCCTGTGTCAGGCATTGTCGTTGGACTACCGCTGTCGGGGTGCCTCACTTTGCTACCACGTAAAGGAAAGCAGCAACATTAGACTCCATGCTGACACTATGTGGAGATCGAGACATCACACTGTTCATGTAGATACCTGTCTTCCTACAAAGAAACTCATTTGCTGACTGAAGGGACGTGATGTGGCCGTATGATATGCACGAGAGAGTAAACATGTCAGTCCTCTCAGGCGCTAAACGCATGGGGCACTTGAGATTGAGCGTAGTATCGAGTTTTTCCCTCGTTAACCCATTAATCAAATATTCGCTTGTCTAACACGAGTCGCTGTGTCTCGGAGCAATAACTGCTGTGAAGAACGTGTATGGCGGGACGTTTAAATCCTTTGTGAGGTTACGATGAAATGGAACTGCATTTACAATCACGCAGTACACTTTAAGTCAAATTGCTTGCCGCCTTCATAGTAGTAGAGTGTAATCCTTTCTTTATATTTTGGTTTTATCCATGATCGGTATCAAATCGTCGGCGCTTAGATCAGTGTTTAAACATACGCTTAAACACTGTTCACAACTAAAAACTACTAAAACAGACGTGATTGGAGGGAAGAAGCCTTCATCATCAGAACTATTCCACAAGAATCTTTTAAACGCGACAGAAATAAAAACATTAATAATACGTTATTACTTCACTTGCAGGTGTGCCTTACTAAACGTGCTTCCACATAATTCCTTCGGTCAGTAAAATAAACGAAAATGAATCAGCGCGTGCAGTTCGTGAATATAGGCAGTGTCAAGGCAACAGCTCACACCCACACTTGCACTCTGTATGAACATGCCCACATCGGGTTGATGTCGTGCAGACTAAGTCATCCTGAGCTATTCCTGCAGGGTTAACATCTTGATATGTTTATTTGTATCTGCCATCGTAAATTGTTAGTTGGTTTCAGTGCCTTTCATGTGTGCTGGAAGAATGGCTCATACCTGTAGCAAGTCAGGACACTGTTTGGAATCTCTGAGATGCCACGGTAATTGTGAATATTATTTCTATCTCCCCTTTGGCACAGACGTTTATCAATGTGTGTTTCAATTCACTATGAATTATTCCCATTTCCCTGATTTTTTCCACCTACTGACCTAGGATATTAATGGTGATCTCTTCTCCACTTCTCAGCGTTTACACTGTGATCGAGTCATTCCCAGTTTTGTTGATTTTTCATTCCATGACACTCTCTTGATTTTAACAATAACTCCGTGACCTTTCTTGGCCACTTTTCCCTGGGTTCTTGGCAGTTAATAAGCTTCTCGGAATACTCGTGTAGGATCTCACTGTTTTGCTTATTTTTTACTGCCAGTTTCCCGTCATCGCCCTGAAGTACAAGCTTTGTTGTTGACAGACTTTTAAATGCTGCCTGAATGTCGTGTAACGGTTCTTACTAGTCTTCCTTTCCAGTTCTCTTCTATGGTCTGATATCTTCTATGACTTTGATTCTTCGGTTTTACGGGATTTGGCTACAGTCTGATGCCCCACTTCCTTGTACTCCGAGAGTTTATGCTTCGTTGCGTGTGTGTATTTTGTTTTATACGCCATTGCTCTTGGTCGACTACCTTATCGTAAATGTAAGCGTAGGCTTTCGCGGCCATTGTCACTGTCAATAAAATTCTTCTGGGCCGTTGACCTCTTGGTCAATATGTAAAATTGTCCGACGTATCGGCCACTATTGCAAGCTATCTTCCTCGGGGCTTTATGCTGAACTGACAATTTTATATACTGACAATCCGGTCAACAGACCAAAAGAGTTTTATTAACAGTGCTTTATCATAGTTTTCAGTTCCCTACTAAAGTTTACGCCCGGTTCGTAAATAGACTAATTATATTCTTGTGTGTTCGCTATTATTCCGTTTATCCTGCCAGGTCTCCGTTTTTCTTTATTGTAACACCACTCGAGAATTTGCTTTATTTTGCCACTGCTTTTCAGGGTAGATTTAACAGTGGTATTCGGAGAAAGTTTTTACTTATTTACGCGAAGGAGTCTTACCTTTACTCATCTGAAGAAGTCATCTGAGTCTTGGTTGGCTTCTTACTTCACTTCTACATTTTTAATTTCCCTAACAGTCCATGTCGACAGTGTGACGTGATCGAACTGAAATTTGCTAAGATCTCATTGTGGAGAGAAGTTTTATATTCCGGGCATGTTTTTTGAAACATGTATATATAAAGAAAGATCAAATGAATTTTACACGTCAATAACTCTTCGTCCATTTTATTATTCCGCTTGCGAGCAGGATAGTTTCCAATGATATTTCTAAACGGTCACTTCATCGCCGTTTTTGCGCTGAAATCACCGTTTACAATTTTGATGCTCTCAGTTGGGGAGTTAATTACAATTCGCTATCAAGATGGTCCGATGCCATCATTTGTGGTTGCGTTGGAATTGAACAGTGTATACATTTTGTTTGCACGTTTGAATGTGAAAGTAGAAAATCATTATGAAGAGAGGATTAAGTCTGTTATTAAGTAAATCAAACACTAAGGCAAAAAAGAGGAAGGAATGATCCGAAGAGGACGGAAATCGGTGTATATGATGTCCATGTACAAACAAACAAGTGATTACATTTTCAGAAAAAAATTGATGATACATTTAAGAGATCCTCAACTTCAGAAAGTCAAATCGCGTTGGTCCACATCTGGTTCTTATTCTACATTTACATTTATTCTCCGCAAGCCACTCAACGGTGTGTGGCGGAGGGCACTTTACGTGCCACTGTCATTATCTCCCTTTTCTGTTCCAGTCGCGTATGGTTCGCGGGAAGAACGACTGCCGGAAAACCTCCGTGCGCTCTCTAATCGCTCTAATTTTATATCAGTGATCTCCTCGGGAGGTATAAGTAGTGGGAAGCTATATATTCGATACCTCATCCAGAAACGCACCCTGTCGAAACCTGGACACCAAGCTACACCGCGATGCAGAGCGCCTCTCTTGCAGAGTCTGCCACTTGAGTTTGCCAAACACCTCCTTAACGCTATCACACTTACCAAATAACCCTGTGACGAAACGGGCCGCTCTTCTTTGGATCTTCTCTATCCTCTCTGTCAACCAGACCTGGTACGGATCCCACACTGATGAGCAATACTCAAGTATAGGTCGAACGAGTGTTTTGTAAGCCACCTCCTTTGTTGATGGACCCTCCCAATGAGTCTCATCCTGGCACCCGCCTTACCAACAATTAATTTTATATGATCATTCCACTTCAAATCGTGACGCACGCATACTTCCAGATATTTTAGAGAAGTAACATGCTACCAGTGTTTGTTCCGCTATCATATAATCATACAGCAAAGGATCCTTCTTTCTATGTATCCGCAATACATTACATTTATGTATTGTGTATATTGAAGCATTTAATCAGCTTGGCATTGATTTACAGAGATATTAAATGTTCTTCAGAGGGGTACCGTGCCAAATGCTGTCCATTTGGCCGCTTAGCGCGTCAAAATCACGAGATGGTAAGAAGGACTTGTTGATAATGCGTTAAATGTTTTCAAGTGGGGAAAGATACGGCGACCTACCAGGACACGGTATGGTTAGGCAAGCAGGAAGACCAGCAATAAAAACTCTCCCCATTTGCGGGCGGGTATTATTTTTCTGAAATGAAAGCCCAGGATGCCTTACCATCAAAGGCACTAAAACCGTGTGCTGAATAACGTCGACGTAATTGTGTGCTGTAAGGTTACTGCAGATGACAACCAACTGAGTCCTGCTATGAAAAGAAACGGCAACCCAGACCACCACTTCTGTCTCTCAGATAGAACGGTGGCCGACAGTCCGGTTGTTATTCCACGCCTGTCCCAGATCTCCAGACACGTGTTAGCCCTGAATTTATTGACGTGAGTAGAAGTGTCTTCATCGATGAGCCCTGCGTCGAACTGAGCACCGATGATCATCGAAGACAAGTCTGCAGATATCCGAGCAGTGGCGGTTGTACCAACCTGACTGACGCCCGCCATATAGCCCGACAACATGAGTGGTGAACCAAAGCCATAGAAGCTTTTCTCACGAATAAATCCTTTAATTTTTCTGAATGCACAGTCTTTTATTTGCCTTTATATGTACCTCACATCTACTGAATTCCGTCCCTTTCGGGTAATTCCTTCGTGTTGGTATTTTTATTGGCTTACAGTCTTTTCGTTAATGTCTTTGCGAAAACATATACAGCTTGATTAAATAAATAAGTATATTAAGCTATACAGACTTCTTTCCTCGCAAAAATTTACATTAAGCCCAGACTCATTTCGCTCAATAATAAGTTCATTATGCATCACCGCACATAATACTAGTGTGAGAACCTGTCGCGTTTCATTACGGTAACTTTTCTACAGCTAATTACTCGATATTGAGGCTCATATTAATCATTATGTGCCTTTTCGTTTAATTCCTCGATATGTCCACCATCACTCTGGTGTGGTGGTTTATTCATCTGGGGGCAAATTGTGCTGAATCATAATTTATTAGGTTCATGTTTTGTTTCAGATTGAAGAGTACCGCACGTGTTATTTAATTCAAATTTTTCCACGGTCTTATTAATTGGATGATTCTCGTGCTTGTATTTCCTTCGTAATGGTGGTCGTCGGAGCTTCGACTACAGCCCAATAATGGATTAAATCCAGAGCAAGCGGCAGGTAGACTGATACTGTTTGCATCGCGATATTCAGAATATTTGACGGGCACAAATTGATGTCGAAATTATTTCTGCCGTAATATCACAGGATGTCCTGGAAAGCAATATCTGTGTATGTATCTCGAATCGTGTAAATCCTGGGAACGTGTGAAATGAGGTGGGGAGGTATGAAAGCCGCAAATTAGCTCCCTTGCATTGATTAGCCTTTTATTCCATACCCGTACGCCGCCTAGCTCATTGCTTTAAATAACTCGCTGATCAACGTCGGCGAAAAAAATTTAAGCATTTTTCAGGAGGTCCATTGGTAGTTCCTAAGCTGAAACCATTTCCGCTAAGACATTTCCTGCATTGATCTGGAATAGGAGAAAATAAATGTCATGTTATTGAACCAGATTGTTGCTGTTTACAACTGTGAACACATGTATTCATTGTATACTTCTCAAAAGTCAATACAATAGGCATACATACCTAACTTGCACGAGAAGTATAGAGACTCTACATTAAATACAACAAAACATGCAAAACTCATATCTTCGTAATTCTGTTTGTATTTCAGTGTTATGTTGGGGGTGGCTCACTGCTGGGTTGAAAACCTCCACTGTTTTATCAGCATGCAGACCGGGGCCTGAGTGGCGTCGTTATACGCAATAAAACAATATTCAAGGTTATTCCCTTTATTACTCAGAAAGCAAGTCGTTGTCGTGTATCACGCGACGTCTGGTGTCTACACAACCCAGAGAGCAATCAGCTGAATCCAACTCAAGGCTGCCGCGAACGCTGCATCAGCTCGGAGCGGAAGTCGATTACAACCTGGTGCAGCGTTTTGCCGCCCGCTGGCGAGGTAGACACGCCCTGTCCGTAGCCCGACTTTGAGACGGCGCGCTACGTATGCGTTTCACTCGTACGCCGTTCTGCGAGTACTCAATCCCTCCCACATCACTCCCCGTGTTGTTTCATCGAGTGGACCGCAATGTTCGATGTTGTGCTGAAAGTCGAAACTGGCCCGCAGGTACGGCAGACCGACTCTTGCCCTACTGAAGTTTTATAGCAGTTTCTGCCCTGTACTTGAGCCATGTTACGAGTCCCCTGGACTAACCGTCACCATTGGCTGCTGTTCTGACTTCATTACTGGATGCTGGATTTCATGATCCATGCACAGAAATCGCTCCAGGTGTAAGATAAACACTAAAACAATCTCACTCACAAGATGTTACAACGCCATTACCAGACATTCAAGCGCGAACGACACGAACACCGTTGATCTTACTGATCGAATGTTGTAGGCTAGTGGGGGTGGACTATTTATGTCACTGAGGAGAGACACCGATCTACTACGTCACTGGTAATAACCAAATCGGTTCTGGACTTCTCGAATCATCAGCGGTGTTCAGTTCCGCTACATTTACTTACCTAATTTATTACAGTGTTTTTACTGCTTAGTCGAAATCTCTACTAGGCGATGTTTCGTACTCCCTAGAGTTTTTCATGTATTAGGAAGGAAGACTTCCTCTCACTTTCAACGACTTTCTGCTGAGCTCGCTAGCATACCCTACCAAGAGTGTCCAGGTTGCTGTCTTTTTTGTCGAGTAATGGTTTTGAAATTTTACGTTTCCCAGCTGGTGGTCGCTGATACTTCAACGTCACTGAGTAACGCCAGGCCGGCCGCTGTGTCAGAGCAGTTCGAATCCTGCCTCGGCCATGAATGTATGTGCTGTCCTTAGGTTAGTTAGGTTTAAGTAGTTCTAAGATCTAGGGGACTGATGACTTCAGATATTAAGTCCCACAGTGCTCAGAGCCATTTGAACCAAGTTTTTAGTAACGGCGGCTGTTCGAAATTAGGATATTTTTCTCTCCCTTTTCCTTGCCGATTTGTCGCCTAACAGGTAATATTCATTCAACTACTTCGAAAAAGGAAACACTTGTTATAGAAAGTTTTGGCGGATGCAATTGCTTCTATAAAAATTCAGAGGGCCATATAACCGCTTCATGTTCTAATATCAATCACCGTTTCAGGTGACCAGTGTAAATGACTTCATCGGGCTAGTGATTCATATGAAACATGTAACCAACTTTGTTTGCTTCAATATCGAAATAATAGTCACAATACCGCACCCTGTAAGGACAGTCATTTATGCAAGTGGTCCTTATTATTTTGTTTGTATAGACAAAGGAAGAAGTCGTAGGTCGCGGAAATGATAAGCAAATTACTTTCCAGTTCAGATAAATAAAATCTTGCTACACAGAATTGTTATGAACTTTCTAAGCCCAAGTATACATGGTAGATGGAGATAAATCATACTACACATAATTTCAAAGCACGCGCATCATGTCTTGAAGGGAGAGCAGAGGTCCATAAGTTATAGGTATTAATTACGTGACACTGTTTGGATGTAAGACCGCAGTACTGCTGATGGTTCAACATAACCCAGCAATGAATGCGAATTTAGAATTACAGCAGACTGTGGAATTACACCTGGACTCTTACAAAGAAAATTAAAATAACTTGAATTTTCAGACATGCAAGGAAAACTAGCCTGTAATATCTTTTTAATAAGCAGAAGAAACACCATGAAAGCCATTCGTGCCACTTATAACGGAACTACGACCACGTCGTTCAGTACGTAATGTATCATGCGATCTGATAATTATTTCAAAAATTCATAGCAAAATAGTGATGTAACATGCCTGTAACCTCTTTGAAGACTGAAAGAAGTACTACGTAGATAATCTTATCTTACAGATTAGTCAAACTGGACTTTGACGAGGTGGTTCAGATCTCAAAGGAAATACTGTGAAATCTGACACGTAAACCGTCAGTTTACAGGAACATAGTAAGTAAAGACTTCAGTGGTATTTTAAACCGTGAAAAAAGTACTATGTAAATATTTACTCATCCTACTGAATAGCCACAATTATCTATGGCCATGTGGTTCAGTACACAAAGAAGTTATCGTGAAATCGAACAATTATATCGCCACTTCGTAGAAAAGTAAGGAATAACACTCCTGAAAAGCGCGAGGGAAATAAAAATCTCACTAAAACATTTCTGTAACACCCTTGGAAACAAAATCTAAGACACCTCAATCAGTCATTTGTTGAAAATGATGGCGAGATTATTGGCGATGCCTGAGAGAGGATTTCAGCTACGATAGTCATGTGGATAAAGCAATAAGATTGGGTAACGTATCTTCAGAAAGTTACTTCTACAATTAGGTAAGTATCTTCCGTCCTTATACCGTTCCTGCAACACATGTGGGTTGAGTTATGAAACCTGTCGGCACGTTTGTGGCCGAAATGTTTCAGTATTGCAATTGACAAGGTAACGTACTTGGAAGAACATTTCTGACAAAAATTGATAGAATTTTTACTTGCCCCATCCTATCTCTCAGCCATTTTTTTCTTTCAATTCTTCTGACTGGTTTGGTATGGCCCATCAGATATTCCTCTCCCGAGTCAACCTCTTTATATCAGAGTAACAGAATACGCCTTACTACCTACTCTACCTTCCCTGCGCTTATTCCTGTCCATCTTTCTTTCTTTCTTGTGCTACTGCCTTTATCCCACAGCGTGTGCAGAGTTGGCAGAGCTACGTACGGCTTAGCATGGTTAATTGTAAGGGGTGGCCGGATGCCCTTCCTGCCGCCACCCCATACCTCCCGGGACGGAATGAGTGTACCCCAGCTGTCTGCATCTAGTGTAAATCGTGAAATAATGTGAATGTGTTTCAGATGTCTGCGAGTCGTGTAACTGAGGTGGGACGTGGAGACCAGCCCGGTATTCACCTAGTAGGATGTGGAAAACCGCCTAAAAACCACATCCAGGCTGGCACACCGGCCATCGTCGTTAATCCACCGGGTGGATTCGATCCAGAGCCGGCACGCCTACCTGAGTCCAGGAAATAGCACGTTAGCGCTCTCGGCTACATGGCGGGTTGCGTTTATTACTGTCTATAACATTTACTAATCCTATGGAGCTTATTCTCTGACGTGATAACACACGTCCTTACATCTTGTGCCTTCTACTTACCATTGATTTCCAAATGTTCCTCTCTTCGCCGATTCTGCGGAGAACCTCTTTATTTCTTATTCTATCAGTCCCTCTAATTTTCAAAATTATTCTATAGCACTACATATTAAACGCTTTGATTTTTTCTTTTCTGGTGTTTTACAATCGTACAAAGCCGCGCTCCAAACATACATTCACAGAGTTTTCTTCTTCAAATAAAGGCGTATGTTGATATTAGTAGACATCTCCTAGTCAGCGACACTCTTTTTGCCAGTGCTGGTCTGCTTTTTATGTACTTCTTCTCCGTCCCACACACGTTATTTGCTGCCATGGTAGCAAAATTCCTTAATTTCTTCTGCTCTGTGATATGAGAAGTGAATGAGAGCAGAATGCTGCTAAATTATATAGGAAGAAGGAAATAAAAAATGATAGAGCACATAATGAGACACAACCAGTTGCTACAGAATGTATTTGAAGGAAAAGTTTTAGGGAAAAAACCAAGAGGCAGGTCAAGAACAACGTATTTTAGTAACATCAAAGAAGATATGGGGATAAAATCGTATGAAGAATTGAAGAGGATGACAACGGAGAGAGGGACCTGGCTAAATCGGCAAGGCACAGCCTTTAGTTTATGATGATGATGGTCACCACTTGGGATGTTAAGTTTCTCGCTGTTCTCATCTCTGCTACTTCTCATTACGTTGGTCTGTTTTCGGTTTACTCTCGTCCACATTCTGCATTTATTAGAATGTTCCTTTCATTCATCACTTCCTGTAATGGATTTTCACTTTCACTGAGGACAGACACGTGAAGAAGTGATTAATTGGTATCCTTTTATCTTGAATTATCATGCCACATTTGATCTTCCCATCCATGTGTAGATTGAACGTCTGTATGTACATATTGTACACTTGGGTATCAACAGTCATGTGATGCCTCGTAATATAGTACCAGGCCTCCTTTTGCCCGGTGTAGGGCAGCAACTCGGGCTCCTACATGTCCCTCATCAGGTGTGAGATCTGTGTGCTGTGATCCCGAGCACCGAAAAGGACGCGCTCGGGCAAAAAAGCGCCAAGAAATAACACACGATGATAGACATGTCAGAGTCCGAATTCGGTCATGGTTTAAGGACTGGAAAATGAAAAGAAAAAGCGGTATTTTTAACCTGTGCTATAATTATCAGTTGCAAATATTCCTCCAGCTAAATTGTTTGTCTATGTATATTATCTGTCTTTCACTATAGCTTTCTCATATTTATTTTCTGAGTTTCGAACATCTGGCCGAGCGGTTTTCTTACGTCGACAAACTCTACTAACTCGCTTTGATATTTCTTAAGTCTTGCTTCCATTATCAAGCACAACGTCAGAACTGCTTCTCTGATGCCTTACTTTACCTAACGCGAAACCAATCATAACCTAACAGATCACCGATTTCTTCTACATTCTTCTGAATAGCGTTCTTGGCAATAGTATTCTTGGCAGCAATTCGGATGCATAAAACGTGAAGCTGATTTTCTATAGCTCTCCATCTTATTTGAGGTCTAGGCATGGCGTTATTCGCTGGTAATCAAAATATCTTGGATCCTGGGTTCTAATCTACTCACTGTTTTGATTATGAATAAATCAGCTATAGCTGTCGTATATTTACATCGTAGGAAAGAACCTTCATTCTGTCAACGGCATCATCAAAATGGGCAGAGGAAGGGATACGGGTTCAGGGCAGTCTGTGGGAAACCGTTAATGCAGTACCTTTGGAGGAGCAATGATCAATACCACTGAAACCTCCCCTTAGAAAAATTGTACATGACTGTGCTTAAACTGACACACAATATTTTTAGCGCAACGCAATCTGACTTTCAAAAATCCCTACAAAAGAATGGCCCTGACTAACATTAACCTATACGTTTCACAAATCACTTACCTCACAAAAATCTTGGTTACTCGAACTACTGCAATACAGCGAGCGCCACTACTCCCAGCTAAATAAAAGATTCAAACTACGGAAGGCACTAACTACTGATAGGCATAGTTAGCAAATGAATGATTTTAATAGAGAACAAACAATGTATTTACCTCAATAGTGTTCAAAAGTCATAATGTATATAGCAGTTCATGACATCTAGTCTTACAAATTTCAAAACTCCGCCATTTCTCTCCCCACATCCACCACTGTTGGCGGCTCACCTCCAACTGCGCAACGCTATGCGCTGTTCACATCCAGCTGCCCAACACTACAATGGCCAACAACAATGGAAACCAGCCACAGACTGCACGCAGCACAGCCAGTGATTTTCATACAGAGCGCTACGTGGCGTTACCAATATAAAAACCTAAACAGCCTACTTACATAGCCCCCAAGCTCCACACAAAAAATTTTACAAATTGTTTTGGGCAGTGGCCAATAATGATTTGATAAAAATTTTCATAATTACAATAACAAAGATATCAAATGCACACACTTATTGATACAATGTTGGTCAAAAGCTAAAATTTTCTTACAGTGCATAAAGACAGTCCTGATCATTCATCACAGTAAAATTGCAGTGGTTTTCTCAAAGTCTGAGCAGTAAAAGAAAATGCACACAGAAGTAGTGGATTTCCATGCAATCTTGAAGAAGTAGTGTTGCCCTTCCAACGGAAAGACAGTGCTGACTGTTGACATGCAGACAGGTAATGGGGCACAACAGAGCAAACCCACAGCAGAATCAGTCCAACTTCAAGAATATTGGCAGGTAGGTCATCACAGAGCAGACCGACTGTAGTCCTGGTAGAGAGTATGGTATTGGTGGGCCACCAGAGGTGCAGACCCACTGCAGTCCTTGTAGAAATGTGGTGGGTCATATCAAGGGTGCAGACCCACTGCAGTCCTTGCAGAAATAATGGTATTGGTTTGTCATCAAAGGTGCAGACCCACTGTAGTCCTTGTAGAGACGGCAAGCAGCCATCTGTTGCGACTGTGCAGGTGCACAATCACCATAGAAGAGTCTTGCGGACGATATAGCAAGTCCACAAACCATCACTTGTGCACTCACAAAGTTTTTTTGAAATGCTGTTAACCAGTCCCTTGCTGAATTATCAACACATGTGGGAGCACTAATAGTCCTCTTTTTATTCACATATTGGGCATATACTATGACCAACAGAAACGTGTGCAGTGAAATGGAACTTACAAGTTCAATTACAATTTTATAACATAAGATTATAATTACAAAGCTACAAAATACATCATTAAAGAACATAACAATACAGATAACATTTGCAGTACAAGCTTTACCAAAGAATCGAATTAACATATACATCAGTGTTACAGGAATTATGACATGAGTATATACATAAAAGATCAGAATAACTTTCGAAACATCAACTTCACACATGAGCATTAAAACAGAACAGAATAAATAATGGCTAAACATCTTTACAAAGAAAATAACATATTATCAGAAAAATTCTACAACATAACACATTAACACAGGAAAAACACAAATTCACATAGTGTAATAACACAAAAATACAGGACAGGGTTTGTTTTCAGTGTAACATTTGGTGCTGCAGTCCAACCCGAAACTTCATTCTGTAGATCTTTCCTCTTTTTTCAACGTTTGTTACTACCAAAAAATATCCTAACCAAGCATGCTTTCTGTATTTATATGTTCACGTATTTCTTACCTCATTATTTATTTTCTATTATCTTACCTCATCATTTATTTCCAAGAAAATCCTACCTAAACCTGTTGTCCCTAAACCCTACTTTTTTGGTTCATATCCTCTTTCAAAATACTTTTATGGCCAAACCATTTTCTTATAGCTTCTTAATGCATTTCTTCCAATTCATCACAACTTGTTCTCTTATATGGCCTACCCCATCTTAAGCTAACTTAAATCTCTGTGCTAAGATGCTAAACTAAGGGACGAGGCAATGCAGCAGCACAAAACTATTAACACAAACAGCAATGAAAAAAATGCAAATTGGCATAGCAAGCAGCAATATTACAACTAATATAAGGCAACGAGCAGCAAACAAGAAAAATAAATCAGTAGTAAGACTGACTTAACAGAGTAATGTAAAGTGAAATTTAGTAGCACTATGACTGGCAAACAGCAGCAGCAAATGCAATAACTTATATCTAAACATGTCATAGCTCAAGCAGAAAAAATATTACAAAAAAATTGGCCATTTTTAATACCTATGTCACATCTCAACACTAGAGTGATGCATCACAAAAACTTGCTCTGCAAGAAAGTTACCAAGTCACTAAAAAATTATTTATGCGATTCCTGTGAAGGGAAATGTCCATTTGTGCTCTCTTTTCTAAGAAAGTACACCATAAACGTATTCTTTACTGGGTAGTCGTAACTGCCGTGTGCGTCACCTCTGCTGTGCAGCGAGCTACCTTAATTTAAGTATTAACGGTATTTTTCTTACTTGTCACTTCTACATCCGTGTGTATTTGCTTTTAGGAAGCTTTAATTGTCGAGTGCTATTAATAGTTCCATAGATTTCGTGTTTGTTTTGAATACAGTCAGAGAGAATCCCTTTAGTCAACCATAGTGCCAGTAGTGTTAGTGTTTGTTTTCAATACAGTCCAGAGACAGGTAGTGCTATTTTCATTGTTTTCTACAAGAAGCGGCTAGCAACCACAGTTTAGTGAATAAACAGCCGCCTTTAGTGAATTAGCAGTCTAGTTAAAGGTTGATTAACTCTCTTCAGTAAATTGATTCCTTAGGATGGATAGGATGTGTGACTGCTGTGTACGGACGCAGGAGGAGCTGGCCACTGTTCGCGAACAGCTGAGCGTGTTGATGGCCGCGGTCAGCCGTCTTCAGGCTGCTGCCTCGGAATGTAGCGGCAGTGGGGAGTCTGGTGCGTCGCAAGGTACACCCCAGGAGTTACATGCTTCACCCACTGTCCCTGCTGTCGAGACATCTTCATGGGTACCGGGCGCGGTTGGGCCACCCTCTCCCCAAGGGGAGTGGCGGATTCAGCGGCGTTCGCGGCGCACGAGGCGGAGGGTCAATGTGGAGGCTGGCCGTGTGTCATCGCCCGCTCTGCCTGTGAGTGGACATGTGGCTGCTCCTTCAGAAAGGTCCGAGCAGGCACACGGGGAGAGGGGTTTATAAGTTATTGGGAGCTCCAACGTTAGGCTGGTGATGGAGCCCCTTAGGGAAATAGCGGGAAGGTCGGGGAAGAAGGCCAGTGTTCACTCGGTCTGCTTGCCAGGGGGTCTCATCTGAGATGTGGAGGAGGCCCTACCGGCGGCGATATACAGCACTGGGTGCACCCGACTGCAAATTGTTGCTCATGTCAGCACCAATGACTCCTGCCGTCTGGGTTCAGAGGTCATCCTCAGTTCATACAGGCGGTCGGCGGAATTGGTGAAGGCGGAAAGCCTCGCTCGCGGGGTGGAATCAGAGCTAACTATTTGTAGTATCGTTCACAGAACCGATCGCGGTCCTCTGGTTTGGAGCCGAGTGGAAGGCTTAAACCAGAGGCTCAGACGATTCTGCGGAGATCAGGGGTGCAAATTTCTCTACCTCCGCTATCGGGTGGAGAAATGTAGCGTCCCCCTGAATAGGTCAGGCGTGCACTACACGCCGGAAGCGGCTACAAGGGTAGCGGAGTACGTGTGGAGTGCACATGGGGGTTCTTTAGGTTAGAGAATCCCTTCACTATGTCTGACAAGATGCCTCCTGAGACGTGGCAAGTTAGGAGTAGGCAACATGCAACAGGGAATAACAATATTAATGTGGTAATAGTAAACTGCAGGAGCGTCTATAGAAAGGTCCCAGAACAGCTCTCATTAATAAACGGCCACAACGCCCATATAGTACTAGGGACAGAAAGTTGGTTGAAACCAGACGTAAGCAGTAATGAAATCCTAAACTCAGATTGGAATGTATACCGCAGAGACAGGCTGGACAGTGAAGGGGGAGGCGTGTTTATAGCGATAAGAAGTGCAATAGTATCGAAGGATATTGACGGAGATCCGAAATGTGAAATGATTTGGGTGAAGGTCACGGTTAAAGCAGGCTCAGACATGGTAATTGGATGTCTCTATAGGCCCCGTGGCTCAGCAGCTGTTGTGGCTGAGCACCTGAAGGATAATTTGGAAAATATTTCGAGTAGATTTCCTCGCCATGTTATAGCTCTGGGTGGAGATTTTAATTTGCCGGATATAGACTGGGAGACTCAAACATTCATAACGGGTGGCAGGGACAAAGAATCAATTGAAATTTTTTTAAGTGCTTTATCTGAAAACTACTTTGAGCAGTTAAACAGAGAACCGACTCGTGGCGATAACATATTTGACCTTCTGGTGACAAACAGACCTGAACTATTTGAAAAAGTTAACGCAGAATGGGGAATCAGCGATCATAAAGCGGTTACGGCATCGATGATTTCAGCCGTAAGTAGGAGTATTAAAAAGGGTAGGAAGATTTTTCTGTTTAGAAAAAGTGACAAAAAGCAGATTTCAGAGTGCCTGTTGGCTCAACACAAAAGTTTTGTCTCAAATACAGATAGTGTTGAGGATCAGTGGACAAAGTTCAAAACCGTCGTACATAATGTGTTAGATGAGTATGTGCCAAGCAAGATCAAAAGAGATGGAAAAGAGCCACCGTGGTACAACAACCGAGTTAGAAAACCGCTGCGGAAGCAAAGGGAACTTCACAGCAAACATAAACATAGCCAAAGCCTTGCAGACAAACAAAAATTACGCGAAGCGAAATGTAGTGTGAGGAGGGCTATGCGAGAGGCGTTCAATGAATTCGAAAGTGAAGTTCTATGTACTGACTTGGCAGTAGGTGGCGGTAGGTGGATCAAAACATAATGTCCAGACACTCTGTGACCAAAATGGTACTGAAACAGAGGATGACAGACTAAAGGCCGAAATACTAAATGTCTTTTTCCAAAGTTGTTTCACAGAGGAAGATTGCATTGTAGTTCCTTCTCTAGATTGTCACACAGATGACAAAATGGTAGATATCGAAATAGACGACAGAGGGATAGAGAAACAATTAAAATCGCTCAAAAGAGGAAAGGCCTCTGGACCTGATGGGATACCAGTTCAATTTTACACAGAGTACGCGAAGGAACTTGCCCCCCTTCTTGCAGTGGTGTACCGTAGGTCTCTAGAAGAGCGTAGGATTGGAAAAGGGCATAGGTCATCTTCGTTTTCAATAAGGGACGTCGAACAGATGTGCGAAACTATAGTCCTATATCTCTAACGTCGATCAGTTGTAGAATATTGGAACACGTATTATGTTCGAGTATAATGACTTTTCTGGAGACTAGAAATCTACTCTGTAGGAATCAGCATGGGTTTCGAAAAAGACAGTCATGTGAAACCCAGCTCGCGCTGTTCGTCCACGAGACTCAGAGGGCCATAGACACGGGTTCACAGGTAGATGCCGTGTTTCTTGACTTCCGCAAGGCGTTCGATACAGTTCTCCACAGTCGTTTAATGAACAAAGTAAGAGCATATGGACTATCGGACCAAATGTGTGATTGGATTGAGGAGTTCCTGGATAACAGGGCGCAGCATGTCATTCTCAATGGAGAGAAGTCTTCCGAAGTAAGAGTGATTTCAGGTGTGCCGCAGGGGAGTGTCATAGCACCGTTGCTATTCACAATATACATAAATGACCTGGTGGATGACATCGGAAGTTCACTGAGGCTTTTTGCAGATGGTGCTGTGGTGTATCAAGAGCTTGTAACAATGGAAAATTGTACTGAAATGCAGGAGTATCTGCAGCATATTGACGCATGGTGCTGGGAATGGCAATTGAATCTCAATGTAGACAAGTGTAATGTGCTTCGAATACACAGAAAGATAGATCCTTTATCATTTAGCTACAAAATAGCAGGTCAGCAACTGGAAGCAGTTAATACCATAAATTATCTGGGAGTACGCATTTGGAGTGATTTAAAATGGAATGATCGTATAATGTTGATCGTCGGTAAAGCAGATGCCAGACTGAAATTCATTGGAAGAATCCTAAGGAAATGCAATCCGAAAACCAAGGAAGTAGGTTACAGTACGCTTGTTCGCCCACTGCTTGAATACTGCTCAGCAGTGTGAGATCTGTACCAGATAGAGTTGATAGAAGACATAGAGAAGATCCAATGGCGAGCAGCGCACTTCGTTACAGGATCATTTAGTAATCGCGAAAGCGTTACAGAGATGATAGATAAACTCCAGTGGGAGACTCTGCAGGAAAGACGCTTAGTAGCTCGGTACGGGCTTTTGTCAAAGTTTCGAGAACATACCTTCACCGAAGAGTCAAGCAGGATATTGCTCCCTCCTACGTATATCACGCGAAGAGACCATGAGGATAAAATCAGCGAGATTAGAGCCCACACAGAGGCATACCAACAATCCTTCTTTCCACGAACAATACGAGACTGGAATAGAAGGGAGAACCGATAGAGGTACTCAAGGTACCCTCCGCCACACACCGTCAGGTGGCTTGCGGAGTATGGATGTAGATGTAGATGTAGATGTCTGTAGACAGAAAATAGTGATATTAGTATATCTATAACATTTTATAATAACCAATGCTGCAGTGCAGCTAGAAACTAGATATTAAAGAAAATGAGCAAATATATACAAAGGAAGGCATGAAACATCATTCATTAGCCATATGGCATTTTATAAGGTAGTAAAAAATCTCTCAACTAGAAAGACAGTAGTCATAATCAGGTGTATAGACATAAAAATATTTCTCGTCATTTCATTAGGCATTTCAGTAAATATCGTAAATTAAGAGCTCCACAGTGTTATCATATGTTTTCAAGTTTGAGCGTGTCGTATTTGCGATGCTTTCTACAAAGGAATGTCAATAGCGAGGGCAATGGCCCCTTTTTTTTTCTCCACCTGTGCCTCTGAAAGGCACACACAAATGGTTTTTTCCTGGCGACTGTCGCACAGCTGGGTGCCCACGACTCATTACGTGAAGGTGGTCACTTAACTTTTTTTTACTGAAATATTTATGACACCGGTTTGCATTACAGTGACAGTCTTATATAAAAAATTTAACAGGTCTAGAATTTGAATTGCAAATGTGTAGAAACAAAATCCTATGAATATACCAGTATTCAAAAAGTTTTTGTTAGCATTGTGATACATTCACGCATTTACACACATTTCATAACTCTTAAAGTACGATTCTTGGTTTCCAACATCCTTTTCCACAAATCAGAGTCCCTAACCACTACTCATAATTCATATACATATTCGTCAACACTTCTTCAATATTTCATCATAATAAATACATAGCATAATCAAATTCCTCATATACGGTAGCATCATCTTATTGATCATAAACATACCTCAACAGCATAATACACATCGTCGTCGTAAAAATAACATCATAACACCTCAGTCAAATCTCAAAAACGCCGTAGCTTTCTGCAATAATGTAAAAACAAAAAAAAATTCTCTGCTCATTTCAATAGTGTCATCTACCTCAAACGTACTTTAAAATCATGCTCCCTTACCAAATGCATCATTCAAAGCTCTCATAGTATCACAATGGTTCCGAAAAAATATGAACAGTTCACAAAGTACAGACAAAATACAATTTCATAAGTGTGAAGTTACCCAACTGTGTAACTGCGTAAACATGTGTCACTGATGTAGCAGAAAAAAACATTTATCTCTCAGATAAATGATCAGATAGCTGTGTAATTTGTGTGTTAAAGAAATATGGTACCGATGTGTTAAGTTGTATAAGCAAATACCATATTAGCTAGGGCTCCTTGTGCTTGCCAAACACGTCCTCCAAAAGCTAAGTTCTGCAGAAGCCAATGAACTTACCTCATGATAAACAAAAGTGAAATGCTTTGCGTATAGATATCTTAGTTATTACGCTTATTGCCGTGATGAAGAAAGTACTGTGCTGTAACGTATTGTTGTGCTACAGAAAAGGCTGTCTCCTTGTAGCTATACCACAAAAGTTACTACTAAAACATGTTTTACTTTCGAGATTAATACAGAAAAACTGTGTAGATATAAAACAGAAACACTGCAAAAGCAACATTGTAAATTGTCACTCATTAGTAGCGTCATGATAAAATCGTGTAGCTGTCACATAAACTAACCACTGTGTCATCTGGTATCTCACTGAAAGTACTTTAAATCCAAAATGTATTTTCAAGTAAACCAAAATGTTGCATTAAAATCTCATTAGCAGTACAAGTATATGGTCTAAGTATGTAAGCCTTATAGTCATTACGTAATTGTGCAACTAACAAGCCAGAATGTACACACACAATAACACTGTGATGTCTGTTCACTATAACAATACATTCGTAATTTCTGTTGAAATAAGTTCTCTTGGTTCTTGACTGGATAGTTAACTTTAAAACATAGTTGCATGTTAACAGTTTCTAAGATTGAAAAAGAGTACTAGTAACGTGAAGTGAAAAATTTTATACCAAAGACTAAGTTAAAAAGCAGATTATCTCTCAATAAATGGTTTTACATGTGAAATGTGATGTAAACCTTTACTTTTCCTAGTATGCAGTGTTTCAACTTCGATGCAATTATCATGTGGTATACGTCGGTAAAGAATACTGGAATTTTTCTCAAGGTTAGCGTCTATGTAATTTTTCTCTGAGCCAGCCGGCGCACGTGGCGGCCTGCAGTGCGAATCATTGTCTGTCTCTTTGTTGGCGTGCGTCGTTATTGGGACTCGGAGATCTAACTTCTACAAATTCACCTCGTTGAGAGGGCCCTGCTGTGTTTAAATCCCGTCAGTTCTTATGAAATTCAGGTCTGCCGTTATGATTATATCGTCTGTCGTCATGTCGGTAGTTCCTGTAGATTCTTTCTTAGCGGTTATGTGGTGGAGAATTTCTCCATGAATTATCACTGCACGGTGGACCATTGCGACTGAAGTTATTCTGTCTTCCGAGATAATAATAGTTCTGGTTGCCATATTGTCTGTTTCTATGGTTATCTCTGTCATATTCATTACTACGGAAATGCGATCTTTCTCTGTAACTATTATTACTTTGCCAACGGTGTCATACGGGTGGTGTTTGTTTTTGTCACGATTTGTGTTGTGAGAATTGCCTTGTCGTGTCCAGTAATTATTTCTTTCATCGCGGAATTATGACTGAAGTGACCTGTAATTGTTGTGCTCGTGTTTTCGCGTCCCGCGATTGTCAGTGTCAATTTCTAATTCTTGTAAGAGTCCCTGAAAAGCTTCAATGTCGTCTTTGCAACGTCCTTCCAAAATAATATTTCTTAAATGTTCAGGTAGTTTGATTAATGAAATGCGGATGAGTTCTGAGGGGCTGTATGGGTTTGACAGGTACTTCAAATGGCTCTGAGCACTATGGGACTTAACATCAATGGTCATCAGTCCCCTAGAACTTAGAACTACTTAAACCTAACTAACCTAAGGACAGCACACACATCCATGCCCGAGGCAGGATTCGAACCTGCGACCGTAGCAGTCGCGCGGCTCCGGACTGAGCGCCTAGAACCGCTAGATGACAGGTACTGATTCTTGTGCAACATGTCTTCAAAACATTTCACAAGACTGGAAAATTCAGATTGTTCGAAATGTTTCATCATTATGATGCTATGTTTTACTCGGTCTTGTTTAGCTTGAGAACAATATGCTGAGAGGAAGGCATGATAAAAGTCTCCTTCACTGTGACAATCGTGAATGACCGATCGCATTCTTTGAGGTGGTTTATTCTCTAAGTAGCCACACATAAATTCTAATCTGTGCTCTAATGACCAGTTGGGAGGAAAACAATGAGAGAATTTATGGAGCCACGCTTTTGGATGAATGTCGTTGACAGAATTCTTAAATGTTTTGAATTTACGTGTAGTAATGAGCAGCTTATAGTCAGAATCATCGTGTCGGCGAGTAGCATATCGGTCATTGTTACGTCTTGTCGGCGACGGCGGTTCCATCTCAAAATTCAGTGCACCTTGCCAATTTCTTTCATAATTTCCGAAATGCACTGTGTTATTATTTTGTGGCTTTTCCGTATTTCTAAGTTCCTCTTCCCGTGTTGGAGCGCGAGTGTCCTCTGTAATATGTAACTTTTGTATTACTTGTGCCAACTGATCTTGTACTTCCCGGATTTCTCTTCTGTAATGCGTATTAATTTGATTCTGATTTTGTTTGATTTTATTAATTTGTTAATACTCTTCTGTGTCAGTGATGGCTACAGGTCTTGTGTCATTCAGATCATCATCTACCTTTGCAGATAAGTTATTGAAATGATCCGAAAGTTTGGCTATTTTCTCCGATAGTGTACTTATTTCCTCAGTGTGTTTTTCTGAACCAGGTTTCAGAGTGTCCATTTGTGTGGAAATCGTATCTACTGTGTTCTTTAAGTTTTCCTGAGTTTTTGTAAGTAGCGTAACCGAATCGGAAGATGCAACTGAGTCAATTTTAGCCCACAAGGTCTCATGATTTTCATGAACAATGGTTTGCAGCTCTTTTGTGGCTGCTTCGTGATTCTGTAATGCATTTTCACGCCGCAAAAAAATAGGTTGGAAATGCTCACAAATTTGTGTTTTTACGTCATTACAGACTTTTTGACATATCGATTCAATGTTATGTAACTGAGTAGTTAAATCTTCACGTGTTTCTTCAAGTGTGGTGTCTAACTTTTGAAGCTTTTGCTGTGTTTGTCTCTGATTTTGTTCCATTGTGTCTAACTGTTGCTGTGTTTGTCTCCGGTGTTGTTCGATTGTGTCTAACTGTTGCTGTGTTTGTCCCTGGTGTTGTTCCATTGTGTCTAACTTTTGAAGATTTTGTTCCAATGTGTCTAACTTTTGATGCTTTTGTCCCATTTGTTGCATTAATTGTAATAACAATGCACTGGTGTCTGAAACATGTTCCTCGGTGTTATTCGGCAATGCATTTGAACCGCCAATATTCGCATTGTGAAAAGCAGAAAATGTGTCTCGGCTTATTTGAGAAAACGGCGAGGACGCAAAACCTGAATCTACAGTATTTGCAAGATTGTGTCCTGTCATTTTGGATTCCTGAGGCAAGCTGTTGCCGTCCGAACGATCGATAATGCTTCCCTGTTCACTAATTGTTTCACTGCCTGTACCATTATTTGCAGCCCCCTCCATTTCACTATGTACAATTACCAAATTACTACTTTGAACATTAGTTAATTCATTATACGGTGGCGCTAACACACTGCTTTCGTCTTCACTGTCATTTCTCAGTCTACTTTGGAGCCTAGTATTACGTTTCTCACACGCCATTATTGTCACAATATTTCACACGACAACACAGAAAAGCACAAATAAGAGCAAAATAAGAAAACACATTAACATAGCATTGAAAATAATATCTCGTTAATTGCAAGCGTAGCTGCGAAATACACTGTGCAAATCTACATGCATGCCACAACTGTTCTACTGTACAAGAATGAAAACTACAGCTACAAAGGAAATTCTCTCTATGATTACGCGCTAGCAATAAACAATAGCTGCACTAATAACATAAACTACAAGAACAAAATCAGAAGATTCCAATGAGGTATCCTCGGCTAAGGGTCGACATATGAAACGCCCCCTTAGAATAATTGTACATGACTGTGCTTAAACTGACACGCAATATATTTAGCGCAACGCAATCTGACTTTCAATAATCCCTACAAAAAATTGGCCCTAACTAACATTAAACTATATCGTTCACAAATCACTTACCTCACAAAAATCTTGGTTACTCGAACTACTGCAATACAGCGAGCGCCACTACTGCCAGCTAAATAAAAGAATCAAACTACGGAAGGCACTAACTACTAATAGGCATAGTTAGGAAATGAAAGATTTTAATATAGAAAAAACTATGTATTTACCTTAATTGTCATGAAAAGTCATAATATATACAGCAGTTCATGACATCCAGTCTTACAAATTTCAAAACTCCGCCATTTCTCTCCCCACATCCACCACTGCTGGCGGCTCACCTCCAACTGCGCAACGCTATGCGCTGTTCACATCCAGCTGCCCAACACTACAATGGCAAAAAACAATGCAAACCAGCCACAGACTACACGCAGCACAGC
This sequence comes from Schistocerca cancellata, assembly GCF_023864275.1. NCBI lineage: Eukaryota > Metazoa > Arthropoda > Insecta > Orthoptera > Acrididae > Schistocerca > Schistocerca cancellata. The sequence continues at coordinate 470,126,129 of NC_064633.1, forward strand.
CAGTGATTTTCATACAGAGCGCTACTTGGCGTTACCAGTATAAAAGCCTAAACAGCCTACTTACACCATGAGACTGAAGAAAGCAATACGAACCATTGCACAAAGCGACAAGTGGTCAGTAATTTAAAAAGTGTCATGATGATACATCCAGTGGTAAATGATTCCGGACTAGTCCACCATTCGGATCCCCGGGAGGAGTCTGCAAAGGTGGAGGTGACCATGAGAAAAAAGATTCAATAACCAACGAAAGGATAACGTTCTACTAGTCGGGGCGTGGTATGTTAGAAGCTTGAACGTGGTAGGGGAGCTAGAAAGGCTAAAACGGGTTAAGACGTAGGGATACTATATAAGTATATTGAACGCGTACTTCAGACTGTAAGAGGAGATGAAAATCTAATAATCAGGAGCAGTTGACATGCGGATGTAAGGCAGAAATAGAAAAAATGGTTTAAGCAGACTTTTGACTTGGTATTAAGAATGAGAGAGGATAAAGACTAAGTCGTGCAATAAATTTCGTCCATTAATAACCAATACTCCGTTTTAGATTTACTAGGGTAGCAGGTAAACTTGGTAAAGGACAGGAGAACCGTGAAAGTTCACCTGGATTAATCATACTCAGACAGAGATTCCGAAATCAAGTACTGGATTTTAAGACGTATCCAGGAGCAGATATTGACGCAAATAACCATTTGCTAATGATGCGCAGAAGTCAGAAGTTTAAGAGAATCGTACGGTGAAATAAGTGTTGAAGGAAGCGTTCTGAACTGTTGCGAAAGGATGAGACGCTTTTTAGGTTCGTGAAAGGTGTAGGTACTGCGATAAGGAATAACACACGAGGCGGTTCAGTGGAAGAGGAGCCAATTTTCCTGAAAAGAGGAGTCACAGATGTGAAGAAGACAAACGTCAGTATTAGGAAGGTGAGTGCTAAGGAATCTCTAGTAACAGATGAAATACAATTGATAGACAAAACAACGAAGTACAACGATGTTTAGGGAACGACAGGAAAACAGCAATGTAAGTGACTTAGGAATTACGTAAACAGGAAGTGCACGGAAGAGCAGATGAAATGGTTGCAGGAAAAATATGAAGATACACAAAATGAAATGACAGTGGAAGCACTGATCAGCTTGTCTAGAAGTCAAAACAACATTCGATGAAATTACACGTAAAATCAAGGGGGACAAAATTAATTGTGAATAGGGAGTTCCACTGTTAAATGCAGAGGAGGGAGCTTGTTGAAGGACTGTATGAGGGGGAGGAATTGTGTGATGTGGTATGAGGAAAAACTGGAGTCGAAATGAAGACATAGGAGATCATTTAGAGATTTGGAAGACTGAATATCAAACACTTAAAATTCCATCGGAGTTTCTAAAATCATTGAGGGAAGTGTCAGCCAAACATTTATTGAAGTTGATGCGTAGAATAAGGTGACACAAGGTCATACATTCGGAAAAATATCATTCACACATTTCGGAAAATAGCGTGGCAGGTAAGTGGGAGAACGAACGAACAAAGGTTGATAGTTCACGCATAAAGTTACTGACAAGAATAAGATACAAAAGAATGGAAAAGAAAGTTTATAATGATAGATGACGATCAGTTCAGGCTTCGGAAAGGTAAATGTAGCGTAGAGGCAGTCCTGACATTGGGCTTGATAATGGAAGGAAGACTTAGAAAATAACGAAGTTCATCCATAGGACTTGTCGGCTTGGCAGAAGCGTTTGATAGTGTAAAATGGTGCATGATGTTCGAAATTCTGAGGAAAATGCGAGTGAGCTATTTGAAAAAACGGATAGTATAAAACAAGTACAAGAACCAAAGGGAAGAATAAGAGTGGAAGTCCAAGATTGAAATGCTCAGAGTAAAGAGGGTCTACTACAGGGATGCAGTCTTTCGCTCCTACTGTTCAAGAAATAGATCTCTGAAACCACGATGGAAATAAATGAAAGTTTCAAGAGTGGTATTAAACTTAGGGGTGAAAGGATATCAGTGATAACATTCGATGATATCATTGCTATGCTCAGTGAAGGGGAATGACATGAACAGTTTAATGAGTACAGAGTATGGATTGAGAGTAAACAAAAGACAGACGCAAGTAGTGAGGAGTGGCGACAATGAGAACAACGAGGAACTTAATATCAAAACTGGTGATCACGAAGAAGACTAAGTGAAGGAATTCTTAAGTAAATTAAACCATGACTGACAAAGGAATCTACACGTTGGTGTCACCCATCCATCTTTGTTGTGCATCACCTGTACGGAGACCAACTCTCATAGACATAGGCACCGGCAAGGTCTGAGACCTTCACAAGCCGGTCGCTGTGGCCGAGCGTTTCTAGGTGCTTCAGCCCAGAACTGCGCTGCTGTTACGGTCTTAGGTTTGAATCCTGCCTCGGGCATGGATATGTGTGATGTCCTTAGGTTAGTTCGGTTTAAGTAGGTCTATTTCTACGGAACTGATGACCTCAGATGTTCTTAGTGCTTAGAGCCATTTGAACTATTTGACCTTCATAAACCTCCGATTCTGCTTGCCTATTATCAGGCAGAAGAGCAGCATCGTAGCCTTCCTGCAATTGCCTTTTACTCTGCTCCCACATTGTCTCTGTACGCGTACAAATATAAAATGCTCAAGAAAGGCAGGATGGTGGCACCTACGGTTTTGCCGAACTGAGGGTTTTTAAAAGGATTCTTTGTTCCTTTATTGACATATGTATCTCTGTGTCGCGCCACACCGTTATCAGCGCCACAACAACGAATGAAACAAGAGGACTGAAAAGAACAAAAACACTCTTTGCTGCTCGAAGTCGAGTTCAAGTTTTGTTAAAGGGTTTTCAACTGTTCCTTGTGGCCGTTCACACAAGAGCAGAAACTGTTATCGCAGCCGGCCGCGGTGGTCTAGTAGTTCTAGGCACGCAGTCCGGAACCGCGGGACTGCTACGGTCGCAGGTTCGAATCCTGCCTCGGGCATGGATGTGTGTGATGTCCTTAGGTTGGTTAGGTTTAAGTAGTTCTAAGTTCTAGGGGACTGATGACCACAGAAGTTAAGTCCCATAGTGCTCAGAGCCATTTGAAACATTTGAAACTGTTATCGCATTGCATTCCAAATGGGTGCGATCACATTCAAAGTGGTCGCTGGCCCACGATGTCGGAAGAGCGTTGAATCGACGTACTGGAGGAATATGTTTACATTGAGGAGCAACTCACTCGCGCAGCAACGACGCATCAAACACTGTTCAAAAGTAGATAGTGCACGGACGTCACATAAGACTGTCATTGCTTTGGAACCGTGGTCCTGACTGCGAAGGCCAGTGAAAAAGCAACCTCTTCTTCAACTTTTTAATCGAGTTTCTATTTGCCACACGTCATTCTCATCCGTAAGTACTTCCAAGGAGAAATATTCCATGTGTTGGTCGAGAATGAGATTTCCTCTGACAACTGTATCACAGGCGGCAATGATGGTTAATAGCGCCGATTTGTAAAACTCGCGGATCATATGCAGTGCGCCGTGCATGTGCTTAGTAGACAATCGTCAAACGGATAATGAACACTCCCTATCGAGTCGTCGCTTCTATGACGCCATTGATCATAATGACAGCTGGCCACTGTTTGTTTTAAAGTCAGAATATCGAGCACAACAGTTAGTATAATGAAATAAGTGAAATTCATATGGATCCTGATATATTACTTAAGCTTCTGAAAGAAATGATAAAACATTGACAATAAGATTAGTAAGAAGGCATTACTGCAGAAAATATACTCAAAAGGAATACGAAGGGACGGTTACTTCAGTTTACGGTACATGGCGACTTATTGTAGCAACTACACTGCTGATAAAGTCACATTAGAGAAAGGTTCATCACTGTGTCTAAAAGAGACAAGAAAATATTGGATAACCTGATGTTTAGGTGTCGGTGTGACACGAAGGACCACATAGCTAGTAAAAGTTTAAAGTGTTAATATTCACCAAGATAAGGTAGTGGTTGAACGAATTTTATTCACTACTACTGTCGATCCCGTACTTTACCGATATCATTAGTTATCACTACAGTAAGTATCCCCTGAAATCTAAGCACACACACACACAGACACCCACAAAACGCGCGCGTTTGTTGATATGGTGATGATGCGTAATTTTTTTTATGATCTGTTGAAGCTGTACATATCTTTTCAGACGAGAATCTTGCGGACACAGATGCATTCATGGGGGCGACGTCGCAATGATCACGTCAGCTAAATTGGCTCTGTCTGTTTGGTTCATCCCCTAATGACTAAGTGGTTTGAAAAATCGAAATACTGCGAAGGCTGCTGCTACTCGTAATCATCATTTTACGATTAACTACATTCTTGGAATTTTGGTTGTTCGCGGTAGTGCCATAGACGATGATTTGATAAACTACCAGCCTTTCCCTTCCATTCCACCACGCAGCATCCTGGAAATGTTCAACAGTGTGTCCATTCTCGTGCATCGTTGTTTATTTCGTGTAGATAACTACATTAGTTATCATCTGCAACTGAGAGACATGATGAACTAATTCAAAAGACACCACCTTAAGTTGTAATAATGAGTTATTCTGACCACGGCCGATATCTGGACGTTAAAATCCTATCTTTGCCATATATAAAACTATTCCTGTTGGTCATCCATAACATGCAGTCGGGGCAGTCACTGCAAGGGCTTTAAGCCACTACATCCAATCACGGCCGGTTGTCATTCTTAACGTGCGGCTGCCCAACTGCAGACAGTTTCCGCCTGAGGTGCAGTGGTCTTGAGTCCATGTACTGAATGGCCTGACCCCGTATAAAGCAAATACAATAATTTTACAACCTGAAGAACGGATTTTAACAACCCGAAATCGGTAGGAATTTAAATAAATCATTAGCACAACTGAAGTGGATGTCTTTCAATCAGTTAATTATATTCGTTCAATGAAGGACAGCTTCAACCATCATAAAAATTATCCATTTTTCAATGAAAGCCCGATTCGTATCTTTTGTTTTGGATCTATCCAGATAAGGTATACGAATTGTCCTTTAGACCACTGATCATGCTGTCTTCAGTGAGCCAATCTTCTCATGTGAAAATATAGACCATAATAATACACAAGATAACGATAACTTTCTGTCATAAAAATAAAGTCATTCACAGATTTGCTCTTTTCCTTCTCTTCATTATTAATATCATCAGATCTATCAGAAATGAAGAAATAAAAAATGGAGAAAAGAACAGCAATCGATCGCGAAATCCGTCGTCTCATTACAGCAGATCTAGATTCCGATGTTACTCTATCACCTTCTACGCTAGAGATTACAAAACTGAAGAATCAGGAACAAATATTATGTAGCTGACAACGCATCGTAATTGTAAACTGAAGCACCACACTGTTACATACGACGTAACAACAGGTGACATTGGTCCGTAGTGTCACGTAGTAAACAATTTTTTAGGTGCAGAATGTGCAGGATTTTAACATGAACCGAAACCACTGAGTACACCGTTCAGCAAGAAGAAAATGTGACGTCACCGCTGAGTGGTGCTCTCTGTCAAGATGCGATGAATATTCATATTCTTTTTGAAAAAAAAAGTTAAATGTATTAAACGATTAAAACAGAAGTAATGGTTAAACAATGTAACGCGGTTCACATGCGTGCAGCCTTAAGTATAGCCCGCTTAGCAACAGTTATTTCCCATAACTATGTTTCATTCCTTTATTTGATTTATCTGTTCAATTTTGTTAAGCGCCACTTGCTAGATTTACGCTTTCCACATTGTAATGATGCTTCAGTCCACATGTCTGTACTGTAAGTCAAGAGATTGTGCTAATGTAATTATACCAGTTGTACGACTTTAGTTTGTGCCCAGAGAGGGCAGTGTTTTATTGAACAATTTTTATTTCTTTAAATTTTATTTAGCTCTGATATGTCATTTTAGCATTCTAAATTCAGTGTTCTAAGTAATAGTAAATGTATTTTCTTTCATTAGTGTAGAATGCAAAAGTACGTAACATACTGTCTTACGTTTACTGTCATTATGCGGGCTATACTTCTGGCTTCACGCATGTGGCTTGCATTCAATGGTTTACCCATTAATTGTGTTTTTATTGTTTAGTACATTACTAAAATTTATTTAATTATACAGTTTTACTATTATTTAACTATCTCCCGACTCCTCGACAGAGGACACCAAACGGCACTGCCGTCACATTGTCTTCCTGTTCATACAAGTAAGCAACAGTTTCAGTTCATGGTAGAATCCTGTACGCTCTACACCAACCAATATTGTTTACCACGTAACACTTTGGAATTACCCTATGATATATGATATGTATCTCCGTAGTGCTTGTTTTTACACTTGCGTTACATTGTCAGCTATTTTATACTTGTTGCTAATTTTCTCTACTGTAATTTCAGCTCTGAAGATAAGTATGTAATAGTTGAAATCTAGAGCTGCTATAATAAAATGACGGATTTCGTGATCTATTGCTGGTCTTTTCTCCACTGTCTATATTGAGCGATCGAAGCGCGCCATGGGATCATATAGGTCTTAATCTCATTCAAGGAGAAAATAAAAATATTAAGCGTAATTTCATAAAATCGTTTTGTATAAACTCCGATCAACTTCGCACATGTAAATGTCGTATCTGTGTACTGCCTAACACCTCTGTCGTGCTTGTAGTCTTAGTACTTTGGACGAACATTTGTCACGTGATGGTGGCCTGGGAACCAGGAAGTTAGTTCGGAAAGAAAAGAATATAATTTGGTCGCACAGAACAGAAATTAGAAAATAGAGAGCACACGTAGGTATACATCACAGGAAAATTTAGAATGACTAAACACCACAAATGTTTTTTTTTTTTTTTTAAATTGCTTTTACTTATGTGGTTCTTGTACCTGACTAGATCACAGCTCCCACTTCTGATAAGATGGGGTGTACAATTAACGTTACTATACATGATTAATACGAATTTCGTACGATAATAACAACGATAATATAAATGTCAATAATAATGGTATTGAAAATAGTTTTGAACACACAGTTACAACTGTCTTACCTTAATTTCCTGTAGTATAATATTCCTGTTAAATTGTGGTAATGATGTGCTAACATAAATTCACAGCATTACGTGAAATTTAAGTGTGTGTGTGTGTGTGTGTGTGTGTGTGTGTGTGTGTGTGAGAGAGAGAGAGTGTGAGTGTGTGTGTGTGTGTGTGTGTGTGTGTGTGTGTGTGTGTGTGTATGTAGGTGGGTGGGTGAGTGTGTGGGTGTGTGAACTGAACGCAGCGCCAGGGTGTACTCAGTGCTGCCGGGTTAAATCGTCGAGGTATGCCGAATTCCTGTAAGCACGCCCACTGCCAATCACAAGGCATTAACTGCTAACGAGAGAGTTAGTTCAGCCGGTCGTAAATTGAGAGTATGCGCGGCGGTCTGGGCACATATTTCAGTGTAAAACGAACAGGATATGTAATTAATTACCTATAGTAAGTACGGCCTGCACCGGCCGACGACTGAAACCACGGACTGCCACAGCTAATGATCATCTTGTTGCAACGTTCTATCACGCAGCAGGACCTGTGGAGCCCTCTTTCATTTTGGCAGTGTGAGCTTTACTACATGGTTGATTCTAAAAAACTCCTCTCACTCTGTTTAAGATTCTATCTGATGAACTGATCACATACTTCGCTTGTAGTACAACTTGTATTCCAAGTAACACAAAATATTTCTCAACTTGGTGAATGTGTTCGTCACTTTCCTGCAATCTTAAATCACTTACTGCTGTTTTTTTTATGCAAACACGGAACAATAGAACATACTATTCCACGCACCCACCGAAATTAGATTAATTCTCTTCTTTCATTCTGTCTGTGGGAATTTTCTCGAACAGTAGTGCACCATATCGGTGTACACACAGCGTCGTGTGTATAGTCCACATAGTCTGTCTCCAGGGCCTGATTTACTTTACCTCATAGAGTTGCAGTTCCGCAACATATTTGGCTACTTTTATCGCTTCGAAGAGTAGGAGACGTGACTAGCCCATATGAGTACAAACCGTATTTTCTTAAAATTCACTGAGCTATGGAGAACCAACCAGCAAATGCGGGTAAATCAGCTTTTTCATTTTTCCTTGTGTCATGACGTTTCCAGCTGGTTTAATGCAGCCCGCCACGAGTTCCTCTCTTGTGGAAAACTCTTCTTATCATAGGAGTACTTGCATTCCGCATCCCCAAGTATATGTTGATGTACATCTCCTACAGTATTGCCCTCTACATCCCCCTTTAGTAACATGGAAGTTATTCCCTGATGTCCTACATGTCACACATGTCCTATCGCGTCGACTTTTCTCGTGGTCCGTTTCGTCCAACAGGTCCTGTAATCCTGCATCAGTTTTACTGCATCATCTCTTATGCAGCATTTACTGGCACACGCTATATCGCAGTATTAACCTACACTTGGACAGTACCCCATGCGGAACAATGTGCCCAAGTGGACCCCTGTGGTAACAAATTTATATTGTCACTCGACCATATCACCAAGGAATTTATTTAATATATCATAGATCAAAATCATGTGGTTCGTAATTTAGGTCGATCGGATGTTATTTCACATGCTAACACAACTGGAGGACCCGTCTGAGTGCGGTTACAGGAGCGCAGTTCAAGCGTATCTTCGTGGAACTCAGTGTGCTCTTCACTGTACGCATATAAGTAGCGACTCCCAATTTTCAATTCTTCTTTTCCTTGTGCCTTTGTTCAGCAGTTTCGCAGGGTCTGCATGTTTTTGGTCGGACTTGGTGTGGTTAATTTAAGGGGTGGCAGGATGCCCTTCCTGTCGCCATCTAGTTGGATGAGATGATGATGAAGACACCCAGTCCCTGAGCGCAGAAAATCTCCTACCCAGACAGAAATCGAACCCGGGCCCCTTCACACGGCATTCCGTCGTGCTGACCACTCACCTACCGAGGCGGACGCCCCCTATTTTCAATTGTTTGTTGGATTTCAATTTCTATACCAGCGATTTTCGACCTCTAAAGCTCTCTCTGGTACCACAGAGTTTACTGCCCGATGTGTTAACAGCTATTTTCCTGTCTTTTCACCTTTCTAATGTGCTCCACACATAACTTAACGATTCCCCTAATGATCACTTATTTTATTATCACTCGACATAATTTTCAGAGTCGTTCTGGAACACCCCGTCTCAAAAATTTCGATTCTTTTTTTTCCCCTTTTTTCCTAAGTCAGTAATCATTTCCATACAATTATGTGCTTTCGACGCACATCCTCAGAAATGTATTCCTCATGTTTCAGGCCTGTGTTTAAAATGAGTAAACGTATTGTGACCGAGTATGTTGTTTTTACCTGTGGTAGTCTATTGCTTGTTATACACGGCCCAGTCAGATCAATATTACCGGCTGCGAAAAGCCTGCATAACCACACTTTGCAGCGTGGATGTACAGGAAGAGCGTCAATGAGTTTGTGCAAGGTATCGACAGGAATGCGAAGTCATTCAGATTCTGCTGCCGTGGCCATCTACGGAGGTGTGGACAGAGAGGCGCTTTGCATCGCGGTGTAGCTCGCTGTCCAAGTTTCGAGAGGGTGCGTTTCTGGATGAGGTATCGAATATATTACTTCCCCCTACTTATACGTCCCAAGGAGATCACATATGTAAAATTAGTGAGATTCGAGCGCGCACGGAGGCTTTCCGGCAGTCGTTGTTTCCGCGAACCATACGCGACTGGAACAGGAGACGGAGGTAATGACAGTGGCACGTAAAGTGCCCTCCGCCACACACCGTTGGGTGGCTTGCGGAGTAGAAATGTAGATGCAGATGTAGAGGTGGTCCCACACATTCTCGACTGAGTTTTGATATGGGATGTTTGGTGGACAGGGGAGTGCTGTTCGAAACACGCACGCAGCCTCGAGCCGCATGACACGTTACACTGTCCTGCTGGTAGATGCCATCGAGGAAAGGAAAAATCAAATAACATGTGAGGGTGGACATGGTCCTCAAAGACAGATACATACTGTTGTAGCTCTATAGTTGCTTCCAGAATGACGTGAACACTCAGAGAATGCCATCGAAACATTCCCCAAACCATAACGGTATCTCCTCTGGCCTGCAGCCTTCCGACAGTTGCTGCAGAGTGCTTGCTTTCAGACGGCTCACACGGTTCGTCTGTCTGATTGAGCATAAAACGGTTTTCATCCGGAAGGACCAACCTCCAGAGAGGGCGGCCTTAGCTATTATTCCGTTTTGTGGGGCCCTATCCGGAAAAAATTGATGCATTGTACGTAAACACCAAATTAATACCATCTTCCGTCCTCCAAGCAAAACCTAGAGCCTTCTTGGTAGTGTCAAGGACAACCTTGGTCTACGTAAATCAGGGGTTTATCAGATACCTTACCACTGCGGTAGTGTATACATAGGGCAGACCATTCGTACCATTGAGGACCGATCCCGAGAACATCAATGGCACACTAGACTGCAACAGCCCAGTAAGTCGGCAATCGCTGAGCATTGCCTGTCGGAACTCGACAGCATGGATTATGACCAAACCAAAGTCCTGACACAGACTTCCAAATACTGGGACTGTGTCATCAAAGAACCCATAGAGCTCAGACTAAGGGCGCCACAACTAAATCGTGACAGCGGTTACATCCGTAGCAATGCGTGGAAACCCGCGATCACCCGGATTAAGATGAAAAAGGATATTTCTCAGAGTGTACCGACTTCGGGGGAGGAGGGAAGAATAACGAGAGCGGTACCGACAGACCTTCCTGAACGAGAAGACCCAGGGCGCAGCGCCCAGACGGCGGGAGAACTGACGCTGTACCTGCACCTCGCGCGGGGCGCGGACTGCGCCGACTCATAGGAAGCGCCCGAGGGAGGAGCGGGAGGGGGATTGTCCTATATATACATGGCGCCGGCCCACCGCCGGTCAGTACATCAGCGCAGCTGATGATGGCAACGTGGTCGATTGCCGAAATATTGTGTCCTACGCACACACATACCAGGCTGTTCACCAGATACTTATTTCGTCTGCTTTACTATTGTGTTTAAGTGAAATGCAATAAATTTTTGCAACATTAACATGAAAGAATTTATTGTAATAAAAGAAGAGATATATGTGACAAATAGTGGTCTTGATTGTTGAGTTGTGGGTAGCCATTCTGTTGAGGTATTTTAGCATAACCTTCATTTTCTTGTTGGGTTGTCCTAGCTTTGGATAAACTATATACAACACGAAGGAAATGTCGACTTTCCAGTGCGTTATCCATTCCGTTGCATTAAAAAGTAAGGACGAGAATAAATAATAGCTTAACTGAAACGCACTAGGGATCATATTTCAAGCATAGTTGCAGTACGTATGATAACCATGAAAATATTTCTGATGTATGAATAATAATTGCACTCGCTTGGCAAGCAACTCATCTAATAGGCCTGACTATTAGATGCCACAGAATGGTGTAGGAAACTACCATTGTGTTACTGCTGTTTTACATCTTAATGAGTAGATTACGACAGCATCTAATTTTTTTAAATTTGGTCAGTAATAATTTGAAATATTGAAAATCAAAGTCTTTTGCCCCTGGAAGCCGTTAGATAGACAATCTGCAACTCGCTCTGAGTGACGGTGCACCGGGTTAGATTTTTAGCAACGTAGAATTATCTGGCGCTCCATATGCTGTTGGAAGTGGCATGTTCGTCACAGTACGCATTGAATAAATTGTGAGACAGTCAGGTTCCACCTTTGTGTGTTACGTTTACGCTATATACTGACTATATGTCCTCAGTGTATGGAGTGCATTCCACATGATATCACGGAACTCGGTCATGGCAATATAAAAAAAGTCGACGAACTGTGTTAAAAATGGCTCTAAGTGCTATGGGACTTAACATCTGAGGTCATCAGTCCCCTACACTTAGGACTACTTAAGTCTAACTAACACACATCCATACCCGAGGCAGGATTCGAACCTGCGACCGTAGCAGTACCTCGGTTCCGGACTGAAGCACCTAGAACCGTTCGGCCATTTCGGACGGCGAACTTTGTTAGTACTTTATACTACTGATTATATAATGTACCGGGAGGTTATAATTAAACTCGTTATAATAGGGAAACTAATTATCGTACGAGTATCAGACTTAGTAGCATTAATGTCAAGCACATGGGGAAGAGAAATAATGCCGAATCAGTTCAACTGAAACGCTTTTAATTTGCTGCTACGGTACACCATACCATTACATATCGTAACGTTTACTGCTACATATGGCGCCAGTCAGTGTCCAGAAGAGTCTGAAGGGGCAGGATTTCATTCTGCACGTAGAACGAAGCATGTCCGTAGGTATGCTCGCTACCTCTCTGATACGCTGCCCTTCAGATCTGCACATGTGTGAATGTTTCCCTCGCAAACCCGGTTCTTCAGGTGGCCCCCATAACCAGAAACCACAGCGAGTGGGATCAGGTTATCGTGCCTTCCAAGCATTTGGATAGGATCGACTGATAATTCGGTAGTTTCCAAATGTGCTTCGGAGAAGCAGGTAAACTTCAAGAGCGAGGTGCGGTGGAGCCCCATCTTGCGTAAAATGTGTTGAGTTCAAAATGTCTCTCTCTTGTAGAGCGGGTATGACATGCTGGCGAAGAATATCGCGGTAACACTGGTCCGTCACACTGCACGTCTTTGGTCCTTGAGCATTAACCTGTGCGAAAAAGAATGGACCAATGATAAATGTAGCCGTGAAGACACACCATACCCTGACACGTTCACCATACAGAAGCACTTCATCCACAGTGACTGGAGGTGAAGATCCCCACAATCGGCAAATCTGTGTGTTCACCTCACCCGTCAGAGAAAAATAAACTTCGTCTGTCCATAGGATGATCCATGGCCGACACTCGTCAACTTTATTCCTTGTGAGAAAATGGAGAGCGAAGTCAGCACGTCGTTGTGCGTCCTCTGGAGCAAGCTGCTGTACGATTTGGATCTTGTACCGATACAATTTGAGAATAGTTAGAAGCATCTTCCATACAGTGGACAATGGGATGTCAGTTGTCATGGTATTGCACGCCCACTGTCCAACGATTAGGGAATTGCATGCAGTGTTGTCAGCCACTTCATCAGCCATATGTGGTGCAACCGGTCTTCGGCCTCTTCCCGGAGTGACGCCCAGTTCTCCAGTTGATTCAAACTTCTGAGTCATGCTCCGTACAGTAGGTGGACAAAGAGGACCGTTCCATAACCCCTCACACGGTTGATAGTCTCGAAGTGCAGCTGTAGCATTACTGTTGTTTTGATAGCAGAGCACCTACAATGCCCTGCCCCTTTTGTCCAAGCTCATGTTGACAAGTCAACAAGTACACTGCGACTGGTCAGGTGTGTGAGATTATGAATCACGATGACTGATCGCGGCACCTGGTGGCCATACTTGGAACCAGACGGTGGCGCTGTGACGCATGGAAATCATGTGTCCCATACTCTGGACATTAATGCTACCAAGTTTGGTACTCAAACGGTAGTTAGTTTCTGTGTTATAACGAGTTAAATAGGGAAAGTTTAATTATAGCCACCCACCACTTTGCTATTGATGTATCTTGCTGTTAAGTATTGCATATGGGTTTTTACAGCGCTATTAGTTGTTTTAACGAATACAATGCGTCAATTTGCTAGTTTTACTCTTGTATCATTTTCATCTGTATGCAATTTATTATCGTTGTCTGCAATATCATTAGACGTATGGTAGACATATTGCACCCTCCCATAGCCAACCTAAATGGAAGACCATAAGCAGTAGATGACACAATACTATGCAGAGTAGTTAAATATGAAGGCTTTCACATACTGTAAGATTTCTCCACAGATGTTTCTCTTCTACTGCGGATTCTGTATTACCTTTTCTTTTACTAATTATACCATGTAAATATTTTCAATTTCGCATTTCAAAATAATGTATAATCGAAACAGTATGGCTAAGAATATTTTAAATTTAGAGTACAGCGTTGGCGCTACGTCTCAGGCTACATTTTTGCAGATTGCAAAGGATCATTTAAAGCATTGATAGGTATCCAGCAGCTCTAAGGAAAGCAGGGGAAATCAAAGTCCTCTGTCGGAAATGGTAGTTGCGCCTTTAATGCAAACGAGTTTTCTTATATGGTTACTTTGCAGTGGATAGAAATGAGAAATGATGAATGATCTATAAATCGTATGAGTTAAATTCACGGTAATATAAGAAAATGAGCGCTGTATTGAAAGGACGTCTGTTACATGCCTACGATTGATATTACCATTGTTTATTTACATTAACGGCCACGAAGTATGTAGCTACCTTCCGATATCTAGTTATATCCTTAACAGGAATTAGTGCGATGTTGGCGAACAGTTTTGGTTGCAGCGTGAGCCAGAGTTGTGTTCCATGGGCCACAGCACCCACCCGAACTGTATCCACATCTGTAGGCCCCCTTCCTTGCGCAGCGCGGTTGCAGAGAGGCATATAGTCTCTAGACACGTTAGGAGACAGCTAAGTGCCACATGCCTCGTGTTTCATAAAACAGCGCGAAGTGACTTAGCAATATTTTCTGAAGTATATGGAACATTATGGTTTTAAAAGTTAAGTAAACCTTCCATAATGTTACCCACAAACATGTATGGCGCAAACTGTTTACAGTGGATACATTTTTATGATTCTTGTTTAAATGCTTCTGCATTAAAACACATCGCTGATTATTAAATAACCTCCATTTTACACTTAGCACGCTTCTGGCGATTGCTGCAGTGTGGGTTTTGGGATAATAGAGCTACATATCTAACATACCTAAATAGACCAAATTTTGTCACTAGTCTTTATCACTTAATTTTTAAATGTAACGTCATTCAACACTTTACTTATCGAGTGTCATTTTAGGGTTATAAATACGTATTGGATCATAATTGTAACCACAGCAAATTGATTGATATATTATAGCGATGTGGTAATAAATGACTTGGTAATGGTTGCATAGATGTGACCACCATGCAGGCTGGGCTCATACGCCTCAGCCAGTAGGAAAGAGTCTCCCCTTCTCCCATTCTGAATTTCCCCCTATATGTACATGACGCATTTGGCCAAGAAACGAGGAGAAGGGAGGAGGTTTCTTGGTCTTGATCTTACTCTTGAAGGGGATACAAGAACACTGCTGGTTGTCCTCATGCCTCTTTCCTACTTTATTTATTTCTTACATGCCAATTTCATTTTCAGCATCTTTCCCTAATATCAGAGCTCAAGCGCTTCGACTGTCATTTTTTCCAGTTTTTCCTACGGCCGTGAAATGCTGAATTCTGCACGTAAATTCTGATACACTTATTTCTCAATTTGTGGCCTGTTTTTCGTACAAGTATACTGCTTTAACGAGAAATGCTATTTTCCACTATACTGGTCTGCGTCTCATTCTGCGACACATTACTTTGCCCCCAAGATAGCAGAACACCTTCACTTTATCAGGCAGCTGGTGCCCAATTTGATTTTGGTCCCTAACATTGTATCTGTGGTCTTTAAGACTTCCATATTTACTTGCTTACTCTTCATCCATGTCATGTCATTATCTTATCGCATTCACCACATCTTTCCATCATTCCTCAGTTTTACAAGCGAGAGTATTGTCACAAGCGAATGTAAAAACCGATATATCATAATCTAGAATTTTACTCTCACTCCTGAACCTTACTTTTACCTCCGTCATTGGCTCTTCGATGTACAGGGTGAACAGTAGAGGAGATAGACTGCAATCTTACCTTATGCACTTTACAATCCTGGCACTTCTCAATCTTCCCTTCTTATTGGTCCCTCTTATTGCTTGTACGTACTGTACTTTTCCCATCTTTTGTCTATGGATTTTAAACGGCTTTGCACTGACGTATGTTGAAACACAATGGAGGTGACTTGATTCTTCTGCAGTCAAACTATCATTAAGAAGTATAACATCATGTCTGCCCCTCTAGTGCCGTTTCCTGTCTTAAATCCCAACTACTCGTCACACAGCACATCCTCAGTTATCTGTTATCTGCATATTATTGTGGTCAGAAATATGGATTCAGGAGTACTGAAGCTGACTGATAGTTCTCGCATTTATTTTTCCTTGCCTTCTTCACTGTTATGAAAGTCTGATATATTGCCAATTTCTAGAAGTCTTTTTCACTTTTTTATCACTAGTCTTTCAAAGCTTAAACCTGTATTCAGCAAAAACCGCTACAGACGGATTGAGTTGACTTGGACATTACAGTGTTCAGCATAGGATTCAGTGTAAAATTTCATGAATTATAATTGCAGACAGAAAGGAGAAAGTCCAATGAAGTACTCTTAATTCAATACTGGATAACTATAATTGGTGAACCATCAGTCAGTCTCTTCGCACAGCCGGCCTACAATTGTAATGCACGTCATAGGACAAGGGCTGTTGAGACCTTTCGGGGGACTATAGTCCAATACATATCGATGGTGTTTCGTGCAGCTCGAGACCCGGACGCGGATTGCATTGTTGCGGTAAGTGCATACACCCACCTGCTCTGCGCTTGAAGAAGTGTGTATTCCGTTAATTATGTCCCTCGCTTTCTTGCATAGAATATGTCGCTTTCCATCACCGGCAGCCGTAACAGCTCGCTACAGATGGAGTAACAAGTTATTACACAACCCGCTACGATCACGTTTAATGCTCGCATTGGCTACAATATTCACAGCAGACAGCGCTGCTAAACGGTCGTTGGAGCACAAAGCCAAACTCGACCGCCATCGTTCGGGATTCCAACTACAGAACTATGGGGAACTGTGACTGGGCTTGATGAGCCGCGATACAGATCGAAGGCAGTGTACAAACATGAGAGAATCGCAGCACTTGCTTGCAGAACATAATTAACATAAGGGCTGTAGGTACTTGCGCGTGTGATACCTTTTATTGGAATTAAATGGACAACTTGATATATCCCTGCGAACAATATGGAAAGCTACTGTCCTATTAGAATCATCCAGGTATTCGTCTTCCCAAACCTTCAGAAAGACAGTTCGTCACGTCGTCATTCCCAAAACATGTCGGAATAGATACGAGGACTATCCAAAGACCTGAGTCTCACTGTGGCACCTACTGGTCAGTCGTAAGGAACATATTTGAAACCAGTAATTTAAAAGTGAGGGTCCTGGTGCCAGATCCCACCAACATGCTGATTTGGAGGAGATTGTGCGGTTACCCAACAGCATGGCTCCTTAACATTTCCAATGTCTCGAGAAGTCTGTATCTCAAATCGTCACCGCCATCGTCAAGACGGAAAGGGGCTGTTTGCAATTGTATGTGTTCTTTTGTTAAAATTTCTCATTAGTTTAAATGTTTCTCTCTCCCAGTCATTACTTTCCATGTGCCTGCATTGCACGTGTTTGATGAAACGGACTTTAGATACAACGAATGGGATCTCATTTTGAAAAATCGACGAGTATACCACGACAATTGATACAAATACCACCCGACCAGTTTGAGTATGCTGTCAAATTAGTACTGATTTACTGATTATCGAAGAAAGCTATTGCATTTTTAGTAATGCAATACAGAATGAATTCGACTCCTCTATGAGGCTATTTATCGTCTGTTTCATTGAAGATAGGTTTTTACGTTATACTGCAGTTTAATACTTCTGTCCTTTCCATTTGTATATAACTTGTGGTACTTTTATTTTATTTGTGTATAAACGGCAGTATAAAAAATACATTATACTGCTGGAAAAAAAAATTGTACACCTCGAGAGATGACGTCGATTTTGAACCGAGACAGCATATGACACCTGGGGTATGCTATATGTACTGATTAGGGTTCCAAAATCGTTCATCAACAGATACCGTAGTGGGATCGCCACAAGAGCGCCTTATGAGTAGGCCATTTGATAGGCAATGCTCAGAGCCAGAATGCTCATGTGATGCTAACGTATCGAGCAAGCAGGCAACCATGCCACAGAGACATTCTCGCGCTTCCGACAGCCTACTGTACAAGTTTGATAGGGGTCAAAGTGAGGTCTTCCGAGTGGTGGGATGTTCCTAAGGAGAACTACCACTCAGGTTGGATGCTGCGTCAGTTACGAAACGATGGTGATATCAGTGGTCAAGTGAACATTTTCACACTCGTCCACACAGCGTAGATCATGTATTGTGATGACAGCAGTGGCAGATCATACAGCTACCATAGCACGGACAAGAGGGCTTGTGAGTTGAGATGGCCTGTCAACACGAGCTGTTGCGCAGCTGTTATTAGCAGTCGGACTATGGACACGCACACCTCTCGCCCGTCTTCAACTCACGCCACAGCGTCGACGTGCACGGGTCGACTAGTGCCGTCAGAGGATCAGTTGGAAGATGGAATGGCGAGCAATGGTCTTCAGCGATGAAAGCAGATCCTACCTGCACGCAAGTGGACCTGGTGACCTGGTGACCGCTGTCTCATAGAGTGCATTCATGCTGGGCACAGTGGCCCCACCCCAGACTTCATAGTCTGGGGTGCGACAAGCTACAGCTCTTGCTCGTCTTTTTCATGGGACGCTATCCAGCGCTCGATATGTGCAGAATGTTGTTAGACCCGTTCCTTTACCATTCTTGTGACTGGAAAGTGATGTGTTGTTCTAACAGGATAATGCTTGCCCTTGAAACTCAATGTGCCCAGGTCATTATTCGCCGTCTTTGCAATCGACTGTATGCCAGAGTTAGTGTCTGCATCGTCGCCGTGGAGGTTACACCGTGTACTGTTATGGGTTTTTCAGCACGGTCGACACCTGGCGCCTCTGAACCGCTTGTGCTGTTGATATGTAAATGTAATCTTTTCATGCACTCCATATGCAGTGTTGCAACAATAAACCTTGAGTGATGTGGAAACATCTGAAAGAGTGTAGCAATTTGCTTCCGGCAGTGCATTTTTTGAATCGATATCTAGCTCATAGTTTGAGTTATCCTCTCCAGCAACTTCAAAATTATATAGGAATGTGAGTATCAATGCTTTCTGCTATTATCCTTGAAAGTCGGCAGTATGGCTGCCTCAGTGTGATTTTCCCGGACTGTAACACCAATATTCTCTCTGTATACGAACTGTTGAACGTGTTTGCGATGCATTCAATGATTACCAGTTATGTGTTATTCATGCCGTCCCACCAAGCGTCTCTTACACAGATGCAGTACGCATAAAACTTATCGTCTATACACCTGCCAAAGTATAAGCAGCGATGGGAATCTCATATCGGAAGCACACGGTAAAACTGGAATTTGACAATGACAACGGGCGGCCATCACCTCTCGAAATTAAGGACTGTTTAACTACGGGTGTGAGAATCATAAGAGATCAACAATTAGAGAGCGAGCAACTTACTTCTTACGGGTCAACCTATTATTCCAAACGTTTCTATTAGCGTAGGTGTGAGCAGTCAGTGAGCTTGCAGGTGGCTTTGAGTTAGTACCAGCAGCAGGCTCTGTCACGAAATTTGCCCTTAGGCCAACGGAAGCAACGTAAAAGATTTGCGTGTTTTAGACATCGATAAGGAGGTTTCAAAGGAAGCTTCAAGACCACACCTGTATGCTTTTGGAAACGTTAGTGCAATTACTAACGGGGGCTGGCCAGATTTTCGTTCGTCTCCAGTCCCAATTGGATTAAGCAGAAAAGATATTTAAAAACATCGATCCCACGCGTAGTGAATATTTGCGGCTATCAAGGATACATTACAAACATATCGGGAGAAATTACCAGCCTGCTCATTAAGTAACGAAACAGGACTTTACACAGGAATGTCGTAGACGAAAATTTCGTCTTGAACTCAACGGAACTAAACGCCAATCTTGATTTTCTATCCTCGTACCGGAAACTATTAGGCAGTCAATAGTAAGCGATGCAATGTTGGCTAAATATAATTAATTTTATGTTGACGATCTCGAGATTGTAAACAATAAGATTGGTCACAGGACTGATGTTCGAAATGTTTTAATCGAACGCACATTCCCGCCTCTGGACGTACGTGGAGTGTGCCAGAACGATTTGTGATCTAGGTACTGATCCATTGCCTAAGTGTCAAACCAAGGCCAGTAGTATAGCTTAAGATGATAACACAGTTGATCCTAGCAAAATTGCGATATAATCCAACTAAGAACCCAGACATTTCACTGTTGTGAGTCATTGTTCTATTACCCTCTGTTTAAAATAATTACACTATCTGGACAGAAAACCTTTTACTACTGACCTGATAAAGTTCCACGGTTATTCAGCCAAGTAAGTGCAGGTTGGCATTTCAGTGAATTTGCGGAAGCAAACAGAACAATACTTAAACCTGGCTAAAGACACATTTTCACGTTTCACTTAGCTTCGGAGTTCAAGCTGCAGTGCAAACTTCACTGTAATTACATTTTAAAATGATGATAAAGATATCTCAATGTTATGACATGCGTTTTGTCAACTGTGTTGTAACATAGGTTGAACTTCCGTGTAGAAATCTGATAGTGTAACTCAGAGTGAAGTTTGATGGTGATATGACGTTCGTGTTACTTCACTTGTGGGTTTTCGTATTGAAGTGTTACAAAGTCAGGTTGCCTGAGAGGTCCCTAATCATTTCTGGGATAAAGCAAATCTTTGTTTGTTTGTGACACATAATCTGAAAGATAACGACCACAGAACAACGAATTAGCGTCTTAAGAAGGAGACTCAACGGACTGCCTTTTGCTGAGATTCAAGAATGGTTTGGTCGACGTTGCCGTACAGACGATTGAACGTAAAAAATCATAGAATCAGAGTCAACAAGATCCAGCGAACTTGTTCCGAGTGGCCATCCACGTCGCAGGAAACTGTGCAGATCTGCGATAGGCTACTGAGGATAGTCGAAAAGTGTCGACTGGAACATGGCATTCCAGAGCTGTGCCAGCTGTGTGGCAAACCTTGCGCTTCACACTGAAGAAAAAGACTTATCACATCTAGTTGCTCCGACATCTTGAACCTAAAAACTGTGCGGCATGCACGACCACTTAAATGATGCAGTAAACAATGAACATTTGTTCGCCCATGCATTGTTCAAAGGTGGGGTGCCTTAGATACTAGTGGCCTCGGCAATCGTCATTACTGCAGGAATTGAGTTGATGGACAGCCACACATCGCCATGGAACTGAAACGTAGTACTCCAGAGGTAAATGTGTGGCTGGGACCCACCGAACAGCTCATATACGATCGATTCTGTTAGCGGAAGTAACAAACAATCACGTCGACATCGTACGTGGACATGCTTCAGCAATTCCTGGAGTCACTGTTGAGTGCCGGCCCCATTCTGCATTAGGCGGTCTTTCAACAGAACGAACGGCACCCCACGGCACTTTGCAAACATTGTAATTACCCTAACGAGAAGTTCCCAGGCTGTTGAATTGAATGAGGCTCATCACGGTCCTGGGCAGCACCCTCACTTTGCACTCCTTTGCATGGGGTCACGTCAAGAGCAGGTGCACAAGGTGCCGATTAGAGATTGGAAGCAGCTGCTTGAAAGCCTTTCGGCAGAGGTACGTATAATTGCCACAGTAATGCTACAGAGTGTATTCAGCTACACCGAACAGAGATGGCAACTCTTCATGGATGTGGACGACCATCATGCCGAGCGGCAGTGATTTCAGTGAATTATAGTGTGTTCTTATATTTTACATTCATATTATTTCATATTGTATGATTTTCATTCAAATTAAAGTACTCCTTCCCTGTAATGGTATCATTTCCGACACCATGTATGGTCCCTCTTGTGAAGGGCTTATGTTGCCTAAAGATGTATGCATCAAGAGATTATCAGTAATTTCGTCTTCATAAATGTTTTCCACTAAGTTGTTATCAGCATCTTGTAATATACTGGTTCTCGACGTTTTGAGTGTGGACGGTTCGTACTCACTTCCACTGGAATGTTCTTGTTGCTCTGGAAATGAATGTCTTGTACAGCTGAACGAGCCAACTTCACCTACTACAGCTACCAAATTACCATTCGTATCCAGCGTATCTCCTTGCATTTTTGCGTCATCTCCATTTTATCTTGAATCATTTGCTATGGAATATATTCCCGACCACTGTGTCCTAGACTCCGATTACGACTCTATTTTTAGTATATCGAAACATTGCCTTTAGCATTTTGACAATGTTCATGGGATTAAATCGTCTCATGATACCGATGTAAACATTTTATATTATAAACCACCACCGGATACTCCGAAGGATGGCCCTCTACGGAAGCTAGATATTTGTTAGTGCAGGTACAACACGCCACCGTCGGATGTCGCTAGCGATAACAGCTAGGTTTTGCATGCGAATGGCTCATGCCCCCGTTTTTGGGAAGAGCAATATAGATTTTAAGCACATTTTCATGCGCATCTGGGCGTTAGAGGTTACGCACTTCCCTTGTAAACAGTAACGAAGAGGGCAAAAATGTAGTACAGAACGAGAATTCAACTATTTCGAATGGTGTCCACGAGAAGAATTAGATGTAAGACAATGTCTAATTCCTAGCGGTCTCTCACGATAAACACCAGTTGGCTGTGGAAAATCGTAAAGGAGAAAAGAAATTACAAAAGGGAATGTAGGGTTAAATAGTAACAAGTGGAAACGTAGGGAAAGAGACATGAAGTTTAATCTGTAACCTCTCTAACCTAGTAAAGCGACCCCACAAAATTAACAGAGAAAACGGGTACCGACTACCAGTGTCTTGGCAACCAGCAGTGACAGCTTCGCGGAAGGACAGATCTTACAAAGCAACAGGCGCGCTGTAGGCCACAGCGGCGGAGTTCACACAGAGTGCTGACGCACCCTAGCCGATACTGGGCAGTTAGTAGACAACACTACGCTGCAGCCGCCGCCCACTTTCCTATTCGCCGATTTCAACCAATGGCAAACAACAAAGGAAACTCCAATAGAAAACACCTATTTCCGTCAATAATAACACGTAATGCAAAGACCAATAAAAGAACACCTAATACCCTACTTCGTCACCCTCATACCCTATGACGGCACTCCTCCACAGTACATAAATAACGAAACTAATACTCATTCAGCAGTTGGCAATACACTCTGAGGAGGGCGTCTTGCAATAGTCGTCGAAACGTCGGAATATTATAACTGACAATGCGGCCTCAAGCCCAGAAGAATTTTACTGACTGAAACAAAGACCAATTTGTCTCCAGTGGATTTTGCACTCAGCCGAAATCGATATAGCGTTATTTCTGGGAGTCTACACTAACAAAATAGATGAAATTATTGGGTTAAATGTAAATCTCAACAGATGTGAAAGTACCAGCATAGTCAAACTACCGAAACAGTTTTTGGCGGAATAGTGCACATAGTACATATAAAATCAGACAGAGAGTAACTTGATATATGCAATGAGTCACGACTTCACCATGACATCTGGTCACGCTTGAGTCAGCCTGCATCTCGAATAACAGTTTGCAGTTACCTTAACAGTGAGGTAATATTACGTTCATTACAAACATCTAAATGAGACATTTGCCCTACGCCAAATGAGTAAAATATTTCTACAGCCGTTTTATAATAAGAATAGCTAACGACAGAATCAACTTCAGTCTTTCGATTAAAATACTTCTGGAGATACACAGAACTATATAAAACACATAATTTTCAAGCATCATTAATAAGTAACTTACTTACAAGCTAATGTAAATTGCAAAAGTCAGTTAATAAGTTTGGATATATATATATATATATATATATATATATATATATATATATATATATATATATATATGACCTTTTGTAAGTAGGCTGTTTAGGTTTTTATGTTGGTAGCGCTCTGTATGAAAATCACTGACTGTGCTGTGTGCAGTCTGTGGTTGGTTTGCATTGTTGAAGTATTTGCTATTG
This sequence comes from Schistocerca cancellata, assembly GCF_023864275.1. Classification (NCBI taxonomy): domain Eukaryota; kingdom Metazoa; phylum Arthropoda; class Insecta; order Orthoptera; family Acrididae; genus Schistocerca; species Schistocerca cancellata. The sequence goes on from NC_064633.1 coordinate 470,149,996, forward strand.
TAGTGTTGGGCAGTTGGATGTGAACAGCGCGTAGCGCTGCGCCGTTGGAGGTGAGCCGCCAGCAGTGGTGGATGTGGGGGGAGGGTTAGCAGAATTTTGAGAACGGAAGGCCTGGACTGGTGTCCATCAGAAAAAAGAAATTTGCAAATCTGGATGTCATGAACTGATATATACAATACGACTTCTGAACACTATTAGGGTAAATACATTGTTTATTCTCTACCAAAATCTTTCATTTGCTAATTATGCCTATCAGTAGTTAGTGCCTTCAGTAGTTAGAACCTTTTATTTGGCTGCCAGTATTGGCGCTCGCTGTTTTACAGTAGTTCGACTAACGAAGATTTTTGTGAGGTAAGTGATTCATGAAAGGTATAGGTTATTGTTATTCACGGCCATTCTTCTGTAGGGATTATTGAAAGTCAGATTGTGTTGCGCTAAAAATATTATGTGCCAGTTTAGTGATGATCGTAATAAGTAAAGAGAGAACTGTCTTGAGTACGTTCAGTTTTGCTCAGCTGTTTGAAAAACAAATAACATAAGAGGTTTATGAGCACAGTCATTTGTAAATTTTCCAAAGGGGGCGTTACACTTTCAACAACGGAGTAAAGCACATTTTTCAGGAAATACTCAATTTTACGTAATAATTCTGTCTTTCACTGACCTACTGATATTCCCCTGATTAATGTTGATATCATTTTTTCAGTTTCCTGAGTGACTCAGGGAATAAACATGGCATGTATGTGTCATATAAATCATTGTTTTAGTGTATAACGTAATGTATATGAATGTGGTAATGTGTGTGCCACTTTTGTGAGTGACATACGTTGGGAGAAATTGCGTATTGTAAAACAACCAATTCACCGTGCTTGGAATGATGAAATGTACTAGGTGGGGTACTCGGCTAGGCTCAGAGAGTTGTGAGATTGTGCAGTAGTTGAAAAAAAAAAAGGATAAACTTTAAAAGCTTAAGACGTCAAGAAAGTTATTGAAAACACATACTGTTTAAAATACTTGTTAAATATGAGGTACAAAATTTTTATCGAAAACATAATTACAATACTTGTTTATTTATAGTACTTGTTTATAAACAACATTTTTGATTTTGTTTTTTGGGGTGTTCATGTACAAATTTTTCGAATTTCCTACTCGTAGTTGGTCCTGAGAGAAGCTGGGTCTTTGCGGTTTATGTAGCAATATCTTAAAGTTTGTCCTTGCACTTTGTTCATTGTAAAACTATAGGCTAATTTGATTGAAAGCTGCAGTGTTTTAAACTGGAATGGCAGTTCAATAGAGATCAGTGGTATCCTTTGTACTTCCCAGTCATAAGTTCGGCTTCGATGCTGTAACTAATAGCTGTTTGACGATCATCCCTGTTCCGCTACATGGTTTTGGTCAGTTAAAATTTCTGAGTAGTACGATCGGAGAGCCAATTTTAAGTCGAAGGCTGTGGAAATGACGTTCCTGCTAGTTGCAAACAGTTTAGAAATTATCTGGGCAAGTTCACACTTTCTTCAAAGTTTGCCATCGTGTCTATCGATTTTTATATTCTCTCTTCACCGGAAATTTTCTTTTGAATATTAAAGTCGATATCGTCGACAACATTATTTTTAGTTGCCAAAACTGCTGATTCAAATAGCCAGTCCTCATTGGTATAGTGGTGAGTAATGTTTGGATGAATTGGTCGAGGAGTTCGTTTTCAAAAATGGCTACGTTGCAGAAGTCACCGTTGCGTTTAATGAGGCCGGTCGTGAGGTCAGTGGGATATGTGTCTACGCCAATTTGTAATAGATGATGAGCAAAATGTGCTGTTGTTTCGTATTTAGGTATTTCTACTCTCATATTTTTTGTAAGCGCAGTATTTCTACGTGTTGCCAGAGATATGACTTTTTCAAGCATGAATTGATCTCGTCTGCTAGTGCTGATTTCGGGATAACTGCAAGTGTTTGTCGAAAATCTTCTGAGAGTATGAGTGGAGATTCTCCCACCACTTTAGAGTTTTATCGTGTCTTGTAACGTTCTTTCCGTGGTGTAGAGACAGTGTTTTTTTTATGTGGCATTGTGCTTTCGCCCCAGAAGATGGTTTTAGCTTGCTTTAGAAGTTCACCCCATCGAGGTGCTCTTAAGATTTGACTTACTGGGAATTGTTCTTCGGCCGTATTCAACGGTAGCTGCAGGGCGGAATGAGCAGTTAGGCCTCCTTCCATAAGTGTGGCTGCAATGCCAGACGATGCCATTGCAAGTGCGATGTGTTGTTTAGCACATATTTCAGTCAACAGTAGAATTATCAGAAACGTTTTCCCGATGCCGTCTGATGCGTCCAAATAAATAATTCCGCCAATGTTGTCGATCCGGTCCATGATAACGTCGTAATATCCTTTTAATTGGCATTGAGGAGTTGTTTGTGATGAGCGTTGTATTGAAGTAGTTCTCTGATGTTTATTTCATTTGTAATTTCGAAGTTTAGCGCACCGATAGCCTCTTTTCGTGCTGCTTGCTTCCCAAATTGTACTATGGTCTCGTTGTTCTCGCTTAACACTTATCTTATAGTCAAATGAGTGTTACATCGAAGATGTCGTTGAATCCGATGCTCAGTCCAGGATCAGCTTGCTGGATTTGGTACAGTATATCATCATTCATACTGTCTTTGAAGGAGTCCCAAAGCTGTTCTGGATTCGATGGGCTACATGTTGTTAGAATTATGGCGAATAAGTCTCTCATTTGTTCAGTTGAGGCTGTGAGTGAGGTTTCTTTTGGTATTCATTGCGAGTAGTTGTCGTTTTGCTTTGATATGCTTCTCTGTATGTCTGGCCTAGGTAACCGGCAGCAGTCTTGAGATTGTGAAATTTGTTGGTGCCCGAGTTTCTTGTGGCAACGTTCGGAGGTAGAAACATTCGCATTTGTTCTGATGTGCGGTGCATACTCGGCCTAGTGCGCTAGTCTCCAGGAGGTTCTTCTGCAGGAAATCCTTATTTTTGTCAATGAATGATTTTTCTTGTTGTAGTGTAGTGTTGTTGTGTATAAGGTTACCGCGTGTGGATGCGTTTGGCACAGTTGGCTGAAAGCTGTTTGTGGTATCAACGTTCGACACCACACTTGTTAGGGGTTGCAGTTATCGACCGCTGCTGGTATTAGTATCGTTGGACCCACGACGCGCGACCAGCTCGCTAGCGCCACTCCACGGCTTTTATCAAGTTTCTAGCGAGCTCTCGTCCACTCTTGCTCGGGACGTCAAGTAGTAAAGTAGCGTAGTCCTCAGCTGATAGGAAGGAACCTCTAACAAGACGCTCAGTAATGTATGACCTAAGTGAGGCCTTAACAGCTATCTGTTTATTATTATATGTATGCAGCCAAGAAGAACCCTGCACAACAAGTTAAGTACAATATAAGGGTGAGTCACCTAACGTTACCGCTGGATATATTTCGTAAACAACATCAAATACTGACAAATCGATTCCACAGACCGAATGTGAGGAGTGGGGCTAGCGTAATTGGTTAATACAAACCATAAAAAAATGCACGGAAGTATGTATTTTAACACCAACCTACGTTTCTTTAAAAGGAACCCCGTTAGTTTTGTTAGCACATCTGAACATATAAACATATATGTAATCAGTGCCGTTTGTTGCATTGTAAAATGTTAATTATATCCGGAGATATTGTAACCTAAAGTTGACGCTTGGGTACCACTCCTCCGCTGTTCGATCGTGTGTATCGGAGAGCACCGAATTACGTAGGGATCCAAAGGGAACGGTGATGGACCTTAGGTACAGAAGAGACTGGAACAGCACATTACGTCCACATGCTAACACCTTTTTATTGGTCTTTTTCACTGACGCACACGTACATTACCATGAGGGGTGAGATAAACATTCGACGGGCGTTTCATAGTTCATGGAGGACCCATAAGTTGGCCAGCCCGTTCTCCTGATCTTAGACCTCTGGACATCTTTCTGTGGGGTCGTTAAAGGAGAATGTGTACCGTGATGTGCCTACAACCCCCAGAGGATATGATACAACGTATCGTGGCAGCCTTCGGCGACATTACACCAGATGTACTGCGGCGTGTACGACATTCATTACGCCAGAGATTGCAATTGTGTGCAGCAAATGATGGCCACCACATTGAACATATATTGGCCTGACATTTCGGGACACACTCTATTCCACTCCGTAATTGAAAACGGAAACCACGTGTGTACGTGTACCACACCCCTCATGGTAATGTACATGTGCGTCAGTGAAAAAGACCAATAAAAAGGTGTTAGCATGTGGAAGTAATGTGCTGTTCCAGTCTCTTCTGTACTTAAGGTCCGTCACTGTTCCCTTTGGATCCCTACGGAGTTCGGTGCTCTCCGATACACACGATCGAACAGCGGAGGAGTGGTACTCAAGCGTCAACTTTAGGTTACAATATCTCCGGATATAATTAACATTTTACAATGCAACAAACGGCACTGATTACGTATTTGTTTATATGTTCAGATGTGCTAACAAAACTAACGGGGTTCCATTTAAATAACGTAGGTTTTTGTTAAGAAACATACTTTCGTGCATTTTTTTATGGTTTGTATTAACCAATTACGCTAGCCCCTCTCCTCACGTTCGATCTGTGGAATCGATTCGTCGCTTTTTGATGTGGTTTACGAAATATATCCAGCGGTAATGTTAGGAGACTCACCCTCTATATTAGCATTTACCGACGACTTCTAATTATTTTAGTCGTTTCAGATCCAGACCATGCAGGTAGCACATTATCGAGGTTACTGACAAACTTGCTGTGATTTATATGTTTCTTTTTAGTCAACATTGGCGACGACTCGCTCACCGTCATCACAACTCTGTTGATATTGTGTTCTGAGGTAGTTCGCGTCGGAGTTAGAAACATTCACCGTTTTTCTGACGGTGTGTTTTATAAAGTAGACTCTCTACCCATTTTGCAAATGTTCTGCTAGATGTTGTACAGTTGGTTCAGGTTCGTTTATTGGAAAACCGAAAATCCACCATGCTGCTTCGTTACTATTGATGTATCTTCCCGTTTGATACATGAGAATCTCGTCGTTTCTGTTCTGTTGTTCACTGTCAAGGCGATATGAAATACTGACATGTAACCGCCTTTGCTCACATACTTACAGACATATTTTATGAGTATCACTAAACTGCAGTGTCCTACGTTTATGTGCACCTGGAACATATTGGAAAGTTGTGTGTTATATGGTACTACCCATTTCTGTTTCTAGTACCCGTGGTCTAGGGGTAGCGTTTTTGATTCATTATCAAAACGTCTTCGGTCGTGGGTTCGATCCCCGCCACTGCCTAAATTATGATAAATAATCAGCATTGGCGCCCGAAGACTTCCGGCATAAGAAGTCAGCCTCATTTTGCCGACGGCCTTGCCAAAGAGGGCGGAGGAGCGGATAGAGGTTCAGGGCACTCTCTTGTCCTAGGGGTGGGAAACTGCCCTTAAAGGCTGAAGAATCAGCAATGATCAACGACATGAGGATGCAGAAGGGAATTGAAACCACTGCATTAAAGACACGTAAGGTGTATCCACAGGACATGTGGCCTGTAATTGAAGAAGTGTCATGATGATCACTCCATTGGCAAAAGATTCCGGAATAGTACCCCACTCGGATCTCTGGGAGGGGACTGCCGAGGGGGAGGTTACCATGAGAAAAAGATCGGATAATCTACGAAAGGATAACGTTCTACGAGTCGGGGCGTGGAATGTCAGAAGCTTGAACGTGGTAGGGAAACTAGAAAATCTGAAAAGGGAAATGCAAAAGCTCAATCTAGATATAGTAGGGGTCAGTGAAGTGGGAGGAAGACAAAGATTTCTGGTCAGATGAGTATCGGGTAATATCAACAGCAGCAGAAAATGGTATAACAGGTGTAGGATTCGTTATGAATAGGAAGGTATGACAGAGGGTGTGTTACTGTGAACAGTTCAGTGAGCGGGTTGTTCTCATCAGGATCGACAGCAGACCAACACCGACAACGATAGTTGAGGTATACATGCCGACGCCGTAAGCTGAAGATGAACAGATAGATAAAGTGTATGAGGATATTGAAAGGGTAATGCAGTATGTAAAGGGGGACGAAAATCTAATAGTCATGGGCGACTGGAATGCAGTTGAAGGGGAAGAAGTAGAAGAAAAGGTTACACTAGAATATGGGTTGGGACAAGGAATGAAAGAGGAGAAAGACTAATTGAGTTCAGTAACAAGTTTCAGCTAGTAATAGCGAATATCCTGTTCAAGAATCACAAGAGGAGGAGGTACACTTGGAAAAGGCCGGGAGGTACGGGAAGATTTCAATTAGATTACACCATGGTCAGACAGAGATACCGAAAACAGATACTGGATTGTAAGTCGCACCCAAGAGCATATATAGACTCAGATCACAATGTAGTAGTGATGAAGAGTAGGCTGAAGTTCAAGACATTTGTCAGGTAGAATCAATACGCAAAGAAGTGGGATACGGAAATACTAAGGAATGACGAGATACGTTTGAAGTTCTCTAACGCTATAGATACAGCAATAAGGAATAGCGCAGTAGGCAGTACAGTTGAAGAGGAATGGACACCTCTAAAAAGGGCCATCACAGAAGTTGGGAAGGAAAACATATGTACAAAGAAGGTAGCTGCGAAGAAACCATAGGTAACAGAAAAAATACTTCAGTTGATTGATGAAAGGAGGAAGTACAAGCATCTTCCGGGAAAATCAGGAATACAGAAATACAAGTCGCTGAGGAATGAAATAAATAGGAAGTGCAGGGAAGCCAAGACGAAATGGCTGCAGGAAAAATGTGAAGACATCGAAAAAGTTATGATTGTCGGAAGGACAGACTCAGCAAACTGGAAAGTCAAAACAACGTTTGGTGACATTAAAAGCAACGTTGGTAACATTAAGAGTGCAACGGGAACTCCACTGTTAAATGCAGAGGAGACAGCAGATAGGTGGAAAGAATACATTGAAAGCCTCTATGAGGGTGAAGATTTGTCTGATGTGATAGAAGAAGAAACAGTAGTCGATTTAGAAGAGATAGAGTATCCAGTATTAGAATCGGAATTTAAAAGAGCTTTGGCAGAAGGGGTAGATAACATTACTTCAGAATTTCTAAAATCATTGGGGGGAAGTGGCAACAAAACGACTATTCACGTTGGTGTGTAGAATATATGTGTCTGGCGATATACCATCTGACTTTCGGAAAAGCATCATCCACATAATTCCGAAGATTGCAAGAGCTGACAAGTGCGAGAATTATCGCACAATCAGGTTAACATCTCATGCATCGAAACTGCTTACAAGAATACTATACAGAACAATGGAAAAGAAAATTGAGAATGCACTAGGTGACGATCAGTTTCTCTTTAGGAAAAGTAAAGGGACGAGAGAGGCAATTCTGACGTTACGGCTAATAATGGAAGCAAGGCTAAAGAAAAATCAGGACACTCTCATAGGATTTGTCGACCTGGAAAAAGCGTTCGACAATATAAAATGGTGCAAGCTGTTCGAGATTCTGAAAAAAGTAAGGGTAAGCTATAGAGAGAGACGGGTCATATACAATATGTACAACAACCAAAAGGGAATAATAAGAGTGGGACAGTCAGTAAAGGTAAGTGTGAACCGAATTCATCTCCAGCTGAACACGAGGAGGTAACAACATAGCCAGAATTGTACGTTGTGCAAGAAATGGGCTCGTTATACAAACACCGATTACAGTCAAACAAGCCTCCTTCACCTTAGATATACGTAATCTCGAAGAGCTACTATAAAACAGGGCGAGGAATTGATTGGGAAGTTTAAAGCACTAGTTTACGACTACGCCAAAATTTAACGAACGCTTAAGTAACAACGTAGGTGAATGAATGGGACTGCTGAGAGTCGATCTACAGTAGAATCGTTACACTGAGACATTGCGGGACTTAAGATTCAGGTGGAAAAAGTCTACCAACGGAAAGATGAAAATTTGAAAGCCACGAAAGAGATTATCAAAGGCCAGGATGAAATGAGAGAACAAACGGAAGCAAGAATAACCGTGGTCGGGTGCCAGGTTAATCAGTTTTCAGATGCAACTACAGCTGAGTGTGTTGTCTTTTGTGAAACCATTGGGAAAGCATCTAATGAACAAACAAAGGCGCCGCAGATTATCACCAAATAGGTCCCAGAATGACGACAACATTGACAAGGTTTCTCAAAATTTTGAAGTGCTGATTGTAGCTGTAAAGCAACTACTACGGCACGAGCGAGGACGACAGCAGACGCCGTTTCTTCTCAGTACAAAAATACATATGACGGACGCTCAGTAATGCAACACATTTTCCTCTGAAGGCAGGTGGGTTTTATTCAGGATTCCTGTAGACCATATTATTCCCCACTGTTTTGGCCACAGAAACCTATTATTCAACATACTCTCCGTTCAAAACGACGACCTTAAGCCATCTTGCTGGGAGGGCCTGTATACCCGCACTCTACTGGTAGATGACGGAGTCAACATCTTGCTGCATTAATAGCCCTCCCATCATCCACCAACTGCTTTCCGCCGAATGCAACCTTCATTGAGCCAAACATATGGAAGTTCTTTATGGTCGGCTGGTAAGCGGCGTGGAACCCACGGGGTACATATCTTTGAATATCTCAAGTGGTGTACGAGTACGTTAGCACTACCAACAGAGATGTTCAATCCAGAAGCTAGGTGTTTGTTTGTGATCCGTCGATCACTTGGAATGGGTGTGCCCCTCGTTCCACCATTGCAGGAGTCACTGCTGCGTGCAACCTGCCGGCATGCTGGAGATCGAACAGTTTTGAGCAAGGGCGTTGTGATGATGACAGACACGTCGCTTAATAACTCACCGTGCTTTTGTTCACTGCCAGGTCTCCGCAGACGTTCTGGAAGCACCTGTGGATATCTGCAAAGCGCTGGTTTTCCGCCAAAAGAAAATGACAGTTCTCTGCTTGTAACGCACTCAAGTAATAGATGTGACTTTGAAGGCAACATAAAGCACCCCCACATGCTCAAATTTTATGAAGCTATAGTAGCTGAAGCAGGTATATTCAGCAGTATGTCCCACAATAAATTCCGCATATAGCCTAAACTGGGTTTAAAAAAGTTTATGGCATTACTTGTTGAAATCACATCGTACTATACATGTATACAGCATGGCTCACTTCAACGTTTTAGCGCAAATACCTTTGGGACAACTATCGAAAACCGAGTTTCACGGGTTTTAATATAAGGGAGAGGGTCATGAAATTAAACAGTATGAGACATTCTAAAGCGTCAGCAAATATTTTCACCGCAATCTTATTTTTTTTAAATAGGCACCCTATATTATTTTTTACACAATCAGTAACACGAAAAATCACCAAAGAAAAGGCGTTCGTTGCTTTACAATACGACAGTTACATTCCGAGAAATTGCCAACCGAAGATGTTTCCTGAAAGAAACGAAAAGCGCCGCTAAGGGAAGTACGGAGATGCAAACATGAACCCCACATTGCTCATAATCACTTTGTGATTGACGAACTACGGCGCAACAAACGCTATACTTATTGGAATTTACACTGTTAAAAAAAAATGGCTCTGAGTACTATGGGACTTAACTTCTGAGGTCATCAGTCTCTTAGAACTTAGAACTACTTAAACCTAACCATCCTAAGGACATCACACACATCCATGCCCGAGGCAGGATTCGAACCTGCGACCATAGCGGTCGCGCGGCTCCAGACCGTAGCGCCTAGAACCGCTTGGCCACCCTGGCCGGCTTACACTGTTATTTAGTTGACTGGATACGATATAAAAGTCTAGTCATATGCTATGAAAAATAAGGAAATGGTTTACTGATATTTACTAAGTCCAATAATGGCTGTGACTGTTACGAAAATCCACATATCAGCGCCCAGAATAAACACAATTAATGACTGACCAACGATCAGACAGAGGGTAAATGCTAGCTGTGTGACTGGAAAGTTGTTTCCAGTCCACCTAATAACAGCGTAAACAGATACACACACAGCGTTTGTTGCATGATAGTACATTAATCACGTCGCGATTAAGAGCAGCGTGAAGTTCACAATTGCATCTCGGAATGTTCAGTAGCGGCGCGTTTAGTTGTTTTCCAGTGTCAACTTCTCTTTGCAAATCTCTCTGGACGTAACTGACGTATTGAGATGCAACCAACGCCCTTACGGTTCAAATGGCTCTGAGCACTATGGGACTTAACATCTGAGGTCATCAGTCCCCTAGAACTTGGAACTACTTAAACCTAACTAACCTAAGTATATCAAACACATCCATGCCCGAGGCAGGATTCGAATCTGCGATCGTAGCAGTCGCACGGTTTCGGATTGAAGCACCTAGAACCGCTCGGACACCGCCTTTATTTTTTTATTTATTTTTTATTACTGATAGAGTAAGAAATAGTATGGGACGTCCATTTAAAAGAAAAAGTTTTCTGAGTTTTAGAAGGTCTCACTGTATTTACTTTAATGAGCCGCTGCCTCAGACTCATATCTGCCTTACATTCACATATAAGGGCACATAAAACGAGGTGCAACCATGTGTTTGGATTGAATAATTTGAACACTCTCCCATTATCCCACGGACCGAATCTCGAAATGTATTTCATATTTAGTTTGCAGTTACCTTCTTGATGAATCAGCTACACAATTGACATTGAGAGTGTGCGATTTTAAGGATTATGGCAAATTTAACTGCGCGCTTTCAGTCGAGTTTTGACCATTAAATGTCGAGTATCGGTTTAAGTATACTTACGATGCCCAGTTGCGTTTATGCACAATTTTGAGACATCATGGGGTTTTTCAAAGAAGTGGCAAAGGCGAATCAATGCCTTTACTCTGTGTATGATAAACCGCAATTAGTGTGGATATATTTGACGATACTCCAGTCTCGATTGCTTACAGAAATCATCATTGATAGAAGACATATGGGGGATGTAAGTTCATTCCAGACACTACTTCAGGATGTCGGGTGTGAAAGGAGTGATAGTGGTTATTCATGTAGCGGACTGTAAAGGGTAAGCCTACTTCATGACAGGTATGGACGGGAAAGTAATGTGGGACCATGGCATATGATCGGGGAAATAGTTTGGCTAGCTCTATCCTCACAGTATGAATAAATGAAGTTGGACACCGAATGGAGGACGGAGTTAACTGTATCCCCATGTAAACTGTATTAACAGGGGGTGGAATGCACAAAGGTGGGAAGCTCGCAATGAACGATGATCATATTTAACAGCTGAAATTCGAGGGCCACAATGACTTTAATGCATCACAGGAAGAGAATTAAAGAGAATGAAGGATGTATGAGTGATCTACTTGTCGGCAAGCAGTGGGAGCATAAATTGTGGCATGCGAGTGGCATCTCATAGATGTACACTTTAGTCAGGTAAGGTAAATTTTAGTACATGAGTAGAACGAGGAGGCAACGAGTGCCAAGTATCCCATTATAGACACTGGTACCGGTAGAGTAGTAGTTCACTGTGTTGTTGACACAGGACGCCAGGCGTCTATGCTTAGCGAAAATGTCTTCCAGAACTGTCAGGAAAATAGGGGTTCGCCAGTGTTAATTTTACAAAAAACTGGGATTAGCAGAGCAATCTCTGAGAAAGGTGCAGGCATGAGGAGCCTGACTCACAATAAATTTGTATCTATATAGAATACATTAAATTACGGTTTTGTTATTGTTACACAGGAAGGCAGCTTGGACTTCTTAGAGCTCAACTGAGGCTTAATTCACTTGAAAAAACAAGTATATGAGAGTGCGCAGATGGCCATGCAATTACGCATTAAGATAGTCTGGATAGAAGCAAGCCAGAGCGTGAAGGCATGGGAGTAGCAGTTCACACTGAGGAACAATTAGAAGTAGGTTCAATGTCAACAATGAATGACTGTATGTCAGAAGAGATGGAACTGCCTGATAACATAAGTGTCAAAACTTGTCAAATATAGGATGTAATATATGGGTTGGAACTTTAACATTAGCAACTATTTATTCACTATCCATACGATAGCGGTACATGTTTGTAACCAGCGTTGTATAGAACCCGTTGCCAGTATACCGTTAGCAGAGCCTGTTCTGTTGATGGTGCGAATAGAGCGGTCTACTTCCTGTCGAATCTCTGGAACAGTTCTGAAGCAAATGCTACGAAGTGGTTCTTTCATCTTCGGAATCAAATAAAAGTCACAAGGACTTAAGTCCGGGGAGTATGTTGGATGGTACAGTACTTCCCAGTCCCATCGACCGAACAGAGCAGCCACAGCTTGCAGAAAGTTTCGGCGCGTCTTTCGCAAAGCTGGTCGTAGGTGATTCTCCAAAAACAAACAGTAATACTGTGCATTGACGGTCTGCCGTGGAGAAACGTAATGCGTTAGGATAACACCATCACAGTCGTACACGAGAATCACCATAACGTTCATCCATACTGCGGCTCTGATGCACTTCTACTAAGGCGTCGAACCATATTGACACCATTCGTTGGGCTGGCGTTTCAGTTTCGGCTCGTACGATGTGGTCCATGTCTGATCTAGTGTTACGATACGGCGTAAGAAAGCCTCTCCTTCGCGCTCATAGCGTTCCAAGTGCGTCCGAGCAGCGTCGTAACGCAACCATTTCTGCAATTCCGTCAAGTCATGCGGAACCCATCGTGATGCCATTTTTCGCATGCCCAGGCGTTCCTTCAGAATGCAAAGCGCAGTCGTATGCGCTAATCTGCTTTCGTTGGCGCGCTCACGATTCCTATGTCGTCGTACACTGTCCACTAAAGCGGCAACAGTATACACTTGTTTTTCAGAGACGCTATGACGACCTGCCCGATGCCTGTCTGCCACAGTTTGCCGACCTTCGTTGAAGGCTTTTACCCAACGTGCCACTGTTCTGCTCGGCAATGCCGATTCCCCGCATACCTCTTGAAGACTTTGATGGCACTGTCGTGCTGTACGACCTTTGGCACATTCAATCTTGATCCAAATCCGTTGTTCCTGTTTCAGAAATATAGTGACACCGTTACATTACACCACTCGCTCACAAGTGACTGTGTTTCCTTCGAATGTGCGCACGCTGGTGACTTGGGACGAGCGAGTCCACTAACTAGGAGGTAAGGTAGGTATGTCAACAACGTGTGCCATCAGCGACAATAGTAGATTCCATTGCATTGTGTCTCCACAGCACTGTTGGCACTATCTAAACCAACGCTAAACTCGAATAAGAACATTTTCTGAGAAGGTCCAGGAATGATCAAGGACTTTTTATATAAATTTCGTGTTAAGCACCACGAAACAGTTTTCTGAAGGGTGTGTGCCAAACCGTAGATATTTAGAGAGAAGGCAGAGCGAGGGATGCACGACAAGTGGAAGACGGTGTCGCTGAGGCTGTGGTCAGAATGTATTCTGGAGCACCTGTCCCTTCCAGGCGGAATCAGGGAATTGGTGGAATACCCACATAGAAGAAGGCTAGAAATAATACACTTGCAGTTCAGAATTTTAGGAAGGAAGGAGAGAAGAGAATACATTACAGAAAGAGAGCGATCTCAAAGAAGCAGTTGTTTACAGGGCGAAAGATCCTACTAAATGCTCACCGATTATCAAGAAAGCGTAAATCTGTCTGCACTGAATTCTTCAGAAGCAAGTGCCCTCTGGTACACACGCATCAGCGGAGTGTCTCGCGTTTCAAACTGATGACTTATGTATGGAAGCTGTTTAGTGAAGATGAACTGCTGATTTCTGTTTGGTTTCGTTCACTTGAAACATGCTTCACTCTAACAGTATAGTTCACATTAATTTGTCTTACAATGTATAATGTATACTGCCAACAGCCATTATGGCTTGTCGATTGTGTAGTTATTTTCAATTCTTCCTATTGCTTTCAGCCATTCAGGACTACCACTTATGTAGCTTTTTATTTTTTTTTAATTTTTTCGCATAATTCGAAGGTTTTCTGGTAACAGCTATTCTGGCTTGTTACTTGTACAGCTCATCTTAATTTTTCTTAACATGTAAAACGCATAAGACTAGCGACTACTCAAACCCGTCATTTATACACTCCTGGAAATTGAAATAAGAACACCGTGAATTCATTGTCCCAGGAAGGGGAAACTTTATTGACACATTCCTGGTGTCAGATACATCACATGATCACACTGACAGAACCACAGGCACATAGACACAGGCAACAGAGCATGTACAATGTCGGCACTAGTACAGTGTATATCCACCTTTCGCAGCAATGCAGGCTGCTATTCTCCCATGGAGACGATCGTAGAGATGCTGGATGTAGTCCTGTGGAACGGCTTGCCATGCCATTTCCACCTGGCGCCTCAGTTGGACCAGCGTTCGTGCTGGACGTGCAGACCGCGTGAGACGACGCTTCAACCAGTCCCAAACGCAGCATGTTATTCTCAATGGAGAGAAGTCTTCCGAAGTAAGAGTAATTTCAGGTGTGCCGCAGGGGAGTGTCATAGGACCGTTGCTATTCACAATATACATAAATGACCTGGTGGATGACATCGGAAGTTCACTGAGGCTTTTTGCAGATGATGCTGTGGTGTATCGAGAGGTTGTAACAATGGAAAATTGTACTGAAATGCAGGAGGATCTGCAGCGAATTGACGCATGGTGCAGGGAATGGCAACTGAATCTCAATGTTGACAAGTGTAATGTGCTGCGAATACACAGAAAGATAGATCCTTTACCATTTAGCTACAAAATAGCAGGTCAGCAACTGGAAGCAGTTAATACCATAAATTATCTGGGAGTACGCATTAGGAGTGATTTAAAATGGAATGATCATATAATGTTGATTGTCGGTAAAGCAGATGCCAGACTGAGATTCATTGGAAGAATCCTAAGGAAATGCAATCCGAAAACAAAGGAAGTAGGTTACAGTACGCTTGTTCGCCCACTGCTTGAATACTGCTCAGCAGTGTGGAATCCGTACCAGATAGGGTTGATACAAGACATAGAGAAAATCCAACGGAGAGCAGCGCGCTTCGTTACAGATCATTTAGTAATCGCGAAAGCGTTACGGAGATGATAGATAAACTCCAGTGGAAGACTCTGCAGGAGAGACGCTCAGTAGCTCGGTACGGGCTTTTGTCAAAGTTTCGAGAACATACCTTCACCAAAGAGTCAAGCAGTATATTGCTCCCTCCTACGTATATCTCGCGAAGAGACCATGAGGATAAAATCAGAGAGATTAGAGCCCACACAGAGGCATACCGACAATCCTTCTTTCCACGAACAATACGAGACTGGAATAGAAGGGAGAACCGATAGAGGTACTGAAGGTACCCTCCGCCACACACCGTCAGGTGGCTTGCGGAGTATGGAAAAAAAAATGCTCAATGGGGGAAAGATCCGGAGATCTTGCTGGCCAGGGTAGTTGACTTACACCTTCTAGAGCACGTTGGGTGGCACAGGATACATGCGGACGTGCATTGTCCTGTTGGAACAGCAAGTTCCCTTGCCGGTCTAGGAATGGTAGAACGATGGGTTCGATGACGGTTTGGATGTACCGTGCACTATTCAGTGTCCCCTCGACGATCACCAGTGGTGTACGGCCAGAGTAGGAGATCGCTCCCCACACCATGATGCCGGGTGTTGGCCCTGTGTGCCTCGGTCGTATGCAGTCCTGATTGTGGCGCTCACCTGCACGGCGCCAAACACGCATACGACCATCATTGGCACCAAGGCAGAAGCGACTCTCATCGCTGAAGACGACACGTCTCCATTCGTCCCTCCATTCACGCCTGTCGCGACACCACTGGAGGCGGGCTGCACGATGGTGGGGCGTGAGCGGAAGACGGCCTAACGGTGTGCGGGACCGTAGCCCAGCTTCATGGAGACGGTTGCAAATGGTCCTCGCCGATACCCCAGGAGCAACAGTGTCCCTAATTTGCTGGGAAGTGGCGGTGCGGTCCCCTACGGCACTGCGTAGGATCCTACGGTCTTGGCGTGCATCCGTGCGTCGCTGCCGTCCGGTCCCAGGTCGACGGGCACGTGCACCTTCCGCCGACCACTGGCGACAACATCGATGTACTGTGGAGACCTCACGCCCCACGTGTTGAGCAATTCGGCGGTACGTCTACCCGGCCTCCCGCATGCCCACTATACGCCCTCGCTCAAAGTCCGTCAACTGCACATACGGTTCACGTCCACGCTGTCGCGGCATGCTACCAGTGTTAAAGACTGCGATGGAGCTCCGTATGCCACGGCAAACTGGCTGACACTGACGGCGGCGGTGCACAAATGCTGCGCAGCTAGCGCCATTCGACGGCCAACACCGCGGTTCCTGGTGTGTCCGCTGTGCCGTGCGTGTGATCATTGCTTGTACAGCCCACTCGCAGTGTCCGGAGCAAGTATGGTGGGTCTGACACACCGGTGTCAATGTGTTCTTTTTTCCATTTCCAGGAGTGTATATTCCTTCTTGTCATTCAGATACTTCGGAGAATATTCAGTCGCTAAGCGATGCTAAGTGTTAATGACTGTAAGTTTTGTTCTGCAAAATAGTACGAACGCACATGGACACTGGGTCCAACTTCAAAGATGAGTTCATAATGCTGGCAGCTCAGTGAGATAATCAGGCCACAGAGCATTGAGTCATACAGTAGTTTTTAATGGAACACACAGCCTTTTGACTTTTTTGTGTTTATTTAATTGTTATCCAGGTATCAGTCTTCTATGCCATTTTCAAGTGATTTAGTTTATGTCATTAACATATATTGCAGGACATGAAGCTCAAAATTGGTTATAAATTAAGAAAAATATTCGCTTTCCACGAAATGCCAGATGTCGGAAGGAGCGCTGGCCAACGAACGGCTTGTCAGGCGGCCCTATGTGACAGGAGAATCTTGCTACCTTGAAGGGGAGATGGTGACAGCAGTGGTGCCGTAGGTGGGCAGTTGATAAGTATAACAGGGGGCGTGGCTCACATACGCTGCCATGGTCATCTACCAGACATTAGAGACGTGTGTCTCCTACGTGTGCTGCCACATAACATGGTGCATGCGTACCAATGTGACAGACTACACCAGAGGAAAAGAGGGTTGTCTGCTGCTGCAAGTGACTACCACCACACTCAGGTACCAGATGTCTGAAAGGCGTGTATCCTGCACACATGTACATGGTGCCACAGTGCAACATAGTGTGTGCATCTACAAACGATAGTTCACGTTAGAAGAGAGAGGATTATCAGCTGTTGCAAATGCTTACTGCCATACTAACCTACCAGACGACAAAACTGCAGGCATCCAGCACACATACAATGGTTCTGCCACACAACAAGGCACATCCACATGAATGTGATAGGCCACACCATAAGAAGAGAGGTTTGTCCCAATGACTACTGCGACACCCACATGTCAGTTGTGAAAGGCACGTGAATCACACATGCACACAGATGCTGCTACCATCCCACATTGTATTCACTATTACACACTATTAAGACCTACTGCCATGTCTTGAACCTCGACCCGGATAGCTACAGGAATGAGAGAAGTCACTCATTGCGTGTTAAGCGACGGGAGATTCGATTCAGAGTCTGAGTACACGTATCATGTGAAGGATTGTTCCCTCGAACCAAGCCACCTAGTGTGTCATTGTCTCTCTATGAATTTGGCATTATACTGAGAATTTACTTGTAATGTCATGTGAATAGCAACGTTTCATAGAGATAGGAGCTGTTTCTTAAGAAATGAAAATGTTCTCTGAGTTGAATGATCAGTGAGTGACGTGATGTGAGACTCACAATAAATGTACACTTGTTTTGTTAATGTCAACTATCAGGTGCTACTGCTATGATGTCTTTCTTCTATGTGCTCTTTGAATCTCATGGATATGAATGATTTCTACCAGGAATGGTCTGTCTATTTGTAATATTTGTAAATCTTTTCAGTGGCGCTGCACTAATGTAATAATTCAATGGCTCTGAGACCTGCCCATTTCTTTGGTTGATCATGTTTGACTGTATAACACTCATCGATCATGTATCACTTGATTAGAGTTCCCTACATACTTTTCATTGCTATGGACGTTGGCAACCAAACCATCGTATATGTATTCCTAATTCTTCACCTCTTTTGATGCATTTTCGTGAGTACTTAGGATTATTGGGATTATAATAAATTTGCACTGTCGTTATAAGTGCGTGCCCTATGCCTTGTATGCACTATGGATGAAATATATTTAATAATCACTATAAGCCCGTACATAGTTTCTGTCGATACCTATTTACTGATACTGAATCTAAACCGTTGCTTTACGTTTTGCTTTATATGTAAGTACAATAGCATCGAATGGTGCTCATTTTCAATACTGAATACGAAACAGTTATATTTTGTAAATGCTAATGGGTTCATGTATACCTGTATCTCTTGGTTTATATGTATAGTAGTACTGTCTTCAATATGATCAACTCCTTTCCTTCTCTGTTTTGTGAGACACAGACTAAATTTTTCCTCTTGCCATATGTGACGTTTTAACTAGGTATGTATACTTTGATAATTCCATTCAGTATTTCTATTATTTATTTATGTATTCCTTTTATAGTGTTTGTAGATGTTAAGAAAAATGTATGAACTGTATGTTCATGAACACAATACTGACAGTAAGCATTTACACCACTTATTGTTGTTATATTGTTGTTTTTGTGGAATTAATCACAACCCAATTTTCTCTTTATGATTTTGATATGAAGTTGGTTATGTATATATGCTTTTGGATTGATGACTTTTTATGATGTTTCGTGAAATTTGGTTCATAGTAGGGACTTTGGACCACATTCTCACATAATGTATGATGCAAAGGAAAAGTCCACAAAGCCCAACTACTAACAGGGCGACCTCTGCAGTTTTATTTCCCTGATGAAAAGGGACACAGTGTCCAGTTTTCATTAAAAGCACATGCACCTTGCGTCACAGCTTGTGGTTAAAACTTGTTACTCCCATATTTTCTTTTTAGTTTTCTTTATGCCAACTGTATTTTCCCGTTCTTTGGTAAGGAAGAACATGTTTGTGATATTTACTTTTTCATTGGTGCAGTTCATCCCCATCACCTTTCCTAACTATGTGTGCGTAGGGCTGTGTAACTGAGAGGACACATAATGTTCTGAAGCACGATCGTAAGCATCTTTCGGGTATAGTGTCATCAGAGCTTTTCAACCGCTTGGGGTAGGACCAGAGACGTTGCTCAGTGGCAGTAGTGTAAGATGCTGGTGTTCGCAATCAGGCTCTTCCTTCCGCCACAAGCAAGACTAATTTGGAAGATAATTTTGAAATTGTTTTAGTAATGAAGTTTAAATACGTATTTGAGACAAAAATAATGGTAGTTAAATGAGCAGGAAATAAGACAAAAAGAGTAGTAACTCATCTATTGGAAATCTTGAGTGCTTAACGGTTTCAATAATCAAAATTTCAATACAGTGATCATAACAGTTTCAGTGTCCCCCACCCCCACCCCCTTTTCTTTTCTATTCATTCGAATTCTGAAGTGTACTGAACTGAATTGACTAGCAAAGTTAAAGTCAAGATAAAACCAAAATTTATTAGTGTTTTACCATTCTCAAATTGACATCGTAATTGTGTTTCGAAAGTGCTATTTCTAGGGTAACCTATGCCCGATTTTAATGAGATCAATAGACAGTACGAAGTTTGTAGTAAACATTATAGTGTATTGTTGTGTATTTACGGCTTGTCCACATTAGTACAGAAAGTGAAATTATAAGTTCAGTAGATTTTCGGGTTCAAAAATTTACCATATTACGTAGTGTTATCACGTGTTGTTTTGTATGAACGTACATCAACTTGTACAGGGAAGAAACTTAGTTAATGCCTAATTAGGCTGGCGACCGTATTATTAACAAATTGGTAACATCTGCTGTGTTGTTTCTTGTTCGTCCTAACGTGTGGTTACACTCCGAACTTGCTTGACGTATCATTGTTTTTACTGAGTGAGTGAAAGTCTGACTTTGCCTTCATTCAGGTTCACGTGGTCAACGTATATATCAAAATCCTTTCTTATAAGGTGAAGCCCGTCAACTTACCATAGTACAGGCTTTAGAAAGTATCGTGCGCCCGAGCGTAGTGTTACACGTGCAGAACACGATCATATGGACATCTGTTGACAGACTTTGTATTATTATAGCGTGAATTAGACACTGGGCACGGAAATAGCGGTTTGTGGCTTTAATTTTTGACACCAGCTTAGATGTAGATTGCAGTAGCGATCACGAGTTGTACAGCGCTGTACAGGATAGATTAGCGCGGAGAACTGCAAGAAAGCAGTCTTGGACTTGAGACCATTACAACAATTGAGGACGATGTGTGTATGTATGGTACCGAGACGAAGAAATTGACACAGGAGGGGGGTTACTACAAAGGAGTCAGAGAACTTGTCACCCCACACCAGAGAAACCTCTAGAAATGAATGTATCGACTTACACCTCTGCTGAGAGAGACGTTCCGTTCACCAGTTCCGGAGAATTCGAGAATTTTGTTTCATTTAATTAAGAGATAACGGATGCCGAGTACGAGCTGGTGGTAATGTGGCTTGCTTAATGAGGCCATGTTAACTGGTTCAATAAAAATTTCTTAGTTAATGCCAGGGAGGGGCTGTCTCCGGGATCGTCGGCGAATATAAAGTTGGCTGAGCCTCCCAATTAGCCTGGGATATAAGCGGCGGGAAAGCGGAGCGGCCCGAGTCGCAGACCTCGTAAAACGCAATTCTCGCCGAGAGCGGGCCTGCACTTAATTACGGCAATTTGAGAAGTATCTGATGACCGCCACGCGCCGGGATGGGGCGTTCTCGTAACTACCACAGCCCTCCACCATGCAGTCTAATCTGTATGTCTGTGACCGATGTTCTGCCTCCAGTAGGCGCTGGCTTAACTGACAAAGCTATGGCCATGATATTAACTTGGTGAATTCTGCTAGCTTAGGGTCGTGTTGGAGGGGTGGAAATTGGGCGCTCCATCTGACATACGTAAATTAGAAATGAAATAACTACGAAATATATCAAAAATCGCAATGGATTCAGTTTATTCTGTTAACCCTTTCACTACTATGGGCGTGTATGTACGTCCTGTATTCCGACCTTGAGGTGTTACGCACGCGTATACGTTTTCAGCTTCGATTTTCAAACAGTATTATGGACGTCTGAAAGCGTCCTGAGGGCCAGACCTCTCACTGCTGCGGATGATCTACTTCCATATCTCTGTTACTGAAAAGATTCGGATATTTATCATGCAATAAATGAGCATGACCGCTTGCTATCATTTGCAGAAAAGAATTGAATCTTTTATAAGATATGACCATTATTATCAGCACTTGATTCGCCAAGGGCAAGGACGTGAACGGGCGAGTCACGCGCGACCGTCCTTCGCATATAAAACCGTATAATGCTAGGATAAAATCAGATATTCTTCTGCTCTAACTTTAAATAACATTTTCGTATCTTATCCACATTGCATTTACCGCATTATAGGACGTAGAGACTGCTATAAGCAAAGTGTACGCAATGCAATTTCACTTCTGCGAAAGCTTCGTACAATATTTTATTTAATTTGATCAGCGCAGTAAGTGTGAGAGATAACGAAACGTAATTCTATTCTTTATCTATTGAAAGTATCAGACTGTGAGATGTAGCAAAATCTATTTTTTTTTCACTTGGCAGTTTTCAAGAAAACGGATGATAAGTATTTCATATCGGCTGGAGAGCCGTCTCTCAGAACAGGCACTATACCCGGGCCGCTGAAACATTGCACTTGACGTTTGCGTATGAAGTTGGCAGCGTAACAGAGTAACAAGTGAAGAACGATAGGCGCTAGGTGTTCAATGTAGGGCGCCAGCCAATCACAGCGCAGTGAGCACTGCTGTTACTCACGTGCTGTGACGTCAAAGTTCCCGCGTTGCCGGTTTATTTTAGTGAATGTGTATAGAACCTGAATTGTATGTTGTTTACTGCGTGTTTTCGTTGTACTGTGTGCTATATCGTTGTGACTTTTGTTACGTTGTGAGTTTACATACCTGGAAAATGCCACCGGAAAGACTTCGTTCACCTAGTGACGAGGGGTGCCGCTAAACAGCCAGGCACTGGAGTTACTACGCAGAACTCGTGCTTTTTACGAGCAGGAGAAAAACTACGTAAGCATTCATTGACAGCGATCAATTCCTGCCGATAAAGTGGTGGAACGTACGTCGAAAACTCTTTGGAATTAGTGCAAGAACCGTAGTAAGTAAGGGAGTAGTACTACAAAACTTGGAAGATACTGAAATGAGCCGTAATGATTCCGAGCTGTCTGGATCAAATAATACATTTTTAAGAACCCCGGGAAAGACGAAAAAACAGCCTAGTCCTATCACAGATTTAGATTCTTTCCAGACTGATGCAGTTCGTAGGCATGTCTATGCTTACTACAGCAGAAAAGAGTATCCGACTGTAGCTAAGTTATTAGTCTCTTTAAAAGAAAGTGAACTCTTCAGGGGTGGTAAAACATCACTAAAAATTGTGCTAAAAATATGGGTTTCCGTTACAAAACGCTAGAAGGACTCAAAGTACTGTTAGAGAGGGCACATATTGTTACCACACGTAGCATTCTCTTGCACAAAATTGTGGGCAGAAACATTCATTCCATGGTTTGGCTAGACGATACGTGGGTTAATGCCGGGAAAGCTGTCAGTAAATGCTGGACGGATAAGACACCCATCAGTAGCGGCCATCAGCCGAGGAGCTAGATTAATTGTGGTCCATTCAGGCTCCTCCAGTGGTTTTGTCCCTGACGCACTTTTAGTTTTTAGGTCAAAAAAGACGTGATTACGATGACGATTTAGATCACACACGATTTGTTGAGTGGTTCAGGAACCTTTTAAAACAATTTCCTGTCCCTACAACAATTGTAATGGACAATGCACCATATCATTCGGTGATACAGAACGAAGCCCCAACCACAAATGATTGGAAAGAAGTTATGGTGCAGTGGTTACAGGCTCGAAATGTTGCAGTGGATGTGAGTATGACAGAGGTTCTATTATATTCTCTTGTTAAAGAAAATAAGCCTACGACACCTACATATGTAGTAGAAGAAATTGCCAAGGAGCAGGGTCATACTGTAATAAGGCTGCCACCATATCATTGTCATTTCAACCCTATTGAGTTAATATGGAGTGATGTAAAAATGTATGTAAGGAACAACAACAAGTCCTTTAGAATAACAGAGGTGGAAAAGCTGTTGCGTGAAGCTCTTGTGACTGTGGATGCAGCCTCATGGAGAAAAAAAGTAGAGCATATCGAGAAGCTTATACGAGCAGCACAGACAATAGAAGGCATTATCAGTGGCCATGAAAAATTAATGATTTGTCTTGCTGATGACGACGATGAAGACGGTTTCGGCGATGAATCGGACAACAGTGACGATGGCGAGCTGGATGGAATTGAGCCATTATCGCTGTAAATTGGTGAGTGAAAAATTACTAATATTGGTTAATTATTGCAATCTCGGTTATTTTATACTTTGTAAAATATGCACATTATTGATTTTAAAGTACCAGTCGTCAGATGCTAGTTTTTTGTATTTCTTTGCTCCGTTAACGAAAGGGTGTGCATTGTTATGCTTTTACATGCATTATTATACGGTTGTTTACTTCCTGTCATTGTAGTACAACTAAAAACGAGTTTTTGTATACACTGTAATTGCTCAATCGCTTGCATTCACGAGACGGGACAGAAAACTGTATCGTCTGCTGTTTGTATAGAGGCTGCTGTTGCAACATCGCTATTACAGTATAGCCAACCTAACTAGACAAAAAGCGAACTGTCAAGTGCAATGTTTCGCCGGCGCGGGTATAGGATTTGGTGATCAGTACAGCCGCAACAAAACCCGTCTCAGTAGGGAGTGCAAAGAGTACGTCTGTATCGGCGAAAAACTTAAGGAAAATATTTGACAATCAATGATAGTGTTACTCTACTAAAACCTTTACACATTTGATGACATAGCCTAGGAAAGGTTCTAATAACCGAATAAATGCAACAATTACATCCGCGAAGTGGTGCCGTTGATGTTAGCAGTAAGTTTATGTGTGCTTGTGGGTGGGGATATTCAGGCGCCAAATAATGGTCATTCACCGAAACTGGTAGCGAATTGTGTAAAATAATTCACAGCTGAAGTTCCACCATGAATATTAACACCTGATGGAAAAGGCAGTACCATAGAAGGGAATCCGTTGAACCTGTGTTCGGAGCTCATTGGATGTGAATGCACGTCTTAAAAGTGGAGTTTTAAGCTAAGGAATTCTATAAAATGACTTTAATGCCCCTGTGCATCATCTCACTGTTGCGATTCGATTGCACCATAGTAAATCCTAAGTGGAGACTAGAGAGGGATACGTTCGCGAACTAAAGAGTTCAATGGAAGGGTTCACCAAGAAGAACGAAAGAACCGGGGAACGAATTCCAAGGAACGGTCTTTCATAGCTCACTTCGGTCGCGGCGGTCTACTTATAGTTACCGGGAACGAGAAACGGTGGGTCTCGTTCCCTCAACAGCACGTCAGCAGGTCTCTTTCCAGCCCCGGCCGCGTTCTCGTCTCTGTCTCGTTCACCCTCGGCCGCACTCGTCGTTCTTCGCATGACCTCCTGTCGCAGTTCCACTGTCAACTGCTCCTTGTTAGTTCAGTATCCAGTTGCTCGTTTCGTTCACTGCGCTCGTTCATTCTACGTCTGTTTCGAACTGTTTTTCAGCTCTGTTTCTGGCTGTTCAGTGTCCCCGACCAATAATTAAAAAGTATTTTAGAGTTACGTAACTTACGTAAAAATTACGTTGTATGTAATAGGTACATCTTTTCAGGTAACAAAAGATCAGCTCACTTCATTTTTTCGATAAACAGCGGAAGACATACTTATAACAAAGCAAGTTTTTTTGTTATTCACATACTTTTTGGTTTCACCGACTTGATGTAACAACTACCTTTTAATAATTTGCTTAATTTACAGTGTAAGATAATTCATCTAATTCGATTGTCGTGTATCTTTCATACGTAAAACATTACATTTAGGGAGACTCAAATTTTTTTAAAAATATGGTTGTGTCCAATTTGCGTTATTTGCTAGTTTGGTTTCTGTACATAAAAAAAAGTGGATTGTGGGTCAGTTTAGCTCGGTAGGAAAAGGGGCTGAAACTTCATTTGAAAAGACGTAGATTGCCGTAAAGTCATATTTACTTATTTTCTCAAAAATATTTGTTCAGATGGAGCTCTCAAGCCAAAACTTTATTACTGTGAACTTAATTATTATTGTTGTTGCTTTAACTTTAATAATGCAACATAAAACCTACTTTTTACTAAGCGTGTGAGGCAAATATGACGAGAAAACCACATTTTATTTTAAAACTATTTATTCTTCCATAAAGCCGGCCGCAGTGGTCTAGCGGTTCTAGGCGCTCAGTCCGGAGCCGCGCGACTGCTACGGTCGCAGGTTCGAATCCTGCCTCTGGCATGGATGTGTGTGAGGTCCTTAGGTTAGTTAGGTTTAAGTAGTTCTAAGTTCTAGGGGACTGATGACCACAGATGTTAAGTCCCATAGTGCTCAGAGCCATTTTAACCATTTGAATCTTCCATAAAGTCTCTACTTCGCCTAGGAACTCAGTGACAACGTGAAGTATATATAGGGTGTAAACGATTATTGTTTACAACGTAGCACTGATGTGTAGACGATGTCGAGAGGAAGTATTTTGTACAAGACACTCGTGGTCTATTTAGTCGAGAAACCGCCACAAACAGGTTTACAAGAGTGCGCGTCGGGCGAGATTTTCATGTACTCTTTTCCAGCTCTCTACACGCTAATTATTAATGCTATAAAATGAGTAGGATCTTTTTGTAGTAAATGTAATGTAGTTTAATATTAAACCAGGATACATTTTGGATAGAGGCCATGGTTTTCTACTTATTATAGAAAAACGTAGAGGAGTGACTTTGAAACCTTTACCATATTACGTTAAACACAATTATCATCATTGAACTAGTAATAGATTTCGCTTTCATTTTATTTTTATATACATCTGTGTAAAGTTTTTATTTTAAGGACAGTAAAACGTAATTGTAAAATTTCATATTCATTTCACTATCGTGTGTTAATTGCTGCCCCACTGCCTGTACTCGCTCAGAAGATCTCTTTCTCAAATAAGTGATGACTGATTTCATTCACGAACCCTTCCCCGAACTTCTTTATTTTCACTTACAAAGTTAAGACGATATTCCAGCATCTCTATGTAGTTACCACTGTTGCTAATACAAAGCGTCTCATTTTAGTATGCCAGTGCTCAGATCCTGTGTCGGAAGTCATAATTTATACAAATAAATCTTTAGTTCCCTCACAGTTAGTATGGCACTTTGATGCGTAGATAATGTGATGTAGACACCAACAAATTGTAAAAGAAAACTTTTAATGTTAGTTTGATAGACGACTCTTTACTGGCCAGTTATTTAATGCTAGTAATTCCCTTGCGAATGTGAATTATTTTACGTAAACGAACTGAAAACAGAGACGTTGCACTTGCTACGATATTCCCTCGAAAGCGAAAGGCGACTGTTTTCTGGGGTGGTCGTGCTGGATCGTAAACAGGTTTTGGTATCGTAAATCCGTACATCCGTTCGCGTTGAGCCTGCCGACCTATCTGTTAGTCTTTTCCTGACCTTATCGCCGCCGAGTAACATCTTTGTCTGCTTGTAGTCACTGGCCTGTCACACGAATATTGCGATACGAAAAACGCATTCAGCTAAGAAAGTCTAGGTAAAAAAATCTGTCTACATCAGGCAATCAATGAATTTATCATGCAGTTGTGCAGAAGTAATACTCGGGCAGACTTAATATTTTTTCAAGGTTTCCAAATTTTTATGGTCCAGGGGCCTCCCTACCCCTTATCTCATTACACTCGAATATCACAGTTCGTTTCTACATGGAACGGAACACACTTGATGAAAAGGCAGCGAGGGATGCTGGCCCAAGAAAAGAAATTACAACTTTTAAAACTGTCATAAGACCAACGATAATGATACTTCAAATCTTTTATCATTGACTTGTTCAACATCATTCCCTGCTATTCAGTTGCCAACTATTTTAATCATGTGTAATTTTACGCATCAATATTTAAATGTAATGGTTTGTACGATGAGTACAGAGATCCTCTTTAAAACTTTTCAAGGTAACTTTTCAATGTGAATTAGTAATGAAATTACGTATTACTTATGCCAATATCTTCAACGTCTGTATTTTGGTATCATTACAACAAAAAGAGGTGGATGGAGGAGAATGCAAATATTGCAAAGCTATCATCATTATTGCTGGAGGTACTTTAAAAAGGCATCTTATAAAGAAACACCCCACAGAGCCACGGGAGAGGACGCATTTTCGATCTAGGTCTCCATCGCCAACAACTGCAGAGACAAGTACTACGATGTCAACAGCGTCTTGCTTGTGATTCACCCAGCCTCTACCTCCTCCGCCTCTGTGAGCGAATCTGTCAGCGATGTTGCTCGCTATTGTCGAAGAATCTGGTGAGCAGGACGCCTGCATTTGCCACCTTTGAACCCGTTTCAATAGTAGGAGTACAATTATCTTTGACAAATTTGCCAGTATTATTAAACCCCTCCCAGTTAATAAAAGCAAAGAAGTGGACTTACAGTTACTTAAAATTATTTGTAAGGAATACCATCCTTTCAGCATTGTGGAAGACAAAGAATTTAGGAAGTTTATTTTCCTGCTCTGCCACAATTACCAGCTTCCAAGTAGGTAAACGATTTCTACCAGCTTGCTGCCACAACTATCCAATCAACTGCGGAATAATTTTCGAGGAAAAGTGAATTCAATTTACGAGGAAAAGTGAATTAAATTTACGAGGAAAAGTGAATTCGACGACTGCAGTCACTCTAACTGATGGGTGGACTTCCTCGTACAATGAAAGTTTTATTGCGAATACTGCACAATATATTGATGATAACATGAGACTTCATTCGAATGTATTGCGCTGCCTGGAATTTTCGCCTCGGCCCACTCCAGAAAACATAGTTAATTTTCTACGAAGAGAAGCGACCAACTGGAGAACAAACAACAAAATAGTGGCAGTTGTAACCGACAGTGCAGCTAACATGGTTGCTGCGGTCAAAATTTGTAAACAGGTTCATGGACCCTATTAGTCCCGCACATTAAATATAATTGTGAAATCGGGTATAAAACCAATTGAAAGTTTGGTCGAAAAGATTAAATTTCTCTTTCAGTGTTTCAAAATATTTCACTTGCAATGAATAATCTCAAGGAAATGCAAGAGCAAATGAATCTGCCAATACAAAAACTAAAACAAGAAGTCCCCACGCGATGGAACTCGCTTTTAGACATGCTAGAACCTGTTTTTGTAAACAGATTGCCCATAGTTTCCACTTTGGCTGTTCTCGAAAACGATGAACATAAACTGACGCCAGAGGAGTGGGATACCATAGAACATTCAATTATGTTACTTCAAATCTTTTATGAAGTAACTAAATAGGTGAGCGTTGAGCAAACTGTGTCGTTGGCCAAAACGGAGGTTTTAACCTAGATGCTTTTAAACCTCATTTCTAAGCTTAAAAATCTTTCTGATTGCTACCCGTAATAGTCGCGGTGTCTGAGACGATCATAAAGGCTGAAAAAAACGGGTTCATAGCAGGAAGCACGAATTATATGCAGGCATACGCAGGCATACGATGGAATCGTGAGTGAAGTTCATCAACGATTAGCACAAGAAAAAGCTAATGAAGATACTTCAGTAGCTTCCTCTTCAAAGTGACTTCCATCGTCATCATCTTTTCCAACATTAACAAATTTTAATTTGTGGAAATCCTTTGGCAATGAAGTGGAAAAATCAACACAAACTTATGTTTCTAAGGCTATGGCCCCAACTGAAATGGACAGATACATTTCTGAGATGTTGCTCCCGAGGGATGGTGATCCTATGTTGTGGTGGTAACAAGGGAAACGTCTTTACCCACCTTTATATTCATTGGCCCTAAATAGTCTGTGTATACCAGCGACTTCAGTACCTTCAGAGAGGACATTTTCGAAAGTAGAACAGACTTCGACTGGATAAAGAAGTCGGTTGGGGTCATTAAAAATTTCGGAAATTATATTGATCAACGGTAATGTTTAAGTTTGTATATATGTGTTTTAGAAGCTGTAAAATAAAGTTTTACAATGAAGTGAAATGAGTTTACTTAATAATCCCCTATACCATTTCCGCATTTCAAATTTTGTTTGTAATCTTTTGGAGGAATTACAGGGCAGCTTGACTACTTTAGGTTCATTATAATCTCATTTACATTTGCTCGAGTCACCAATTTGTTTTTAAATAGCGCGTGTTTCGAAAATGTCAGACCGTACTTGCGCATACAAAATGTAAAATATTTATTCAAATACTACAATTTTTGATTACCTGTAATGATTTTTTGTTTGAAATGAGTCTGTATCCTAAAAGAAAGAGATTTATGAATTGCAATTTAAAAAAAACTGTTTCTACAATTATTATCGAATACTCCAAAAGGTAGTGTTTGTAGGATAAAATACTACTTGTAGTGAGTGTCCGCATAAATATTTACAGGGAGGGGCAAGACTTTAAAGTAGCCATTTTTGATATAAATTATTTGATCACTTTTGAGATGTGTCATGCCATCAGAACTCTCCACGAAATGATGGATATCAACTCAATATTCGTATTTGTTATGGGAAGACTACTTTGATACTTATAAGACCGGCATGATTCACGATTATCTTCTTTGAAGTAAACCTGTCTGTGTTATTAATATGATTCTGGACGTGACATATTTCTGAAGTTGACAATCTAACGTTATATCATTTGACGATATCATTTAATATGTATTCAAGAAAATTACCATTGAGTTAGGAAATAAAACAGCAACATATTTAGAAAACATATTTTATCAAGTACTAGTAACGTTAAACTGATACTGAAAGTGAAAATCTGAAGTACGAGGTGCATTCAAGTTCTAAGGCCTCCGATTGTTTTTCTAATTAACTACACACGAAATCGATGAAACTGGCATTACTTCTCGACGTAATCGCCCTGCAGACGTACACATTTTTCACAACGCTGACGCCATGATTCCATGGCAGCGGCGAAGGCTATTTTAGGAGTCTGTTTTGACCACTGGAAAATCGCTGAGGCAGTAGCAGCACGGCAGGTGAATGTGCGGCCACGGAGAGTGTCTTTCATTGTTGGAAAAAGCCAAAAGTCACTAGGAGCCAGGTCAGGTCAGTAGTGAGCATGAGGAATCACTTCAAAGCTGTTAACACGAAGAAACTGTTGCGTAACGTTAGCTCGATGTGCGGGTGCGTTGTCTTGGTGAAACAGCACACGCGCAGCCCTTTCCGGACGTTTTTGTTGCAGTGCAGGAAAGAATTTGTTCTTCAAAACATTTTCGTAGGATGCACCTGTTACCGTAGTGCCCTTTGGAACGCAATGGGTAAGGATTACGCCCTCGCTGTCCCAGAACATGGACACCATCATTTTTTCAGCACTGGCGGTTACCTGAAATCTTTTTGGTGGCGGTGAATCTGTGTGCTTCCATTGAGCTGACTGGCGCTTTGTTTCTGGATTGAAAAATGGCATCCACGTCTCATCAATTGTCACAACCGACGAAAAGAAAGTCCCATTCATGCTGTCGTTGCGCGTCAACATTGCTTGGCAACATGCCACACGGGCAGCCATGTGGTCGTCCATCAGCATTCGTGGCACCCACCTGGATGACACTTTTCCTATTTTCAGGTCGTCATGCAGGATTGTGTGCACAGAACCCACAGAAATGCCAACTCTAGAGGCGATCTGTTCAACAGTCATTTGGCGATCCCCCAAAACAATTCTCTCCACTTTCTCGATCATGTCGTCAGACCGGCTTGTGCGAGCCCGAGGTTGTTTCGGTTTGTTGTCACACGATGTTCTTCCTTCATTAAACTGTCGCACCCACGAACGCACTTTCTACACATCCATAACTCCATCACCACATGTCTCCTTCAACTGTCGATGAATTTCAATTGGTTTCACACCACACAAATTCAGAAAACGAATGATTGCATGCTGTTCAAGTAAGGAAAACGTCACCATTTTAAGTATTTTAAACAGTTCTCATTCACGCCGCTGGCGGTAAAATTCCATCTGCTGTACGGTGCTGCCATCTCTGGGACGTATTTACAATCATTGCAGCCTCATTTTAAAACAATGTGCATGTTTGTATCTCTTTCTAGTCTGTAGAAAAAAATCGGAGGCCTTAGAACTTGAATGCACCTCGTATGAAAGGATCAGAAATGAGAATACTATTGGTTACAAACAAAATGAATCCGTCATAAAGGGCCTTTGACTAACATTTCTCGAAAGAGATAAAGCATAAAACAAGTTTTAAGGCATAGCGGTATGCACACGGCATTCTATTATATAAAACGTTGCTCCAGGAAGCACTACCGTTAGCTATTGCTGATTTTGTTAAGAAAATTGTGATGGGGAGTTCGGTTCCGCGACAGAGGTGAAGCTCCTCATATGAAACTCCATCACATTTCGAAGAAGGCAGTGAAGGAAGTCGCTATGGCACAGATGAGCGGCTATTTCTCGTCGGATTTTGATCCAAGGTAAAACGGCATGTACATTGTTACGGCAGGCAGGCCGACTTACAACCGAATGAAGTCTGCGCTCTATAATCGAGTTTCTGGTGTCATATTTTGTAAAGAGAATATGATAACTTCTATAATATTATTTCAGTGGTGCAGGCTGGCACACGAAAAATCGGCCCCGAGTACTGGATTGCCAATTGTCCCTCAATAATCGTCATTTAGGGTTTCGCAGTTGATCCTTGCATTAGCTTATTTGATATTTCTTTACTGCCTAATTTTTACATGTTTATCTGTTTGTTGTATCTGGTCGTAATGGACAACAAATGGTGCGTAAATGCCGAGCAGTCTGTACTCGGGGCCAGTTTTCCGTGTGCCACCCCGTATTATTTCCCAGCCACATAACGCTTCAGTTGGCTAAACGAAAGGTTCTGCAGAATGACGGCAATTACTTCAACAAGTGTGTGAGAATTCTGTAATGATTAAAAACTGTGTACTCCAGGGGGGAGGCTAGTACCCCCTCTTGGTGTCTTCCATCCTTCAGTCACTTACACTACTACTTTTAAATTTTTCTTAAGAACCATATAGCCTGCACAAATGAACGGTTCCAAAAAAGAAAAAAAGAAAAAAAAACGATCACCAGTGAACTAGTTTCCAAGGATGAAAGAGTTTGCCCATCTCTAGTGGAGTCTGAAGTAGCTGCAGAGTCAGTCATTGGCTTCACACCAATGACCATAGCCAACCGCTAAGTATGAATCAGCACGAAATCTCTTTCAGTTCCTCGATATATCTGCTCCTGTGGCGCCGCAACCCAACAGAGGCGAAGTCCAACAACGGGAGCTCAAGCGAAGAAGTTCTCTCCGATGAATACTTAATAAGAAGTAGGTTTGTACAGTGTGTCTCTTCAAAAAGGAAAACTCATGTTTCCACGTTTTGACTCCCTTTCTTATTCTGATTGGCTGGACTATGGATCTCATGCTTGCTGACAGGAACAAAAGTTCTTTAGAAAACTCTCCTCCCTTTACACAATGAAGACCTTCACGACCGGATGGTACTGTTGTTGATAATTCTTCCGGGTTATAAGGCCGTGGTCCATGGAATTCTTTAATTCCTAACGTTTCATCCAATACTACGTTTGACATATTCAGAGGTATGGTCGGCAGGACTCAGCAGGACCAGCCATACCTCTGAAGATGTCCAACGTAGTATTGGACGAAATGTTAGGAATTGAACAATTCATTGGGCCACGGCTTTATAACCCGGAAGAATTATCAACAACAGTCTCCTCCCTTTACCCCGTGCAATTCCTTGGGTGGTTAACCAGCAATGCTTAAACGTCCAGTTAATATTCAAATAAGCGTCTTATTTTTTTCCCAGCTGTGTCTGTGGCAAATGACGTGGGTCCTCGGGGATGCCATCGAGATTTTCTACCTAAAATCTAACTATTCATATTAAGTAATCCTGGCAGTTCTTATGTTGCTTATACATTTGGTTCGTCTAAAGTCGACGTCCAGTGGTGTCTCAAGCCCTCAAAGCGTCCTAAAAATTGAGGGTTTCCATTTCACATTCGAGACAGCGCTTTCTGGAGAAAAGGTAGCTTTCTTCATTTTGTGAACAACACTGCATTCTTGGACTGCGCTAAAAACAGCGTTCCTTATCCATCCACACGTGGGTTGTAAAGGGGGTTGCGTCTGGGGGCACTAAAAAGGCGGCATTACCAAAAAAAAAAAAAAAGTCTATTGGGGTGCAAGATATTGACTTGACCACCGCCCAGCACTCCTTTCCGCGAACCGCTCCCACATGACCGAAGCTCTGTTGCCCCATCCCAGCATCCTTGCACAAGGCATGCAAATTCAAGTAAAACTTTAAACGAATATTAAATTACATTAGTCACCTTCGACAATCACTAACACTGTTATCTGTTACATTTCTGAAAGTTGATTAGTACACTACTACCCATTAAAATTGCTACACCACGAAGATGACGTGCTACAGACGCGAAATTTAACCGACAGGAAAAAGATGCTGTGATATGCAAATGATTAGCTTTTCAGAGAATTCACAAGGTTGGCGCCGGTAGCGACACCTACAACGTGCTGATATGGGGAAAGTTTCCAACCGATTTCGCGTACACAAACAGCAGTTGACCGGCGTTGCCTGATGAAACGTTGTTGTGGTGCTTCGCGTAAGGAGGAAAAATGCGTACCATCACGTTTCCGACTTTGATAAAGATCGGATTGTAGCCTATCGCGATTGCGGTTTATCGTATAGCGACATTGCTGCTCGCGTTGCTCGAGATCCAATGACTGTTAGCAGAATTTGAAATCGGTGGGTTCAGGAGGGTAATACGGATCGCCGTGCTGGATCCCAACGGCCTCGTATCACTAGCAGTCGATATGACGGGCATCTTATCCGCATGGCTGTAACGGATCGTGCAGCCACGTCTCGACCCCTGGGTCAACAGATGGGGACGTTTGCAAGACAACAACCACCTGCACAAACAGTTCGACTGTTGTGGTTGGCAGGAGAGCCAACATCGTGTTACTAGAGGAGGCCGAAAGGCACGCGTTTTAGCTCACGCAGGCTGGCGTGAGGTCTGGACCAGGACAAGGAAATTATAATTTAGAAAAAACGGACATAGCTGGTGGAATAATTTAACTTAAATCCATTAATAATGAACCTCGCTCTTGACTGTACATGTTTCACAGTATCAATAGTAACTGAATATGGCGCCTTGCTAGGTCGTAGCAAATGAGGTAGCTGAAGGCTATGATAAACTATCGTCGTCGGCAAATGAGAACATAAGTAGGCAATGAACCATCGCTAGCAAAGTCGGCTGTACAACTGGGGCGAGTGCTAGGAAGTCTCTCTAGACCTGTCGTGTGGCGGCGCTCGGTCTGTAATCACTGATAGTGGCGACACGCGGGTCCGAAGTATACTAACGGACCGCGGCCGATTTGAAGGCTACCAACTAGCAAGTGTGGTGTCTGGCGGTGACACTACATTCCTCCCCCGAAATCGGGGTACGGTTGTGGCATAAGGCTTCCGCCCGCCGTGGGGAGGATCCTATTTGACGTGTGCGACGAGGTGGGAAGCCTAACAAAAGGCGAGGCTGTGCCACCCGCACCCTGCCATTCGGACGGCGGGGAGCTAGGAAACGCCTGAAAACTTGCTCCAGGGTGCACGCCAACATGCGGTGTATGCGCCCGCAGAGAGTCAGGAGGGGCCGAAGGGTTGACCTCCATCGGGCCGGGGCACCCGACGGGCGAAGACGACATATGGTCCGAAGCGGGCAAGAGTTCCATGTCGGAGGACAACTGGTCACGGGAAGCGATCGGTGGCGAGTGACCCAGGGAGGCGCCCGGCGGTTGCAGCGACGCGTCCGCTGCCGGCGTCCCTGGCGGGAGAACAGGCGGTGGCGGCAGCGGTGCCATGGGGCAAAATGGAAGGCAGCGTCGGGAACACCTGCGGCTGAGGCGAGCCAGTAGATGGGTCCCCAGGGCGCTGACCGGACGGCATCGTCGCTGAAAGCAGACGGCGAGCGGAAGATCCCGTGCGACGACAGAGGCGCAGCTGGTTGAGAAGCCTGCGCACCTCACCAGAGGCCGCCAAAACCAGATACATAGCGCGTCCGAGGCAGCGAAGAATGCGCCCTTCGAGCCAACGCCGTGAACCTCAGTAGTGGCGGTAGTAGACAACGTCGCCTGGGGCAAAAGCACGTGTCCGCCGCTGCACAGGATCCTGATGCCGCGGATGTAGCTAAGACATCAAGGTTCGATGAGGGCGACCGTGGATCAACTCAGCCGGCGAGCGACCATCTCGGGGCTGAGAGCGATATGAGGGCAAAAAGAGCAATAAGCGTACTCCCGAGAATGCGACTCTTTTAACTTCAACTTCTGTGGCTTGAAAGTCCTGACCAATCGTTCAGCGGCACCGTCTGACTGTGGCGAAACGGCGCGAACGTCAGATGTTGAATACCACTGGCCTTGCAGAATGAATGAAATTCTGTGGGCATGAATTGTGGGCCATTGTCGGAACCAATAGTCTGTGGAAGACCTTCAATGCAAAAGATATCAGATAACGCTTGGATGGTGGCAGATGACGTCTTGGAAGACATCCAGACAACAAAAGGAAAATCACTGAATGAATCTACCACAAACAACCATCGAGCATTCCAGAATGGACCAGCAAATACGATGTGTAAGCGTTGCCAAGGGGAAGTGGCTTTTGGCCATGCAAAGAATTTCCGCGGTGGAGCTGACTGTTGTTCGTCACACACCATGCAGGAAGAGCACATATTCGTAATCGCGGCATCGATTCCGATCCAAGTACAGTGCTGACGAGCAAGTTGTTTCGTTCTCACTATGTTCCCCCAATGTCATTGGTGGAGAAGCTGTAAGACAGAGGATTGTAACGAACGTGGGTCCACGACCCTGGACTGATCATTATCAGAACACAACAGCAAAACACCACGTCGAACAAAAAGTCTCTCCTTGTGAGCAAAAAATCGGCGAACCAACGGTCC
This sequence comes from Schistocerca cancellata, assembly GCF_023864275.1. Classification (NCBI taxonomy): domain Eukaryota; kingdom Metazoa; phylum Arthropoda; class Insecta; order Orthoptera; family Acrididae; genus Schistocerca; species Schistocerca cancellata. The sequence goes on from NC_064633.1 coordinate 470,186,162, forward strand.
CCGATACGTGACTTTGACAAGGGCCATTGCGTAGCAACAAAACGCAGAACGGTAGCAAGGACAGGGTCGGCAGCTGTAGCTGTAGCTACATGACGAAAATCAATCGGAAACGATTCGACCACGTCATCGGTTTCCGCATCAATGACTATGCAAGCAAGTTTGGAGGAATCGAATGCCCTATCCTCAGCAACAGGCAAGAGGGACAACACATCGGCGTTTCCGTGCTTAGCAGTGAACCGATACAAGATATCGTAGCGGTACTGCGAGAGGAAAATAGACCAGCGAATGAATTTCTGCGCTGTACGTGGAGGTACAGGCTTGTTCGGATGAAAAAGCGATGTCAAAAGTTTGTGGTCTGTGATGATGGTAAAGTGACAAACATACAAGGAATCATGAAACTTTGTAACACCAAATACGAGAGCCAATGCTTCTTTCTCGATCTGTTAATAATTTCTTTGCGCAGACAAGAGCAATTTGGACGAAAAGGCAATAGGGCGATCGTGCGATCCATCTTTGTGTGCCAGCCCAGCACCGATCTCGAAATCTGATGCATCTACCATCAACAAAAGGGGCTTCTGGGGATCGAATGGCGTAAGGCAAGTATTGGAAAGCAACGCCGATTTCAACTGACGAAAGGCGCGTTCACATTCCGTCGTCCAGACGAACGGAACACCTTTACGGCGTAACCAATGAAGCGGACCTGAAACGGAAGAGGCATGTGGCACATATCAGTTATAGTAATTGATTTTTCCCATCACACTCTGTTGCTGCCTAAAATTCTGCGGCGAAGGCAAATCTTGTATGGCACGAAGGTGCGTGGGACTGGGATGTATGCCTTGGGCATTGAGTACATGTCCGAGGTATGGCAAATCACGAGCAAAAAACACACATTTGTTCTTCCGCAAGCGAAGACCATTTTGTCGCAAGACCTGAAATAATGTTCTGAGACTGGCCAAATGTTCTTCTTCCGTCTTTCCGGAGATCACAATATCGTCCAGATAATTTGCTGCAGTAGGGACCGACGCATAGATAATTTGTAGATATTGCTGAAACAATGCAGAGGTAGATGCACACCCGAATGGTAGTCGTTAGAATTAATACAACCCAAGATGAGTGTTAACCACCAAAACGCGCTGGGATTCTTCGTCCACCGGTATTTGCAAGTACGCATCTGCTAGGTCCAACTTCGAAAAATATTTACCCGGGCACAGTTTGTCAAATAGATCTTCCGGATGGGGTAAAGGAAAAGTTGCAATCACTTGTTGTGGATTCACTGTTGCCTTGAAGTCCACACAAAGTCTAAATTTTCCGGAAGGATTTGGAAAAATTACTAAGGGTGATGCCCAGAGAGAAGCCTGCGCACGTTCAATTACACCTTGTGATTCCAAATTGTGTAATGTTTTTGCGGCCTCATTACGCAATGCGTGGGGAACATTGCGCGCTCTGAAAAATTTCGGTTGCGCGTTGACTTTCAGTTCCAAATGTGCTTTATAGTTCTTAGCGCAACCAAGGCTCGGTGCAAAAATGTCTGCAAATTCTTCACATAGACGAGAAACTCTGTCGGAAGGCACAGTCTGGTTCACTCATAGGACCTGATTTACTAAAGACAAGTTAAACAACTGAAATAAATCGAAACCAAACATGTTCACTGCAGAAAAGAACGAAGGACGTAAAATGACACAAGTTTTGTTTGTCCTTTGTATGTTGCTAGAAGGCTGCACTGTCCTAACACAGGGATATCTTGACCTGAATAACTAGTTAACTTAACATTTGCGGCACGCAACGGAGGTGTGCCCAGCTGTTTGTACGTGTCTTGATTGATCAGTGAAACTGCAGCTCCGGTATCGAGCTGGAATGGTATCACTTTGCCGTTAATGTCCAAGTCTACAAAACGTTTACTGTCCTGCTGACGACAAGAGCGACTGTCTCGTGCAACGAGAACTGACACTGGTACAAAATCACTTGCGACTTGACGGGAGTTCCGGCGATGTCGACGCACACTATTTGTGGGACGAACACACTCACTCTTAGAGAGAGTGGCACTGGGCGGAGTGGAATGAACCCGGGTTCGATCCCCGCCACTGCCTATATTTTGATAAATAATCAACATTGGCGGCCGAAGACTTCCGGCATAAGAAGTCAGCCTCATTCTGCCAACGGCCTTGTCAAAGAGGGCGGAGGAGCGGATAGAGGTTCAGGGCACTCTCTTGTCCTAGGGGTGGGAAATTGCCCCTGAGGGCGGAAGAATCAGCAATGATCAACGACATGAGGATGCAGAAGACAATGGAAACCACTGCATTAAAGACACGTAGCGTGTATCCACAGGACATGTGGCCTGTGATTGGAGAAGTGTCATGATGATCTCTCCATTGGCAAAAGATTCCGGAATAGTCCCCCATTCCGATCTCCGGGAGGGGACTGCCAAGAGGGAGGTTACCGTGAGAAAAAGATTGAATAATCAACGAAAGGATAACGTTCTACGAGTCGGGGCGTGGAATGGCAGAAGCTTGAACGTGGTAGGGAAACTAGAAAATCTGAAAAAGGAAATGCAAAAGCTCAATCTACATATAGTAGGGGTCAGTAAAGTGATGTGGAAGGAAGACAAGGATTTCTGGTCAGATGAGTATCGGGTATTATCAACAGCAGCAGAAAATTGTATAACAGGTATAGGATTCGTTATGAATAGGAAGGTGGGGCAGAGGGTGTGTTACCGTGAACAGTTCAGTGACCAGGTTGTTCTAATCAGAATCGACAGCAGACCAACACCGACAACGATAGTTCAGGTATACATGCCGACGTCGCAAGCTGAAGATGAACAGATAGAGAAAGTGTATGAGGATACTGATAGGGTAATGCAGTATGTAAAGGGGGACGAAAATCTAATAGTCATGGGCGACTGGAATGCAGTTGTAGGGGAAGGAGTAGAAGTGAAGGTTACAGGAGAAAATGGGCTTGGGACAAGGAATGAAAGAGGAGAAAGACTAATTGAGTTCTGTAACAAGTTTCAGCTAGTAATAGCGAATACCCTGTTCAAGAATCACAAGAGGAGGAGGTATACTTGGAAAAGGCCCGGAGATACGGGAAGATTTCCATTAGATTACATCATGGTCAGACAGAGATTCCGAAATCAGATACTGGATTGTAAGGCGTACCCAGGAGCAGATATAGACTCAGATCAGAATATAGTAGTGATGAAGAGTAGGCTGAAGTTCAAGACATTAGTCAGGAAGAATCAATACGCAAATAAGTGGGATACGGAAGTACTAAGGAATGACGAGATACGTTTGAAGTTCTCTAACGCTATAGATACAGCAATAAGGAATAGCGCAGTAGGCAGTACAGTTGAAGTGGAATGGACATCTCTAAAAAGGGCCATCACAGAAGTTGGGAAGGAAAACATAGGTACAAAGAAGGTAGCTACGACGAAACCATGGGTAACAGAAGAAATGCTTCAGTTGATTGATGAAAGGAGGAAGTACAAACATGTTCCGGGAAAATCAGGAATACAGAAATACAAGTCGCTGAGGAATGAAATAAATAGGAAGTGCAGGGAAGCTAAGACGAAATGGCTGCAGGAAAAATGTGAAGACATCGAAAAAATATGATTGTCGGCAGGACAGACTCAGCATACAGGAAAGTCAAAACAACCTTTGGTGACATTAAAACCAACGGTGGTAACATTAAGAGTGCAATGGGAATTCCACTGTTAAATGCAGAGGAGAGAGCAGATAGGTGGAAAAAATACATTGAAAGCCTCTATGAGGGTGAAGATTTGTCTGATGTGACAGAAGAAGAAACAGGAGTCGATTTAGAAGAGATAGGGGATCCAGTATTATAATCGGAATTTAAAAAGGCTTTGGAGGACTCACGGTCAAAAAAGGCAGAAGGGATAGATAACATTCCATCAGAATATCTAAAATCATTGGGGGAAGTGGCAACAAAACGACTATTCACCTTTGTGTGTAGAATATATGAGTCTGGCTATATACCACCTGACTTTCGGAAAAGCATCATCCACACAATTCTGAAGACGGCAAGAGCTGACAAGTGCGAGAATTATCGCCCAATCAGCTTAACAGCTCATGCATCGAAGCTGCTTACAAGAATAATATACAAATGGCTCGGAGCACTATGGGACTCAACATCTTAGGTCATACGTCTCCTAGAACTTAAAACTACTTAAACCTAACTAACCTAAGGACATCACACACACCCATGCCCGAGGCAGGATTCGAACCTGCGACCGTAGCAGTCCCGCGGTTCCGGACTGCAGCGCCAGAACCGCTAGACCACCGCGGCCGGCGAATAATATACAGAAGAATGGAAAATAAAATTGAGATTGCGCTAGGTGACGATTAGTTTGGCTTTAGGAAAAGTAAAGGGACGAGAGAGGCAATTCAGACGTTACGGCTAATAATGGAAGCAAGGCTAAAGAAAAATCAAGACACTTTCATAGGATTTGTCGACCTGGGAAAAGCGTTCGACCATATAAAATGGTGCAAGCTGTTCGAGATTCTGAAAAATGTAGGGGTAAGCTATAGGGAGAGACGGGTCATATACAATATGTACAATAACCAAGAGGGAAAAATAAGGGTGGACGATCAAGAACGAAGTGCTCGTATTAAGAAGGGTGTAAGACAAGGCTGTAGCCTTTCGCCCCTACTCTTCAATCTGTACATTGGGGAAGCAATGATGGAAATAAGAGGAAGGTTCAGGAGTGGAATTAAAATACAAGGTGAAAGGATATCAATGATACGATTCGCTGAGTGAAAGTGAAGAAGAATTAAATGATCTGCTGAACGGAATGAACAGAGTACACAGTATGGTTTGAGAGTAAATCGGAGAAAGACGAAGGTAATGAGAAGTAGTAGAAATGAGAACAGCGAGAAACTTAACATCAGGATTGATGTTCACGAAGTCAATGAAGTTAAGGAATTCTGCTACCTAGGCAGTAACATAACCAATGACGGATGGAGCAAGGAGGACATCAAAAGCAGATTCGCAATGGCAAAAAAGGCATTTCTGGCCAAGAGAAGTCTACTAATATCAAATACCGGCCTTAATTTGAGGAAGAAATTTCTGAGGATGTACGTTTGGAGTACACCATTGTGTGGTAGTGAAACATGGACTGTGGGAAAACCGGAACAGAAGAGAATCGAAGCATTTGAGATGTGGTGCAATAGACGAATGTTAAAAACTAGGTGGACTGATAAGGTAAGGAATGAGGAGGTTTTACGCAGAATCACAGAGAAAAGGAATATGTGGAAAACATAGATAAGGAGACGGGACAGGATGATAGGACATCTGCTAAGACATGAGGGAATGACTTCCATGGTACTAGAGGGAGCGGTAGAGGGCAAAAACTGTAGAGGAAGACAGAGATCGGAATATGTCAAGCAAATAATTGAGGACGTAGGTTGCAAGTGCTACTCTGAGATGAAGAGGTTAGCACAGGAAGACCCGACGAAGTCACCAACCCAAGTTGTCAACGAAGCACAGTGCGAGGTGCTGGGGGCTCCCTAATGGTGAGGTCAGTATTTGTATGGTTCAACTGGACGGTTCATTGACTGGAAATGGTTATGTTCGTCTACCTGGAGAAAATTAGCAGCCATTCATAACCTTCATGCTTCCAAACAACAATGGAATTGATATGATTGACAATGCGCTGTTCGCGACTGGTTTGAAGAATATTCTGTACAGTTCGAACTACTGATTTGCCCAACCAGCTCATCCGGTATGTATCCCTTCGAACATTTATTGGACATAATCAAGAGTCAGTTCGTGTACAAAACTTGTCACTGGCAAGGCTTTCACAATTATGTGCGGGTACGGTGGCAGCATGGCTCAATATTTCAACTGAGGACTACCGACGACTTTCTGAGTCCTTGCACGTCGAGCTGCTGCACTACACCGGGCGAAGGGGGTCCGATTGGGAGTGACTTTGGCGGAAACCTGAAATTGAATGAAACAGTTGAAATTCCTTCAGCATGAGAAGGTTTGATTTTATTTTCAATAAACTTTCATATTTAGAGTAGGTTTGCCATTGACACGGATTTGCCAAACAATCTATTAAAAAGCTTTTGTGTATTTCCAATGAGGTAAAAAACGTCATGGTAAAACAGGAATGAACAAGACAGGAACAGGCAATTCTTTCATCAAATTTCCCAGAAACTTCACTACGAGAGAAGGTAAAGGATTTGGCTATGTGGGAAGCTGTCGATGGTAATATTACTCCAAGAAAAGAGTTGTACTGACATATATATCAAAACTGCAAAATGGGAAAACAATGTGGCTTCTTACTGAAAACAGGCGAGCCAAATTTTCTGTTGCTTCTATTTTGTACACAAATATAATCAAATGAGTGATAAAGCATTCTGACATTGTTGTCGGACATTAACTTTCGTTTCCGTAGTTTGTAGTGGTCCAAAACTTTTTGTTTATTGCACATTTAGTTGCGTGTGCTTGATTTGCGTACAATGTTTTCCGAATTAATTTGGGATTTTTGAAAAGAAGTAAAACACAATTTCTTTCTGAGTTATGGATGAGTACCCGCGCGCATTATTGCTAGCTTTATTTAAGACTCATCATTAGTATTTATAAAAGTATATCGTTTCATTCACAAGTGTCTTGAGCGCATTTGTGATACATATTACTGCTTACCAGTTTTGACTGTGATGAATCATAATCAGAATTAAAAATTCAGTAGCCTGATGCGAAAGTAACACATAATGTCCACGTCAAACACTCGCTGTGTTCGTTTAAAATACATCTAACAAATTCGAGCAAGACATCTGTGAATAAAAGTACCCTTCAGTGATGGCAGGTGACAGTGCAGTGTGGTGCTCAGGTCGCTTAGCACCGTTCGGCGTGTCTTGAGCCTCGTGCCGTCCCTCGGTAATGCGGTACAGCAGCCAGTGTTGCAGCGCTATGATGTTGCACGGCCAGCGCCGTGGGCTGCGGCGGTCTGAGGTAGCTCATAGCCACTGACTAGCAGGCGGCTGCGTCGAATGCGGTGGGTATGGCCGGGGGACTGCACACTGTACTACTCTGATGTGTTTAACTGCTGCAACCTACACCCAATGGACGATGCGTACGATACTGAAGCCTGGGTCTTCATCCACAGTTTCTAACACCCAGCCTTCGTTTCATTACCAAATGGACGATTCCTTGGTGATTCACGTGTAACCTATAAACAGATTCCTTGTTTCAGTGAAGTTGTGACAGAAATTTGTTTCTCCCCCAGTTGGTACAGTAGCATCTCGTTAGTTATTTCATCTATTCATGTACTTTTGAACAATCTCTTGTGGCACCACATCAAGCTTCTATTGTTTTCTTGTCTTGAATGTTTGTCACATACATTTCACTGCCGTAAAAGCCTCCATTCTATACAAATGCCTTCAGAAAAGAATTCGTAACACTTAACTTTATTTAGTACTTTATCTCAGGCAAATTTAACCCCAGAACATTAGTCAACACAGTAAAGCTACCTATCATCGGGAAACATAACCGCTGTAATTTCTCTTTCTTTTTAAACCACTTGCAGTGCTAATGTAGTAGGGCATACTGACTAAGCCTAGGCAGGTGAAACATTCAAATTGGTACTTCTGCAATTACTGAAACGGCCACTCCCCCTCAGTTGGAACAAAATATTTGTGAAATTCCTTCACAGGTACCCCTCTAATGCAATATCACTTTTGATTGATATGTCAGTCTGTTTTGTAGACACAGGCAAGTCATCCCGCCTTTTAACGCCCATCGTTCATGGAGGAGAAGGGGAGGGCGAACAGTAATAGGGTGATTTGGGGTATACAGCGTACAGAAGTTAGCTTCAGCAATGGGCCTCATAGGGATGTGTATCAAATGGAACTGAGTTTGTACCGCAGAATCATGTATGTAATTCCATACAGTTTCAACTTAGTGCCATAGTGTATCAGTCTTACTGGTTGACGACTTTTGGCGTGCGATATTCGTAGCAAGACGCGATCAACTGCTTTCTTAGGATCAGGAGAATGTGCTGATTAGACCAATACCCAAACGCCCTCTCTATCAACGTAGGTCCGAAGAAACAAGGGCAAAGAGTTGTCTTTATTTTGTTGTAATATGACGTACCAGACTCCCTCGTTAGGGCAGAGCCACTGGCTATAACATGTCGTAAATGTAATGCCTCTTTCCCACGCTACAGGTTGAGTAAGTCAGAGTTGTGTAAGCGATACTATTCCATCACCCTAGGTATTGGGCCTGCAAGATAAAATGATGCTGCCGCAATTTGATAAATTAGTTTTTATTTTATTGCCTATCCAGATTTCGGTTTTAAGCCATTTTCAAGTATAAAAACTTAACTGTATGTCAAAAGACGTGGTGGAATACTAATCATTTAAATATCGTTATCTGTTGTGTCATGAATGTTTTATTGGCAGCACATCTTTCTTCTGGTCCACCAAGCCATATAGTTGGTATTCCTAAAGCTGCGTTTGTGCCGAAGAGCTATGAAGGGGTGGTGCGATATGGGTGAGACTCAATCACCTTGTCCATCGTCGGTGTGGGCACATCTGCCAGAAGTGTGTTCTATGACCATAGGACACAGGTCAGTATTGCTGACGGTCAGCGTGGGGAGTCACTGAGGTTGAGTAGCGTCCGTGGTATCTGAGGGAGGCACGTTTGCGGTTGCGGACACTGGAGCAGGAGAGTTGGGAACTACGAAAGTGTATGAGGCGAGGTGCCAAGTCAGTATTGTGGTGTTGACCTGTCTCGTGTCAGCCAGTATAGCGAACTGAAGCTGTTGCTGTGCTCCCAGTTGCAGCTGTGATGTTGATATATGGACTAGAGGACTTGCTACAGAACCATGAACGAGAAGCCTTCTCAAAAGCTGATCACCCAACTCCACTTTTGGGACTTCGCAAATAATCAGATTGGGCGAGCTCACTTTGTTCACTCAAGGAACCTGGTGGCGCATTGGTTTCTTTTCCCGATCAAGAGAGTGACAGTTCCAGCGGAGACAAAGTTGGGGCTTCCTCATTTCGAGAAGATGTCTAGTAGAGTGCTTTAGTGACCAACACAGGCATTTTTTGCGTTTGAGGGATACAACATAGTATAGAGTGAAGAGTGTAGACTACACCCTGAGTGTGACGAGTTACAAATAATCTCCCACAAGAGCGGTCCTGTTGTACAGCGTGGTCTTATTAAGCGCACACACGCTGGGTGTATTTTGGGTGTCTATAAACAGCGGCATACTCACCTTGTCCATTTTATGTTGTGAGTGTGATTTATTTTTTACGTGTTGTACAGATGACAATCTTATTCTTATTAAACTATGATTGTGTTTGGCTGTGTATGTGCTGTTATACAGAAAATTATCTTGTTATACCGCTGTGAGTTTGATTGACTTTGTGTGTGCCATTGCACAGAAAATTATAACTGTGAAATTTCGTAGGTACCAGTGCAGTGAGATGCTAAGAGCATTGTGTTTGGTGAATATTTCAGAGTGGCTATAAATCTATATTTAGTTGAGTCCTGATGTAAGTAAGACCTAATTAACTCGCATATTTGCCTTCTGGTTATTTGTTTGTTCTGCGTAGTTATTTGTGGAAGGTATTTTCATTTGTGATTTTCCAGTCTGTAGCCATGGACTATATATTGTCGCTTTTTGTCCAGTTTTCCTTACTGGAAGTTTAATTTAAATTTTGTCGTATTGTGCTAAAGGAATTCTAGTTTGTTACCATCTTGTCTCAAACTGCGCCTTCAAGAGCTATAATTTCGCTACAGATTGACTTCAGCCGTACAACTTATTGTCAGTTGTCAAATACGAAATATTATATTTAATAAATTATTTATAAAACTGAGCTCGCACTTTCACATCGAGAAACCCATACCACACAGCAGTCACATAATACGATACATTGCAGTACACTTATTGTGAACATAAAGGTACTTGCATGATACTTTCGTAGGTTTGCAATTTCAGTGCCCAGCAATATACATCGTATATTCATTTTATTAAGTTCTGAATGATTGAAATAAATATACCTTGTATCACCTTATTTTAATGACTCATTGATCTAACAGTTACGCCCTTTAGCTGTTGCTACGCAGAAGTGAAATAATTGTTCCTTCTAAAATCCGTTTTATAGCCGATTATAACTGAGTGTAAAGACGACAATGTGTTATCCCGGCTCGAGGTATCTTTCCACTCAGTCCGGGACCTGTATGTAGCCGGCCGGGATAGCCGAGTGGTTCTAGGCGCTACAGTCTGGAACCGCGTGACCGCTACGGTCGCAGGTTCCAATCCCGCCTCGGGCATGGATATGTGTGATGTCCTTAGGTTCGTTAGGTTTAAGTAGTTCTAAGTTCTAGGGAACTAATGACCTCAGAAGTTAAGTCCCATAGTGCTCAGAGCCATTTGAACCTGTATATAAGTGTGGCAAAAGGTTGCTTGTTCCTTCACTGTTCTTCCATTTGCTGTTAGGCTTATGTGAATTCCAAGTAAAACTCGGTGCTTGCTGCTAGAACAAACCACATGTAAGGCTAATATTGTAGTTATATTCAACGTACAGAGATGCACATTACGTTCAAAATTCAATAATATTTCACTCCAGGGAGTGACTACGGAACTGGATTTCAGTCTCACTACTGGTCACTCAGATGTAATAGCCTCGTATTTCCTCGAAATCGATTAACTCAAATTCCAGGTACTGGTTGATATTCCAGCTCCCCCTTCCCCCCCCCCCCCACCTTGTAGCAAACCCCCGCTATCAGGCTGAGCTTGTGGTTTTGCTCTAACGACCTCAATGCGGCGGACGTAAAGCTAAATAAGCGTTCCTGTCTTTCTGCAAATTAATTTTAGGGTATCTGCGGCAGTAACTGTATGAGTTGCTTGAGTGACCCTTCCCATCATTAGTCTCCTAATCATGAGCTACGAAAGATGACTTCTATCAACAGAAAAAGCTTTTTGCATATGATTAGATTAAATAGCTTCACGTCAACGATTTTTTGAGGTAATGACGGAGCAATGTTAGTATTCCTCATTGAGATTTTTGTGGAACATTATTTCTCCTGCCAGTGTTTGCAGATTCCAGTAGGCTTCTTGATACAGAAGGAGGAGGCGGAGGAGTGTTTGAGGTCCCGTCAACAACGAGGTCATTACAGACGGAGCACAAGCTCGGATTAGAGAAGGATTGGGAAGGAAATCGGCCGCGCCCTTTCAAAGGATCCTTCTCGGCATTTGCCTGAAACGATTTTGGGTAATAACGGAAAACCTAAACCAGGATGGCCGGAGACGGGTTCGAAACGTTTGTAAGTAGGCTGTTTATGTTTTCTCTATGTAAGTAGGCTGTTTAGATTTTTATATTGGTAATGCTACGTAGCGCTCTGTATGAAAATCACTGGCTGTGCTGTGTGCAGCCTGTGGCTAGTTTGCATTGTTGTCTGCCATTGTAGTGTTGGGCAGCGGCAGCTGGATGTGAACAGCGCGTAGCGTTGCGCAGTGGGAGGTGAGCCGCCAGCAGTGGTGGATGTGAGGAGAGAGATGGCGGAGTTTTGTAATTTGTCATGAACTGCTATATATATATTATGACTATTAAGGTAAATACATTGTTTGTTCTCTATTAATATCTTTCATTTGCTAACTATCCCTATCAGTAGTTAGTGCCTTCAGTAGTTTCAATCTTTTATTTAGCTGGCAATAGTGGCGCTCGCTGTATTGCAGTAGTTCGAGTAACGAAGATTTTTGTGAGGTAAGTGATTTGTGAAAGGTATAGGTTAAAGTTAGTCAGGGCCATTGTTTTGTAGGGATTATTGAAAGTCAGATTGCGTTGCGCTAAAAAATATTGTGTCAGTTTAACCACAGTCGTGTACAATTGTTCTAAGGGGACGTTTCACGTTGTCCTCCCGAATGTGAGGATACAGAAGAGAAAGTCTCTTCGAAAATATATCGTATAACCGTTTCGCAGGATGGTACTAGGTCTGTCCCAGTTAGTTCTAACGGAGAGAGATTTAGACTTTTATATTTATGACTATCAACAGCATGTAACTCGGTCTGTTAGTTTTTAATTTCAATTAAATATTGTTAACACAAGTCTGTACTTCTGCTTGATGCGCTTTTCTAGCCAGTCACTGATTCTGTTGCATATACATAGATTCTGAGTTCTCAAAAATAGTTAAAATATCAGCGGTAAGGTAAGTATCCTCAATAGTATTGTGGTTCGTATCGCAATTTTATAAATTCTTGGGAAGTGTAAACCATAAGTGTCTTAGCTATTCTCGTTATATCCGCGCACACTGCAAGTGCTTTCAGTCCATACTCAGTATTTCACAATTCGTAATCTAGCAAACCGTTGCTGTTTGGAGTATATAAAGCAGCTGTCGATCGTGAACCTCAGCTTTTAAGATTCAGAACCTGTTTATAGTGTAAATGTTAGCAGAATTTTATTTTCCATGCACCTCCTTTTGTAGTCAATCTGTATCCGTCACCAAGCGACCATTACATCTCTGTCATACGCAAAAGCCCATCAAAACGTATTGTGATGGCTTTAAGCGCGTGCGCCTTTTACTTAAGGTGATGCATGCAAACGAAACTCGAATACCTACGTCGTACTTCTAGATGCTGCAGGCAGTAAATATTTTGAGAACTTTCACAACACATACACTGTTAATGTACTCTGTGTGAGAAAGGAATGTGGAACTGGTACTTGTTGAGAGAATTTAATATCCTAAGCACATCGTTTTTAATAAATACTTTTTTGCCATTTTGATACATTGACAGTTGGTCGCCATCTGTAATTCTGCTTGCACACGAAAACTTCATCCTGTCATTTGCATGCCATACCTTTCATTCTGGATCAACGCTCCATGTTAATGCTGCAGTAAAAAAGTCCTCTTTCTCTCTCTCTCTCTCTCTCCCTTCGTGATTGCAGGACGCCGATAGCGTAGCTCCGATTTAATTGAATTCCACAGCAAAGCTTTTCCGATCCATTTGATTTCGAAATGATTATTAACTGCTCACGTGGCTTACGGATACACGCAAAAGTCTCCGTTCGATTGAGGGAACCTGAGTTACGGCGAAAGTATCGCGTATTTCACGCGCCGGCTTTCGACAGGTGTAATAAATTCCGCTTTTGTACATAGTGCCACACACCGCTGTTCTGTTCTGCTGTCTCCCTCAGGCGGGGGAACTGATGACATGTTGGGTTTTTCGCGGCAATAAAAACGAGGCCGTAAGAAGACGGAAGTGTGGTGAAAGCGGGTGGTGTGGAGTAGTGGGTGAGATAGTAGCAGGGGAAGAGAAAGAGAGAGTCAGCTTCTGGCTGTATCTGGTCTCGTAGCAACCAGCGTACACTCTTGCTTGCTCCTTCGTATTTCTTTCCGAGCAAACGTAGTGCCCGCAGAGTTTTTTCGGGCGCCTCCAGCTCTGCCTCACAGGTCCGACCAGTCAGCACCTTTTTTTATTTATATTTGTGTTTTATCTGATTCGTCCTCGAGTGGGCGCTGGCAAAGAGTCCAGTATGGGCACTAGGCGAGAGGAGAAGTGTGATGTGTGCTGAGTCGGTCGCTACTGCCACGGGAAGCGCATAAAAACCCGCCCTCATCTGTAGGGCAGAGGATGCCACACCAGCACCCATAATTCCTCACGGCGCCCACTTACGCTTACTGCAGATAACATAAAACTGATTTACGCCACTCGTTTCCGATGGGCTCACGCGTGCTTGGCGCGGAGTGCCCGGCTGCTGCGGAGCCGCAGGCCGCCAGCGGCCAGCTTACTGGCGCCAGTAAGGACCGCGGGGGTGATTCTGGTGCCGCTGTTATGCTAATTTGGGCTTACGACTGATAAAAGGGAACTGAATTTTGCTAATATCTAATTCGCCCATTCCAATATTTTGATAGTGGCTTTCGAGAATGCTGCGAGTAGCGTTATTTCAAAATGTAACGGCTTACGTTTTCGAATTTTATAGCCAGCTTTAGCTCTCACAGTCGATCCGAATAGACTGCAGTAGCGGGAAACTAAACACAGGCCGATAACGATAGTTTCGCACGGATTCATTAAGAACTCTTGTGGTGCCACACGCTCGAATGATGGCGATAAATCTTTATAGCAATTTAAATAAAATTGAATGGAATGAAGGATTGATTGTAAATTAATGTGTGTGTGTGGACATTCAGATCAGTTTTATAAGTGTTGTGATAGTGGCTGGGACATGTGATAACGTCGTAATACACTACTGGCTTTTAAAATTGCTACACCAAGAAGAAATGCAGATGATAAACGGGTATTCATTGGACAAATATATTATACTAGAACTGACATGTGATTATACTTTCACGCAATTTAGGTGCATAGATGCTAAGAAATCAGTACCCAGAACAACCACCTCTGGCCGTAA